>NW_026969167.1:0-600000 GCF_028390025.1 Pseudophryne corroboree
TGCATTGTGCATTGGAAGGCACAAAGTAAGCAGATGGGAGGAGAAGTCAGGATAGTGCACAAGGGTATAGAAGGGAGCGGCTGAAGAAAAGATAAGTGGAAACAGACAGCAAACTAGGCTGGAGAGAGACCTGAGACAAAGAGATCTGAATTATACGAGAGCCGACCAGGGGAAACACAAATTATGCAGTCAAGTTTCCCACATTTGGGGAAATCGCAGGGGCAGCACACCCAGAGTGCAATGGGTGAGCCTTGCCCTGGGAGAAGCACCTTCATGATCATAGTATCTCACCTGGCAGGTAAGTAGGAGTTGGGCTAGAGCTGGGGAAAGTCGCTGTTCGGGCACCCCCCTGTCAAGTGAAAGAGATCCAACTGAGGCAGCACAAGGGAACTCTCGAAAGAAGAACAAGGCTAGAGGAAGATCTGAGACAAAGAAATCTGACTTTTTCCAGAGCTGACCAGAGGAAAGCACAAACACAGTCCCCCACTACCACAAATAATGCAGTCGAGTTTCCCACATTTGGGGAAATCACAGGGGTCAGCATACCCAAAATGCAATGAATGAACCTCACCCTGGGAGAACAATCTTCATGACCATGGTATCTCCTATGCAAAATAAGTATGATTTGGGATAGGGCTGGGGAGGGCCGCTGCTCATGCACATCTCTGTCAAGTAAAGGAGATTCAACTGAGGCAGCACAAGGAAACTCTCATCTGGGGACAACAACTGCAGGGAGAACACATATTTTCAGATGAACATGGGAGGGCAGAAGGCTGCCTAATACTGAAGCACCCCCAAACAACAAACCAAATGCAACACTTAGTACAAGCATTCCTGGGGGAAGTTCTGCAGAAGACGGAATTGCATACGGTGATGTCATCCAAGCAGTGGGCCAAAGTTGGCTGGAACCCTCATCTGCATATGAAAAGAGAAAAGGGGTATGCAGGGCATGGCGGCCTTTTGCGGCGCTTGGATGACCCTTAGTTCGCATTAAACACCCCCACCCTCCTTCGGTGTGGGGCTCATGTTGGCCATGCCCCATCCCCTGAAGCATTCAAGCTGATTTCTTGCAGCAGCTTGGCACTGTAACAGCTCCAGAGCTGTTCTGTTAGGCAAGTAAAAGGGTGTGGGCCCTGCAGCACTACCTGTAGTTTGCATTGCGCATTGGAAGGCACAAAGTAAGCAGACAGGAGGAGAAGTCAGGATAGTGCACAAGGGTATAAAAGGGAGCGGCTCAAGAAAAGAGAAGTTGAAACAGACAGCAAACTAGGCTGGAGAGAGACCTGAGACAAAGAGATCTGAATTATACGAGACCTGACCAGGGGAAACACAAATTATGCAGTCAAGTTTCCCACATTTGGGGAAATCGCAGGGGCAGCACACCCAGAGTGCAATGGGAGAAGCACCTTCATGATCATAGTATCTCACCTGGCAGGTAAGTAGGAGTTGGGCTAGAGCTGGGGAGGGTCGCTGCTCGGGCACCCCCCTGTCAAGTGAAGGAGATCCAACTGAGGCAGCACAAGGAAACTCTCGAAAGAAGAACAAGGCTAGAGGAAGATCTGAGACAAAGAAATTTGACTTTTACCAGAGCTGACCAGAGGAAAACACAAACACAGTCCCCCACTACCAACAAATAAAGCAGTCGCGTTTCCCACATTTGGGGAAATCACAGGGGTCAGCATACCCAGAATGCAATGAATGAACCTCACCCTGGGAGAGTAATCTTCATGACCATGGTATCTCCTATGCAAAATAAGTATGATTTGGGATAGGGCTGGGGAGGGCCGCTGCTCATGCACATCTCTGTCAAGTAAAGGAGATTCAACTGAGGCAGCACAAGGGAACTCTCATCTGGGGACAACAACTGCAGGGAGAACACATATTTTCAGATGAACATGGGAGGGCAGAAGGCTGCCTAATACTGAAGCACCCCCAAACAACAAACCAAATGCAACAACTAGTGCAAGCATTCCTGGGGTAAGTTCTGCAGAAGACGGATTTGCATACGGTGATGTCATCCAAGCAGTGGGTCAAAGTTGGCTTCAACCCTCATCTGCATATGAAAAGAGAAAAGGGGCGTGCAGGGCATGGCGGCCTTTTGCGATGCTTGGATGACCCCTAGTTCGCATTAAACACCCCCACCCTCCTTTGGTGTGGGGCTCATGTTGGCCATGCCCCATCCCCTGAAGCATTCAAGCTGATTTATTGCAGCAGCTGGGCACTGTAACAGCTCCAGAGCTGCTCTGAACGGCAAGTAAAAGGGTGTGGGCCCTGCAGCACTACCTGTAGTTTGCATTGTGCATTGGAAGGCACAAAGTAAGCAGACGTGAGAAGTCAGGATAGTGCGCAAGGGCATAGAAGGGAGCGGCTCAAGAAAAGAGAAGTTGAAACAGACAGCAAACTAGGCTGGAGAGAGACCTGAGACAAAGAGATCTGAATTATACGAGAGCCGACCAGGGGAAACACAAATTATGCAGTCAAGTTTCCCACATTTGGGGAAATCGCAGGAGCAGCACACCCAGAGTGCAATGGGTGAGCCTTGCCCTGGGAGAAGCACCTTCCTGATTATAGTATCTCACCTGGCAGGTAAGTAGGAGTTGGGCTAGAGCTTGGGAGGGTCGCTGCTCGGGCACCCCCCTGTCAAGTGAAGGAGATCCAACTGAGGCAGCACAAGGAAACTCTCGAAAGAAGAACAAGGCTAGAGGAAGATCTGAGACAAAGAAATCTGACTTTTACCAGAGCTGACCAGAGGAAAGCACAAACACAGTCCCCCACTACCACAAATAATGCAGTCGAGTTTCCCAAATTTGGGGAAATCACAGGGGTCAGCATACCCAGAATGCAATGAATGAACCTCACCCTGGGAGAACAATCTTCATGACCATGGTATCTCCTATGCAAAATAAGTATGATTTGGGATAGGGCTGGGGAGGGCCGCTGCTCAGGCACATCTCTGTCAAGTAAAGGAGATTCAACTGAGGCAGCACAAGGGAACTCTCATCTGGGGACAACAACTGCAGGGAGAACACATATTTTCAGATGAACATGGGAGGACAGAAGGCTGCCTAATACTGAAGCACCCCCAAACAACAAACCAAATGCAACAACTAGTAAAAGCATTCCTGGGTGAAGGTCTGCAGAAGACGGATTTGCATACGGTGATGTCATCCAAGCAGTGGGCCAAAGTTGGCTGGAACCCTCATCTGCATATGAAAAGAGAAAAGGGTTATGCAGGGCATGGCGGCCTTTTGCGGCGCTTGGATGACCCCTAGTTCGCATTAAACACCTCCACCCTCCTTCGGTGTGGGGCTCATGTTGGCTATGCCCCAGCCCCTGAAGCATTCAAGCTGATTTCTTGCAGCAGCTGGGCACTGTAACAGCTCCAGAGCTGCTCTGTAAGGCAACTAAAAGGGTGTGGGCCCTGCAGCACTACCTGTAGTTCGCATTGTGCGTAGGAAGGCACAAAGTAAGCAGATGGGAGAAGTCAGGATAGTGCGCAAGGGCATAGAAGGGAGCGGCTCAAGAAAAGAGAAGTGGAAACAGACAGCAAACTAGGCTGGAGAGAGACCTGAGACAAAGAGATCTGAATTATACGAGAGCCGACCAGGGGAAACACAAATTATGCAGTCAAGTTTCCCACATTTGGGGAAATCGCAGGGGCAGCACACCCAGAGTGCAATGGGTGAGCCTTGCCCTGGGAGAAGCACCTTCATGATCATAGTATCTCACCTGGCAGGTAAGTAGGAGTTGGGCAAGAGCTGGGGAGGGTCGCTGCTCGGGCACCCCCCTGTCAAGTGAAGGAGATCCAACTGAGGCAGCACAAAGGAACTCTCGAAAGAAGAACAAGGCTAGAGGAAGATCTGAGACAAAGAAATCTGACTTTTACCAGAGCTGACCAGAAGAAAGCACAAACACAGTCCCCCCACTACCAACAAATAAAGCAGTCGCGTTTCCCACATTTGGGGAAATCACAGGGGTCAGCATACCCAGAATGCAATGAATGAACCTCACCCTGGGAGAGTAATCTTCATGACCATGGTATCTCCTATGCAAAATAAGTATGATTTGGGATAGGGCTGGGGAGGGCCGCTGCTCATGCACATCTCTGTCAAGTAAAGGAGATTCAACTGAGGCAGCACAAGGGAACTCTCATCTGGGGACAACAACTGCAGGGAGAACACATATTTTCAGATGAACATGGGAGGGCAGAAGGCTGCCTAATACTGAAGCACCCCCAAACAACAAACCAAATGCAACAACTAGTGCAAGCATTCCTGGGGGAAGGCCTGCAGCAGATGGATTTGCATACGGTGATGTCATCCAAGCAGTGGGTCAAAGTTGGCTTCAACCCTCGTCTGCATATGAAAAGAGAAAAGGGGCGTGCAGGGCATGGCGGCCTTTTGCGACGCTTGGATGACCCCTAGTTCGCATTAAACACCTCCACCCTCCTTCGGTGTGGGGCTCATGTTGGCTATGCCCCAGCCCCTGAAGCATTCAAGCTGATTTCTTGCAGCAGCTGGGCACTGTAACAGCTCCAGAGCTGCTCTGTACGGCAAGTAAAAGGGTGTGGGCCCTGCAGCACTACCTGTAGTTTGCATTGTGCATTGGAAGGCACAAAGAAAGCAGACAGGAGGAGAAGTCAGGATAGTGCACAAGGGTATAAAAGGGAGGGGCTCATGAAAAAAGAAGTGGAAACAGACAGCAAATTAGGCTGGAGAGAGACCTGAGACAAAGAGATCTGAATTATACGAGAGCCGACCAGGGGAAACACAAATTATGCAGTCAAGCTTCCCACATTTGGGGAAATCAGAGTGCAATGGGTGAGCCTTGCCCTGGGAGAAGCACCTTCATGATCATAGTATCTCACCTGGCAGGTAAGTAGGAGTTGGGCTAGAGCTGGGGAGGGTCGCTGCTCGGGCACCCCCCTGTCAAGTGAAAGAGATCCAACTGAGGCAGCACAAGGGAACGCTCGAAAGAAGAACAAGGCTAGAGGAAGATCTGAGACAAAGAAATCTGACTTTTACCAGAGCTGACCAGAGGAAAGCACAAACACAGTCCCCCACTACCACAAATAATGCAGTCGAGTTTCCCACATTTGGGGAAATCACAGGGGTCAGCATACCCAGAATACAATGAATGAACCTCACCCTGGGAGAACAATCTTCATGACCATGGTATCTCCTATGCAAAATAAGTATGATTTGGGATAGGGCTGGGGAGGGCCGCTGCTCAGGCACATCTCTGTCAAGTAAAGGAGATTCAACTGAGGCAGCACAAGGGAACTCTCATCTGGGGACAACAACTGCAGGGAGAACACATATTTTCAGATGAACATGGGAGGGCAGAAGGCTGCTTAATACTGAAGCACCCCCAAACAACAAACCAAATGCAACAACTAGTGCAAGCATTCCTGGGGGAAGGCCTGCAGCAGATGGATTTGCATACGGTGATGTCATCCAAGCAGTGGGTCAAAGTTGGCTTCAACCCTCGTCTGCATATGAAAAGAGAAAAGGGGCGTGCAGGGCATGGCGGCCTTTTGCGGCGCTTGGATGACCCCTAGTTCACATTAAACACCTCCACCCTCCTTCGGTGTGGGGCTCATGTTGGCTATGCCCCAGCCCCTGAAGCATTCAAGCTGATTTCTTGCAGCAGCTGGGCACTGTAACAGCTCCAGAGCTGCTCTGTACGGCAAGTAAAAGGGTGTGGGCCCTGCAGCACTACCTGTAGTTTGCATTGTGCATTGGAAGGCACAAAGTAAGCAGACAGGAGGAGAAGTCAGGATAGTGCACAAGGGTATAAAAGGGAGGGGCTCATGAAAAAAGAAGTGGAAACAGACAGCAAACTAGGCTGGAGAGAGACCTGAGACAAAGAGATCTGAATTATACGAGAGCTGACCAGGGGAAACACAAATTATGCAGTCAAGCTTCCCACATTTGGGGAAATCGCAGGGGCACCACACCCAGAGTGCAATGGGTGAGCCTTGCCCTGGGAGAAGCACCTTCATGATCAAAGTATCTCACCTGGCAGGTAAGTAGGAGTTGGGCTAGAGCTGAGGAGGGTCGCTGCTCTGGCACCCCCCTGTCAAGTGAAAGAGATCCAACTGAGGCAGCACAAGGGAACTCTCGAAAGAAGAACAAGGCTAGAGGAAGATCTGAGACAAATAAATCTGACTTTTACCAGAGCTGTCCAGAGGAAAGCACAAACACAGTCCCCCACTACCACAAATAATGCAGTCGAGTTTCCCACATTTGGGGAAATCACAGGGGTCAGCATACCCAGAATGCAATGAATGAACCTCACCCTGGGAGAACAATCTTCATGACCATGGTATCGCCTATGCAAAATAAGTATGATTTTGGATAGGGCTGGGGAGGGCCGCTGCTCAGGCACATCTCTGTCAAGTAAAGGAGATTCAACTGAGGCAGCACAAGGGAACTCTCATCTGGGGACAACAACTGCAGGGAGAACACATATTTCCAGATAAACATGGGAGGGCAGAAGGCTGCCTAATACTGAAGCACCCCCAAACAACAAACCAAATGCAACAACTAGTACAAGCATTCCTGGGGGAAGGCCTGCAGCAGATGGATTTGCATATGGTGATGTCATCCAAGCAGTGGGTCAAAGTTGGCTTCAAAGAGAAAAGGGGCGTGCAGGGCATGGCGGCCTTTTGCGGCGCTTGGATGACCCCTAGTTCGCATTAAACACCTCCACCCTCCTTCGGTGTGGGGCTCATGTTGGCTATGCCCCAGCCCCTGAAGCATTCAAGCTGATTTCTTGCAGCAGCTGGGCACTGTAACAGCTCCAGAGCTGCTCTGAACGGCAAGTAAAAGGGTGTGGGCCCTGCAGCACTACCTGTAGTTTGCATTGTGCATTGGAAGGCACAAAGTAAGCAGACGGGAGAAGTCAGGATAGTGCGCAAGGGCATAGAAGGGAGCGGCTCAAGAAAAGAGAAGTTGAAACAGACAGCAAACTAGGCTGGAGAGAGACCTGAGACAAAGAGATCTGAATTATATGAGAGCCGACCAGGGGAAACACAAATTATGCAGTCAAGTTTCCCACATTTGGGGAAATCGCAGGAGCAGCACACCCAGAGTGCAATGGGTGAGCCTTGCCCTGGGAGAAGCACTTACATGATCATAGTATCTCACCTGCCAGGTAAGTAGAAGTTGGGCTAGAGCTGGGGAGGGTCGCTGCTCGGGTACCACCCTGTCAAGTGAAGGAGATCCAACTGAGGCAGCACAAGGGAACTCTCGAAAGAAGAACAAGGCTAGAGGAAGATCTGAGACAAATAAATCTGACTTTTACCAGAGCTGACCAGAGGAAAGCACAAACACAGTCCCCCACTACCACAAATAATGCAGTCGAGTTTCCCACATTTGGGGAAATCACAGGGGTCAGCATACCCAGAATGCAATGAATGAACCTCACCCTGGGAGAACAATCTTCATGACCATGGTATCTCCTATGCAAAATAAGTATGATTTGGGATAGGGCTGGGGAGGGCCGCTGCTCAGGCACATCTCTGTCAAGTAAAGGAGATTCAACTGAGGCAGCACAAGGGAACTCTCATCTGGGGACAACAACTGCAGGGAGAACACAAATTTTCAGATGAACATGGGAGGGCAGAAGGCTGCCTAATAATGAAGCACCCCCAAACAACAAACCAAATGCAACAACTAGTGCAAGCATTCCTGGGGGAAGGCCTGCAGCAGATGGATTTGCATACGGTGATGTCATCCAAGCAGTGGGTCAAACAACAAACCAAATGCAACAACTAGTGCAAGCATTCCTGGGGGAAGGCCTGCAGCAGATGGATTTGCATACGGTGATGTCATCCAAGCAGTGGGTCAAAGTTGGCTTCAACCCTCGTCTGCATATGAAAAGAGAAAAGGGGCGTGCAGGGCATGGCGGCCTTTTGCGGTGCTTGGATGACCCCTAGTTCGCATTAAACACCTCCACCCTCCTTCGGTGTGGGGCTCATGTTGGCTATGCCCCAGCCCCTGAAGCATTCAAGCTGATTTCTTGCAGCAGCTGGGCACTGTAACAGCTCCAGAGCTGCTCTGTACGGCAAGTAAAAGGGTGTGGGCCCTGCAGCACTACCTGTAGTTTGCATTGTGCATTGGAAGGCACAAAGTAAGCAGGCAAGGTCCAGAGAACAGTTAGAGGTCGGAGTAGCACTATCTCAAGTAGTACTACGACAGCACGGATGGATTCTAAATATTCCAAAATCGCAGCTGATTCCGACGACACGTCTGCTGTTCCTAGGGATGATTCTGGACACAGTACAGAAAAAGGTGTTTCTCCCGGAGGAGAAAGCCAAGGAGTTATCCGACATAGTCAGGAACCTCCTAAGACCAGGCCAAGTGTCAGTACAATGCACAATGGTCCTGGGAAAGATGGTGGCTTCTTACGAAGCGATTCCATTCGGCAGATTCCATGCAAGAACTTTTCAGTGGGATCTGCTGGACAAATGGTCCGGATCGCATCTTCAAATGCATCAGCGGATAACCCTGTCTCCAAGGACAAGGATGTCTCTCCTGTGGTGGTTACAGAGTGCTCATCTCCTAGAGGGCCGCAGATTCGGCATTCAGGATTGGGTCCTGGTGACCACGGATGCCAGCCTGAGAGGCTGGGGAGCAGTCACACAGGGAAGAAATTTCCTGGGCTTGTGGTCAAGCATGGAAACGTCACTTCACATAAATATCCTGGAACTAAGGGCCATTTACAATGCCCTAAGTCAGGCAAGACCTCTGCTTCAGGGTCAGCCGGTGTTGATCCAGTCGGACAACATCACGGCAGTCGCCCACGTAAACAGACAGGGCGGCACAAGAAGCAGGAGGGCAATGATGGAAGTGGCAAGGATTCTTCGCTGGGCGGAGAATCATGTGATAGCACTGTCAGCAGTGTTCATTCCGGGAGTGGACAACTGGGAAGCAGACTTCCTCAGCAGACACGATCTTCACCCGGGGGAGTGGGGACTTCACCCAGAAGTCTTCCACATGATTGTGAACCGTTGGGAAAAACCAAAGGGTGGACATGATGGCGTCCCGCCTCAACAAAAAGCTGGACAGATATTGCGCCAGGTCAAGGGACCCTCAGGCAATAGCTGTGGACTCTCTGGTAACACCGTGGGTGTACCAGTCAGTGTATGTGTTCCCTCCTCTTCCTCTCATACCAAAAGTACTGAGAATCATAAGAAGGAGAGGAGTAAAGACTATACTCGTGGCTCCGGATTGGCCAAGAAGGACTTGGTACCCGGAAATTCAAGAGATGCTCACGGAAGACCCGTGGCCTCTACCTCTAAGAAAGGACCTGCTCCAGCAGGGACCATGTCTGTTCCAAGACTTACCGCGGCTGCGTTTGACGGCATGGCGGTTGAACGCCGGATCCTGAAGGAAAAAGGCATTCCGGATGAAGTCATCCCTACCCTGATCAAAGCCAGGAAGGATGTAACCATACAACATTATCACCGTATTTGGCGTAAATATGTTGCGTGGTGCGAGGCCAGGAAGGCCCCTACAGAGGAATTTCAACTGGGTCGTTTCCTGCATTTCCTGCAAACAGGACTGTCTATGGGCCTCAAATTAGGGTCCATTAAGGTTCAAATTTCGGCCCTGTCAATATTCTTCCAAAAAGAACTGGCTTCTGTTCCTGAAGTTCAGACGTTTGTCAAGGGAGTACTGCATATACAGCCTCCTTTTGTGCCTCCAGTGGCACCTTGGGATCTCAATATAGTTTTGGGATTCCTAAAATCACATTGGTTTGAACCACTCACCACTGTGGACTTAAAATATCTCACATGGAAAGTGGTAATGCTGTTAGCCCTGGCTTCAGCCAGGCGTGTCTCAGAATTGACCAAAACAAAAAACTGCAACAAACGAGCGCCTAATCATCAAAATAAAAAGTGAAAACCAATACGTGTTTCATAGAATTAAATAATCACAATTTTATGTTCCTGATAGTCTGCGCTTGCCGGAATACTATGTGTAGTATTGTGGTGATAGCATAGAAAAAGAACAAACGGCTGCGCTGAATATCAGGAACGAAACATGATGTACAGAGAGCCAACGTAAAAAATAACAATGTTTATTAATAAAACATATAAAAAGATTAATTGTCAAATAACCGGTGAAAAATATATACAAATATATATAAGAACAGTCACTAGACGTGAACTAGTGGTATATTGTAATGACTCAGCTTATTGGGGTGAAAAGTTCAGTGATTCACTTGTTAGATAGTTGATAAATACCAGGTGTGTTGGTAGGATCCTAATGAATAAAAAAGTCCCTCAGTTGAAATTGATATTCAATACCTTTCCAAAATGGGCTGGTAAGAGCCGAGCGTCCTCGGCTTCAATGTCCTGCAATGCCCATATACGCTGTGCAGCGGAAAGGAATGGACCGTCTCTCTCACAACCCGGTCGTGGCGGCGTGTGCGCTGAAGCCGCTGATGTCGGATGCTGTAGAAGGAGGGTGCAGCGGGGACCAAGGAACACCTGGAAGATTTCACCTGAGCTGAGTGTGGATAGGGGCGGGTCCTGACGCGTTTCGTCACGTTCACGTGACTTTCTCAAAGGTAGAATGTTCTTATATATATTTATATATATTTTTCACCGGTTATTTGACAATTAATCTTTTTATATGTTTTATTAATAAACATTGTTATTTTTTACGTTGGCTCTCTGTACATCGTGTCTCAGAATTGGCGGCTTTATCCTATAAAAGCCCTTACCTAATTTTTCATATGTGGTGCCTGCGGCTACTAGGGACTTGGAGGATTCCAAGTTGCTGGACGTAGTCAGGGCCCTGAAAATATATGTTTCCAGGACGGCTGGAGTCAGAAAATCTGATTCGCTGTTTATCCTGTATGCACCCAGCAAGCTGGGTGCTCCTGCTTCTAAGCAGACGATTGCTCGTTGGATTTGTAGTACAATTCAGCTTGCACATTCTGTGGCAGGCCTGCCACAGCCAAAATCTGTAAAAGCCCATTCCACACGGAAAGTGGGCTCATCTTGGGCGGCTGCCCGAGGGGTCTCGGCTTTACAACTTTGCCGAGCAGCTACTTGGTCAGGGGAAAACATGTTTGCTAAATTCTACAAATTTGATACCCTGGCTGAGGAGGACCTGGAGTTCTCTCATTCGGTGCTGCAGAGTCATCCGCACTCTCCCACCCGGTTGGGAGCTTTGGTATAATCCCCATGGTCCTTTCGGAGTCCCCAGCATCCACTAGGACGTTAGAGAAAATAAGAATTTACTTACCGATAATTCTATTTCTCATAGTCCATAGTGGATGCTGGGCGCCCATCCCAAGTGCGGATTGTCTGCATTACTTGTACATAGTTATTGTTACAAAAATCGGGTTATTGTTGTTGTGAGCCATCTTTTCAGAGGCTCCTTCTGTTATCATGCTGTTAACTGGGTTCAGATCACAAGTTGTACGGTGTGATTGGTGTGGCTGGTATGAGTCTTACCCGGGATTCAAAATCCTTCCTTATTGTGTACGCTCGTCCGGGCACAGTATCCTAACTGAGGCTTGGAGGAGGGTCATAGGGGGAGGAGCCAGTGCACACCAGCTAGTCCTAAAGCTTTTACTTTGTGCCCAGTCTCCTGCGGAGCCGCTATTCCCCATGGTCCTTTCGGAGTCCCCAGCATCCACTACGGACTATGAGAAATAGAATTATCGGTAAGTAAATTCTTATTTTCTGGACTGTGTCCAGGATCATCCTTAGGAATAGAAGACGTGTCGTCGGAATCAGCTGCGATTTTGGAATATTAAGAATCCAACCGTGCTGCCGCAACACTACTTGAGATAGTGCTACCCCGACTACCAACTGTTCCCTGGATCTTGCCCTTATCCGGAGATCGTCCAAGTAAGGGATAATTAAAACTCCCTTCCTTCGAAGGAGTATCATCATTTCGGCCATTACTTTGGTAAAGACCCGGGGTGCCGTGGACAAACCAAACGGCAGCGTCTGAAACTGATAGTGACAGTTCTGTACCACAAACCTGAGGTACCCTTGGTGAGAAGGGTAATTTGGGACATGGAGATAAGCATCCTTGATGTCCAGAGACACCATATAATCCCCTTCTTCCCGGTTTGCCATCACCGCTCTGAGTGACTCCATCTTGAATTTGAACCTTTGTATGTAAGTGTTCAAGGATTTCAGATTTAAATTAGGTCTCACCGAGCCGTCCGGCTTCGGTACCACAAACAGCGTGGAATAATACCCCTTTCCCTGTTGTAGGAGGGGTACCTTGATTATCACCTGCTGGGAATACAGCTTGTGAATGGCTTCCCATACCGCCTCCCTGTCGGAGGGAGACGTCGGTAAAGCAGACTTTAGGAAAACGGCGAAGGGGAGACGTCTCGAATTCCAATTTGTACCCCTGAGATACCACCTGAAGGATCCAGGGGTCCACCTGTGAGTGAGCCCACTGCACGCTGAAATTTATGAGACGGGCCCCCACCGTTTCTGTTCCTGGGAACTGGCTGTTTGCTGCAGCCTTTTTCCTCTCCCTCTGCCACGGGGCAGAAATGAGGAGCCTTTTGCCCGCTTGCCCTTATGGGGCCCAAAGGACTGCGCCTGATAATACGGCGTCTTCTTATGTTGAGAGGCTACCTGGGGTAAAAATGTGGATTTCCCAGCCGTTGCCGTGGCCACCAGGTCTGTTAGACCTACCCCAAATAACTCCTCCCTTTTATAAGGCGATACTTCCATATGCCTTTTGGAATCAGCATCACCTGACCACTGTCTTGTCCATAACCCTCTTCTGGCAGAAATGGACAGCGCACTTACTCTTGATGCCAGTCGGCAAATATCCCTCTGTGCATCACGCATATATAGAAAGCATCTTTTAAATGCTCTATAGTCAGTAATATACTGTCCCTATCTAGGGTATCAATATTGTCAGTCAGGGAATCCGACCAAGCCACCCCAGCACTGCACATCCAGGCTGAGGCGATTGCTGGTCGCAGTATCACACCCGTGTGAGTGTATATACATTTTAGGATATTTTACTGCTTTCTGTCAGCAGGTTCCTTAAGGGCGGCCGTATCCGGGGACGGTAGTGCCACCTGTTTAGACAAGCGTGTGAGCGCTTTATTCACCCTAGGGGGTGTTTCCCAATGTGCCCTATCCTCTGGCGGGAAGGGGTATGATGCTAATAACTTTTTAGGAATTAACAGTTTTTATCGGGGGAAACCCACGCATCATCACACACTTCATTTAATTCCTCAGATGCAGGAAAAACTACAGGCAGTTTTTTCTCACCCAACATAATACCCTTTTTAGTGGTACTGGTATTATCAGAAATGTGTAAAAACATTTTCCATAGCCTCAATCATGTAACGTGTGGCCCTACTGGAAGTCACATTCGTCTCTTAATCGTCGACACTGGAATCAGTATCCGTGTCGGCGTCTGTATCTGCCATCTGCGGTAACGGGCGTTTTAGAGCCCCTGATGGCTTTTGAGACACCTGGACAGGCACAGGCTGAGTAGCCGGCTGTCTCATGTCATCAATCTTTTGTAAAGAGCTGACACTGTCACGTAATTCCTTCCATAAGCTCAGCCACTCAGGTGTCGACTCCCTAGGGGGTGACAACTCCATTACAGGCAATTGCTCCGCCTCCACACCATTTTCCTCCTCATACATGTCGACACAATCGTACCGACACACACACACACAGGGAATGCTCTGATAGAGGACAGGACCCCACTAGCCCTTTGGGGAGACAGAGGGAGAGTATGCCAGCACACACCAGAGCGCTATATATATATATATATATACAGGGATAACCTTATATAAGTGTTTTTCCCCTTATAGCTGCTGTATTGTTATACTACGCCTAATTAGTGCCCCCCTCTCTTTTTTAACCCCTTTCTGTAGTGTAGTAACTGCAGGGGAGAGCCAGGGAGTTTCCCTCCAACGGAGCTGTGAGAGAAAATGGCGCCAGTGTGCTGAGGAGATAGGCTCCGCCCCCTTCTCGGCGGCCTTTTCTCCCGTTTTTCTGTGGAATCTGCCAGGGGTTAAAATTCATCCATATAGCCCTGGGGGCTATATATGATGTATTTTCGCCAGCCAAGGTGTTTCTATTGCTGCTCAGGGTGCCCCCCCCTAGCGCCCTGCACCCTCAGTGACCGAAGTGTGAAGTGTGCTGAGGCGCAATGGCGCACAGCTGCAGTGCTGTGCGCTACCTTGGTGAAGACAGGATGTCTTCTGCCGCCGATTTTCCGGACCTCTTCTTGCTTCTGGCTCTGTAAGGGGGCCGGCGGCGCGGCTCTGGGACCGAGCTCCGAGGCTGGGCCTGTGTTCGGTCCCTCTGGAGCTAATGGTGTCCAGTAGCCTAAGAAGCCCAATCCACTCTGCACGCAGGTGAGTTCGCTTCTTCTCCCCTTAGTCCCTCGATGCAGTGAGCCTGTTGCCAGCAGGTCTCACTGAAAATAAAAAACCTAAAACTAAACTTTCACTAAGAAGCTCAGGAGAGCCCCTAGTGTGCACCCTTCTCGGCCGGGCACAAAAATCTAACTGAGGCTTGGAGGATTGTCATAGGGGGAGGAGCCAGTGCACACCAGGTAGTCCTAAAGCTTTACTTTTGTGCCCAGTATCCTGCGGAGCCGCTAATCCCCATGGTCCTTACGGAGTTCCCAGCATCCACTAGGACGTCAGAGAAACACTGATAGAGTACATTATATTTATGAATTAATTGCTTCCAGATTCTGCAGCAGCATCATCAGCACCACCAGTGTTACTCACAGTCACTTCACACTGACTGCTGCACAACACATCACTTAATTTCCGGGCCGCCCGCCACCTGGTGAAGAGACATGGGAGATGAAGGACCAGCAGTGCCACGTTGAGCGGAAGTATTGTGAATTAGTTACCCACACACTCCTTGTGACACCTGCTCCCCGTCTGCCCTCCCACCCGCCGCCTGCCGTCCGGAACCCGCACTGACAAGTAAGTCTCAGCAGAATGTGTCTGCCAGCAGCTCCCAGTCCCTCCTAGAGGAACACTGCCAGTGGTGTGGCGGCCGCGGCACACTAGGACTGAGAGACCGCAGCAGGAGGAAAGCACAGGTGGGCGGGAGGAGAGCATGGGCGGACATCACCACGTCACATTGCAAGGTGACGCCAGTCCCCCCAGTGAGGCCGCCGACGAATGCACTCAGCATAGTATTAGCAGCAGGCAGAGGGGGGTCGGGTGCAGCGGTGGTGGGAGGTACGGAAATGAGCTGCAGGCTAGGCTCCACCGATCACACAGTCAGCGATCACTGTGCTACAGCAAGCGTGGCGTGCAGCGGTGCTGAACATTAGGGAGTGCCTGTGCGCACCAGGCACCCCCTGTACGCACGCCTATGCGCTACCACCCCCCATATGCCACACTACATCACTATGCTACAGCCCTCCCATATGCTGCACTTCATAATTACACTATACCCCCCATACAACATACTACATCACCACACTACACTACTCACAATAAAATTAAAACATCCCAGTTCCTCATTCTTAATGAGCTCACGTGAGTTCTCTCCCCAACGGAGCTCCAGACCAAGTAACAATGAAGACACCAGCAGCGTGTAGGGGGCAGGCCTGGTCCACTTGTCAGGAGAGAGCAGTCACAGGATGGTAAGAAGGGGGCGGGGCCTAGTCCTACAGACGGGAGAGAGCACAGACAGGAGAGAGCAAGGTACAGGGGTAGAAGGGGACGGAGCCTATTCTTACAGGCTTTCAAAATTCGACTTTAAAATTCGACATTTGACAAATTCGACTTTTCTGCAATGGTACAAATGCGGCAATTCGACAAAAGTATATTCAATTGAAGTTTGTAAATTCGACAACAGTGCTTTTAAACAGTAAATTCGTCATTTTCAATCCGCCACACTTTGCTGGCGGAATCTAATAAAAAAAATTTAAAAACATGTGTTTTTTTTGCAGTTTTTTTTTTTTGGTAATAGCATATCTATTTATATTAGAAGGGATTAGGTACTTGGTTTGTCTTTTTTGGAGGCACAAGTATTATTTATATATTTTTTAAAATATTATTTATTTTTTAAATGGAATGTGAAAAACCCGAAAAAAAAATTGCGTGGGTCCCCCCTCCAAAGCATAACCAGCCTCGGGCTCTTCGAGCCGGTCCTGGTTCTAAAAATCCGGGGGAAAAACGGACAGGGGATCCCCCGTAATTTTAAAACCAGCACCGGGCTCTGCGCCTGGTGCTGGTGCAAAAAATACGGGGGACAAAAAGAGTAGGGGTCCCCCGTATTTTTTACACCAGCATCGGGCTCCACTAGCTGGACAGATAATGCCACAGCCGGGGGTCACTTTTATACAGTGCCCTGCGGCCGTGGCATTAAATATCCAACTAGTCACCCCTGGCCGGGGTACCCTGGGGGAGTGGGGACCCCTTCAATCAAGGGGTCCCCCCCAGCCACCTAAGGGCCAGGGGTGAAGCCCGAGGCTGTCCCCCCCATCCAAGGGCTGCGGATGGGAGGCTGATAGCCTTGAGAAAATTTAAAGAATATTGTTTTTTCTAGTAGTACTACAAGTCCCAGCAAGCCTCCCCCGCAAGCTGGTACTTGGAGAACCACAAGTACCAGCATGCAGGAGAAAAACGGGCCCGCTGGTACCTGTAGTTCTACTGGGGAAAAAATACCCAAATAAAAACAGGACACAGACACCGTGAAAGTATAACTTTATTTCCCACCTGCCGACACACACATACTTACCTATGTTGACATGAAGCAGTCGGTCCTCTTCTCCAAGTAGAATCCACGGGTACCTGAAAATAAAAGATAATTATACTCACCTGATCCAGGTTCCAGATTAAATCCACGTACTTGGCAAAACAACAAACCGAACACCCGGACCAGACGGACTGAAAGGGGTCCCATGTTTACACATGGGATCCCTTTCCACGAATGCAGACATCCGAATCTCGCGAGAATCCGACAGCGGGATGATGACGTTCGTGCGCGCTCAGGCTAGCCGAGCAAGGCGGGAAGGTTCGAACCTGCCTCGGACCCGTGTAAAATGGGTGAAGTTCGGGGGGTTCGGATTCCGACGAACCGAACCCACTCATCACTAGTATGTACGTGAGTGTCAGGTGCCGTGCGCGTACATACGTGTCAGTGCCGTGCGTGTACGTACGTGTGTGTCAAGTGTCGTACGTGTACGTGTGTGTGTGTGTGTGTGTCAGGTGGCGCGTACCTACATGTGTGTATGTCAGGTGCTGTGCATGTGTGTACGTACAGGCGTGTGTCAGGTGCCGCGCGTGTACGTACGTGTGTGTGTGTGTGTGTGCCAGGAGCCGCGCGTGTACATGCGTGTGGGTGTCAGGAGCCGTGCGTATACGTACATACGTGTAGGTGTCAGGTGCCGTGCGTATACGTATATACGTGTGTGTGTCAGGAGCCGCGCGTGTTCGTACATGTGTGTGTGTGTGTCAGGAGCCACGCGTGTGTGTGTGTCAGGAGCCACGCGTGTTCGTACATGTGTGTCAGGTGCCGCACGTGTATGTGTGTGTGTGTGTTAAATTCCGCGTGTGTACGTACGTATGTGTGTGCCTGGAGCCGCGCGTGTACATACATGTGTGTGTGTGTCAGGTGCTGTACGTGTATGTGTGTGTCTCAGGTGCTGCACGTGTATATGTGTGTATCTCAGGTGCTGCATTTGTATGCGTCAGCTGCCACGTGGGTGTCAGGTGTTGAGCGTGTATGTGTTTGTGTCGCATCTGTATGTGTGTGACTGTCAGGTGCTGCACGTGTATGTGTGTGTCAGGTGCTGCATGTATATATGTGTGTGTTAGGTGCTGTTCATGTATGTGGGAGTGGCAGGTGCTACATGTGTATATATGTGTGAGTGGCAGGTGCTGCGTGTGTATACGAGTGTGTGTGAGGTGCTGCGAGTGTATGTGTGTGTTAGGTGCTCTGAGTGTATATGATTGTGTGTCAGGTGCTGTGCGTGTGTGCGTTAAATGCCACATGTATGTATGTGTGTCAGGTGCTGCGTGTGTGTGTGGGTGTGTCAGGTGCTGCATGTCTGTGTGTGTGGGTGTGTCAGGTGCTGCATGTGTGTGTGTGTGTGTGTGTGTGTGTGTCTGTCAGGTGCTGCATGTGTGTGTCAGGTGCTGCATGTCTGCGTGTGTGTGTCAGGCGCTGCATGTCTGTGTCAGGTGCTGCGTGTGTATGTGTCAGGTGCTGTGTGTGTGTGTGTGTGTCAGGTGCTGTGTATGTGTGTGTGTGTCAGGTGCTGCGTGTCTGTGTCAGGTGCTGCGTGTCTGCGTGTGTGTGTCAGGTGCTGCGTGTCTGCGTGTGTGTGTCAGGTGCTGCATGTCTGCGTGTGTGTGTCAGGTGCTGCGTGTGTGTGTGTGTGTCAGGTGCTGCGTGTCTGCGTGTGTGTGTCAGGTGCTGCGTGTCTGTGTGTGTGTGTCAGGCGCTGCATGTCTGTGTGTCAGGTGCTGCGTGTGTGTGTGTGTGTCAGGTGCTGTGTGTGTGTGTCAGGTGCTGCGTGCCGTGTGCGTGTGTCAGGTGCGTGAGTGTGCGTGTGTCAGGTGCGTGAGTATGTGTGTGTCAGGTGCGTGAGTGTGTGTGTGTGTGTCAGGTGCGTGAGTGTGTGTGTCAGGTGCGTGAGTGTGTGTGTGTCAGGCGCTGCGTGTCTGTGTGTGTCAGGCGCTGCGTGTCTGTGTGTGTCAGGCGCTGCGTGTGAGTGTGTGCGTGTGTGTCAGGTCCGTGTGAGTGTCAGGTGCTGCGTCTGTGTGTGTGTGTCAGGTGCTGCGTGTGTGCGTGTGTGTCAGGCGCTGCATGTGCGTGTGTCAGGCGCTGCAGGGAGGGCGGGGGGGGACGGACACACAGCAGGGAGGGCGGGGGGAGAACGGACACACAGCAGAGAGGAGGAGGGGGGGTGGACAGACACAGCGGGAGGAGGGGGGGTGGCCTGACACAGCGGGAGGAGGGGGGGTGGCCGGACACAGCGGGAGGAGGGGGGGGTGGCCGGACACAGCGGGAGGGGGAGGGTGGCCGGACACAGCGGGAGGGGGGGGTGGACGGACACAGCGGGAGGGGGGGTGGCCGGACACAGCGGGAGGGGGGGGTGGCCGGACACAGCGGGAGGAGGGGAGGGTGGCCGGACACAGCGGGAGGAGGGGAGGGTGGCCGGACACAGAGGGAGGGGGGGGTGGCCAGACACAGCGGGAGTGGGGGGGGTGGCCGGTCACAGCGGGAGGGGGGGGTGGCCGGACACAGCGGGAGGGGGGGGGGTGGACGGACACAGCGAGAGGGGGGGGGTGGCCGGACACAGCGGGAGGGGGGGTGGCCGGACACAGCGGGAGGAGGGGAGGGTGGCCGGACACACAGCAGGGAGGGCACGGGGGGGAACACACTGCAGGGAGGAGGGGGGGACACACAGCAGGGAGGGCAAGGGGGGGGGGCGACGGACACACAGCAGGGGGGGGGAGACGGACACACAGCAGGGAGGGCGAGAGGGGGAAGGGGGGGTGACTGGTGACCATAGAGACCTTGATAAATACCGCATACTGCAGGTAGGGAGGGCCGGACACAGCGGGAGGAGGAGGAGGGAGGAGTGGCCGGACACAGCTGCCCGAGACGCCTCCTACTGCCAGCCGCACCACAGACGCGGGGAGGAGACGCAGGCAGCCACCAGGGAAGGTCCGGCGGGCGGCCGGGCACACAGCGGGCAAGCGGGCGGGCGAGCGGGCGGGCGGGCGGGCGGGAGGGGAGGGTGGCCGGGCGGGCGGGAAGGGAGGGTGGCCGGACACGCGGGGGAGAAGTGGAAGCTGGGTACACAGCGGTGGGCTGCCTGACAGAACTCACCCAGTGCTACGCAGCTCCGGCGATCTCCTCCCGCTTCATGGACCTCAATGAACTCACACGCCGGGAACCGCTGGCTGTCCTCCTGCAGCTCCATGTGACTCCTTCCCGCTCTGTCTCCTCGTGCCCAACTGCCAGAGCTACTCTCTGTACACCCCCTGCTGGCGGTCACTGCGCATGCGCAACAAATTGAAATGCCCTATCTCTATAATGGGGCATATTTCTCTTAATTAAAAAACCCCTATAACTTTCTGAAAAACCACAACCCCAAAAGGCACTACACTGGGGCATACTCTATCTAGTAAAACAAACCCCAAGTCTTAATTCGTCCTCTATCCTGAGTTATGCCTTCCCAAAAAAATCTTCATTCACTCTATAGGAAAACGTTGTCAAAAAGCCACAGAGGGAGTGGCAGAAAAAAACTGACAGTTGGAATTTAGCTTACTCCCAATTCCTCATTTTTTATTATTTTGCCCTGAAATTTGGCCTGCAGCAGCGGGTGACGATTCTACGCGTCCATGCCAAATTTCAGCTCAGTACGTCCTATCAGTTTTGAGGTGTAGCCCCTCAAACACCATGCCCCCATCTCAGAAGTTCCCTATGGGAGAATTCCGTTTGTTCGATTCAGCCTTAATATAAGGGCACGACCGTGCCCTTATAATTGACAGTATTGTTTTCTTTCAAAAATCCACTTAATTTTCTTTACCCGATTATTAAAATGGTAATTGACAAAAACAAACTACATTGTCACCAGAAGAGCAATACAAAATGTACTAGTGATATATTAAAATCATCTTTCCAGCTTGAATTTCAATGATGCATTGGCGCAATGATTTTGTGAGAAACATCTTCACCCTTAAATAAAGATTTTCTTAATTCCTTACCTGTGTGCTAATTAGATATCACCTTGTTTTCACATTAAACAGACTTCCACATGAGAAAACAGCAAAGATGCAGTGGCGTTAATGTTTCCTGGTGTCAACCTGTATTATTTCCGTAGACATTGAAATGAGGATGCATCTTGCTGCCTTTCCAATGAAGCAAGTTTAATTTAGTAATAGGTGAAAAACCATCCCTACAAAGATGTTAATCAGATACTTGGCTTTGTGGACACTTTTCAGAGAACAAATTAGTTAGCATAAAAATAAAGCCAGAAAATGAAGAGCTGTTTAATCACTCAATTGGATTTTTCTGCCAGCATTTTTCTTTTTCTCTGCAACCCACTGCTAAATTGTGCTTCCTAGCTGTTTTTTTATAAAATCACTGAATCAAATCTAACTCTGATTACATCAGAGAAGGCCAGGTACCCTACACCATAAGAGGGGGTTTGCAATTTTGACTTGTCTACTTAAATATCACCAAAATCTGATCACAAGGTCAATTACGTCCCTGGGTGGGATTGAACCACCAACCTTTTGATTAATAGCTGAACACACTAACCGATTGCGCCACAGAGACACTTTGCAAAAAGTATATACTGACAAAGACTAATAAGCATTCATCTAGAACGTTTCCTAGAAAAACTTTAAAAAGTCAATAATCTGGAGAGTGTTTGTAAGATGTTTCTTCCAGCAACCAATGAAGAAACACATTGGTACTTTCGCATGATGAGTGAGTGCTTCAGGATCTCTTGCACTTACATGTGCAGCAGAGTACTGCAATGGAAGCATGCTGGGTCCATAACCCAGAGGTAGGCAGATTGAAACTATCCTTTGCTATATGCATTTTTTTGTTGTTCATTAAAGTAATCCAAAACTGGGATTGATATTTTAGCTTTTATTTTTACTTAAAGTACAATAACTTTTACCATTTTAATTTGTTTTAATAGTATATTGACAGTATTGTTTTCTTTCAAAAATCCACTTAATTTTCTTTACCCTATTATTAAAATGGTAATTGACAAAAACAAACTACATTGTCACCAGAAGGGCAATACAAAATGTACAAGTGATATATTAAAATCATCTTTCCAGCTTGAATTTCAATGATGCATTGGGGCAACGATTTTGTGAGAAACATCTTCACCCTTAAATAAAGATTTTCTTAATTCCTTACCTGTGTGCTAATTAGATATCACCTTGTTTTCACATTAAACAGACTTCCACATGAGAAAGCAGCAAGGATGCAGTGGCGTTAATGTTTCCTGGTGTCAACCTGTATTATTTCAGTAGATATTGAAATGAGGATGCATCTTGCTGCCTTTCCAATGAAGCAAGTTTAATTTAGTAATAGGTGAAAAACCATCCCTACAAATATGTTAATCAGATACTTGGCTTTGTGGACACTTTTCAGAGAACAAATTAGTTAGCATAAAAATAAAGCCAGAAAATGAAGAGCTGTTTAATCACTCAATTGGATTTTTCTGCCAGCATTTTTCTTTTTCTCTGCAACCCACTGCTAAATTGTGCTTCCTAGCTGTTTTTATAAAATCACTGAATCAAATCTAACTCTGATTACATCAGAGAAGGCCAGGTACCCTACACCATAACAGGGGGTTTGAAATTTTGACTTGTCTACTTAAAGATCACCAAAATCTGATAACAAGGTCAATTAAGTCCCTGGGTGGGATTGAACCACCAACCTTTTGGTTAATAGCCTTACACACTAACTGATTGCGCCACCGCGACACTTTGCAAAAGTACATACTGACAAAGGCTAATAAGCATTCATCTAGAACGATTCCTAGAAACATTTTAAAAAGTCAATAATGTGGAGAGTTTTTGTATGATGTTTCTTCCATCAACCAATGAAGAAACACATTGGTACTTTCCCATGATGAGTGAGTGCTTCAGGATCTCTTGCACTTACATGTGCAGCAGAGTACTGTAATGGAAGCATGCTGGGTCCATAACCCAGAGGTAGGCAGATTGAAACTATCCTCTGCTATATGCATTTTTTTTTGTTAATTAAAGTAATCCAAAACTGGGATTGATATTTTTGCTCTTTTATTTTTACTTAAAGTACAATAACTTTTACCATTTTAATTTGTTTTAATAGTATATTGACAGTATTGTTTTCTTTCAAAAATCCAATTAATTTTCTTTACCCGATTATTAAAATGGTAATTGACAAAAGCAAACTACATTGTCACCAGAAGAGCAATACAAAATGTACAAGTGATATATTAAAATCATCTTTCCAGCTTGAATTTCAATGATGCATTGGGGCAACGATTTTGTGAGAAACATCTTCACCCTTAAATAAAGATTTTCTTAATTCCTTACCTGTGTGCTAATTAGATATCACCTTGTTTTCACATTAAACAGACTTCCACATGAGAAAGCAGCAAGGATGCAGTGGCGTTAATGTTTCCTGGTGTCAACCTGTATTATTTCAGTAGATATTGAAATGAGGATGCATCTTGCTGCCTTTCCAATGAAGCAAGTTTAATTTAGTAATAGGTGAAAAACCATCCCTACAAAGATGTTAATCAGATACTTGGCTTTGTGGACACTTTTCAGAGAACAAATTTGTTAGCATAAAAATAAAGCCAGAAAATGAAGAGCTGTTTAATCAGTCAATTGGATTTTTTTGCCAGCATATTTCTTTTTCTCTGCAACCCACTGCTAAATTGTGCTTCCTAGCTGTTTTTATAAAATCACTGAATCAAATCTAACTCTGATTACATCAGAGAAGGCCAGGTACCCTACACCATAACAGGGGTTTTCGAAATTTTGACTTGTCTACTTAAAGATCACCAAAATCTGATAACAAGGTCAATTAAGTCCCTGGGTGGGATTGAACCACCAACCTTTTGGTTAATAGCCTTACACACTAACTGATTGCGCCACCGCGACACTTTGCAAAAGTACATACTGACAAAGGCTAATAAGCATTCATCTAGAACGATTCCTAGAAACATTTTAAAAAGTCAATAATGTGGAGAGTTTTTGTATGATGTTTCTTCCATCAACCAATGAAGAAACACATTGGTACTTTCCCATGATAAGTGAGTGCTTCAGGATCTCTTGCACTTACATGTGCAGCAGAGTACTGTAATGGAAGCATGCTGGGTCCATAACCCAGAGGTAGGCAGATTGAAACTATCCTCTGCTATATGCATTTTTTTTTTTGTTAATTAAAGTAATCCAAAACTGGGATTGATATTTTTGCTCTTTTATTTTTACTTAAAGTACAATAACTTTTACCATTTTAATTTGTTTTAATAGTATATTGACAGTATTGTTTTCTTTCAAAAATCCAATTAATTTTCTTTACCCGATTATTAAAATGGTAATTGACAAAAGCAAACTACATTGTCACCAGAAGAGCAATACAAAATGTACAAGTGATATATTAAAATCATCTTTCCAGCTTGAATTTCAATGATGCATTGGGGCAACGATTTTGTGAGAAACATCTTCACCCTTAAATAAAGATTTTCTTAATTCCTTACCTGTGTGCTAATTAGATATCACCTTGTTTTCACATTAAACAGACTTCCACATGAGAAAGCAGCAAGGATGCAGTGGCGTTAATATTTCCTGGTGTCAACCTGTATTATTTCAGTAGATATTGAAATGAGGATGCATCTTGCTGCCTTTCCAATGAAGCAAGTTTAATTTAGTAATAGGTGAAAAACCATCCCTACAAAGATGTTAATCAGATACTTGGCTTTGTGGACACTTTTCAGAGAACAAATTTGTTAGCATAAAAATAAAGCCAGAAAATGAAGAGCTGTTTAATCAGTCATATGGATTTTTTTGCCAGCATATTTCTTTTTCTCTGCAACCCACTGCTAAATTGTGCTTCCTAGCTGTTTTTATAAAATCACTGAATCAAATCTAACTCTGATTACATCAGAGAAGGCCAGGTACCCTACACCATAACAGGGGTTTTCGAAATTTTGACTTGTCTACTTAAATATCACCAAAATCTGATCACAAGGTCAATTACATCCCTGGGTGGGATTGAACCACCAACCTTTTGATTAATAGCTGAACACACTAACCGATTGCGCCACAGAGACACTTTGCAAAAAGTACATACTGACAAAGACTAATAAGCATTCATCTAGAACGTTTCCTAGAAAAACTTTAAAAAGTCAATAATCTGGAGAGTTTTTGTAAGATGTTTCTTCCAGCAACCAATGAAGAAACACATTGGTACTTTCGCATGATGAGTGAGTGCTTCAGGATCTCTTGCACTTAAATGTGCAGCAGAGTACTGCACTGGAAGCATGCTGGGCCCATAACCCAGAGGTAGGCAGATTGAAACTATCCTTTGCTATATGCATTTTTTTTTTTGTTCATTAAAGTAATCCAAAACTGGGATTGATATTTTAGCTTTTATTTTTACTTAAAGTACAATAACTTTTACCATTTTAATTTTTTTTAATAGTATATTGACAGTATTGTTTTCTTTCAAAAATCCAATTAATTTTCTTTACCCGATTATTAAAATGGTAATTGACAAAAGCAAACTACATTGTCACCAGAAGAGCAATACAAAATGTACAAGTGATATATTAAAATCATCTTTCCAGCTTGAATTTCAATGATGCATTGGGGCAACGATTTTGTGAGAAACATCTTCACCCTTAAATAAAGATTTTCTTAATTCCTTACCTGTGTGCTAATTAGATATCACCTTGTTTTCACATTAAACAGACTTCCACATGAGAAAGCAGCAAGGATGCAGTGGCGTTAATGTTTCCTGGTGTCAACCTGTATTATTTCAGTAGATATTGAAATGAGGATGCATCTTGCTGCCTTTCCAATGAAGCAAGTTTAATTTAGTAATAGGTGAAAAACCATCCCTACAAAGATGTTAATCAGATACTTGGCTTTGTGGACACTTTTCAGAGAACAAATTTGTTAGCATAAAAATAAAGCCAGAAAATGAAGAGCTGTTTAATCAGTCAATTGGATTTTTTTGCCAGCATATTTCTTTTTCTCTGCAACCCACTGCTAAATTGTGCTTCCTAGCTGTTTTTATAAAATCACTGAATCAAATCTAACTCTGATTACATCAGAGAAGGCCAGGTACCCTACACCATAACAGGGGTTTTCGAAATTTTGACTTGTCTACTTAAATATCACCAAAATCTGATCACAAGGTCAATTACGTCCCTGGGTGGGATTGAACCACCAACCTTTTGATTAATAGCTGAACACACTAACCGATTGCGCCACAGAGACACTTTGCAAAAAGTACATACTGACAAAGACTAATAAGCATTCATCTAGAACGTTTCCTAGAAAAACTTTAAAAAGTCAATAATCTGGAGAGTTTTTGTAAGATGTTTCTTCCAGCAACCAATGAAGAAACACATTGGTACTTTCGCATGATGAGTGAGTGCTTCAGGATCTCTTGCACTTACATGTGCAGCAGAGTACTGCACTGGAAGCATGCTGGGCCCATAACCCAGAGGTAGGCAGATTGAAACTATCCTTTGCTATATGCATTTTTTTTTTGTTCATTAAAGTAATCCAAAACTGGGATTGATATTTTAGCTTTTATTTTTACTTAAAGTACAATAACTTTTACCATTTTAATTTGTTTTAATAGTATATTGACAGTATTGTTTTCTTTCAAAAATCCAATTAATTTTCTTTACCCGAGTATTAAAATGGTAATTGACAAAAACAAACTACATTGTCACCAGAAGAGCAATACAAAATGTACAAGTGATATATTAAAATCATCTTTCCAGCTTGAATTTCAATGATGCATTGGGGCAACGATTTTGTGAGAAACATCTTCACCCTTAAATAAAGATTTTCTTAATTCCTTACCTGTGTGCTAATTAGATATCACCTTGTTTTCACATTAAACAGACTTCCACATGAGAAAGCAGCAAGGATGCAGTGGCGTTAATGTTTCCTGGTGTCAACCTGTATTATTTCAGTAGATATTGAAATGAGGATGCATCTTGCTGCCTTTCCAATGAAGCAAGTTTAATTTAGTAATAGGTGAAAAACCATCCCTACAAAGATGTTAATCAGATACTTGGCTTTGTGGACACTTTTCAGAGAACAAATTTGTTAGCATAAAAATAAAGCCAGAAAATGAAGAGCTGTTTAATCAGTCAATTGGATTTTTTTGCCAGCATATTTCTTTTTCTCTGCAACCCACTGCTAAATTGTGCTTCCTAGCTGTTTTTATAAAATCACTGAATCAAATCTAACTCTGATTACATCAGAGAAGGCCAGGTACCCTACACCATAACAGGGGTTTTCGAAATTTTGACTTGTCTACTTAAATATCACCAAAATCTGATCACAAGGTCAATTACGTCCCTGGGTGGGATTGAACCACCAACCTTTTGATTAATAGCTGAACACACTAACCGATTGCGCCACAGAGACACTTTGCAAAAAGTACATACTGACAAAGACTAATAAGCATCTAGAACGTTTCCTAGAAAAACTTTAAAAAGTCAATAATCTGGAGAGTTTTTGTAAGATGTTTCTTCCAGCAACCAATGAAGAAACACATTGGTACTTTCGCATGATGAGTGAGTGCTTCAGGATCTCTTGCACTTACATGTGCAGCAGAGTACTGCACTGGAAGCATGCTGGGTCCATAACCCAGAGGTAGGCAGATTGAAACTATCCTTTGCTATATGCATTTTTTTTTGTTCATTAAAGTAATCCAAAACTGGGATTGATATTTTAGCTTTTATTTTTACTTAAAGTACAATAACTTTTACCATTTTAATTTGTTTTAATAGTATATTGACAGTATTGTTTTCTTTCAAAAATCCAATTAATTTTCTTTACCCGATTATTAAAATGGTAATTGACAAAAACAAACTACATTGTCACCAGAAGAGCAATACAAAATGTACAAGTGATATATTAAAATCATCTTTCCAGCTTGAATTTCAATGATGCATTGGGGCAACGATTATGTGAGAAACATCTTCACCCTTAAATAAAGATTTTCTTAATTCCTTACCTGTGTGCTAATTAGATATCACCTTGTTTTCACATTAAACAGACTTCCACATGAGAAAGCAGCAAGGATGCAGTGGCGTTAATGTTTCCTGGTGTCAACCTGTATTATTTCAGTAGATATTGAAATGAGGATGCATCTTGCTGCCTTTCCAATGAAGCAAGTTTAATTTAGTAATAGGTGAAAAACCATCACTACAAATATGTTAATCAGATACTTGGCTTTGTGGACACTTTTCAGAGAACAAATTAGTTAGCATAAAAATAAAGCCAGAAAATGAAGAGCTGTTTAATCACTCAATTGGATTTTTCTGCCAGCATATTTCTTTTTCTCTGCAACCCACTGCTAAATTGTGCTTCCTAGCTGTTTTTATAAAATCACTGAATCAAATCTAACTCTGATTACATCAGAGAAGGCCAGGTACCCTACACCATAAGAGGGGTTTTTGAAATTTTGACTTGTCTACTTAAAGATCACCAAAATCTGATAACAAGGTCAGATCTTCCTCTAGCCTTGTTCTTCTTTCGAGAGTTCCTTTGTGCTGCCTCAGTTGGATCTCCTTCACTTGACAGGGGGGTGCCCGAGCAGCGACCCTCCCCAGCTCTAGCCCAACTCATACTTACCTGCCAGGTGAGATACTATGATCATGAAGGTCCACCCTCCTTCGGTGTGGGGCTCATGTTGACTATGCCCCAGCCCCTGAAGCATTCAAGCTGATTTCTTGGAGCCCGATGCTGGTGTAAAAAATACGGGGGACCCCTACTCTTTTTGTCCCCCGTATTTTTTGCACCAGCACCAGGCGCAGAGCCCGGTGCTGGTTTTAAAATTACGGGGGATCCCCTGTCCGTTTTTCCCCCGGATTTTTAGAACCAGGACCGGCTCGAAGAGCCCGAGGCTGGTTATGCTTTGGAGGGGGGACCCACGCAATTTTTTTTTCGGGTTTTTCACATTCCATTTAAAAAATAAATAATATTTTAAAAAATATATAAATAATACTTGTGCCTCCAAAAAAGACAAACCAAGTACCTAATCCCTTCTAATATAAATAGATATGCTATTACCAAAAAAAAAAAACTGCAAAAAAAAAAACATGTTTTTAAATTTTTTTTATTAGATTCCGCCAGCAAAGTGTGGCGGATTGAAAATGACGAATTTACTGTTTAAAAGCACTGTTGTCGAATTTACAAACTTCAATTGAATATACTTTTGTCGAATTGCCGCATTTGTACCATTGCAGAAAAGTCGAATTTGTCAAATGTCGAATTTTAAAGTCGAATTTTGAAAGCCTGTAAGAATAGGCTCCGTCCCCTTCTACCCCTGTACCTTGCTCTCTCCTGTCTGTGCTCTCTCCCGTCTGTAGGACTAGGCCCCGCCCCCTTCTTACCATCCTGTGACTGCTCTCTCCTGACAAGTGGACCAGGCCTGCCCCCTACACGCTGCTGGTGTCTTCATTGTTACTTGGTCTGGAGCTCCGTTGGGGAGAGAACTCACGTGAGCTCATTAAGAATGAGGAACTGGGATGTTTTAATTTTATTGTGAGTAGTGTAGTGTGGTGATGTAGTATGTTGTATGGGGGGTATAGTGTAATTATGAAGTGCAGCATATGGGAGGGCTGTAGCATAGTGATGTAGTGTGGCATATGGGGGGTGGTAGCGCATAGGCGTGCGTACAGGGGGTGCCTGGTGCGCACAGGCACTCCCTAATGTTCAGCACCGCTGCACGCCACGCTTGCTGTAGCACAGTGATCGCTGACTGTGTGATCGGTGGAGCCTAGCCTGCAGCTCATTTCCGTACCTCCCACCACCGCTGCACCCGACCCCCCTCTGCCTGCTGCTAATACTATGCTGAGTGCATTCGTCGGCGGCCTCACTGGGGGGACTGGCGTCACCTTGCAATGTGACGTGGTGATGTCCGCCCATGCTCTCCTCCCGCCCACCTGTGCTTTCCTCCTGCTGCGGTCTCTCAGTCCTAGTGTGCCGCGGCCGCCACACCACTGGCAGTGTTCCTCTAGGAGGGACTGGGAGCTGCTGGCAGACACATTCTGCTGAGACTTACTTGTCAGTGCGGGTTCCGGACGGCAGGCGGCGGGTGGGAGGGCAGACGGGGAGCAGGTGTCACAAGGAGTGTGTGGGTAACTAATTCACAATACTTCCGCTCAACGTGGCACTGCTGGTCCTTCATCTCCCATGTCTCTTCACCAGGTGGCGGGCGGCCCGGAAATTAAGTGATGTGTTGTGCAGCAGTCAGTGTGAAGTGACTGTGAGTAACACTGGTGGTGCTGATGATGCTGCTGCAGAATCTGGAAGCAATTAATTCATAAATATAATGTACTCTATCAGTGTTTCTCTGACGTCCTAGTGGATGCTGGGAACTCCGTAAGGACCATGGGGATTAGCGGCTCCGCAGGATACTGGGCACAAAAGTAAAGCTTTAGGACTACCTGGTGTGCACTGGCTCCTCCCCCTATGACAATCCTCCAAGCCTCAGTTAGATTTTTGTGCCCGGCCGAGAAGGGTGCACACTAGGGGCTCTCCTGAGCTTCTTAGTGAAAGTTTAGTTTTAGGTTTTTTATTTTCAGTGAGCTGTGAGCAGTGAGCTTTAAAATTTTCTTTCTAGTGTCCTTCGTTTGGGAGAAAAATGCAAAGTAACAAGACAGCTTTTCCTTGCCAATATCTCTCTTTTGCAAAGAGCTACGCATTGGAAAATTCAGGGCTATGTCGTGTAGATGATGGCCTAACAGGAGGCTTTAAAATTTTCTTTCTAGTGACCTTCGTTTGGGAGAAAAATGCAAAGGTACAAGACAGCTTTTCCTTGCCAATATCTCTCTTTTGCAAAGAGCTGCGCATTGGAAAATTCAGGGCTATGTCGTGTAGATGATGGCCTAACAGGAGGCTTTAAAATGTTCTTTCTAGTGTCCTTCGTTTGGGAGAAAAATGCAATGGTACAAGACAGCTTTTCCTTGCCAATATCTCTCTTTTGCAAAGAGCTGCGCATTGGAAAATTCAGGGCTATGTCGTGTAGATGATGGCCTAACAGTAGGCTTTAAAATTTTCTTTCTAGTGTCCTTCGTTTGGGAGAAAAATGCAAAGGTACAAGACAGCTTTTCCTTGCCAATATCTCTCTTTTGCAAAGAGCTACTCATTGGAAAATTCAGGGCTATGTCGTGTAGATGATGGCCTAACAGGAGGCTTTAAAATTTTCTTTCTAGTGCCCTTCGTTTGGGAGAAAAATGCAAAGGTACAAGACAGCTTTTCCTTGCCAATATCTCTCTTTTGCAAAGAGCTGCGCATTAAAAAATTCAGGGCTATGTCGTGTAGATGATGGCCTAACAGGAGGCTTTAAAATTTTCTTTCTAGTGCCCTTCGTTTGGGAGAAAAATGCAATGGTACAAGACAGCTTTTCCTTGCCAATATCTCTCTTTTGCAAAGAGCTGCGCATTGGAAAATTCAGGGCTATGTCGTGTAGATGATGGCCTAACAGGAGGCTTTAAAATTTTCTTTCTAGTGTCCTTCGTTTGGGAGAAAAATGCAATGGTACAAGACAGCTTTTCCTTGCGAATATCTCTCTTTTGCAAAGAGCTGCGTATTGGAAAATTCAGGGCTATGTCGTGTAGATGATGGCCTAACAGGAGGCTTTAAAATTTTCTTTCTAGTAACCTTCGTTTGGGAGAAAAATGCAAAGGTACAAGACAGCTTTTCCTTGCCAATATCTCTCTTTTGCAAAGAGCTGCGCATTGGAAAATTCAGGGTTATGTCGTGTAGATGATGGCCTAACAGGAGGCTTTAAAATGTTCTTTCTAGTGTCCTTCGTTTGGGAGAAAAATGCAAAGGTACAAGACAGCTTTTCCTTGCCAATATCTCTCTTTTGCAAAGAGCTGCGCATTGGAAAATTCAGGGCTATGTCGTGTAGATGATGGCCTAACAGGAGGCTTTAAAATTTTCTTTCTAGTGTCCTTCGTTTGGGAGAAAAATGCAAAGGTACAAGACAGCTTTTCCTTGCCAATATCTCTCTTTTGCAAAGAGCTACGCATTGGAAAATTCAGGGCTATGTCGTGTAGATGATGGCCTAACAGGAGGCTTTAAAATTTTCTTTCTAGTGACCTTCGTTTGGGAGAAAAATGCAATGGTACAAGACAGCTTTTCCTTGCCAATATCTCTCTTTTGCAAAGAGCTGCGCATTGGAAAATTCAGGGCTATGTCGTGTAGATGATGGCCTAACAGGAGGCTTTAAAATTTTCTTTCTAGTGTCCTTCGTTTGGGAGAAAAATGCAAAGGTACAAGGAAAAGCTGTCTTGTACCATTGCATTTTTCTCCCAAACGAAGGACACTAGAAAGAAAATTTTAAAGTCTCCTGTTAGGCCATCATCTACACGACATAGCCCTGAATTTTCCAATGCGCAGCTCTTTGCAAAAGAGAGATATTGGCAAGGAAAAGCTGTCTTGTACCTTTGCATTTTTCTCCCAAACGAAGGACACTAGAAAGAAAATTTTAAAGCCTCCTGTTAGGCCATCATCTACACGACATAGCCCTGAATTTTCCAATGCGCAGCTCTTTGCAAAAGAGAGATATTGGCAAGGAAAAGCTGTCTTGTACCATTGCATTTTTCTCCCAAACGAAGGACACTAGAAAGAAACTTTTAAAGCCTCCTGTTAGGCCATCATCTACTCGACATAACCCTGAATTTTCCAATGCGCAGCTCTTTGCAAAAGAGAGATATTGGCAAGGAAAAGCTGTCTTGTACCTTTGCATTTTTCTCCCAAACGAAAGACACTAGAATGAAAATTTTAAAGCCTCCTGTTAGGCCATCATCTACACGACATAGCCCTGAATTTTCCAATGCGCAGCTCTTTGCAAAAGAGAGATATTGGCAAGGAAAAGCTGTCTTGTACCTTTGCATTTTTCTCCCAAACGAAGGACACTAGAAAGAAAATTTTAAAGCCTCCTTTTAGGCCATCATCTACACGACATAGCCCTGAATTTTCCAATGCGCAGCTCTTTGCAAAAGAGAGATATTGGCAAGGAAAAGCTGTCTTGTACCATTGCATTTTTCTCCCAAACGAAGGGCACTAGAAAGAAAATTTTAAAGCCTCCTGTTAGGCCATCATCTACACGACATAGCCCTGAATTTTCCAATGCGCAGCTTTTTGCAAAAGAGAGATATTGGCAAGGAAAAGCTGTCTTGTACCATTGCATTTTTCTCCCAAACGAAGGACACTAGAAAGAAAATTTTAAAGCCTCCTGTTAGGCCATCATCTACACGACATAGCCCTGAATTTTCCAATGCGCAGCTCTTTGCAAAAGAGAGATATTGGCAAGGAAAAGCTGTCTTGTACCATTGCATTTTTCTCCCAAACGAAGGACACTAGAAAGAACATTTTAAAGCCTCCTGTTAGGCCATCATCTACACGACATAGCCCTGAATTTTCCAATGCGCAGCTCTTTGCAAAAGAGAGATATTGGCAAGGAAAAGCTGTCTTGTACCTTTGCATTTTTCTCCCAAACGAAGGACACTAGAAAGAAAATTTTAAAGCCTACTGTTAGGCCATCATCTACACGACATAGCCCTGAATTTTCCAATGCGCAGCTCTTTGCAAAAGAGAGATATTGGCAAGGAAAAGCTGTCTTGTACCTTTGCATTTTTCTCCCAAACGAAGGTCACTAGAAAGAAAATTGTAAAGCCTCCTGTTAGGCCATCATCTACACGACATAGCCCTGAATTTTCCAATGCGCAGCTCTTTGCAAAAGAGAGATATTGGCAAGGAAAAGCTGTCTTGTACCATTGCATTTTTCTCCCAAACGAAGGACACTAGAAAGAAAATTTTAAAGCCTCCTGTTAGGCCATCATCTACACGACATAGCCCTGAATTTTCCAATGCGCAGCTCTTTGCAAAAGAGAGATATTGGCAAGGAAAAGCTGTCTTGTACCATTGCATTTTTCTCCCAAACGAAGGACACTAGAAAGAAAATTTTAAAGCCTCCTGTTAGGCCATCATCTACACGACATAGCCCTAAATTTTCCAATGCGCAGCTCTTTGCAAAAGAGAGATATTGGCAAGGAAAAGCTGTCTTGTACCATTGCATTTTTCTCCCAAACGAAGGACACTAGAAAGAACATTTTAAAGCCTCCTGTTAGGCCATCATCTACACGACATAGCCCTGAATTTTCCAATGCGCAGCTCTTTGCAAAAGAGAGATATTGGCAAGGAAAAGCTGTCTTGTACCTTTGCATTTTTCTCCCAAACGAAGGACACTAGAAAGAAAATTTTAAAGCCTCCTGTTAGGCCATCATCTACACGACATAGCCCTGAATTTTCCAATGCGCAGCTCTTTGCAAAAGAGAGATATTGGCAAGGAAAAGCTGTCTTGTACCATTGCATTTTTCTCCCAAACGAAGGACACTAGAAAGAAAATTTTAAAGCCTCCTGTTAGGCCATCATCTACACGACATAGCCCTGAATTTTCCAATGCGCAGCTCTTTGCAAAAGAGAGATATTGGCAAGGAAAAGCTGTCTTGTACCATTGCATTTTTCTCCCAAACGAAGGGCACTAGAAAGAAAATTTTAAAGCCTCCTGTTAGGCCATCATCTACACGACATAGCCCTGAATTTTTTAATGCGCAGCTCTTTGCAAAAGAGAGATATTGGCAAGGAAAAGCTGTCTTGTACCTTTGCATTTTTCTCCCAAACGAAGGGCACTAGAAAGAAAAATTTAAAGCCTCCTGTTAGGCCATCATCTACACGACATAGCCCTGAATTTTCCAATGCGCAGCTCTTTGCAAAAGAGAGATATTGGCAAGGAAAAGCTGTCTTGTACCTTTGCATTTTTCTCCCAAACGAAGGACACTAGAAAGAAAATTTTAAAGCCTCCTGTTAGGCCATCATCTACACGACATAGCCCTGAATTTTCCAATGCCTAGCTCTTTGCAAAAGAGAGATATTGGCAAGGAAAAGCTGTCTTGTACCTTTGCATTTTTCTCCCAAACGAAGGACACTAGAAAGAAAATTTTAAAGCCTCCTTTTAGGCCATCATCTACACGACATAGCCCTGAATTTTCCAATGCGCAGCTCTTTGCAAAAGAGAGATATTGGCAAGGAAAAGCTGTCTTGTACCATTGCATTTTTCTCCCAAACGAAGGGCACTAGAAAGAAAATTTTAAAGCCTCCTGTTAGGCCATCATCTACACGACATAGCCCTGAATTTTCCAATGCGCAGCTCTTTGCAAAAGAGAGATATTGGCAAGGAAAAGCTGTCTTGTACCATTGCATTTTTCTCCCAAACGAAGGACACTAGAAAGAAAATTTTAAAGCCTCCTGTTAGGCCATCATCTACACGACATAGCCCTGAATTTTCCAATGCGCAGCTCTTTGCAAAAGAGAGATATTGGCAAGGAAAAGCTGTCTCGTACCATTGCATTTTTCTCCCAAACGAAGGACACTAGAAAGAACATTTTAAAGCCTCCTGTTAGGCCATCATCTACACGACATAGCCCTGAATTTTCCAATGCGCAGCTCTTTGCAAAAGAGAGATATTGGCAAGGAAAAGCTGTCTTGTACCTTTGCATTTTTCTCCCAAACGAAGGACACTAGAAAGAAAATTTTAAAGCCTACTGTTAGGCCATCATCTACACGACATAGCCCTGAATTTTCCAATGCGCAGCTCTTTGCAAAAGAGAGATATTGGCAAGGAAAAGCTGTCTTGTACCTTTGCATTTTTCTCCCAAACGAAGGTCACTAGAAAGAAAATTGTAAAGCCTCCTGTTAGGCCATCATCTACACGACATAGCCCTGAATTTTCCAATGCGCAGCTCTTTGCAAAAGAGAGATATTGGCAAGGAAAAGCTGTCTTGTACCATTGCATTTTTCTCCCAAACGAAGGACACTAGAAAGAATATTTTAAAGCCTCCTGTTAGGCCATCATCTACACGACATAGCCCTGAATTTTCCAATGCGCAGCTCTTTGCAAAAGAGAGATATTGGCAAGGAAAAGCTGTCTTGTACCTTTGCATTTTTCTACCAAACGAAGGTCACTAGAAAGAAAATTTTAAAGCCTCCTGTTAGGCCATCATCTACACGACATAGCCCTGAATTTTCCAATGCGTAGCTCTTTGCAAAAGAGAGATATTGGCAAGGAAAAGCTGTCTTGTACCTTTGCATTTTTCTCCCAAACGAAGGACACTAGAAAGAAAATTTTAAAGCCTCCTGTTAGGCCATCATCTACACGACATAGCCCTGAATTTTCCAATGCGTAGCTCTTTGCAAAAGAGAGATATTGGCAAGGAAAAGCTGTCTTGTACCTTTGCATTTTTCTCCCAAACGAAGGACACTAGAAAGAAAATTTTAAAGCCTACTGTTAGGCCATCATCTACACGACATAGCCCTGAATTTTCCAATGCGCAGCTCTTTGCAAAAGAGAGATATTGGCAAGGAAAAGATGTCTTGTACCTTTGCATTTTTCTCCCAAACGAAGGTCACTAGAAAGAAAATTGTAAAGCCTCCTGTTAGGCCATCATCTACACGACATAGCCCTGAATTTTCCAATGCGCAGCTCTTTGCAAAAGAGAGATATTGGCAAGGAAAAGCTGTCTTGTACCATTGCATTTTTCTCCCAAACGAAGGACACTAGAAAGAAAATTTTAAAGCCTCCTGTTAGGCCATCATCTACACGACATAGCCCTGAATTTTCCAATGCGCAGCTCTTTGCAAAAGAGAGATATTGGCAAGGAAAAGCTGTCTTGTACCATTGCATTTTTCTCCCAAACGAAGGACACTAGAAAGAAAATTTTAAAGCCTCCTGTTAGGCCATCATCTACACGACATAGCCCTAAATTTTCCAATGCGCAGCTCTTTGCAAAAGAGAGATATTGGCAAGGAAAAGCTGTCTTGTACCATTGCATTTTTCTCCCAAACGAAGGACACTAGAAAGAACATTTTAAAGCCTCCTGTTAGGCCATCATCTACACGACATAGCCCTGAATTTTCCAATGCGCAGCTCTTTGCAAAAGAGAGATATTGGCAAGGAAAAGCTGTCTTGTACCATTGCATTTTTCTCCCAAACGAAGGACACTAGAAAGAAAATTTTAAAGCCTCCTGTTAGGCCATCATCTACACGACATAGCCCTGAATTTTCCAATGCGCAGCTCTTTGCAAAAGAGAGATATTGGCAAGGAAAAGCTGTCTTGTACCATTGCATTTTTCTCCCAAACGAAGGGCACTAGAAAGAAAATTTTAAAGCCTCCTGTTAGGCCATCATCTACACGACATAGCCCTGAATTTTTTAATGCGCAGCTCTTTGCAAAAGAGAGATATTGGCAAGGAAAAGCTGTCTTGTACCTTTGCATTTTTCTCCCAAACGAAGGGCACTAGAAAGAAAATTTTAAAGCCTCCTGTTAGGCCATCATCTACACGACATAGCCCTGAATTTTCCAATGCGCAGCTCTTTGCAAAAGAGAGATATTGGCAAGGAAAAGCTGTCTTGTACCTTTGCATTTTTCTCCCAAACGAAGGTCACTAGAAAGAAAATTTTAAAGCCTCATGTTAGGCCATCATCTACACGACATAGCCCTGAATTTTCCAATGCGTAGCTCTTTGCAAAAGAGAGATATTGGCAAGGAAAAGCTGTCTTGTACCTTTGCATTTTTCTCCCAAACGAAGGACACTAGAAAGAAAATTTTAAAGCCTCCTGTTAGGCCATCATCTACACGACATAGCCCTGAATTTTCCAATGCCTAGCTCTTTGCAAAAGAGAGATATTGGCAAGGAAAAGCTGTCTTGTACCTTTGCATTTTTCTCCCAAACGAAGGACACTAGAAAGAAAATTTTAAAGCCTCCTTTTAGGCCATCATCTACACGACATAGCCCTGAATTTTCCAATGCGCAGCTCTTTGCAAAAGAGAGATATTGGCAAGGAAAAGCTGTCTTGTACCATTGCATTTTTCTCCCAAACGAAGGGCACTAGAAAGAAAATTTTAAAGCCTCCTGTTAGGCCATCATCTACACGACATAGCCCTGAATTTTCCAATGCGCAGCTCTTTGCAAAAGAGAGATATTGGCAAGGAAAAGCTGTCTTGTACCATTGCATTTTTCTCCCAAACGAAGGACACTAGAAAGAAAATTTTAAAGCCTCCTGTTAGGCCATCATCTACACGACATAGCCCTGAATTTTCCAATGCGCAGCTCTTTGCAAAAGAGAGATATTGGCAAGGAAAAGCTGTCTCGTACCATTGCATTTTTCTCCCAAACGAAGGACACTAGAAAGAACATTTTAAAGCCTCCTGTTAGGCCATCATCTACACGACATAGCCCTGAATTTTCCAATGCGCAGCTCTTTGCAAAAGAGAGATATTGGCAAGGAAAAGCTGTCTTGTACCTTTGCATTTTTCTCCCAAACGAAGGACACTAGAAAGAAAATTTTAAAGCCTACTGTTAGGCCATCATCTACACGACATAGCCCTGAATTTTCCAATGCGCAGCTCTTTGCAAAAGAGAGATATTGGCAAGGAAAAGCTGTCTTGTACCTTTGCATTTTTCTCCCAAACGAAGGTCACTAGAAAGAAAATTGTAAAGCCTCCTGTTAGGCCATCATCTACACGACATAGCCCTTAATTTTCCAATGCGCAGCTCTTTGCAAAAGAGAGATATTGGCAAGGAAAAGCTGTCTTGTACCATTGCATTTTTCTCCCAAACGAAGGACACTAGAAAGAATATTTTAAAGCCTCCTGTTAGGCCATCATCTACACGACATAGCCCTGAATTTTCCAATGCGCAGCTCTTTGCAAAAGAGAGATATTGGCAAGGAAAAGCTGTCTTGTACCTTTGCATTTTTCTACCAAACGAAGGTCACTAGAAAGAAAATTTTAAAGCCTCCTGTTAGGCCATCATCTACACGACATAGCCCTGAATTTTCCAATGCGTAGCTCTTTGCAAAAGAGAGATATTGGCAAGGAAAAGCTGTCTTGTACCTTTGCATTTTTCTCCCAAACGAAGGACACTAGAAAGAAAATTTTAAAGCCTCCTGTTAGGCCATCATCTACACGACATAGCCCTGAATTTTCCAATGCGCAGCTCTTTGCAAAAGAGAGATATTGGCAAGGAAAAGCTGTCTTGTACCATTGCATTTTTCTCCCAAACGAAGGACACTAGAAAGAATATTTTAAAGCCTCCTGTTAGGCCATCATCTACACGACATAGCCCTGAATTTTCCAATGCGCAGCTCTTTGCAAAAGAGAGATATTGGCAAGGAAAAGCTGTCTTGTACCTTTGCATTTTTCTCCCAAACGAAGGTCACTAGAAAGAAAATTTTAAAGCCTCCTGTTAGGCCATCATCTACACGACATAGCCCTGAATTTTCCAATGCGCAGCTCTTTGCAAAAGAGAGATATTGGCAAGGAAAAGCTGTCTTGTACCTTTGCATTTTTCTCCCAAACGAAGGTCACTAGAAAGAAAATTTTAAAGCCTCCTGTTAGGCCATCATCTACACGACATAGCCCTGAATTTTCCAATGCGCAGCTCTTTGCAAAAGAGAGATATTGGCAAGGAAAAGCTGTCTTGTACCATTGCATTTTTCTCCCAAACGAAGGACACTAGATAGAAAATTTTAAAGCCTCCTGTTAGGCCATCATCTACACGACATAGCCCTAAATTTTCCAATGCGCAGCTCTTTGCAAAAGAGAGATATTGGCAAGGAAAAGCTGTCTTGTACCTTTGCATTTTTCTCCCAAACGAAGGTCACTAGAAAGAAAATTTTAAAGCCTCCTGTTAGGCCATCATCTACACGACATAGCCCTGAATTTTCCAATGCGCAGCTCTTTGCAAAAGAGAGATATTGGCAAGGAAAAGCTGTCTTGTACCATTGCATTTTTCTCCCAAACGAAGGGCACTAGAAAGAAAATTTTAAAGCCTCCTGTTAGGCCATCATCTACACGACATAGCCCTGAATTTTCCAATGCGCAGCTCTTTGCAAAAGAGAGATATTGGCAAGGAAAAGCTGTCTTGTACCTTTGCATTTTTCTCCCAAACGAAGGTCACTAGAAAGAAAATTTTAAAGCCTCCTGTTAGGCCATCATCTACACGACATAGCCCTGAATTTTCCAATGCGCAGCTCTTTGCAAAAGAGAGATATTGGCAAGGAAAAGCTGTCTTGTACCATTGCATTTTTCTCCCAAACGAAGGACACTAGAAAGAAAATTTTAAAGCCTCCTGTTAGGCCATCATCTACACGACATAGCCCTGAATTTTCCAATGCGCAGCTCTTTGCAAAAGAGAGATATTGGCAAGGAAAAGCTGTCTTGTACCATTGCATTTTTCTCCCAAACGAAGGACACTAGAAAGAACATTTTAAAGCCTCCTGTTAGGCCATCATCTACACGACATAGCCCTGAATTTTCCAATGCGCAGCTCTTTGCAAAAGAGAGATATTGGCAAGGAAAAGCTGTCTTGTACCTTTGCATTTTTCTCCCAAACGAAGGTCACTAGAAAGAAAATTTTAAAGCCTCCTGTTAGGCCATCATCTACCCGACATAGCCCTGAATTTTCCAATGCGCAGCTCTTTGCAAAAGAGAGATATTGGCAAGGAAAAGCTGTCTTGTACCATTGCATTTTTCTCCCAAACGAAGGACACTAGAAAGAAAATTTTAAAGCCTCCTGTTAGGCCATCATCTACACGACATAGCCCTGAATTTTCCAATGCGCAGCTCTTTGCAAAAGAGAGATATTGGCAAGGAAAAGCTGTCTTGTACCTTTGCATTTTTCTCCCAAACGAAGGTCACTAGAAAGAAAATTTTAAAGCCTCCTGTTAGGCCATCATCTACACGACATAGCCCTGAATTTTCCAATGCGCAGCTCTTTGCAAAAGAGAGATATTGGCAAGGAAAAGCTGTCTTGTACCATTGCATTTTTCTCCCAAACGAAGGACACTAGAAAGAATATTTTAAAGCCTCCTGTTAGGCCATCATCTACACGACATAGCCCTAAATTTTCCAATGCGCAGCTCTTTGCAAAAGAGAGATATTGGCAAGGAAAAGCTGTCTTGTACCTTTGCATCTTTCTACCAAACGAAGGTCACTAGAAAGAAAATTTTAAAGCCTCCTGTTAGGCCATCATCTACACGACATAGCCCTGAATTTTCCAATGCGTAGCTCTTTGCAAAAGAGAGATATTGGCAAGGAAAAGCTGTCTTGTACCTTTGCATTTTTCTCCCAAACGAAGGACACTAGAAAGAAAATTTTAAAGCCTCCTGTTAGGCCATCATCTACACGACATAGCCCTGAATTTTCCAATGCGCAGCTCTTTGCAAAAGAGAGATATTGGCAAGGAAAAGCTGTCTTGTACCATTGCATTTTTCTCCCAAACGAAGGGCACTAGAAAGAAAATTTTAAAGCCTCCTGTTAGGCCATCATCTACACGACATAGCCCTGAATTTTCCAATGCGCAGCTCTTTGCAAAAGAGAGATATTGGCAAGGAAAAGCTGTCTTGTACCTTTGCATTTTTCTCCCAAACGAAGGTCACTAGAAAGAAAATTTTAAAGCCTCCTGTTAGGCCATCATCTACACGACATAGCCCTGAATTTTCCAATGCGCAGCTCTTTGCAAAAGAGAGATATTGGCAAGGAAAAGCTGTCTTGTACCTTTGCATTTTTCTCCCAAACGAAGGTCACTAGAAAGAAAATTTTAAAGCCTCCTGTTAGGCCATCATCTACACGACATAGCCCTGAATTTTCCAATGCGCAGCTCTTTGCAAAAGAGAGATATTGGCAAGGAAAAGCTGTCTTGTACCATTGCATTTTTCTCCCAAACGAAGGACACTAGAAAGAAAATTTTAAAGCCTCCTGTTAGGCCAATATCTCTCTTTTGCAAAGAGCTGCGCATTGGAAAATTCAGGGCTATGTCGTGTAGATGATGGCCTAACAGTAGGCTTTAAAATTTTCTTTCTAGTGTCCTTCGTTTGGGAGAAAAATGCAAAGGTACAAGACAGCTTTTCCTTGCCAATATCTCTCTTTTGCAAAGAGCTGCGCATTGGAAAATTCAGGGCTATGTCGTGTAGATGATGGCCTAACAGGAGGCTTTAAAATGTTCTTTCTAGTGTCCTTCGTTTGGGAGAAAAATGCAATGGTACAAGACAGCTTTTCCTTGCCAATATCTCTCTTTTGCAAAGAGCTGCGCATTGGAAAATTCAGGGCTATGTCGTGTAGATGATGGCCTAACAGGAGGCTTTAAAATTTTCTTTCTAGTGTCCTTCGTTTGGGAGAAAAATGCAAAGGTACAAGACAGCTTTTCCTTGCCAATATCTCTCTTTTGCAAAGAGCTACGCATTGGAAAATTCAGGGCTATGTCGTGTAGATGATGGCCTAACAGGAGGCTTTAAAATTTTCTTTCTAGTGACCTTCGTTTGGTAGAAAAATGCAAAGGTACAAGACAGCTTTTCCTTGCCAATATCTCTCTTTTGCAAAGAGCTGCGCATTGGAAAATTCAGGGCTATGTCGTGTAGATGATGGCCTAACAGGAGGCTTTAAAATATTCTTTCTAGTGTCCTTCGTTTGGGAGAAAAATGCAATGGTACAAGACAGCTTTTCCTTGCCAATATCTCTCTTTTGCAAAGAGCTGCGCATTGGAAAATTCAGGGCTATGTCGTGTAGATGATGGCCTAACAGGAGGCTTTACAATTTTCTTTCTAGTGACCTTCGTTTGGGAGAAAAATGCAAAGGTACAAGACAGCTTTTCCTTGCCAATATCTCTCTTTTGCAAAGAGCTGCGCATTGGAAAATTCAGGGCTATGTCGTGTAGATGATGGCCTAACAGTAGGCTTTAAAATTTTCTTTCTAGTGTCCTTCGTTTGGGAGAAAAATGCAAAGGTACAAGACAGCTTTTCCTTGCCAATATCTCTCTTTTGCAAAGAGCTGCGCATTGGAAAATTCAGGGCTATGTCGTGTAGATGATGGCCTAACAGGAGGCTTTAAAATGTTCTTTCTAGTGTCCTTCGTTTGGGAGAAAAATGCAATGGTACGAGACAGCTTTTCCTTGCCAATATCTCTCTTTTGCAAAGAGCTGCGCATTGGAAAATTCAGGGCTATGTCGTGTAGATGATGGCCTAACAGGAGGCTTTAAAATTTTCTTTCTAGTGTCCTTCGTTTGGGAGAAAAATGCAATGGTACAAGACAGCTTTTCCTTGCCAATATCTCTCTTTTGCAAAGAGCTGCGCATTGGAAAATTCAGGGCTATGTCGTGTAGATGATGGCCTAACAGGAGGCTTTAAAATTTTCTTTCTAGTGCCCTTCGTTTGGGAGAAAAATGCAATGGTACAAGACAGCTTTTCCTTGCCAATATCTCTCTTTTGCAAAGAGCTGCGCATTGGAAAATTCAGGGCTATGTCGTGTAGATGATGGCCTAAAAGGAGGCTTTAAAATTTTCTTTCTAGTGTCCTTCGTTTGGGAGAAAAATGCAAAGGTACAAGACAGCTTTTCCTTGCCAATATCTCTCTTTTGCAAAGAGCTAGGCATTGGAAAATTCAGGGCTATGTCGTGTAGATGATGGCCTAACAGGAGGCTTTAAAATTTTCTTTCTAGTGTCCTTCGTTTGGGAGAAAAATGCAAAGGTACAAGACAGCTTTTCCTTGCCAATATCTCTCTTTTGCAAAGAGCTACGCATTGGAAAATTCAGGGCTATGTCGTGTAGATGATGGCCTAACATGAGGCTTTAAAATTTTCTTTCTAGTGACCTTCGTTTGGGAGAAAAATGCAAAGGTACAAGACAGCTTTTCCTTGCCAATATCTCTCTTTTGCAAAGAGCTGCGCATTGGAAAATTCAGGGCTATGTCGTGTAGATGATGGCCTAACAGGAGGCTTTAAAATTTTCTTTCTAGTGCCCTTCGTTTGGGAGAAAAATGCAAAGGTACAAGACAGCTTTTCCTTGCCAATATCTCTCTTTTGCAAAGAGCTGCGCATTAAAAAATTCAGGGCTATGTCGTGTAGATGATGGCCTAACAGGAGGCTTTAAAATTTTCTTTCTAGTGCCCTTCGTTTGGGAGAAAAATGCAATGGTACAAGACAGCTTTTCCTTGCCAATATCTCTCTTTTGCAAAGAGCTGCGCATTGGAAAATTCAGGGCTATGTCGTGTAGATGATGGCCTAACAGGAGGCTTTAAAATTTTCTTTCTAGTGTCCTTCGTTTGGGAGAAAAATGCAATGGTACAAGACAGCTTTTCCTTGCCAATATCTCTCTTTTGCAAAGAGCTGCGCATTGGAAAATTCAGGGCTATGTCGTGTAGATGATGGCCTAACAGGAGGCTTTAAAATTTTCTTTCTAGTGTCCTTCGTTTGGGAGAAAAATGCAAAGGTACAAGACAGCTTTTCCTTGCCAATATCTCTCTTTTGCAAAGAGCTGCGCATTGGAAAATTCAGGGCTATGTCGTGTAGATGATGGCCTAACAGGAGGCTTTAAAATGTTCTTTCTAGTGTCCTTCGTTTGGGAGAAAAATGCAATGGTACAAGACAGCTTTTCCTTGCCAATATCTCTCTTTTGCAAAGAGCTGCGCATTGGAAAATTTAGGGCTATGTCGTGTAGATGATGGCCTAACAGGAGGCTTTAAAATTTTCTTTCTAGTGTCCTTCGTTTGGGAGAAAAATGCAATGGTACAAGACAGCTTTTCCTTGCCAATATCTCTCTTTTGCAAAGAGCTGCGCATTGGAAAATTCAGGGCTATGTCGTGTAGATGATGGCCTAACAGGAGGCTTTAAAATTTTCTTTCTAGTGTCCTTCGTTTGGGAGAAAAATGCAATGGTACAAGAGAGCTTTTCCTTGCCAATATCTCTCTTTTGCAAAGAGCTGCGCATTGGAAAATTCAGGGCTATGTCGTGTAGATGATGGCCTAACAGGAGGCTTTACAATTTTCTTTCTAGTGACCTTCGTTTGGGAGAAAAATGCAAAGGTACAAGACAGCTTTTCCTTGCCAATATCTCTCTTTTGCAAAGAGCTGCGCATTGGAAAATTCAGGGCTATGTCGTGTAGATGATGGCCTAACAGTAGGCTTTAAAATTTTCTTTCTAGTGTCCTTCGTTTGGGAGAAAAATGCAAAGGTACAAGACAGCTTTTCCTTGCCAATATCTCTCTTTTGCAAAGAGCTGCGCATTGGAAAATTCAGGGCTATGTCGTGTAGATGATGGCCTAACAGGAGGCTTTAAAATGTTCTTTCTAGTGTCCTTCGTTTGGGAGAAAAATGCAATGGTACAAGACAGCTTTTCCTTGCCAATATCTCTCTTTTGCAAAGAGCTGCGCATTGGAAAATTCAGGGCTATGTCGTGTAGATGATGGCCTAACAGGAGGCTTTAAAATTTTCTTTCTAGTGTCCTTCGTTTGGGAGAAAAATGCAATGGTACAAGACAGCTTTTCCTTGCCAATATCTCTCTTTTGCAAAAAGCTGCGCATTGGAAAATTCAGGGCTATGTCGTGTAGATGATGGCCTAACAGGAGGCTTTAAAATTTTCTTTCTAGTGCCCTTCGTTTGGGAGAAAAATGCAATGGTACAAGACAGCTTTTCCTTGACAATATCTCTCTTTTGCAAAGAGCTGCGCATTGGAAAATTCAGGGCTATGTCGTGTAGATGATGGCCTAAAAGGAGGCTTTAAAATTTTCTTTCTAGTGTCCTTCGTTTGGGAGAAAAATGCAAAGGTACAAGACAGCTTTTCCTTGCCAATATCTCTCTTTTGCAAAGAGCTGCGCATTGGAAAATTCAGGGCTATGTCGTGTAGATGATGGCCTAACAGGAGGCTTTAAAATTTTCATTCTAGTGTCTTTCGTTTGGGAGAAAAATGCAAAGGTACAATACAGCTTTTCCTTGCCAATATCTCTCTTTTGCAAAGAGCTAGGAATTGGAAAATTCAGGGCTATAACGTGTAGATGAAGCACTAACAGGAGGCTTTAAAATTTTCATTCTAGTGTCTTTCGTTTGGGAGAAAAATGCAAAAGTACAATGCAGCTTTTCCTTGCCGATATCTCTCTTTTGCAAAGAGATAGGCATTGGAAAATGCAGGGCTATAACATGTAGATGAAGCACTAACAGGAGGCTTTAAAATTTTCATTCTAGTGTATTTCGTTTGGGAGAAAAATGCAAAGGTACAATACAGCATTTCCTTGCCGATATCTCTCTTTTGTAAAGAGATAGGCATTGGAAAATTCAGGGCTATTACGTGTAGATGAAGCACTAACAGGAGGCTTTAAAATTTTCATTCTAGTGTCTTTCGTTTGGGAGAAAAATGCAAAAGTACAATGCAGCTTTTCCTTGCCGATATCTCACTTTTGCAAAGAGATAGGCATTGGAAAATGCAGGGCTATAACGTGTAGATGAAGCACTAACAGGAGGCTTTAAAATTTTCATTCTAGTGTCTTTCGTTTGGGAGAAAAATGCAAAAGTACAATGCAGCTTTTCCTTGCCGATATCTCTCTTTTGCAAAGAGGTAGGCATTGGAAAATGCAGGGCTATAACGTGTAGATGAAGCACTAACAGGAGGCTTTAAAATTTTCATTCTAGTGTCTTTCGTTTGGGAGAAAAATGCAAAGGTACAATACAGCATTTCCTTGCCGATATCTCTCTTTTGCAAAGAGATAGGCATTGGAAAATTCAGGGCTATAACGTGTAGATGAAGCACTAACAGGAGGCTTTAACATTTTTATTCTAGTGTCCTTCGTTTGGGAGAAAAATGCAAAGGTACAATACAGCTTTTCCTTGCCGATATCTCTCTTTTGCAAAGAGATAGGCATTGGAAAATTCAGGGCTATAACGTGTAGATGAAGCACTAACAGGAGGCTTTAAAATTTTCATTCTAGTGTCTTTCGTTTGGGAGAAAAATGCAAAAGTACAATGCAGCTTTTCCTTGCCGATATCTCTCTTTTGCAAAGAGATAGGCATTGGAAAATGCAGGGCTATAACGTGTAGATGAAGCACTAACAGGAGGCTTTAAAATTTTCATTCTAGTGTCTTTCGTTTGGGAGAAAAATGCAAAAGTACAATGCAGCTTTTCCTTGCCGATATCTCTCTTTTGCAAAGAGATAGGCATTGGAAAATGCAGGGCTATAACGTGTAGATGAAGCACTAACAGGAGGCTTTAAAATTTTCATTCTAGTGTCTTTCGTTTGGGAGAAAAATGCAAAGGTACAATACAGCATTTCCTTGCCGATATCTCTCTTTTGCAAAGAGATAGGCATTGGAAAATTCAGGGCTATAACGTGTAGATTAAGCACTAACAGGAGGCTTTAAAATTTTCATTCTAGTGTCCTTCGTTTGGGAGAAAAATGCAAAGGTACAATACAGCTTTTCCTTGCCGATATCTCTCTTTTGCAAAGAGATAGGCATTGGAAAATTCAGGGCTATAACGTGTAGATGAAGCACTAATAGGAGGCTTTAAAATTTTCATTCTAGTGTCCTTCGTTTGTGAGAAAAAGGCAAAGGTACAATACAGCTTTTCCTTGCCGATATCTCTCTTTTGCAAAGAGATAGGCATTGGAAAATTCAGGGCTATAACGTGTAGATGAAGCACTAACAGGAGGCTTTAAAATTTTCATTCTAGTGTCTTTCGTTTGGGAGAAAAATGCAAAGGTACAATACAGTTTTTCCTTGCCGATATCTCTCTTTTGCAAAGAGATAGGCATTGGAAAATTCAGGGCTATAACGTGTAGATGAAGCACTAACAGGAGGCTTTAAAATTTTCATTCTAGTGTCCTTCGTTTGGGAGAAAAATGCAAAGGTACAATACAGCTTTTCCTTGCCAATATCTCTCTTTTGCAAAGAGCTAGGCATTGGAAAATTCAGGGCTATACCGTGTAGATGAAGCACTAACAGGAGGCTTTTAAATTTTCATTCTAGTGTCCTTCGTTTGGGAGAAAAATGCAAAGGTACAATACAGCTTTTCCTTGCCGATATCTCTCTTTTGCAAAGAGATAGGCATTGGAAAATTCAGGGCTATAACGTGTAGATGAAGCACTAACAGGAGGCTTTAAAATTTTCATTCTAGTGTCTTTCGTTTGGGAGAAAAATGCAAAGGTACAATACAGCTTTTCCTTGCCAATATCTCTCTTTTGCAAAGAGCTAGGAATTGGAAAATTCAGGGCTATAACGTGTAGATGAAGCACTAACAGGAGGCTTTAAAATTTTCATTCTAGTGTCTTTCGTTTGGGAGAAAAATGCAAAAGTACAATGCAGCTTTTCCTTGCCGATATCTCTCTTTTGCAAAGAGATAGGCATTGGAAAATGCAGGGCTATAACATGTAGATGAAGCACTAACAGGAGGCTTTAAAATTTTCATTCTAGTGTCTTTCGTTTGGGAGAAAAATGCAAAGGTACAATACAGCATTTCCTTGCCGATATCTCTCTTTTGTAAAGAGATAGGCATTGGAAAATTCAGGGCTATTACGTGTAGATGAAGCACTAACAGGAGGCTTTAAAATTTTCATTCTAGTGTCTTTCGTTTGGGAGAAAAATGCAAAAGTACAATGCAGCTTTTCCTTGCCGATATCTCTCTTTTGCAAAGAGGTAGGCATTGGAAAATGCAGGGCTATAACGTGTAGATGAAGCACTAACAGGAGGCTTTAAAATTTTCATTCTAGTGTCTTTCGTTTGGGAGAAAAATGCAAAAGTACAATGCAGCTTTTCCTTGCCGATATCTCTCTTTTGCAAAGAGGTAGGCATTGGAAAATGCAGGGCTATAACGTGTAGATGAAGCACTAACAGGAGGCTTTAAAATTTTCATTCTAGTGTCTTTCGTTTGGGAGAAAAATGCAAAGGTACAATACAGCATTTCCTTGCCGATATCTCTCTTTTGCAAAGAGATAGGCATTGGAAAATTCAGGGCTATAACGTGTAGATGAAGCACTAACAGGAGGCTTTAACATTTTTATTCTAGTGTCCTTCGTTTGGGAGAAAAATGCAAAGGTACAATACAGCTTTTCCTTGCCGATATCTCTCTTTTGCAAAGAGATAGGCATTGGAAAATTCAGGGCTATAACGTGTAGATGAAGCACTAACAGGAGGCTTTAAAATTTTCATTCTAGTGTCTTTCGTTTGGGAGAAAAATGCAAAAGTACAATGCAGCTTTTCCTTGCCGATATCTCTCTTTTGCAAAGAGATAGGCATTGGAAAATGCAGGGCTATAACGTGTAGATGAAGCACTAACAGGAGGCTTTAAAATTTTCATTCTAGTGTCTTTCGTTTGGGAGAAAAATGCAAAAGTACAATGCAGCTTTTCCTTGCCGATATCTCTCTTTTGCAAAGAGATAGGCATTGGAAAATGCAGGGCTATAACGTGTAGATGAAGCACTAACAGGAGGCTTTAAAATTTTCATTCTAGTGTCTTTCGTTTGGGAGAAAAATGCAAAGGTACAATACAGCATTTCCTTGCCGATATCTCTCTTTTGCAAAGAGATAGGCATTGGAAAATTCAGGGCTATAACGTGTAGATTAAGCACTAACAGGAGGCTTTAAAATTTTCATTCTAGTGTCCTTCGTTTGGGAGAAAAATGCAAAGGTACAATACAGCTTTTCCTTGCCGATATCTCTCTTTTGCAAAGAGATAGGCATTGGAAAATTCAGGGCTATAACGTGTAGATGAAGCACTAATAGGAGGCTTTAAAATTTTCATTCTAGTGTCCTTCGTTTGTGAGAAAAAGGCAAAGGTACAATACAGCTTTTCCTTGCCGATATCTCTCTTTTGCAAAGAGCTAGGCATTGGAAAATTCAGGGCTATAACGTGTAGATGAAGCACTAACAGTAGGCTTTAAAATTTTCATTCTAGTGTCTTTCGTTTGGGAGAAAAATGCAAAGGTACAATACAGTTTTTCCTTGCCGATATCTCTCTTTTGCAAAGAGATAGGCATTGGAAAATTCAGGGCTATAACGTGTAGATGAAGCACTAACAGGAGGCTTTAAAATTTTCATTCTAGTGTCCTTCGTTTGGGAGAAAAATGCAAAGGTACAATACAGCTTTTCCTTGCCAATATCTCTCTTTTGCAAAGAGCTAGGCATTGGAAAATTCAGGGCTATACCGTGTAGATGAAGCACTAACAGGAGGCTTTTAAATTTTCATTCTAGTGTCCTTCGTTTGGGAGAAAAATGCAAAGGTACAATACAGCTTTTCCTTGCCGATATCTCTCTTTTGCAAAGAGATAGGCATTGGAAAATTCAGGGCTATAACGTGTAGATGAAGCACTAACAGGAGGCTTTAAAATTTTCATTCTAGTGTCTTTCGTTTGGGAGAAAAATGCAAAGGTACAATACAGCTTTTCCTTGCCAATATCTCTCTTTTGCAAAGAGCTAGGAATTGGAAAATTCAGGGCTATAACGTGTAGATGAAGCACTAACAGGAGGCTTTAAAATTTTCATTCTAGTGTCTTTCGTTTGGGAGAAAAATGCAAAAGTACAATGCAGCTTTTCCTTGCCGATATCTCTCTTTTGCAAAGAGATAGGCATTGGAAAATGCAGGGCTATAACATGTAGATGAAGCACTAACAGGAGGCTTTAAAATTTTCATTCTAGTGTCTTTCGTTTGGGAGAAAAATGCAAAGGTACAATACAGCTTTTCCTTGCCGATATCTCTCTTTTGCAAAGAGATAGGCATTGGAAAATTCAGGGCTATAACGTGTAGATGAAGCACTAATAGGAGGCTTTAAAATTTTCATTCTAGTGTCCTTCGTTTGGTAGAAAAATGCAAAGGTACAATACAGCTTTTCCTTGCCGATATCTCTCTTTTGCAAAGAGATAGGCATTGGAAAATTCAGGGCTATAACGTGTAGATGAAGCACTAACAGGAGGCTTTAAAATTTTCATTCTAGTGTCTTTCGTTTGGGAGAAAAATGCAAAGGTACAATACATCTTTTCCTTGCCGATATCTCTCTTTTGCAAAGAGCTAGGCATTGGAAAATTCAGAGCTATAACGTGTAGATGAAGCTCTAACAGTAGGCTTTAAAATTTTCATTCTAGTGTCTTTCGTTTGGGAGAAAAATGCAAAGGTACAATACAGCTTTTCCTTGCCAATATCTCTCTTTTGCAAAGAGATAGGCATTGGAAAATGCAGGGCTATAACGTGTAGATGAAGCACTAACAGGAGGCTTTAAAATTTTCATTCTAGTGTCTTTCGTTTGGGAGAAAAATGCAAAGGTACAATACAGCTTTTCCTTGCCGATATCTCTCTTTTGCAAAGAGCTAGGCATTGGAAAATTCAGGGCTATAACGTGTAGATGAAGCACTAACAGGAGGCTTTAAAATTTTCATTCTAGTGTCCTTCGTTTGGGAGAAAAATGCAAAGGTACAATACAGCTTTTCCTTGCCAATATCTCTCTTTTGCAAAGAGCTAGGCATTGGAAAATTCAGGGCTATACCGTGTAGATGAAGCACTAACAGGAGGCTTTTAAATTTTCATTCTAGTGTCCTTCGTTTGGGAGAAAAATGCAAAGGTACAATACAGCTTTTCCTTGCCGATATCTCTCTTTTGCAAAGAGATAGGCATTGGAAAATTCAGGGCTATAACGTGTAGATGAAGCACTAACAGGAGGCTTTAAAATTTTCATTCTAGTGTCTTTCGTTTGGGAGAAAAATGCAAAGGTACAATACAGCTTTTCCTTGCCAATATCTCTCTTTTGCAAAGAGCTAGGAATTGGAAAATTCAGGGCTATAACGTGTAGATGAAGCACTAACAGGAGGCTTTAAAATTTTCATTCTAGTGTCTTTCGTTTGGGAGAAAAATGCAAAAGTACAATGCAGCTTTTCCTTGCCGATATCTCTCTTTTGCAAAGAGATAGGCATTGGAAAATGCAGGGCTATAACATGTAGATGAAGCACTAACAGGAGGCTTTAAAATTTTCATTCTAGTGTCTTTCGTTTGGGAGAAAAATGCAAAGGTACAATACAGCATTTCCTTGCCGATATCTCTCTTTTGTAAAGAGATAGGCATTGGAAAATTCAGGGCTATTACGTGTAGATGAAGCACTAACAGGAGGCTTTAAAATTTTCATTCTAGTGTCTTTCGTTTGGGAGAAAAATGCAAAAGTACAATGCAGCTTTTCCTTGCCGATATCTCACTTTTGCAAAGAGATAGGCATTGGAAAATGCAGGGCTATAACGTGTAGATGAAGCACTAACAGGAGGCTTTAAAATTTTCATTCTAGTGTCTTTCGTTTGGGAGAAAAATGCAAAAGTACAATGCAGCTTTTCCTTGCCGATATCTATCTTTTGCAAAGAGGTAGGCATTGGAAAATGCAGGGCTATAACGTGTAGATGAAGCACTAACAGGAGGCTTTAAAATTTTCATTCTAGTGTCTTTCGTTTGGGAGAAAAATGCAAAGGTACAATACAGCATTTCCTTGCCGATATCTCTCTTTTGCAAAGAGATAGGCATTGGAAAATTCAGGGCTATAACGTGTAGATGAAGCACTAACAGGAGGCTTTAACATTTTTATTCTAGTGTCCTTCGTTTGGGAGAAAAATGCAAAGGTACAATACAGCTTTTCCTTGCCGATATCTCTCTTTTGCAAAGAGATAGGCATTGGAAAATTCAGGGCTATAACGTGTAGATGAAGCACTAACAGGAGGCTTTAAAATTTTCATTCTAGTGTCTTTCGTTTGGGAGAAAAATGCAAAAGTACAATGCAGCTTTTCCTTGCCGATATCTCTCTTTTGCAAAGAGATAGGCATTGGAAAATGCAGGGCTATAACGTGTAGATGAAGCACTAACAGGAGGCTTTAAAATTTTCATTCTAGTGTCTTTCGTTTGGGAGAAAAATGCAAAAGTACAATGCAGCTTTTCCTTGCCGATATCTCTCTTTTGCAAAGAGATAGGCATTGGAAAATGCAGGGCTATAACGTGTAGATGAAGCACTAACAGGAGGCTTTAAAATTTTCATTCTAGTGTCTTTCGTTTGGGAGAAAAATGCAAAGGTACAATACAGCATTTCCTTGCCAATATCTCTCTTTTGCAAAGAGATAGGCATTGGAAAATTCAGGGCTATAACGTGTAGATTAAGCACTAACAGGAGGCTTTAAAATTTTCATTCTAGTGTCCTTCGTTTGGGAGAAAAATGCAAAGGTACAATACAGCTTTTCCTTGCCGATATCTCTCTTTTGCAAAGAGATAGGCATTGGAAAATTCAGGGCTATAACGTGTAGATGAAGCACTAATAGGAGGCTTTAAAATTTTCATTCTAGTGTCCTTCGTTTGTGAGAAAAAGGCAAAGGTACAATACAGCTTTTCCTTGCCGATATCTCTCTTTTGCAAAGAGATAGGCATTGGAAAATTCAGGGCTATAACGTGTAGATGAAGCACTAACAGGAGGCTTTAAAATTTTCATTCTAGTGTCTTTCGTTTGGGAGAAAAATGCAAAAGTACAATGCAGCTTTTCCTTGCCGATATCTCTCTTTTGCAAAGAGATAGGCATTGGAAAATGCAGGGCTATAACGTGTAGATGAAGCACTAACAGGAGGCTTTAAAATTTTCATTCTAGTGTCTTTCGTTTGGGAGAAAAATGCAAAGGTACAATACAGCATTTCCTTGCCGATATCTCTCTTTTGCAAAGAGATAGGCATTGGAAAATTCAGGGCTATAACGTGTAGATGAAGCACTAATAGGAGGCTTTAAAATTTTCATTCTAGTGTCCTTCGTTTGGGAGAAAAATGCAAAGGTACAATACAGCTTTTCCTTGCCGATATCTCTCTTTTGCAAAGAGATAGGCATTGGAAAATTCAGGGCTATAACGTGTAGATGAAGCACTAACAGGAGGCTTTAAAATTTTCATTCTAGTGTCTTTCGTTTGGGAGAAAAATGCAAAGGTACAATACAGCTTTTCCTTGCCGATATCTCTCTTTTGCAAAGAGCTAGGCATTGGAAAATTCAGAGCTATAACGTGTAGATGAAGCACTAACAGTAGGCTTTAAAATTTTCATTCTAGTGTCTTTCGTTTGGGAGAAAAATGCAAAGGTACAATACAGCTTTTCCTTGCCAATATCTCTCTTTTGCAAAGAGCTAGGCATTGGAAAATTCAGGGCTATAACGTGTAGATGAAGCACTAACAGGGGGCTTTAAAATTTTCATTCTAGTGTCCTTCGTTTGGGAGAAAAATGCAAAGGTACAATACAGCTTTTCCTTGCCAATATCTCTCTTTTGCAAAGAGCTAGGCATTGGAAAATTCAGGGCTATACCGTGTAGATGAAGCACTAACAGGAGGCTTTAAAATTTTCATTCTAGTGTCTTTCGTTTGGGAGAAAAATGCAAAGGTACAATACAGCTTTTCCTTGCCGATATCTCTCTTTTGCAAAGAGCTAGGCATTGGAAAATTCAGGGCTATAACGTGTAGATGAAGCACTAACAGGGGGCTTTAAAATTTTCATTCTAGTGTCCTTCGTTTGGGAGAAAAATGCAAAGGTACAATACAGCTTTTCCTTGCCGATATCTCTCTTTTGCAAAGAGATAGGCATTGGAAAATTCAGGGCTATAACGTGTAGATGAAGCACTAACAGGAGGCTTTAAAATTTTCATTCTAGTGTCTTTCGTTTGGGAGAAAAATGCAAAGGTACAATACAGCTTTTCCTTGCCGATATCTCTCTTTGGCAAAGAGATAGGCATTGGAAAATTCAGGGCTATAACGTGTAGATGAAGCACTAACAGGAGGCTTTAAAATTTTCATTCTAGTGTCTTTCGTTTGGGAGAAAAATGCAAAGGTACAATACAGCTTTTCCTTGCCAATATCTCTCTTTTGCAAAGAGCTAGGCATTGGAAAATTCAGGGCTATAACGTGTAGATGAAGCACTAATAGGAGGCTTTAAAATTTTCATTCTAGTGTCCTTCGTTTGGGAGAAAAAGGCAAAGGTACAATACAGCTTTTCCTTGCCGATATCTCTCTTTTGCAAAGAGATAGGCATTGGAAAATTCAGGGCTATAACGTGTAGATGAAGCACTAACAGGAGGCTTTAAAATTTTCATTCTAGTGTCTTTCGTTTGGGAGAAAAATGCAAAGGTGCAATACAGCATTTCCTTGCCGATATCTCTCTTTTGCAAAGAGACAGGCATTGGAAAATTCAGGGCTATAACGTGTAGATTAAGCACTAACAGGAGGCTTTAAAATTTTCATTCTAGTGTCTTTCGTTTGGGAGAAAAATGCAAAAGTACAATGCAGCTTTTCCTTGCCGATATCTCTCTTTTGCAAAGAGATAGGCATTGGAAAATGCAGGGCTATAACGTGTAGATGAAGCACTAACAGGAGGCTTTAAAATTTTCATTCTAGTGTCTTTCGTTTGGGAGAAAAATGCAAAGGTACAATACAGCATTTCCTTGCCGATATCTCTCTGTTGCAAAGAGATAGGCATTGGAAAATGCAGCGCTATAACGTGTAGATGAAGCACTAACAGGAGGCTTTAAAATTTTCATTGTAGTGTCTTTCGTTTGGGAGAAAAATGCAAAGGTACAATACAGCTTTTCCTTGCCGATATCTCTCTTTTGCAAAGAGATAGGCATTGGAAAATTCAGGGCTATAACGTGTAGATTAAGCACTAACAGGAGGCTTTAAAATTTTCATTCTAGTGTCCTTCGTTTGGGAGAAAAATGCAAAGGTACAATACAGCTTTTCCTTGCCGATATCTCTCTTTTGCAAAGAGATAGGCATTGGAAAATTCAGGGCTATAACGTGTAGATGAAGCACTAATAGGAGGCTTTAAAATTTTCATTCTAGTGTCCTTCGTTTGGGAGAAAAATGCAAAGGTACAATACAGCATTTCCTTGCCGATATCTCTCTTTTGCAAAGAGATAGGCATTGGAAAATTCAGGGCTATAACGTGTAGATTAAGCACTAACAGGAGGCTTTAAAATTTTCATTCTAGTGTCCTTCGTTTGGGAGAAAAATGCAAAGGTACAATACAGCTTTTCCTTGCCGATATCTCTCTTTTGCAAAGAGATAGGCATTGGAAAATTCAGGGCTATAACGTGTAGATGAAGCACTAATAGGAGGCTTTAAAATTTTCATTCTAGTGTCCTTCGTTTGTGAGAAAAAGGCAAAGGTACAATACAGCTTTTCCTTGCCGATATCTCTCTTTTGCAAAGAGATAGGCATTGGAAAATTCAGGGCTATAACGTGTAGATGAAGCACTAACAGGAGGCTTTAAAATTTTCATTCTAGTGTCTTTCGTTTGGGAGAAAAATGCAAAAGTACAATGCAGCTTTTCCTTGCCGATATCTCTCTTTTGCAAAGAGATAGGCATTGGAAAATGCAGGGCTATAACGTGTAGATGAAGCACTAACAGGAGGCTTTAAAATTTTCATTCTAGTGTCTTTCGTTTGGGAGAAAAATGCAAAAGTACAATGCAGCTTTTCCTTGCCGATATCTCTCTTTTGCAAAGAGATAGGCATTGGAAAATGCAGGGCTATAACGTGTAGATGAAGCACTAACAGGAGGCTTTAAAATTTTCATTCTAGTGTCTTTCGTTTGGGAGAAAAATGCAAAGGTACAATACAGCATTTCCTTGCCGATATCTCTCTTTTGCAAAGAGATAGGCATTGGAAAATTCAGGGCTATAACGTGTAGATTAAGCACTAACAGGAGGCTTTAAAATTTTCATTCTAGTGTCCTTCGTTTGGGAGAAAAATGCAAAGGTACAATACAGCTTTTCCTTGCCGATATCTCTCTTTTGCAAAGAGATAGGCATTGGAAAATTCAGGGCTATAACGTGTAGATGAAGCACTAATAGGAGGCTTTAAAATTTTCATTCTAGTGTCCTTCGTTTGTGAGAAAAAGGCAAAGGTACAATACAGCTTTTCCTTGCCGATATCTCTCTTTTGCAAAGAGCTAGGCATTGGAAAATTCAGGGCTATAACGTGTAGATGAAGCACTAACAGTAGGCTTTAAAATTTTCATTCTAGTGTCTTTCGTTTGGGAGAAAAATGCAAAGGTACAATACAGTTTTTCCTTGCCGATATCTCTCTTTTGCAAAGAGATAGGCATTGGAAAATTCAGGGCTATAACGTGTAGATGAAGCACTAACAGGAGGCTTTAAAATTTTCATTCTAGTGTCCTTCGTTTGGGAGAAAAATGCAAAGGTACAATACAGCTTTTCCTTGCCAATATCTCTCTTTTGCAAAGAGCTAGGCATTGGAAAATTCAGGGCTATACCGTGTAGATGAAGCACTAACAGGAGGCTTTTAAATTTTCATTCTAGTGTCCTTCGTTTGGGAGAAAAATGCAAAGGTACAATACAGCTTTTCCTTGCCGATATCTCTCTTTTGCAAAGAGATAGGCATTGGAAAATTCAGGGCTATAACGTGTAGATGAAGCACTAACAGGAGGCTTTAAAATTTTCATTCTAGTGTCTTTCGTTTGGGAGAAAAATGCAAAGGTACAATACAGCTTTTCCTTGCCAATATCTCTCTTTTGCAAAGAGCTAGGAATTGGAAAATTCAGGGCTATAACGTGTAGATGAAGCACTAACAGGAGGCTTTAAAATTTTCATTCTAGTGTCTTTCGTTTGGGAGAAAAATGCAAAAGTACAATGCAGCTTTTCCTTGCCGATATCTCTCTTTTGCAAAGAGATAGGCATTGGAAAATGCAGGGCTATAACATGTAGATGAAGCACTAACAGGAGGCTTTAAAATTTTCATTCTAGTGTCTTTCGTTTGGGAGAAAAATGCAAAGGTACAATACAGCTTTTCCTTGCCGATATCTCTCTTTTGCAAAGAGATAGGCATTGGAAAATTCAGGGCTATAACGTGTAGATGAAGCACTAATAGGAGGCTTTAAAATTTTCATTCTAGTGTCCTTCGTTTGGTAGAAAAATGCAAAGGTACAATACAGCTTTTCCTTGCCGATATCTCTCTTTTGCAAAGAGATAGGCATTGGAAAATTCAGGGCTATAACGTGTAGATGAAGCACTAACAGGAGGCTTTAAAATTTTCATTCTAGTGTCTTTCGTTTGGGAGAAAAATGCAAAGGTACAATACATCTTTTCCTTGCCGATATCTCTCTTTTGCAAAGAGCTAGGCATTGGAAAATTCAGAGCTATAACGTGTAGATGAAGCTCTAACAGTAGGCTTTAAAATTTTCATTCTAGTGTCTTTCGTTTGGGAGAAAAATGCAAAGGTACAATACAGCTTTTCCTTGCCAATATCTCTCTTTTGCAAAGAGATAGGCATTGGAAAATGCAGGGCTATAACGTGTAGATGAAGCACTAACAGGAGGCTTTAAAATTTTCATTCTAGTGTCTTTCGTTTGGGAGAAAAATGCAAAGGTACAATACAGCTTTTCCTTGCCGATATCTCTCTTTTGCAAAGAGCTAGGCATTGGAAAATTCAGGGCTATAACGTGTAGATGAAGCACTAACAGGAGGCTTTAAAATTTTCATTCTAGTGTCCTTCGTTTGGGAGAAAAATGCAAAGGTACAATACAGCTTTTCCTTGCCAATATCTCTCTTTTGCAAAGAGCTAGGCATTGGAAAATTCAGGGCTATACCGTGTAGATGAAGCACTAACAGGAGGCTTTTAAATTTTCATTCTAGTGTCCTTCGTTTGGGAGAAAAATGCAAAGGTACAATACAGCTTTTCCTTGCCGATATCTCTCTTTTGCAAAGAGATAGGCATTGGAAAATTCAGGGCTATAACGTGTAGATGAAGCACTAACAGGAGGCTTTAAAATTTTCATTCTAGTGTCTTTCGTTTGGGAGAAAAATGCAAAGGTACAATACAGCTTTTCCTTGCCAATATCTCTCTTTTGCAAAGAGCTAGGAATTGGAAAATTCAGGGCTATAACGTGTAGATGAAGCACTAACAGGAGGCTTTAAAATTTTCATTCTAGTGTCTTTCGTTTGGGAGAAAAATGCAAAAGTACAATGCAGCTTTTCCTTGCCGATATCTCTCTTTTGCAAAGAGATAGGCATTGGAAAATGCAGGGCTATAACATGTAGATGAAGCACTAACAGGAGGCTTTAAAATTTTCATTCTAGTGTCTTTCGTTTGGGAGAAAAATGCAAAGGTACAATACAGCATTTCCTTGCCGATATCTCTCTTTTGTAAAGAGATAGGCATTGGAAAATTCAGGGCTATTACGTGTAGATGAAGCACTAACAGGAGGCTTTAAAATTTTCATTCTAGTGTCTTTCGTTTGGGAGAAAAATGCAAAAGTACAATGCAGCTTTTCCTTGCCGATATCTCACTTTTGCAAAGAGATAGGCATTGGAAAATGCAGGGCTATAACGTGTAGATGAAGCACTAACAGGAGGCTTTAAAATTTTCATTCTAGTGTCTTTCGTTTGGGAGAAAAATGCAAAAGTACAATGCAGCTTTTCCTTGCCGATATCTATCTTTTGCAAAGAGGTAGGCATTGGAAAATGCAGGGCTATAACGTGTAGATGAAGCACTAACAGGAGGCTTTAAAATTTTCATTCTAGTGTCTTTCGTTTGGGAGAAAAATGCAAAGGTACAATACAGCATTTCCTTGCCGATATCTCTCTTTTGCAAAGAGATAGGCATTGGAAAATTCAGGGCTATAACGTGTAGATGAAGCACTAACAGGAGGCTTTAACATTTTTATTCTAGTGTCCTTCGTTTGGGAGAAAAATGCAAAGGTACAATACAGCTTTTCCTTGCCGATATCTCTCTTTTGCAAAGAGATAGGCATTGGAAAATTCAGGGCTATAACGTGTAGATGAAGCACTAACAGGAGGCTTTAAAATTTTCATTCTAGTGTCTTTCGTTTGGGAGAAAAATGCAAAAGTACAATGCAGCTTTTCCTTGCCGATATCTCTCTTTTGCAAAGAGATAGGCATTGGAAAATGCAGGGCTATAACGTGTAGATGAAGCACTAACAGGAGGCTTTAAAATTTTCATTCTAGTGTCTTTCGTTTGGGAGAAAAATGCAAAAGTACAATGCAGCTTTTCCTTGCCGATATCTCTCTTTTGCAAAGAGATAGGCATTGGAAAATGCAGGGCTATAACGTGTAGATGAAGCACTAACAGGAGGCTTTAAAATTTTCATTCTAGTGTCTTTCGTTTGGGAGAAAAATGCAAAGGTACAATACAGCATTTCCTTGCCAATATCTCTCTTTTGCAAAGAGATAGGCATTGGAAAATTCAGGGCTATAACGTGTAGATTAAGCACTAACAGGAGGCTTTAAAATTTTCATTCTAGTGTCCTTCGTTTGGGAGAAAAATGCAAAGGTACAATACAGCTTTTCCTTGCCGATATCTCTCTTTTGCAAAGAGATAGGCATTGGAAAATTCAGGGCTATAACGTGTAGATGAAGCACTAATAGGAGGCTTTAAAATTTTCATTCTAGTGTCCTTCGTTTGTGAGAAAAAGGCAAAGGTACAATACAGCTTTTCCTTGCCGATATCTCTCTTTTGCAAAGAGATAGGCATTGGAAAATTCAGGGCTATAACGTGTAGATGAAGCACTAACAGGAGGCTTTAAAATTTTCATTCTAGTGTCTTTCGTTTGGGAGAAAAATGCAAAAGTACAATGCAGCTTTTCCTTGCCGATATCTCTCTTTTGCAAAGAGATAGGCATTGGAAAATGCAGGGCTATAACGTGTAGATGAAGCACTAACAGGAGGCTTTAAAATTTTCATTCTAGTGTCTTTCGTTTGGGAGAAAAATGCAAAGGTACAATACAGCATTTCCTTGCCGATATCTCTCTTTTGCAAAGAGATAGGCATTGGAAAATTCAGGGCTATAACGTGTAGATGAAGCACTAATAGGAGGCTTTAAAATTTTCATTCTAGTGTCCTTCGTTTGGGAGAAAAATGCAAAGGTACAATACAGCTTTTCCTTGCCGATATCTCTCTTTTGCAAAGAGATAGGCATTGGAAAATTCAGGGCTATAACGTGTAGATGAAGCACTAACAGGAGGCTTTAAAATTTTCATTCTAGTGTCTTTCGTTTGGGAGAAAAATGCAAAGGTACAATACAGCTTTTCCTTGCCGATATCTCTCTTTTGCAAAGAGCTAGGCATTGGAAAATTCAGAGCTATAACGTGTAGATGAAGCACTAACAGTAGGCTTTAAAATTTTCATTCTAGTGTCTTTCGTTTGGGAGAAAAATGCAAAGGTACAATACAGCTTTTCCTTGCCAATATCTCTCTTTTGCAAAGAGCTAGGCATTGGAAAATTCAGGGCTATAACGTGTAGATGAAGCACTAACAGGGGGCTTTAAAATTTTCATTCTAGTGTCCTTCGTTTGGGAGAAAAATGCAAAGGTACAATACAGCTTTTCCTTGCCAATATCTCTCTTTTGCAAAGAGCTAGGCATTGGAAAATTCAGGGCTATACCGTGTAGATGAAGCACTAACAGGAGGCTTTAAAATTTTCATTCTAGTGTCTTTCGTTTGGGAGAAAAATGCAAAGGTACAATACAGCTTTTCCTTGCCGATATCTCTCTTTTGCAAAGAGCTAGGCATTGGAAAATTCAGGGCTATAACGTGTAGATGAAGCACTAACAGGGGGCTTTAAAATTTTCATTCTAGTGTCCTTCGTTTGGGAGAAAAATGCAAAGGTACAATACAGCTTTTCCTTGCCGATATCTCTCTTTTGCAAAGAGATAGGCATTGGAAAATTCAGGGCTATAACGTGTAGATGAAGCACTAACAGGAGGCTTTAAAATTTTCATTCTAGTGTCTTTCGTTTGGGAGAAAAATGCAAAGGTACAATACAGCTTTTCCTTGCCGATATCTCTCTTTGGCAAAGAGATAGGCATTGGAAAATTCAGGGCTATAACGTGTAGATGAAGCACTAACAGGAGGCTTTAAAATTTTCATTCTAGTGTCTTTCGTTTGGGAGAAAAATGCAAAGGTACAATACAGCTTTTCCTTGCCAATATCTCTCTTTTGCAAAGAGCTAGGCATTGGAAAATTCAGGGCTATAACGTGTAGATGAAGCACTAATAGGAGGCTTTAAAATTTTCATTCTAGTGTCCTTCGTTTGGGAGAAAAAGGCAAAGGTACAATACAGCTTTTCCTTGCCGATATCTCTCTTTTGCAAAGAGATAGGCATTGGAAAATTCAGGGCTATAACGTGTAGATGAAGCACTAACAGGAGGCTTTAAAATTTTCATTCTAGTGTCTTTCGTTTGGGAGAAAAATGCAAAGGTGCAATACAGCATTTCCTTGCCGATATCTCTCTTTTGCAAAGAGACAGGCATTGGAAAATTCAGGGCTATAACGTGTAGATTAAGCACTAACAGGAGGCTTTAAAATTTTCATTCTAGTGTCTTTCGTTTGGGAGAAAAATGCAAAAGTACAATGCAGCTTTTCCTTGCCGATATCTCTCTTTTGCAAAGAGATAGGCATTGGAAAATGCAGGGCTATAACGTGTAGATGAAGCACTAACAGGAGGCTTTAAAATTTTCATTCTAGTGTCTTTCGTTTGGGAGAAAAATGCAAAGGTACAATACAGCATTTCCTTGCCGATATCTCTCTGTTGCAAAGAGATAGGCATTGGAAAATGCAGCGCTATAACGTGTAGATGAAGCACTAACAGGAGGCTTTAAAATTTTCATTGTAGTGTCTTTCGTTTGGGAGAAAAATGCAAAGGTACAATACAGCTTTTCCTTGCCGATATCTCTCTTTTGCAAAGAGATAGGCATTGGAAAATTCAGGGCTATAACGTGTAGATTAAGCACTAACAGGAGGCTTTAAAATTTTCATTCTAGTGTCCTTCGTTTGGGAGAAAAATGCAAAGGTACAATACAGCTTTTCCTTGCCGATATCTCTCTTTTGCAAAGAGATAGGCATTGGAAAATTCAGGGCTATAACGTGTAGATGAAGCACTAATAGGAGGCTTTAAAATTTTCATTCTAGTGTCCTTCGTTTGGGAGAAAAATGCAAAGGTACAATACAGCATTTCCTTGCCGATATCTCTCTTTTGCAAAGAGATAGGCATTGGAAAATTCAGGGCTATAACGTGTAGATTAAGCACTAACAGGAGGCTTTAAAATTTTCATTCTAGTGTCCTTCGTTTGGGAGAAAAATGCAAAGGTACAATACAGCTTTTCCTTGCCGATATCTCTCTTTTGCAAAGAGATAGGCATTGGAAAATTCAGGGCTATAACGTGTAGATGAAGCACTAATAGGAGGCTTTAAAATTTTCATTCTAGTGTCCTTCGTTTGTGAGAAAAAGGCAAAGGTACAATACAGCTTTTCCTTGCCGATATCTCTCTTTTGCAAAGAGATAGGCATTGGAAAATTCAGGGCTATAACGTGTAGATGAAGCACTAACAGGAGGCTTTAAAATTTTCATTCTAGTGTCTTTCGTTTGGGAGAAAAATGCAAAAGTACAATGCAGCTTTTCCTTGCCGATATCTCTCTTTTGCAAAGAGATAGGCATTGGAAAATGCAGGGCTATAACGTGTAGATGAAGCACTAACAGGAGGCTTTAAAATTTTCATTCTAGTGTCTTTCGTTTGGGAGAAAAATGCAAAGGTACAATACAGCATTTCCTTGCCGATATCTCTCTTTTGCAAAGAGATAGGCATTGGAAAATTCAGGGCTATAACGTGTAGATGAAGCACTAATAGGAGGCTTTAAAATTTTCATTCTAGTGTCCTTCGTTTGGGAGAAAAATGCAAAGGTACAATACAGCTTTTCCTTGCCGATATCTCTCTTTTGCAAAGAGATAGGCATTGGAAAATTCAGGGCTATAACGTGTAGATGAAGCACTAACAGGAGGCTTTAAAATTTTCATTCTAGTGTCTTTCGTTTGGGAGAAAAATGCAAAGGTACAATACAGCTTTTCCTTGCCGATATCTCTCTTTTGCAAAGAGCTAGGCATTGGAAAATTCAGAGCTATAACGTGTAGATGAAGCACTAACAGTAGGCTTTAAAATTTTCATTCTAGTGTCTTTCGTTTGGGAGAAAAATGCAAAGGTACAATACAGCTTTTCCTTGCCAATATCTCTCTTTTGCAAAGAGCTAGGCATTGGAAAATTCAGGGCTATAACGTGTAGATGAAGCACTAACAGGGGGCTTTAAAATTTTCATTCTAGTGTCCTTCGTTTGGGAGAAAAATGCAAAGGTACAATACAGCTTTTCCTTGCCAATATCTCTCTTTTGCAAAGAGCTAGGCATTGGAAAATTCAGGGCTATACCGTGTAGATGAAGCACTAACAGGAGGCTTTAAAATTTTCATTCTAGTGTCTTTCGTTTGGGAGAAAAATGCAAAGGTACAATACAGCTTTTCCTTGCCGATATCTCTCTTTTGCAAAGAGCTAGGCATTGGAAAATTCAGGGCTATAACGTGTAGATGAAGCACTAACAGGGGGCTTTAAAATTTTCATTCTAGTGTCCTTCGTTTGGGAGAAAAATGCAAAGGTACAATACAGCTTTTCCTTGCCGATATCTCTCTTTTGCAAAGAGATAGGCATTGGAAAATTCAGGGCTATAACGTGTAGATGAAGCACTAACAGGAGGCTTTAAAATTTTCATTCTAGTGTCTTTCGTTTGGGAGAAAAATGCAAAGGTACAATACAGCTTTTCCTTGCCGATATCTCTCTTTGGCAAAGAGATAGGCATTGGAAAATTCAGGGCTATAACGTGTAGATGAAGCACTAACAGGAGGCTTTAAAATTTTCATTCTAGTGTCTTTCGTTTGGGAGAAAAATGCAAAGGTACAATACAGCTTTTCCTTGCCAATATCTCTCTTTTGCAAAGAGCTAGGCATTGGAAAATTCAGGGCTATAACGTGTAGATGAAGCACTAATAGGAGGCTTTAAAATTTTCATTCTAGTGTCCTTCGTTTGGGAGAAAAAGGCAAAGGTACAATACAGCTTTTCCTTGCCGATATCTCTCTTTTGCAAAGAGATAGGCATTGGAAAATTCAGGGCTATAACGTGTAGATGAAGCACTAACAGGAGGCTTTAAAATTTTCATTCTAGTGTCTTTCGTTTGGGAGAAAAATGCAAAGGTGCAATACAGCATTTCCTTGCCGATATCTCTCTTTTGCAAAGAGACAGGCATTGGAAAATTCAGGGCTATAACGTGTAGATTAAGCACTAACAGGAGGCTTTAAAATTTTCATTCTAGTGTCTTTCGTTTGGGAGAAAAATGCAAAAGTACAATGCAGCTTTTCCTTGCCGATATCTCTCTTTTGCAAAGAGATAGGCATTGGAAAATGCAGGGCTATAACGTGTAGATGAAGCACTAACAGGAGGCTTTAAAATTTTCATTCTAGTGTCTTTCGTTTGGGAGAAAAATGCAAAGGTACAATACAGCATTTCCTTGCCGATATCTCTCTGTTGCAAAGAGATAGGCATTGGAAAATGCAGCGCTATAACGTGTAGATGAAGCACTAACAGGAGGCTTTAAAATTTTCATTCTAGTGTCTTTCGTTTGGGAGAAAAATGCAAAGGTACAATACAGCTTTTCCTTGCCGATATCTCTCTTTTGCAAAGAGATAGGCATTGGAAAATTCAGGGCTATAACGTGTAGATTAAGCACTAACAGGAGGCTTTAAAATTTTCATTCTAGTGTCCTTCGTTTGGGAGAAAAATGCAAAGGTACAATACAGCTTTTCCTTGCCGATATCTCTCTTTTGCAAAGAGATAGGCATTGGAAAATTCAGGGCTATAACGTGTAGATGAAGCACTAATAGGAGGCTTTAAAATTTTCATTCTAGTGTCCTTCGTTTGGGAGAAAAAGGCAAAGGTACAATACAGCTTTTCCTTGCCGATATCTCTCTTTCGCAAAGAGATAGGCATTGGAAAATTCAGGGCTATAACGTGTAGATTAAGCACTAACAGGAGGCTTTAAAATTTTCATTCTAGTGTCTTTCGTTTGGGAGAAAAATGCAAAAGTACAATGCAGCTTTTCCTTGCCGATATCTCTCTTTTGCAAAGAGATAGGCATTGGAAAATGCAGGGCTATAACGTGTAGATGAAGCACTAACAGGAGGCTTTAAAATTTTCATTCTAGTGTCTTTCGTTTGGGAGAAAAATGCAAAGGTACAATACAGCATTTCCTTGCCGATATCTCTCTTTTGCAAAGAGATAGGCATTGGAAAATTCAGGGCTATAACGTGTAGATGAAGCACTAACAGGAGGCTTTAACATTTTTATTCTAGTGTCCTTCGTTTGGGAGAAAAATGCAAAGGTACAATACAGCTTTTCCTTGCCGATATCTCTCTTTTGCAAAGAGATAGGCATTGGAAAATTCAGGGCTATAACGTGTAGATGAAGCACTAACAGGAGGCTTTAAAATTTTCATTCTAGTGTCTTTCGTTTGGGAGAAAAATGCAAAAGTACAATGCAGCTTTTCCTTGCCGATATCTCTCTTTTGCAAAGAGATAGGCATTGGAAAATGCAGGGCTATAACGTGTAGATGAAGCACTAACAGGAGGCTTTAAAATTTTCATTCTAGTGTCTTTCGTTTGGGAGAAAAATGCAAAAGTACAATGCAGCTTTTCCTTGCCGATATCTCTCTTTTGCAAAGAGATAGGCATTGGAAAATGCAGGGCTATAACGTGTAGATGAAGCACTAACAGGAGGCTTTAAAATTTTCATTCTAGTGTCTTTCGTTTGGGAGAAAAATGCAAAGGTACAATACAGCATTTCCTTGCCGATATCTCTCTTTTGCAAAGAGATAGGCATTGGAAAATTCAGGGCTATAACGTGTAGATTAAGCACTAACAGGAGGCTTTAAAATTTTCATTCTAGTGTCCTTCGTTTGGGAGAAAAATGCAAAGGTACAATACAGCTTTTCCTTGCCGATATCTCTCTTTTGCAAAGAGATAGGCATTGGAAAATTCAGGGCTATAACGTGTAGATGAAGCACTAATAGGAGGCTTTAAAATTTTCATTCTAGTGTCTTTCGTTTGGGAGAAAAAGGCAAAGGTACAATACAGCTTTTCCTTGCCGATATCTCTCTTTTGCAAAGAGATAGGCATTGGAAAATTCAAGGCTATAACGTGTAGATGAAGCACTAACAGGAGGCTTTAAAATTTTCATTCTAGTGTCTTTCGTTTGGGAGAAAAATGCAAAAGTACAATGCAGCTTTTCCTTGCCGATATCTCTCTTTTGCAAAGAGATAGGCATTGGAAAATGCAGGGCTATAACGTGTAGATGAAGCACTAACAGGAGGCTTTAAAATTTTCATTCTAGTGTCTTTCGTTTGGGAGAAAAATGCAAAGGTACAATACAGCATTTCCTTGCCGATATCTCTCTTTTGCAAAGAGCTAGGCATTGGAAAATTCAGAGCTATAACGTGTAGATGAAGCACTAACAGTAGGCTTTAAAATTTTCATTCTAGTGTCTTTCGTTTGGGAGAAAAATGCAAAGGTACAATACAGCTTTTCCTTGCCAATATCTCTCTTTTGCAAAGAGCTAGGCATTGGAAAATTCAGGGCTATAACGTGTAGATGAAGCACTAACAGGGGGCTTTAAAATTTTCATTCTAGTGTCCTTCGTTTGGGAGAAAAATGCAAAGGTACAATACAGCTTTTCCTTGCCAATATCTCTCTTTTGCAAAGAGCTAGGCATTGGAAAATTCAGGGCTATACCGTGTAGATGAAGCACTAACAGGAGGCTTTAAAATTTTCATTCTAGTGTCTTTCGTTTGGGAGAAAAATGCAAAGGTACAATACAGCTTTTCCTTGCCGATATCTCTCTTTTGCAAAGAGCTAGGCATTGGAAAATTCAGGGCTATAACGTGTAGATGAAGCACTAACAGGGGGCTTTAAAATTTTCATTCTAGTGTCCTTCGTTTGGGAGAAAAATGCAAAGGTACAATACAGCTTTTCCTTGCCGATATCTCTCTTTTGCAAAGAGATAGGCATTGGAAAATTCAGGGCTATAACGTGTAGATGAAGCACTAACAGGAGGCTTTAAAATTTTCATTCTAGTGTCTTTCGTTTGGGAGAAAAATGCAAAGGTACAATACAGCTTTTCCTTGCCGATATCTCTCTTTGGCAAAGAGATAGGCATTGGAAAATTCAGGGCTATAACGTGTAGATGAAGCACTAACAGGAGGCTTTAAAATTTTCATTCTAGTGTCTTTCGTTTGGGAGAAAAATGCAAAGGTACAATACAGCTTTTCCTTGCCAATATCTCTCTTTTGCAAAGAGCTAGGCATTGGAAAATTCAGGGCTATAACGTGTAGATGAAGCACTAATAGGAGGCTTTAAAATTTTCATTCTAGTGTCTTTCGTTTGGGAGAAAAATGCAAAGGTACAATACAGCTTTTCCTTGCCGATATCTCTCTTTTGCAAAGAGATAGGCATTGGAAAATTCAGGGCTATAACGTGTAGATTAAGCACTAACAGGAGGCTTTAAAATTTTCATTCTAGTGTCCTTCGTTTGGGAGAAAAATGCAAAGGTACAATACAGCTTTTCCTTGCCGATATCTCTCTTTTGCAAAGAGATAGGCATTGGAAAATTCAGGGCTATAACGTGTAGATGAAGCACTAATAGGAGGCTTTAAAATTTTCATTCTAGTGTCCTTCGTTTGGGAGAAAAAGGCAAAGGTACAATACAGCTTTTCCTTGCCGATATCTCTCTTTCGCAAAGAGATAGGCATTGGAAAATTCAGGGCTATAACGTGTAGATTAAGCACTAACAGGAGGCTTTAAAATTTTCATTCTAGTGTCTTTCGTTTGGGAGAAAAATGCAAAAGTACAATGCAGCTTTTCCTTGCCGATATCTCTCTTTTGCAAAGAGATAGGCATTGGAAAATGCAGGGCTATAACGTGTAGATGAAGCACTAACAGGAGGCTTTAAAATTTTCATTCTAGTGTCTTTCGTTTGGGAGAAAAATGCAAAGGTACAATACAGCATTTCCTTGCCGATATCTCTCTTTTGCAAAGAGATAGGCATTGGAAAATTCAGGGCTATAACGTGTAGATGAAGCACTAACAGGAGGCTTTAACATTTTTATTCTAGTGTCCTTCGTTTGGGAGAAAAATGCAAAGGTACAATACAGCTTTTCCTTGCCGATATCTCTCTTTTGCAAAGAGATAGGCATTGGAAAATTCAGGGCTATAACGTGTAGATGAAGCACTAACAGGAGGCTTTAAAATTTTCATTCTAGTGTCTTTCGTTTGGGAGAAAAATGCAAAAGTACAATGCAGCTTTTCCTTGCCGATATCTCTCTTTTGCAAAGAGATAGGCATTGGAAAATGCAGGGCTATAACGTGTAGATGAAGCACTAACAGGAGGCTTTAAAATTTTCATTCTAGTGTCTTTCGTTTGGGAGAAAAATGCAAAAGTACAATGCAGCTTTTCCTTGCCGATATCTCTCTTTTGCAAAGAGATAGGCATTGGAAAATGCAGGGCTATAACGTGTAGATGAAGCACTAACAGGAGGCTTTAAAATTTTCATTCTAGTGTCTTTCGTTTGGGAGAAAAATGCAAAGGTACAATACAGCATTTCCTTGCCGATATCTCTCTTTTGCAAAGAGATAGGCATTGGAAAATTCAGGGCTATAACGTGTAGATTAAGCACTAACAGGAGGCTTTAAAATTTTCATTCTAGTGTCCTTCGTTTGGGAGAAAAATGCAAAGGTACAATACAGCTTTTCCTTGCCGATATCTCTCTTTTGCAAAGAGATAGGCATTGGAAAATTCAGGGCTATAACGTGTAGATGAAGCACTAATAGGAGGCTTTAAAATTTTCATTCTAGTGTCTTTCGTTTGGGAGAAAAAGGCAAAGGTACAATACAGCTTTTCCTTGCCGATATCTCTCTTTTGCAAAGAGATAGGCATTGGAAAATTCAAGGCTATAACGTGTAGATGAAGCACTAACAGGAGGCTTTAAAATTTTCATTCTAGTGTCTTTCGTTTGGGAGAAAAATGCAAAAGTACAATGCAGCTTTTCCTTGCCGATATCTCTCTTTTGCAAAGAGATAGGCATTGGAAAATGCAGGGCTATAACGTGTAGATGAAGCACTAACAGGAGGCTTTAAAATTTTCATTCTAGTGTCTTTCGTTTGGGAGAAAAATGCAAAGGTACAATACAGCATTTCCTTGCCGATATCTCTCTTTTGCAAAGAGATAGGCATTGGAAAATTCAGGGCTATTACGTGTAGATGAAGCACTAACAGGAGGCTTTAAAATTTTCATTCTAGTGTCTTTCGTTTGGGAGAAAAATGCAAAAGTACAATGCAGCTTTTCCTTGCCGATATCTCTCTTTTGCAAAGAGATAGGCATTGGAAAATGCAGCGCTATAACGTGTAGATGAAGCACTAACAGGAGGCTTTAAAATTTTCATTCTAGTGTCTTTCGTTTGGGAGAAAAATGCAAAGGTACAATACAGCTTTTCCTTGCCGATATCTCTCTTTTGCAAAGAGATAGGCATTGGAAAATTCAGGGCTATAACGTGGAGATGAAGCACTAATAGGAGGCTTTAAAATTTTCATTCTAGTGTCCTTCGTTTGGGAGAAAAATGCAAAGGTACAATACAGCTTTTCCTTGCCGATATCTCTCTTTTGCAAAGAGATAGGCATTGGAAAATTCAGGGCTATAACGTGTAGATGAAGCACTAACAGGAGGCTTTAAAATTTTCATTCTAGTGTCTTTCGTTTGGGAGAAAAATGCAAAGGTACAATACAGCTTTTCCTTGCCGATATCTCTCTTTTGCAAAGAGCTAGGCATTGGAAAATTCAGAGCTATAACGTGTAGATGAAGCACTAACAGTAGGCTTTAAAATTTTCATTCTAGTGTCTTTCGTTTTGGAGAAAAATGCAAAGGTACAATACAGCTTTTCCTTGCCGATATCTCTCTTTTGCAAAGAGCTAGGCATTGGAAAATTCAGGGCTATAACGTGTAGATGAAGCACTAACAGTAGGCTTTAAAATTTTCATTCTAGTGTCTTTCGTTTGGGAGAAAAATGCAAAGGTACAATACAGTTTTTCCTTGCCGATATCTCTCTTTTGCAAAGAGATAGGCATTGGAAAATTCAGGGCTATAACGTGTAGATGAAGCACTAACAGGAGGCTTTAAAATTTTCATTCTAGTTTCCTTCGTTTGGGAGAAAAATGCAAAGGTACAATACAGCTTTTCCTTGCCAATATCTCTCTTTTGCAAAGAGCTAGGCATTGGAAAATTCAGGGCTATACCGTGTAGATGAAGCACTAACAGGAGGCTTTTAAATTTTCATTCTAGTGTCCTTCGTTTTTGAGAAAAATGCAAAGGTACAATACAGCTTTTCCTTGCCGATATCTCTCTTTTGCAAAGAGATAGGCATTGGAAAATTCAGGGCTATAACGTGTAGATGAAGCACTAACAGGAGGCTTTAAAATTTTCATTCTAGTGTCTTTCGTTTGGGAGAAAAATGCAAAGGTACAATACAGTTTTTCCTTGCCGATATCTCTCTTTGGCAAAGAGATAGGCATTGGAAAATTCAGGGCTATAACGTGTAGATGAAGCACTAACAGGAGGCTTTAAAATTTTCATTCTAGTGTCTTTCGTTTGGGAGAAAACTGCAAAGGTACAATACAGCTTTTCCTTGCCAATATCTCTCTTTTGCAAAGAGCTAGGCATTGGAAAATTCAGGGCTATAACGTGTAGATGAAGCACTAATAGGAGGCTTTAAAATTTTCATTCTAGTGTCCTTCGTTTGGGAGAAAAAGGCAAAGGTACAATACAGCTTTTCCTTGCCGATATCTCTCTTTTGCAAAGAGATAGGCATTGGAAAATTCAGGGCTATAACGTGTAGATGAAGCACTAACAGGAGGCTTTAAAATTTTCATTCTAGTGTCTTTCGTTTGGGAGAAAAATGCAAAGGTACAATACAGCATTTCCTTGCCGATATCTCTCTTTTGCAAAGAGATAGGCATTGGAAAATGCAGCGCTATAACGTGTAGATGAAGCACTAACAGGAGGCTTTAAAATTTTCATTCTAGTGTCTTTCGTTTGGGAGAAAAATGCAAAGGTACAATACAGCTTTTCCTTGCCGATATCTCTCTTTTGCAAAGAGATAGGCATTGGAAAATTCAGGGCTATAACGTGTAGATTAAGCACTAACAGGAGGCTTTAAAATTTTCATTCTAGTGTCCTTCGTTTGGGAGAAAAATGCAAAGGTACAATACAGCTTTTCCTTGCCGATATCTCTCTTTTGCAAAGAGATAGGCATTGGAAAATTCAGGGCTATAACGTGTAGATGAAGCACTAATAGGAGGCTTTAAAATTTTCATTCTAGTGTCCTTCGTTTGGGAGAAAAAGGCAAAGGTACAATACAGCTTTTCCTTGCCGATATCTCTCTTTTGCAAAGAGATAGGCATTGGAAAATTCAGGGCTATAACGTGTAGATGAAGCACTAACAGGAGGCTTTAAAATTTTCATTCTATTGTCTTTCGTTTGGGAGAAAAATGCAAAAGTACAATGCAGCTTTTCCTTGCCGATATCTCTCTTTTGCAAAGAGATAGGCATTGGAAAATGCAGGGCTATAACGTGTAGATGAAGCACTAACAGGAGGCTTTAACATTTTCATTCTAGTGTCTTTCGTTTGGGAAAAAATGCAAAGGTACAATACAGCATTTCCTTGCCGATATCTCTCTTTTGCAAAGAGATAGGCATTGGAAAATTCAGGGCTATTACGTGTAGATGAAGCACTAACAGGAGGCTTTAAATTTTTCATTCTAGTGTCTTTCGTTTGGGAGAAAAATGCAAAAGTACAATGCAGCTTTTCCTTGCCGATATCTCTCTTTTGCAAAGAGATAGGCATTGGAAAATGCAGCGCTATAACGTGTAGATGAAGCACTAACAGGAGGCTTTAAAATTTTCATTCTAGTGTCTTTCGTTTGGGAGAAAAATGCAAAGATACAATACTGCTTTTCCTTGCCGATATCTCTCTTTTGCAAAGAGATAGGCATTGGAAAATTCAGGGCTATAACGTGTAGATGAAGCACTAATAGGAGGCTTTAAAATTTTCATTCTAGTGTCCTTCGTTTGGGAGAAAAATGCAAAGGTACAATACAGCTTTTCCTTGCCGATATCTCTCTTTTGCAAAGAGATAGGCATTGGAAAATTCAGGGCTATAACGTGTAGATGAAGCACTAACAGGAGGCTTTAAAATTTTCATTCTAGTGTCTTTCGTTTGGGAGAAAAATGCAAAGGTACAATACAGCTTTTCCTTGCCGATATCTCTCTTTTGCAAAGAGCTAGGCATTGGAAAATTCAGAGCTATAACGTGTAGATGAAGCACTAACAGTAGGCTTTAAAATTTTCATTCTAGTGTCTTTCGTTTGGGAGAAAAATGCAAAGGTACAATACAGCTTTTCCTTGCCAATATCTCTCTTTTGCAAAGAGATAGGCATTGGAAAATGCAGGGCTATAACGTGTAGATGAAGCACTAACAGGAGGCTTTAAAATTTTCATTCTAGTGTCTTTCGTTTGGGAGAAAAATGCAAAGGTACAATACAGCTTTTCCTTGCCGATATCTCTCTTTTGCAAAGAGCTAGGCATTGGAAAATTCAGGGCTATAACGTGTAGATGAAGCACTAACAGGAGGCTTTAAAATTTTCATTCTAGTGTCCTTCGTTTGGGAGAAAAATGCAAAGGTACAATACAGCTTTTCCTTGCCAATATCTCTCTTTTGCAAAGAGCTAGGCATTGGAAAATTCAGGGCTATACCGTGTAGATGAAGCACTAACAGGAGGCTTTTAAATTTTCATTCTAGTGTCCTTCGTTTGGGAGAAAAATGCAAAGGTACAATACAGCTTTTCCTTGCCGATATCTCTCTTTTGCAAAGAGATAGGCATTGGAAAATTCAGGGCTATAACGTGTAGATGAAGCACTAACAGGAGGCTTTAAAATTTTCATTCTAGTGTCTTTCGTTTGGGAGAAAAATGCAAAGGTACAATACAGCTTTTCCTTGCCGATATCTCTCTTTTGCAAAGAGCTAGGCATTGGAAAATTCAGGGCTATAACGTGTAGATGAAGCACTAACAGTAGGCTTTAAAATTTTCATTCTAGTGTCTTTCGTTTGGGAGAAAAATGCAAAGGTACAATACAGTTTTTCCTTGCCGATATCTCTCTTTGGCAAAGAGATAGGCATTGGAAAATTCAGGGCTATAACGTGTAGATGAAGCACTAACAGGAGGCTTTAAAATTTTCATTCTAGTGTCTTTCGTTTGGGAGAAACATGCAAAGGTACAATACAGCTTTTCCTTGCCAATATCTCTCTTTTGCAAAGAGATAGGCATTGGAAAATTCAGGGCTATAACGTGTAGATGAAGCACTAATAGGAGGCTTTAAAATTTTCATTCTAGTGTCCTTCGTTTGGGAGAAAAAGGCAAAGGTACAATACAGCTTTTCCTTGCCGATATCTCTCTTTTGCAAAGAGATAGGCATTGGAAAATTCAGGGCTATAACGTGTAGATGAAGCACTAACAGGAGGCTTTAAAATTTTCATTCTATTGTCTTTCGTTTGGGAGAAAAATGCAAAAGTACAATGCAGCTTTTCCTTGCCGATATCTCTCTTTTGCAAAGAGATAGGCATTGGAAAATGCAGGGCTATAACGTGTAGATGAAGCACTAACAGGAGGCTTTAACATTTTCATTCTAGTGACTTTCGTTTGGGAAAAAATGCAAAGGTACAATACAGCATTTCCTTGCCGATATCTCTCTTTTGCAAAGAGATAGGCATTGGAAAATTCAGGGCTATTACGTGTAGATGAAGCACTAACAGGAGGCTTTAAATTTTTCATTCTAGTGTCTTTCGTTTGGGAGAAAAATGCAAAAGTACAATGCAGCTTTTCCTTGCCGATATCTCTCTTTTGCAAAGAGATAGGCATTGGAAAATGCAGCGCTATAACGTGTAGATGAAGCACTAACAGGAGGCTTTAAAATTTTCATTCTAGTGTCTTTCGTTTGGGAGAAAAATGCAAAGTTACAATACAGCTTTTCCTTGCCGATATCTCTCTTTTGCAAAGAGATAGGCATTGGAAAATTCAGGGCTATAACGTGTAGATGAAGCACTAATAGGAGGCTTTAAAATTTTCATTCTAGTGTCCTTCGTTTGGGAGAAAAATGCAAAGGTACAATACAGCTTTTCCTTGCCGATATCTCTCTTTTGCAAAGAGATAGGCATTGGAAAATTCAGGGCTATAACGTGTAGATGAAGCACTAACAGGAGGCTTTAAAATTTTCATTCTAGTGTCTTTCGTTTGGGAGAAAAATGCAAAGGTACAATACAGCTTTTCCTTGCCGATATCTCTCTTTTGCAAAGAGCTAGGCATTGGAAAATTCAGAGCTATAACGTGTAGATGAAGCACTAACAGTAGGCTTTAAAATTTTCATTCTAGTGTCTTTCGTTTGGGAGAAAAATGCAAAGGTACAATACAGCTTTTCCTTGCCAATATCTCTCTTTTGCAAAGAGATAGGCATTGGAAAATGCAGGGCTATAACGTGTAGATGAAGCACTAACAGGAGGCTTTAAAATTTTCATTCTAGTGTCTTTCGTTTGGGAGAAAAATGCAAAGGTACAATACAGCTTTTCCTTGCCGATATCTCTCTTTTGCAAAGAGCTAGGCATTGGAAAATTCAGGGCTATAACGTGTAGATGAAGCACTAACAGGAGGCTTTAAAATTTTCATTCTAGTGTCCTTCGTTTGGGAGAAAAATGCAAAGGTACAATACAGCTTTTCCTTGCCAATATCTCTCTTTTGCAAAGAGCTAGGCATTGGAAAATTCAGGGCTATACCGTGTAGATGAAGCACTAACAGGAGGCTTTTAAATTTTCATTCTAGTGTCCTTCGTTTGGGAGAAAAATGCAAAGGTACAATACAGCTTTTCCTTGCCGATATCTCTCTTTTGCAAAGAGATAGGCATTGGAAAATTCAGGGCTATAACGTGTAGATGAAGCACTAACAGGAGGCTTTAAAATTTTCATTCTAGTGTCTTTCGTTTGGGAGAAAAATGCAAAGGTACAATACAGCTTTTCCTTGCCGATATCTCTCTTTTGCAAAGAGCTAGGCATTGGAAAATTCAGGGCTATAACGTGTAGATGAAGCACTAACAGGAGGCTTTAAAATTTTCATTCTAGTGTCTTTCGTTTGGGAGAAAAATGCAAAGGTACAATACAGTTTTTCCGTGCCGATATCTCTCTTTTGCAAAGAGATAGGCATTGGAAAATTCAGGGCTATAACGTGTAGATGAAGCACTAACAGGAGGCTTTAAAATTTTCATTCTAGTTTCCTTCGTTTGGGAGAAAAATGCAAAGGTACAATACAGCTTTTCCTTGCCAATATCTCTCTTTTGCAAAGAGCTAGGCATTGGAAAATTCAGGGCTATACCGTGTAGATGAAGCACTAACAGGAGGCTTTTAAATTTTCATTCTAGTGTCCTTCGTTTGGGAGAAAAATGCAAAGGTACAATACAGCTTTTCCTTGCCGATATCTCTCTTTTGCAAAGAGATAGGCATTGGAAAATTCAGGGCTATAACGTGTAGATGAAGCACTAACAGGAGGCTTTAAAATTTTCATTCTAGTGTCTTTCGTTTGGGAGAAAAATGCAAAGGTACAATACAGTTTTTCCTTGCCGATATCTCTCTTTGGCAAAGAGATAGGCATTGGAAAATTCAGGGCTATAACGTGTAGATGAAGCACTAACAGGAGGCTTTAAAATTTTCATTCTAGTGTCCTTCGTTTGGGAGAAAAATGCAAAGGTACAATACAGCTTTTCCTTGCCAATATCTCTCTTTTGCAAAGAGCTAGGAATTGGAAAATTCAGGGCTATAACGTGTAGATGAAGCACTAACAGGAGGCTTTAAAATTTTCATTCTAGTGTCTTTCGTTTGGGAGAAAAATGCAAAAGTACAATGCAGCTTTTCCTTGCCGATATCTCTCTTTTGCAAAGAGATAGGCATTGGAAAATGCAGGGCTATAACGTGTAAATGAAGCACTAACAGGAGGCTTTAAAATTTTCATTCTAGTGTCTTTCGTTTGGGAGAAAAATGCAAAGGTACAATACAGCTTTTCCTTGCCGATATCTCTCTTTTGCAAAGAGATAGGCATTGGAAAATGCAGGGCTATAACGTGTAGATGAAGCACTAACAGGAGGCTTTAAAATTTTCATTCTAGTGTCTTTCGTTTGGGAGAAAAATGCAAAGGTACAATGCAGCTTTTCCTTGCCGATATCTCTCTTTTGCAAAGAGATAGGCATTGGAAAATGCAGCGCTATAACGTGTAGATGAAGCACTAAGAGGAGGCTTTAAAATTTTCATTCTAGTGTCTTTCGTTTGGGAGAAAAATGCAAAGTTACAATACAGCTTTTCCTTGCCGATATCTCTCTTTTGCAAAGAGATAGGCATTGGAAAATTCAGGGCTATAACGTGTAGATGAAGCACTAATAGGAGGCTTTAAAATTTTCATTCTAGTGTCCTTCGTTTGGGAGAAAAATGCAAAGGTACAATACAGCTTTTCCTTGCCGATATCTCTCTTTTGCAAAGAGATAGGCATTGGAAAATTCAGGGCTATAACGTGTAGATGAAGCACTAACAGGAGGCTTTAAAATTTTCATTCTAGTGTCTTTCGTTTGGGAGAAAAATGCAAAGGTACAATACAGCTTTTCCTTGCCGATATCTCTCTTTTGCAAAGAGCTAGGCATTGGAAAATTCAGAGCTATAACGTGTAGATGAAGCACTAACAGGAGGCTTTAAAATTTTCATTCTAGTGTCTTTCGTTTGGGAGAAAAATGCAAAGGTACAATACAGCTTTTCCTTGCCAATATCTCTCTTTTGCAAAGAGATAGGCATTGGAAAATGCAGGGCTATAACGTGTAGATGAAGCACTAACAGGAGGCTTTAAAATTTTCATTCTAGTGTCTTTCGTTTGGGAGAAAAATGCAAAGGTACAATACAGTTTTTCCGTGCCGATATCTCTCTTTTGCAAAGAGATAGGCATTGGAAAATTCAGGGCTATAACGTGTAGATGAAGCACTAACAGGAGGCTTTAAAATTTTCATTCTAGTTTCCTTCGTTTGGGAGAAAAATGCAAAGGTACAATACAGCTTTTCCTTGCCAATATCTCTCTTTTGCAAAGAGCTAGGCATTGGAAAATTCAGGGCTATACCGTGTAGATGAAGCACTAACAGGAGGCTTTTAAATTTTCATTCTAGTGTCCTTCGTTTGGGAGAAAAATGCAAAGGTACAATACAGCTTTTCCTTGCCGATATCTCTCTTTTGCAAAGAGATAGGCATTGGAAAATTCAGGGCTATAACGTGTAGATGAAGCACTAACAGGAGGCTTTAAAATTTTCATTCTAGTGTCTTTCGTTTGGGAGAAAAATGCAAAGGTACAATACAGTTTTTCCTTGCCGATATCTCTCTTTGGCAAAGAGATAGGCATTGGAAAATTCAGGGCTATAACGTGTAGATGAAGCACTAACAGGAGGCTTTAAAATTTTCATTCTAGTGTCTTTCGTTTGGGAGAAAAATGCAAAGGTACAATACAGCTTTTCCTTGCCAATATCTCTCTTTTGCAAAGAGCTAGGAATTGGAAAATTCAGGGCTATAACGTGTAGATGAAGCACTAACAGGAGGCTTTAAAATTTTCATTCTAGTGTCTTTCGTTTGGGAGAAAAATGCAAAAGTACAATGCAGCTTTTCCTTGCCGATATCTCTCTTTTGCAAAGAGATAGGCATTGGAAAATGCAGGGCTATAACGTGTAAATGAAGCACTAACAGGAGGCTTTAAAATTTTCATTCTAGTGTCTTTCGTTTGGGAGAAAAATGCAAAGGTACAATACAGCTTTTCCTTGCCGATATCTCTCTTTTGCAAAGAGATAGGCATTGGAAAATGCAGGGCTATAACGTGTAGATGAAGCACTAACAGGAGGCTTTAAAATTTTCATTCTAGTGTCTTTCGTTTGGGAGAAAAATGCAAAGGTACAATGCAGCTTTTCCTTGCCGATATCTCTCTTTTGCAAAGAGATAGGCATTGGAAAATGCAGCGCTATAACGTGTAGATGAAGCACTAAGAGGAGGCTTTAAAATTTTCATTCTAGTGTCTTTCGTTTGGGAGAAAAATGCAAAGTTACAATACAGCTTTTCCTTGCCGATATCTCTCTTTTGCAAAGAGATAGGCATTGGAAAATTCAGGGCTATAACGTGTAGATGAAGCACTAATAGGAGGCTTTAAAATTTTCATTCTAGTGTCCTTCGTTTGGGAGAAAAATGCAAAGGTACAATACAGCTTTTCCTTGCCGATATCTCTCTTTTGCAAAGAGATAGGCATTGGAAAATTCAGGGCTATAACGTGTAGATGAAGCACTAACAGGAGGCTTTAAAATTTTCATTCTAGTGTCTTTCGTTTGGGAGAAAAATGCAAAGGTACAATACAGCTTTTCCTTGCCGATATCTCTCTTTTGCAAAGAGCTAGGCATTGGAAAATTCAGAGCTATAACGTGTAGATGAAGCACTAACAGGAGGCTTTAAAATTTTCATTCTAGTGTCTTTCGTTTGGGAGAAAAATGCAAAGGTACAATACAGCTTTTCCTTGCCAATATCTCTCTTTTGCAAAGAGATAGGCATTGGAAAATGTAGGGCTATAACGTGTAGATGAAGCACTAACAGGAGGCTTTAAAATTTTCATTCTAGTGTCTTTCGTTTGGGAGAAAAATGCAAAGGTACAATACAGCTTTTCCTTGCCGATATCTCTCTTTTGCAAAGAGCTAGGCATTGGAAAATTCAGGGCTATAACGTGTAGATGAAGCACTAACAGGAGGCTTTAAAATTTTCATTCTAGTGTCTTTCGTTTGGGAGAAAAATGCAAAGGTACAATGCAGCTTTTCCTTGCCGATATCTCTCTTTTGCAAAGAGATAGGCATTGGAAAATGCAGCGCTATAACGTGTAGATGAAGCACTAAGAGGAGGCTTTAAAATTTTCATTCTAGTGTCTTTCGTTTGGGAGAAAAATGCAAAGTTACAATACAGCTTTTCCTTGCCGATATCTCTCTTTTGCAAAGAGATAGGCATTGGAAAATTCAGGGCTATAACGTGTAGATGAAGCACTAATAGGAGGCTTTAAAATTTTCATTCTAGTGTCCTTCGTTTGGGAGAAAAATGCAAAGGTACAATACAGCTTTTCCTTGCCGATATCTCTCTTTTGCAAAGAGATAGGCATTGGAAAATTCAGGGCTATAACGTGTAGATGAAGCACTAACAGGAGGCTTTAAAATTTTCATTCTAGTGTCTTTCGTTTGGGAGAAAAATGCAAAGGTACAATACAGCTTTTCTTTGCCGATATCTCTCTTTTGCAAAGAGCTAGGCATTGGAAAATTCAGAGCTATAACGTGTAGATGAAGCACTAACAGGAGGCTTTAAAATTTTCATTCTAGTGTCTTTCGTTTGGGAGAAAAATGCAAAGGTACAATACAGCTTTTCCTTGCCAATATCTCTCTTTTGCAAAGAGATAGGCATTGGAAAATGCAGGGCTATAACGTGTAGATGAAGCACTAACAGGAGGCTTTAAAATTTTCATTCTAGTGTCTTTCGTTTGGGAGAAAAATGCAAAGGTACAATACAGCTTTTCCTTGCCGATATCTCTCTTTTGCAAAGAGCTAGGCATTGGAAAATTCAGGGCTATAACGTGTAGATGAAGCACTAACAGGAGGCTTTAAAATTTTCATTCTAGTGTCCTTCGTTTGGGAGAAAAATGCAAAGGTACAATACAGCTTTTCCTTGCCAATATCTCTCTTTTGCAAAGAGCTAGGCATTGGAAAATTCAGGGCTATACCGTGTAGATGAAGCACTAACAGGAGGCTTTTAAATTTTCATTCTAGTGTCCTTCGTTTGGGAGAAAAATGCAAAGGTACAATACAGCTTTTCCTTGCCGATATCTCTCTTTTGCAAAGAGATAGGCATTGGAAAATTCAGGGCTATAACGTGTAGATGAAGCACTAACAGGAGGCTTTAAAATTTTCATTCTAGTGTCTTTCGTTTGGGAGAAAAATGCAAAGGTACAATACAGCTTTTCCTTGCCGATATCTCTCTTTTGCAAAGAGCTAGGCATTGGAAAATTCAGGGCTATAACGTGTAGATGAAGCACTAACAGTAGGCTTTAAAATTTTCATTCTAGTGTCTTTCGTTTGGGAGAAAAATGCAAAGGTACAATACAGTTTTTCCTTGCCGATATCTCTCTTTTGCAAAGAGATAGGCATTGGAAAATTCAGGGCTATAACGTGTCGATGAAGCACTAACAGGAGGCTTTAAAATTTTCATTCTAGTTTCCTTCGTTTGGGAGAAAAATGCAAAGGTACAATACAGCTTTTCCTTGCCAATATCTCTCTTTTGCAAAGAGCTAGGCATTGGAAAATTCAGGGCTATACCGTGTAGATGAAGCACTAACAGGAGGCTTTTAAATTTTCATTCTAGTGTCCTTCGTTTGGGAGAAAAATGCAAAGGTACAATACAGCTTTTCCTTGCCGATATCTCTCTTTTGCAAAGAGATAGGCATTGGAAAATTCAGGGCTATAACGTGTAGATGAAGCACTAACAGGAGGCTTTAAAATTTTCATTCTAGTGTCTTTCGTTTGGGAGAAAAATGCAAAGGTACAATACAGTTTTTCCTTGCCGATATCTCTCTTTGGCAAAGAGATAGGCATTGGAAAATTCAGGGCTATAACGTGTAGATGAAGCACTAACAGGAGGCTTTTAAATTTTCATTCTAGTGTCTTTCGTTTGGGAGAAAAATGCAAAGGTACAATACAGCTTTTCCTTGCCAATATCTCTCTTTTGCAAAGAGCTAGGAATTGGAAAATTCAGGGCTATAACGTGTAGATGAAGCACTAACAGGAGGCTTTAAAATTTTCATTCTAGTGTCTTTCGTTTGGGAGAAAAATGCAAAAGTACAATGCAGCTTTTCCTTGCCGATATCTCTCTTTTGCAAAGAGATAGGCATTGGAAAATGCAGGGCTATAACGTGTAAATGAAGCACTAACAGGAGGCTTTAAAATTTTCATTCTAGTGTCTTTCGTTTGGGAGAAAAATGCAAAGGTACAATACAGCTTTTCCTTGCCGATATCTCTCTTTTGCAAAGAGATAGGCATTGGAAAATGCAGGGCTATAACGTGTAGATGAAGCACTAACAGGAGGCTTTAAAATTTTCATTCTAGTGTCTTTCGTTTGGGAGAAAAATGCAAAGGTACAATACAGCTTTTCCTTGCCGATATCTCTCTTTTGCAAAGAGCTAGGCATTGGAAAATTCAGGGCTATAACGTGTAGATGAAGCACTAACAGGAGGCTTTAAAATTTTCATTCTAGTGTCCTTCGTTTGGGAGAAAAATGCAAAGGTACAATACAGCTTTTCCTTGCCAATATCTCTCTTTTGCAAAGAGCTAGGCATTGGAAAATTCAGGGCTATACCGTGTAGATGAAGCACTAACAGGAGGCTTTTAAATTTTCATTCTAGTGTCCTTCGTTTGGGAGAAAAATGCAAAGGTACAATACAGCTTTTCCTTGCCGATATCTCTCTTTTGCAAAGAGATAGGCATTGGAAAATTCAGGGCTATAACGTGTAGATGAAGCACTAACAGGAGGCGTTAAAATTTTCATTCTAGTGTCTTTCGTTTGGGAGAAAAATGCAAAGGTACAATACAGCTTTTCCTTGCCGATATCTCTCTTTTGCAAAGAGCTAGGCATTGGAAAATTCAGGGCTATAACGTGTAGATGAAGCACTAACAGTAGGCTTTAAAATTTTCATTCTAGTGTCTTTCGTTTGGGAGAAAAATGCAAAGGTACAATACAGTTTTTCCTTGCCGATATCTCTCTTTTGCAAAGAGATAGGCATTGGAAAATTCAGGGCTATAACGTGTAGATGAAGCACTAACAGGAGGCTTTAAAATTTTCATTCTAGTTTCCTTCGTTTGGGAGAAAAATGCAAAGGTACAATACAGCTTTTCCTTGCCAATATCTCTCTTTTGCAAAGAGCTAGGCATTGGAAAATTCAGGGCTATACCGTGTAGATGAAGCACTAACAGGAGGCTTTTAAATTTTCATTCTAGTGTCCTTCGTTTGGGAGAAAAATGCAAAGGTACAATACAGCTTTTCCTTGCCGATATCTCTCTTTTGCAAAGAGATAGGCATTGGAAAATTCAGGGCTATAACGTGTAGATGAAGCACTAACAGGAGGCTTTAAAATTTTCATTCTAGTGTCTTTCGTTTGGGAGAAAAATGCAAAGGTACAATACAGTTTTTCCTTGCCGATATCTCTCTTTGGCAAAGAGATAGGCATTGGAAAATTCAGGGCTATAACGTGTAGATGAAGCACTAACAGGAGGCTTTAAAATTTTCATTCTAGTGTCTTTCGTTTGGGAGAAAAATGCAAAGGTACAATACAGCTTTTCCTTGCCAATATCTCTCTTTTGCAAAGAGCTAGGAATTGGAAAATTCAGGGCTATAACGTGTAGATGAAGCACTAACAGGAGGCTTTAAAATTTTCATTCTAGTGTCTTTCGTTTGGGAGAAAAATGCAAAAGTACAATGCAGCTTTTCCTTGCCGATATCTCTCTTTTGCAAAGAGATAGGCATTGGAAAATGCAGGGCTATAACGTGTAAATGAAGCACTAACAGGAGGCTTTAAAATTTTCATTCTAGTGTCTTTCGTTTGGGAGAAAAATGCAAAGGTACAATACAGCATTTCCTTGCCGATATCTCTCTTTTGTAAAGAGATAGGCATTGGAAAATTCAGGGCTATTACGTGTAGATGAAGCACTAACAGGAGGCTTTAAAATTTTCATTCTAGTGTCTTTCGTTTGGGAGAAAAATGCAAAAGTACAATACAGCTTTTCCTTGCCGATATCTCTCTTTTGCAAAGAGATAGGCATTGGAAAATGCAGGGCTATAACGTGTAGATGAAGCACTAACAGGAGGCTTTAAAATTTTCATTCTAGTGTCTTTCGTTTGGGAGAAAAATGCAAAGGTACAATACAGCATTTCCTTGCCGATATCTCTCTTTTGCAAAGAGATAGGCATTGGAAAATTCAGGGCTATAACGTGTAGATGAAGCACTAACAGGAGGCTTTAAAATTTTCATTCTAGTGTCTTTCGTTTGGGAGAAAAATGCAAAGGTACAATACAGCTTTTCCTTGCCGATATCTCTCTTTTGCAAAGAGATAGGCATTGGAAAATTCAGGGCTATAACGTGTAGATGAAGCACTAACAGGAGGCTTTAAAATTTTAATTCTAGAGTCCTTCGTTTGGGAGAAAAATGCAAAGGTACAATACAGCTTTTCCTTGCCGATATCTCTCTTTTGCAAAGAGATAGGCATTGGAAAATTCAGGGCTATGACGTGTAGATGAAGCACTAATAGGAGGCTTTAAAATTTTCATTCTAGTGTCCTTCGTTTGGGAGAAAAATGCAAAGGTACAATACAGCTTTTCCTTGCCGATATCTCTCTTTTGCAAAGAGATAGGCATTGGAAAATTCAGGGCTATAACGTGTAGATGAAGCACTAACAGGAGGCTTTAAAATTTTCATTCTAGTGTCTTTCGTTTGGGAGAAAAATGCAAAGGTACAATACAGCTTTTCCTTGCCGATATCTCTCTTTTGCAAAGAGCTAGGCATTGGAAAATTCAGAGCTATAACGTGTAGATGAAGCACTAACAGGAGGCTTTCAAATTTTCATTCTAGTGTCTTTCGTTTGGGAGAAAAATGCAAAGGTACAATACAGCTTTTCCTTGCCAATATCTCTCTTTTGCAAAGAGATAGGCATTGGAAAATGCAGGGCTATAACGTGTAGATGAAGCACTAACAGGAGGCTTTAAAATTTTCATTCTAGTGTCTTTCGTTTGGGAGAAAAATGCAAAGGTACAATACAGCTTTTCCTTGCCGATATCTCTCTTTTGCAAAGAGCTAGGCATTGGAAAATTCAGGGCTATAACGTGTAGATGAAGCACTAACAGGAGGCTTTAAAATTTTCATTCTAGTGTCCTTCGTTTGGGAGAAAAATGCAAAGGTACAATACAGCTTTTCCTTGCCAATATCTCTCTTTTGCAAAGAGCTAGGCATTGGAAAATTCAGGGCTATACCGTGTAGATGAAGCACTAACAGGAGGCTTTTAAATTTTCATTCTAGTGTCCTTCGTTTGGGAGAAAAATGCAAAGGTACAATACAGCTTTTCCTTGCCGATATCTCTCTTTTGCAAAGAGATAGGCATTGGAAAATTCAGGGCTATAACGTGTAGATGAAGCACTAACAGGAGGCTTTAAAATTTTCATTCTAGTGTCTTTCGTTTGGGAGAAAAATGCAAAGGTACAATACAGCTTTTCCTTGCCGATATCTCTCTTTTGCAAAGAGCTAGGCATTGGAAAATTCAGGGCTATAACGTGTAGATGAAGCACTAACAGTAGGCTTTAAAATTTTCATTCTAGTGTCTTTCGTTTGGGAGAAAAATGCAAAGGTACAATACAGTTTTTCCTTGCCGATATCTCTCTTTTGCAAAGAGATAGGCATTGGAAAATTCAGGGCTATAACGTGTCGATGAAGCACTAACAGGAGGCTTTAAAATTTTCATTCTAGTTTCCTTCGTTTGGGAGAAAAATGCAAAGGTACAATACAGCTTTTCCTTGCCAATATCTCTCTTTTGCAAAGAGCTAGGCATTGGAAAATTCAGGGCTATACCGTGTAGATGAAGCACTAACAGGAGGCTTTTAAATTTTCATTCTAGTGTCCTTCGTTTGGGAGAAAAATGCAAAGGTACAATACAGCTTTTCCTTGCCGATATCTCTCTTTTGCAAAGAGATAGGCATTGGAAAATTCAGGGCTATAACGTGTAGATGAAGCACTAACAGGAGGCTTTAAAATTTTCATTCTAGTGTCTTTCGTTTGGGAGAAAAATGCAAAGGTACAATACAGTTTTTCCTTGCCGATATCTCTCTTTGGCAAAGAGATAGGCATTGGAAAATTCAGGGCTATAACGTGTAGATGAAGCACTAACAGGAGGCTTTAAAATTTTCATTCTAGTGTCTTTCGTTTGGGAGAAAAATGCAAAGGTACAATACAGCTTTTCCTTGCCAATATCTCTCTTTTGCAAAGAGCTAGGAATTGGAAAATTCAGGGCTATAACGTGTAGATGAAGCACTAACAGGAGGCTTTAAAATTTTCATTCTAGTGTCTTTCGTTTGGGAGAAAAATGCAAAAGTACAATGCAGCTTTTCCTTGCCGATATCTCTCTTTTGCAAAGAGATAGGCATTGGAAAATGCAGGGCTATAACGTGTAAATGAAGCACTAACAGGAGGCTTTAAAATTTTCATTCTAGTGTCTTTCGTTTGGGAGAAAAATGCAAAGGTACAATACAGCTTTTCCTTGCCGATATCTCTCTTTTGCAAAGAGATAGGCATTGGAAAATGCAGGGCTATAACGTGTAGATGAAGCACTAACAGGAGGCTTTAAAATTTTCATTCTAGTGTCTTTCGTTTGGGAGAAAAATGCAAAGGTACAATACAGCTTTTCCTTGCCGATATCTCTCTTTTGCAAAGAGCTAGGCATTGGAAAATTCAGGGCTATAACGTGTAGATGAAGCACTAACAGGAGGCTTTAAAATTTTCATTCTAGTGTCCTTCGTTTGGGAGAAAAATGCAAAGGTACAATACAGCTTTTCCTTGCCAATATCTCTCTTTTGCAAAGAGCTAGGCATTGGAAAATTCAGGGCTATACCGTGTAGATGAAGCACTAACAGGAGGCTTTTAAATTTTCATTCTAGTGTCCTTCGTTTGGGAGAAAAATGCAAAGGTACAATACAGCTTTTCCTTGCCGATATCTCTCTTTTGCAAAGAGATAGGCATTGGAAAATTCAGGGCTATAACGTGTAGATGAAGCACTAACAGGAGGCTTTAAAATTTTCATTCTAGTGTCTTTCGTTTGGGAGAAAAATGCAAAGGTACAATACAGCTTTTCCTTGCCGATATCTCTCTTTTGCAAAGAGCTAGGCATTGGAAAATTCAGGGCTATAACGTGTAGATGAAGCACTAACAGTAGGCTTTAAAATTTTCATTCTAGTGTCTTTCGTTTGGGAGAAAAATGCAAAGGTACAATACAGTTTTTCCTTGCCGATATCTCTCTTTTGCAAAGAGATAGGCATTGGAAAATTCAGGGCTATAACGTGTAGATGAAGCACTAACAGGAGGCTTTAAAATTTTCATTCTAGTTTCCTTCGTTTGGGAGAAAAATGCAAAGGTACAATACAGCTTTTCCTTGCCAATATCTCTCTTTTGCAAAGAGCTAGGCATTGGAAAATTCAGGGCTATACCGTGTAGATGAAGCACTAACAGGAGGCTTTTAAATTTTCATTCTAGTGTCCTTCGTTTGGGAGAAAAATGCAAAGGTACAATACAGCTTTTCCTTGCCGATATCTCTCTTTTGCAAAGAGATAGGCATTGGAAAATTCAGGGCTATAACGTGTAGATGAAGCACTAACAGGAGGCTTTAAAATTTTCATTCTAGTGTCTTTCGTTTGGGAGAAAAATGCAAAGGTACAATACAGTTTTTCCTTGCCGATATCTCTCTTTGGCAAAGAGATAGGCATTGGAAAATTCAGGGCTATAACGTGTAGATGAAGCACTAACAGGAGGCTTTAAAATTTTCATTCTAGTGTCTTTCGTTTGGGAGAAAAATGCAAAGGTACAATACAGCTTTTCCTTGCCAATATCTCTCTTTTGCAAAGAGCTAGGAATTGGAAAATTCAGGGCTATAACGTGTAGATGAAGCACTAACAGGAGGCTTTAAAATTTTCATTCTAGTGTCTTTCGTTTGGGAGAAAAATGCAAAAGTACAATGCAGCTTTTCCTTGCCGATATCTCTCTTTTGCAAAGAGATAGGCATTGGAAAATGCAGGGCTATAACGTGTAAATGAAGCACTAACAGGAGGCTTTAAAATTTTCATTCTAGTGTCTTTCGTTTGGGAGAAAAATGCAAAGGTACAATACAGCATTTCCTTGCCGATATCTCTCTTTTGTAAAGAGATAGGCATTGGAAAATTCAGGGCTATTACGTGTAGATGAAGCACTAACAGGAGGCTTTAAAATTTTCATTCTAGTGTCTTTCGTTTGGGAGAAAAATGCAAAAGTACAATACAGCTTTTCCTTGCCGATATCTCTCTTTTGCAAAGAGATAGGCATTGGAAAATGCAGGGCTATAACGTGTAGATGAAGCACTAACAGGAGGCTTTAAAATTTTCATTCTAGTGTCTTTCGTTTGGGAGAAAAATGCAAAGGTACAATACAGCATTTCCTTGCCGATATCTCTCTTTTGCAAAGAGATAGGCATTGGAAAATTCAGGGCTATAACGTGTAGATGAAGCACTAACAGGAGGCTTTAAAATTTTCATTCTAGTGTCTTTCGTTTGGGAGAAAAATGCAAAGGTACAATACAGCTTTTCCTTGCCGATATCTCTCTTTTGCAAAGAGATAGGCATTGGAAAATTCAGGGCTATAACGTGTAGATGAAGCACTAACAGGAGGCTTTAAATTTTTAATTCTAGAGTCCTTCGTTTGGGAGAAAAATGCAAAGGTACAATACAGCTTTTCCTTGCCGATATCTCTCTTTTGCAAAGAGATAGGCATTGGAAAATTCAGGGCTATGACGTGTAGATGAAGCACTAATAGGAGGCTTTAAAATTTTCATTCTAGTGTCCTTCGTTTGGGAGAAAAATGCAAAGGTACAATACAGCTTTTCCTTGCCGATATCTCTCTTTTGCAAAGAGATAGGCATTGGAAAATTCAGGGCTATAACGTGTAGATGAAGCACTAACAGGAGGCTTTAAAATTTTCATTCTAGTGTCTTTCGTTTGGGAGAAAAATGCAAAGGTACAATACAGCTTTTCCTTGCCGATATCTCTCTTTTGCAAAGAGCTAGGCATTGGAAAATTCAGGGCTATAACGTGTAGATGAAGCATTAACAGTAGGCTTTAAAATTTTCATTCTAGTGTCTTTCGTTTGGGAGAAAACTGCAAAGGTACAATACAGCTTTTCCTTGCCAATATCTCTCTTTTGCAAAGAGCTAGGCATTGGAAAATTCAGGGCTATAACGTGTAGATGAAGCACTAACAGGAGGCTTTAAAATTTTCATTCTAGTGTCTTTCGTTTAGGAGAAAAATGCAAAGGTACAATACAGTTTTTCCTTGCCAATATATCTCTTTTGCAAAGAGATAGGCATTGGAAAATTCAGGGCTATAACGTGCAGATGAAGCACTAACAGGAGGCTTTAAAATTTTCATTCTAGTGTCCTTCGTTTGGGAGAAAAATGCAAAGGTACAATACAGCTTTTCCTTGCCGATATCTCTCTTTTGCAAAGAGCTAGGCATTTGAAAATTCAGGGCTATAACGTGTAGATGAAGCATTAACAGTAGGCTTTAAAATTTTCATTCTAGTGTCTTTCGTTTGGGAGAAAAATGCAAAGGTACAATACAGCTTTTCCTTGCCAATATCTCTCTTTTGCAAAGAGCTAGGCATTGGAAAATTCAGGGCTATAACGTGTAGATGAAGCACTAACAGGAGGCTTTAAAATTTTCATTCTAGTGTCTTTCGTTTAGGAGAAAAATGCAAAGGTACAATACAGTTTTTCCTTGCCAATATATCTCTTTTGCAAAGAGATAGGCATTGGAAAATTCAGGGCTATAACGTGCAGATGAAGCACTAACAGGAGGCTTTAAAATTTTAATTCTAGTGTCCTTCGTTTGGGAGAAAAATGCAAAGGTACAATACAGCTTTTCCTTGCCAATATCTCTCTTTTGCAAAGAGCTAGGCATTGGAAAATTCAGGGCTATACCGTGTAGATGAAGCACTAACAGGAGGCTTTTAATTTTTCATTCTAGTGTCCTTCGTTTGGGAGAAAAATGCAAAGGTACAATACAGCTTTTCCTTGCCGATATCTCTCTTTTGCAAAGAGATAGGCATTGGAAAATTCAGGGCTATAACGTGTAGATGAAGCCCTAACAGGAGGCTTTAAAATTTTCATTCTAGTGTCTTTCGTTTGGGAGAAAAATGCAAAGGTACAATACAGCTTTTCCTTGCCGATATCTCTCTTTTGCAAAGAGATAGGCATTGGAAAATTCAGGGCTATAACGTGTAGATGAAGCACTAACAGGAGGCTTTAAAATTTTCATTCTAGTGTCCTTCGTTTGGGAGAAAAATGCAAAGGTACAATACAGCTTTTCCTTGCCGATATCTCTCTTTTGCAAAGAGATAGGCATTGGAAAATTCAGGGCTATAACGTGTAGATGAAGCACTAACAGGAGGCTTTAAAATTTTCATTCTAGTGTCTTTCGTTTGGGAGAAAAATGCAAAGGTACAATACAGTTTTTCCTTGCCAATATATCTCTTTTGCAAAGAGATAGGCATTGGAAAATTCAGGGCTATAACGTGCAGATGAAGCACTAACAGGAGGCTTTAAAATTTTCATTCTAGTGTCCTTCGTTTGGGAGAAAAATGCAAAGGTACAATACAGCTTTTCCTTGCCAATATCTCTCTTTTGCAAAGAGCTAGGCATTGGAAAATTCAGGGCTATAACGTGAAGATGAAGCACTAACAGGAGGCTTTTAAATTTTCATTCTAGTGTCCTTCGTTTGGGAGAAAAATGCAAAGGTACAATACAGCTTTTCCTTGCCGATATCTCTCTTTTGCAAAGAGATAGGCATTGGAAAATTCAGGGCTATAACGTGTAGATGAAGCACTAACAGGAGGCTTTAAAATTTTCATTCTAGTGTCTTTCGTTTGGGAGAAAAATGCAAAGGTACAATACAGCTTATCCTTGCCAATATCTCTCTTTTGCAAAGAGATAGGCATTGGAAAATTCAGGGCTATAACGTGTAGATGAAGCACTAATAGGAGGCTTTAAAATTTTCATTCTAGTGTCCTTCGTTTGGGAGAAAAATGCAAAGGTACAATACAGCTTTTCCTTGCCGATATCTCTCTTTTGCAAAGAGATAGGCATTGGAAAATTCAGGGCTATAACGTGTAGATGAAGCACTAACAGGAGGCTTTAAAATTTTCATTCTAGTGTCTTTCGTTTGGGAGAAAAATGCAAAAGTACAATGCTGCTTTTCCTTGCCGATATCTCTCTTTTGCAAAGAGATAGGCATTGGAAAATGCAGGGCTATAACGTGTAGATGAAGCACTAACAGGAGGCTTTAAAATTTTCATTCTAGTGTCTTTCGTTTGAGAGAAAAATGCAAAGGTACAATACAGCTTTTCCTTGCCAATATCTCTCTTTTCCAAAGAGCTAGGCATTGGAAAATTCAGGGCTATACCGTGTAGATGAAGCACTAACAGGAGGCTTTTAAATTTTCATTCTAGTGTCCTTCGTTTGGGAGAAAAATGCAAAGGTACAATACAGCTTTTCCTTGCCGATATCTCTCTTTTGCAAAGAGATAGGCATTGGAAAATTCAGGGCTATAACGTGTAGATGAAGCACTAACAGGAGGCTTTAAAATTTTCATTCTAGTGTCTTTCGTTTGGGAGAAAAATGCAAAGGTACAATACAGCTTTTCCTTGCCGATATCTCTCTTTTGCAAAGAGATAGGCATTGGAAAATTCAGGGCTATAACGTGTAGATGAAGCACTAACAGGAGGCTTTAAAATTTTCATTCTAGTGTCCTTCGTTTGGGAGAAAAATGCAAAGGTACAATACAGCTTTTCCTTGCCGATATCTCTCTTTTGCAAAGAGATAGGCATTGGAAAATTCAGGGCTATAACGTGTAGATGAAGCAATAACAGGAGGCTTTAAAATTTTCATTCTAGTGTTCTTCGTTTGGGAGAAAAATGCAAAGGTACAATACAGCTTTTCCTTGCCGATATCTCTCTTTTGCAAAGAGATAGGCATTGGAAAATTCAGGGCTATAACGTGTAGATGAAGCACTAATAGGAGGCTTTAAAATTTTCAATCTAGTGTCCTTCGTTTGGGAGAAAAATGCAAAGGTACAATACAGCTTTTCCTTGCCAATATCTCCCTTTTGCAAAGAGCTAGGCATTGGAAAATTCAGGGCTATAACGTGTAGATGAAGCACTAACAGGAGGCTTTAAAATTTTCATTCTAGTGTCTTTCGTTTGGGAGAAAAATGCAAAAGTACAATGCTGCTTTTCCTTGCCGATATCTCTCTTTTGCAAAGAGATAGGCATTGGAAAATGCAGGGCTATAACGTGTAGATGAAGCACTAACAGGAGGCTTTAAAATTTTCATTCTAGTGTCTTTCGTTTGGGAAAAAAATGCAAAGGTACAATACAGCTTTTCCTTGCCTATATTTCTCTTTTGCAAAGAGCTAGGCATTGGAAAATTCAGGGCTATACCGTGTAGATGAAGCACTAACAGGAGGCTTTTAAATTTTCATTCTAGTGTCCTTCGTTTGGGAGAAAAATGCAAAGGTACAATACAGCTTTTCCATGCCGATATCTCTCTTTTGCAAAGAGATAGGCATTGGAAAATTCAGGGCTATAACGTGTAGATGAAGCACTAATAGGAGGCTTTAAAATTTTCATTCTAGTGTCCTTCGTTTGGGAGAAAAATGCAAAGGTACAATACAGCTTTTCCTTGCCGATATCTCTCTTTTGCAAAGAGATAGGCATTGGAAAATTCAGGGCTATAACGTGTAGATGAAGCACTAACAGGAGGCTTTAAAATTTTCATTCTAGTGTCCTTCGTTTGGGAGAAAACTGCAAAGGTACAATACAGCTTTTCCTTGCCGATATCTCTCTTTTGCAAAGAGATAGGCATTGGAAAATTAAGGGCTATAACGTGTAGATGAAGCACTAATAGGAGGCTTTAAAATTTTCATTCTAGTGTCCTTCGTTTGGGAGAAAAATGCAAAGGTACAATACAGCTTTTCCTTGCCGATATCTCTCTTTTGCAAAGAGATAGGCATTGGAAAATTCAGGGCTATAACGTGTAGATGAAGCACTAACAGAAGGCTTTAAAATTTTAATTCTAGAGTCCTTCGTTTGGGAGAAAAATGCAAAGGTACAATACAGCTTTTCCTTGCCGATATCTCTCTTTTGCAAAGAGATAGGCATTGGAAAATTCAGGGCTATAACGTGTAGATGAAGCACTAATAGGAGGCTTTAAAATTTTAATTCTAGTGTCCTTCGTTTGGGAGAAAAATGCAAAGGTACAATACAGCTTTTCCTTGCCGATATCTCTCTTTTGCAAAGAGATAGGCATTGGAAAATTCAGGGCTATAACGTGTAGATGAAGCACTAACAGGAGGCTTTAAAATTTTCATTCTAGTGTCTTTCGTTTGGGAGAAAAATGCAAAGGTACAATACAGCTTTTCCTTGCCGATATCTCTCTTTTGCAAAGAGCTAGGCATTGGAAAATTCAGGGCTATAACGTGTAGATGAAGCATTAACAGTAGGCTTTAAAATTTTCATTCTAGTGTCTTTCGTTTGGGAGAAAAATGCAAAGGTACAATACAGCTTTTCCTTGCCAATATCTCTCTTTTGCAAAGAGCTAGGCATTGGAAAATTAAGGGCTATAACGTGTAGATGAAGCACTAACAGGAGGCTTTAAAATTTTCTTTCTAGTGTCTTTCGTTTAGGAGAAAAATGCAAAGGTACAATACAGTTTTTCCTTGCCAATATATCTCTTTTGCAAAGAGATAGGCATTGGAAAATTCAGGGCTATAACGTGCAGGTGAAGCACTAACAGGAGGCTTTAAAATTTTCATTCTAGTGTCCTTCGTTTGGGAGAAAAATGCAAAGGTACAATACAGCTTTTCCTTGCCAATATCTCTCTTTTGCAAAGAGCTAGGCATTGGAAAATTCAGGGCTATACCGTGTAGATGAAGCACTAACAGGAGGCTTTTAATTTTCATTCTAGAGTCCTTCGTTTGGGAGAAAAATGCAAAGGTACAATACAGCTTTTCCTTGCCGATATCTCTCTTTTGCAAAGAGATAGGCATTGGAAAATTCAGGGCTATAACGTGTAGATGAAGCACTAACAGGAGGCTTTAAAATTTTCATTCTAGTGTCTTTCGTTTGGGAGAAAAATGCAAAGGTACAATACAGCTTTTCCTTGCCGATATCTCTCTTTTGCAAAGAGCTAGGCATTGGAAAATTCAGGGCTATAACGTGTAGATGAAGCATTAACAGTAGGCTTTAAAATTTTCATTCTAGTGTCTTTCGTTTGGGAGAAAAATGCAAAGGTACAATACAGCTTTTCCTTGCCAATATCTCTCTTTTGCAAAGAGCTAGGCATTGGAAAATTAAGGGCTATAACGTGTAGATGAAGCACTAACAGGAGGCTTTAAAATTTTCTTTCTAGTGTCTTTCGTTTAGGAGAAAAATGCAAAGGTACAATACAGTTTTTCCTTGCCAATATATCTCTTTTGCAAAGAGATAGGCATTGGAAAATTCAGGGCTATAACGTGCAGGTGAAGCACTAACAGGAGGCTTTAAAATTTTCATTCTAGTGTCCTTCGTTTGGGAGAAAAATGCAAAGGTACAATACAGCTTTTCCTTGCCAATATCTCTCTTTTGCAAAGAGCTAGGCATTGGAAAATTCAGGGCTATAACGTGTAGATGAAGCACTAACAGGAGGCTTTTAATTTTCATTCTAGAGTCCTTCGTTTGGGAGAAAAATGCAAAGGTACAATACAGCTTTTCCTTGCCGATATCTCTCTTTTGCAAAGAGATAGGCATTGGAAAATTCAGGGCTATAACGTGTAGATGAAGCACTAATAGGAGGCTTTAAAATTTTCATTCTAGTGTCCTTCGTTTGGGAGAAAAATGCAAAGGTACAATACAGCTTTTCCTTGCCGATATCTCTCTTTTGCAAAGAGATAGGCATTGGAAAATTCAGGGCTATAACGTGTAGATGAAGCACTAACAGGAGGCTTTAAAATTTTCATTCTAGTGTCTTTCGTTTGGGAGAAAAATGCAAAGGTACAATACAGCTTTTCCTTGCCGATATCTCTCTTTTGCAAAGAGCTAGGCATTGGAAAATTCAGGGCTATAACGTGTAGATGAAGCATTAACAGTAGGCTTTAAAATTTTCATTCTAGTGTCTTTCGTTTGGGAGAAAAATGCAAAGGTACAATACAGCTTTTACTTGCCAATATCTCTCTTTTGCAAAGAGCTAGGCATTGGAAAATTCAGGGCTATAACGTGTAGATGAAGCACTAACAGGAGGCTTTAAAATTTTCATTCTAGTGTCTTTCGTTTAGGAGAAAAATGCAAAGGTACAATACAGCTTTTCCTTGCCGATATCTCTCTTTTGCAAAGAGATAGGCATTGGAAAATTCAGGGCTATAACGTGCAGATGAAGCACTAACAGGAGGCTTTAAAATTTTCATTCTAGTGTCCTTCGTTTGGGAGAAAAATGCAAAGGTACAATACAGCTTCTCCTTGCCAATATCTCTCTTTTGCAAAGAGCTAGGCATTGGAAAATTCAGGGCTATACCGTGTAGATGAAGCACTAACAGGAGGCTTTTAATTTTTCATTCTAGTGTCCTTCGTTTGGGAGAAAAATGCAAAGGTACAATACAGCTTTTCCTTGCCGATATCTCTCTTTTGCAAAGAGATAGGCATTGGAAAATTCAGGGCTATAACGTGTAGATGAAGCCCTAACAGGAGGCTTTAAAATTTTCATTCTAGTGTTTTTCGTTTGGGAGAAAAATGCAAAGGTACAATACAGCTTTTCCTTGCCGATATCTCTCTTTTGCAAAGAGATAGGCATTGGAAAATTCAGGGCTATAACGTGTAGATGAAGCACTAACAGGAGGCTTTAAAATTTTCATTCTAGTGTCCTTCGTTTGGGAGAAAAATGCAAAGGTACAATACAGCTTTTCCTTGCCGATATCTCTCTTTTGCAAAGAGATAGGCATTGGAAAATTCAGGGCTATAACGTGTAGATGAAGCACTAACAGGAGGCTTTAAAATTTTCATTCTAGTGTCTTTCGTTTGGGAGAAAAATGCAAAGGTACAATACAGTTTTTCCTTGCCAATATATCTCTTTTGCAAAGAGATAGGCATTGGAAAATTCAGGGCTATAACGTGCAGATGAAGCACTAACAGGAGGCTTTAAAATTTTCATTCTAGTGTCCTTCGTTTGGGAGAAAAATGCAAAGGTACAATACAGCTTTTCCTTGCCAATATCTCTCTTTTGCAAAGAGCTAGGCATTGGAAAATTCAGGGCTATACCGTGAAGATGAAGCACTAACAGGAGGCTTTTAAATTTTCATTCTAGTGTCCTTCGTTTGGGAGAAAAATGCAAAGGTACAATACAGCTTTTCCTTACCGATATCTCTCTTTTGCAAAGAGATAGGCATTGGAAAATTCAGGGCTATAACGTGTAGATGAAGCACTAACAGGAGGCTTTAAAATTTTCATTCTAGTGTCTTTCGTTTGGGAGAAAAATGCAAAGGTACAATACAGCTTTTCCTTGCCGATATCTCTCTTTTGCAAAGAGATAGGCATTGGAAAATTCAGGGCTATAACGTGTAGATGAAGCACTAACAGGAGGCTTTAACATTTTCATTCTAGTGTCCTTCGTTTGGGAGAAAAATGCAAAGGTACAATACAGCTTTTCCTTGCCGATATCTCTCTTTTGCAAAGAGATAGGCATTGGAAAATTCAGGGCTATAACGTGTAGATGAAGCACTAATAGGAGGCTTTAAAATTTTCAATCTAGTGTCCTTCGTTTGGGAGAAAAATGCAAAGGTACAATACAGCTTTTCCTTGCCGATATCTCTCTTTTGCAAAGAGATAGGCATTGGAAAATTCAGGGTTATAACGTGTAGATGAAGCACTAACAGGAGGCTTTAAAATTTTCATTCTAGTGTCTTTCGTTTGGGAGAAAAATGCAAAAGTACAATGCTGCTTTTCCTTGCCGATATCTCTCTTTTGCAAAGAGATAGGCATTGGAAAATGCAGGGCTATAACGTGTAGATGAAGCACTAACAGGAGGCTTTAAAATTTTCATTCTAGTGTCTATCGTTTGAGAGAAAAATGCAAAGGTACAATACAGCTTTTCCTTGCCAATATCTCTCTTTTGCAAAGAGCTAGGCATTGGAAAATTCAGGGCTATAACGTGTAGATGAAGCACTAACAGGAGGCTTTTAAATTTTCATTCTAGTGTCCTTCGTTTGGGAGAAAAATGCAAAGGTACAATACAGCTTTTCCTTGCCGATATCTCTCTTTTGCAAAGAGATAGGCATTGGAAAATTCAGGGCTATAACGTGTAGATGAAGCACTAACAGGAGGCTTTAAAATTTTCATTCTAGTGTCTTTCGTTTGGGAGAAAAATGCAAAGGTACAATACAGCTTTTCCTTGCCGATATCTCTCTTTTGCAAAGAGATAGGCATTGGAAAATTCAGGGCTATAACGTGTAGATGAAGCACTAACAGGAGGCTTTAAAATTTTCATTCTAGTGTCCTTCGTTTGGGAGAAAAATGCAAAGGTACAATACAGCTTTTCCTTGCCGATATCTCTCTTTTGCAAAGAGATAGGCATTGTAAAATTCAAGGCTATAACGTGTAGATGAAGCACTAACAGGAGGCTTTAAAATTTTCATTCTAGTGTCTTTCGTTTGGGAGAAAAATGCAAAGGTACAATACAGCTTTTCCTTGCCGATATCTCTCTTTTGCAAAGAGATAGGCATTTTGAAAATTCAGGGCTATAACGTGTAGATGAAGCAATAACAGGAGGCTTTAAAATTTTCATTCTAGTGTCCTTCGTTTGGGAGAAAAATGCAAAGGTACAATACAGCTTTTCCTTGCCGATATCTCTCTTTTGCAAAGAGATAGGCATTGGAAAATTCAGGGCTATAACGTGTAGATGAAGCACTAACAGGAGGCTTTTAAATTTTCATTCTAGTGTCCTTCGTTTGGGAGAAAAATGCAAAGGTACAATACAGCTTTTCCTTGCCGATATCTCTCTTTTGCAAAGAGCTAGGCATTGGAAAATTCAGGGCTATAACGTGTAGATGAAGCATTAACAGTAGGCTTTAAAATTTTCATTCTAGTGTCTTTCGTTTGGGAGAAAAATGCAAAGGTACAATACAGCTTTTCCTTGCCAATATCTCTCTTTTGCAAAGAGCTAGGCATTGGAAAATTAAGGGCTATAACGTGTAGATGAAGCACTAACAGGAGGCTTTAAAATTTTCTTTCTAGTGTCTTTCGTTTAGGAGAAAAATGCAAAGGTACAATACAGTTTTTCCTTGCCAATATATCTCTTTTGCAAAGAGATAGGCATTGGAAAATTCAGGGATATAACGTGCAGGTGAAGCACTAACAGGAGGCTTTAAAATTTTCATTCTAGTGTCCTTCGTTTGGGAGAAAAATGCAAAGGTACAATACAGCTTTTCCTTGCCAATATCTCTCTTTTGCAAAGAGCTAGGCATTGGAAAATTCAGGGCTATACCGTGTAGATGAAGCACTAACAGGAGGCTTTTAATTTTCATTCTAGAGTCCTTCGTTTGGGAGAAAAATGCAAAGGTACAATACAGCTTTTCCTTGCCGATATCTCTCTTTTGCAAAGAGATAGGCATTGGAAAATTCAGGGCTATAACGTGTAGATGAAGCACTAACAGGAGGCTTTAAAATTTTCATTCTAGTGTCTTTCGTTTGGGAGAAAAATGCAAAGGTACAATACAGCTTTTCCTTGCCGATATCTCTCTTTTGCAAAGAGCTAGGCATTGGAAAATTCAGGGCTATAACGTGTAGATGAAGCATTAACAGTAGGCTTTAAAATTTTCATTCTAGTGTCTTTCGTTTGGGAGAAAAATGCAAAGGTACAATACAGCTTTTCCTTGCCAATATCTCTCTTTTGCAAAGAGCTAGGCATTGGAAAATTCAGGGCTATAACGTGTAGATGAAGCACTAACAGGAGGCTTTAAAATTTTCATTCTAGTGTCTTTCGTTTAGGAGAAAAATGCAAAGGTACAATACAGTTTTTCCTTGCCAATATATCTCTTTTGCAAAGAGATAGGCATTGGAAAATTCAGGGCTATAACGTGCAGATGAAGCACTAACAGGAGGCTTTAAAATTTTCATTCTAGTGTCCTTCGTTTGGGAGAAAAATGCAAAGGTACAATACAGCTTTTCCTTGCCAATATCTCTCTTTTGCAAAGAGATAGGCATTGGAAAATTCAGGGCTATAACGTGTAGATGAAGCACTAACAGGAGGCTTTAAAATTTTCATTCTAGTGTCCTTCGTTTGGGAGAAAAATGCAAAGGTACAATACAGCTTTTCCTTGCCAATATCTCTCTTTTGCAAAGAGATAGGCATTGGAAAATTCAGGGCTATAACGTGTAGATGAAGCACTAACAGGAGGCTTTAAAATTTTCATTCTAGTGTCCTTCGTTTGGGAGAAAAATGCAAAGGTACAATACAGCTTTTCCTTGCCGATATCTCTCTTTTGCAAAGAGATAGGCATTGGAAAATTCAGGGCTATAACGTGTAGATGAAGCACTAACAGGAGGCTTTAAAATTTTCATTCTAGTGTCTTTCGTTTGGGAGAAAAATGCAAAGGTACAATACAGTTTTTCCTTGCCAATATATCTCTTTTGCAAAGAGATAGGCATTGGAAAATTCAGGGCTATAACGTGCAGATGAAGCACTAACAGGAGGCTTTAAAATTTTCATTCTAGTGTCCTTCGTTTGGGAGAAAAATGCAAAGGTACAATACAGCTTTTCCTTGCCAATATCTCTCTTTTGCAAAGAGCTAGGCATTGGAAAATTCAGGGCTATACCGTGAAGATGAAGCACTAACAGGAGGCTTTTAAATTTTCATTCTAGTGTCCTTCGTTTGGGAGAAAAATGCAAAGGTACAATACAGCTTTTCCTTGCCGATATCTCTCTTTTGCAAAGAGATAGGCATTGGAAAATTCAGGGCTATAACGTGTAGATGAAGCACTAACAGGAGGCTTTAAAATTTTCATTCTAGTGTCTTTCCTTTGGGAGAAAAATGCAAAGGTACAATACAGTTTTTCCTTGCCGATATCTCTCTTTTGCAAAGAGATAGGCATTGGAAAATTCAGGGCTATAACGTGTAGATGAAGCACTAACAGGAGGCTTTACAATTTTCATTCTAGTGTCTTTCGTTTGGGAGAAAAATGCAAAGGTACAATACAGCATTTCCTTGCCGATATCTCTCTTTTGCAAAGAGATAGGCTTTGGAAAATTCAGGACTATTACGTGTAGATGAAGCACTAAAAGGAGGCTTTAAAATTTTCATTCTAGTGTCTTTCGTTTGGGAGAAAAATGCAAAGGTACAATACAGCATTTCCTTGCCGATATCTCTCTTTTGCAAAGAGATAGGCTTTGGAAAATTCAGGACTATTACGTGTAGATGAAGCACTAAAAGGAGGCTTTAAAATTTTCATTCTAGTGTCTTTCGTTTGGGAGAAAAATGCAAAAGTACAATGCAGCTTTTCCTTGCCGATATCTCTCTTTTGCAAAGAGATAGGCATTGGAAAATTCAGGGCTATAACGTGTAGATGAAGCACTAATAGGAGGCTTTAAAATTTTCAATCTAGTGTCCTTCGTTTGGGAGAAAAATGCAAAGGTACAATACAGCTTTTCCTTGCCAATATCTCTCTTTTGCAAAGAGCTAGGCATTGGAAAATGCAGGGCTATAACGTGTAGATGAAGCACTAACAGGAGGCTTTACAATTTTCATTCTAGTGTCTTTCGTTTGGGAGAAAAATGCAAAGGTACAATGCAGCTTTTCCTTGCCGATATCTCTCTTTTGCAAAGAGATAGGCATTGGAAAATGCAGGGCTATAACGTGTAGATGAAGCACTAACAGGAGGCTTTAAAATTTTCATTCTAGTGTCTTTCGTTTGGGAGAAAAATGCAAAGGTACAATACAGCATTTCCTTGCCGATATCTCTCTTTTGCACAGAGATAGGCATTGGAAAATTCAGGGCTATAACGTGTAGATGAAGCACTAACAGGAGGCTTTAAAATTTTCATTCTAGCGTCTTTCGTTTGGGAGAAAAATGCAAAGGTACAATACAGCTTTTCCTTGCCAATATCTCTCTTTTGCAAAGAGCTAGGCATTGGAAAATTCAGGGCTATACCGTGTAGATGAAGCACTAACAGGAGGCTTTTAATTTTCATTCTAGAGTCCTTCGTTTGGGAGAAAAATGCAAAGGTACAATACAGCTTTTCCTTGCCGATATCTCTCTTTTGCAAAGAGATAGGCATTGGAAAATTCAGGGCTATAACGTGTAGATGAAGCACTAATAGGAGGCTTTAAAATTTTCATTCTAGTGTCCTTCGTTTGGGAGAAAAATGCAAAGGTACAATACAGCTTTTCCTTGCCGATATCTCTCTTTTGCAAAGAGATAGGCATTGGAAAATTCAGGGCTATAACGTGTAGATGAAGCACTAACAGGAGGCTTTAAAATTTTCATTCTAGTGTCTTTCGTTTGGGAGAAAAATGCAAAGGTACAATACAGCTTTTCCTTGCCGATATCTCTCTTTTGCAAAGAGCTAGGCATTGGAAAATTCAGGGCTATAACGTGTAGATGAAGCATTAACAGTAGGCTTTAAAATTTTCATTCTAGTGTCTTTCGTTTGGGAGAAAAATGCAAAGGTACAATACAGCTTTTCCTTGCCAATATCTCTCTTTTGCAAAGAGCTAGGCATTGGAAAATTCAGGGCTATAACGTGTAGATGAAGCACTAACAGGAGGCTTTAAAATTTTCATTCTAGTGTCTTTCGTTTAGGAGAAAAATGCAAAGGTACAATACAGTTTTTCCTTGCCAATATATCTCTTTTGCAAAGAGATAGGCATTGGAAAATTCAGGGCTATAACGTGCAGATGAAGCACTAACAGGAGGCTTTAAAATTTTCATTCTAGTGTCCTTCGTTTGGGAGAAAAATGCAAAGGTACAATACAGCTTTTCCTTGCCAATATCTCTCTTTTGCAAAGAGCTAGGCATTGGAAAATTCAGGGCTATACCGTGTAGATGAAGCACTAACAGGAGGCTTTTAATTTTTCATTCTAGTGTCCTTCGTTTGGGAGAAAAATGCAAAGGTACAATACAGCTTTTCCTTGCCGATATCTCTCTTTTGCAAAGAGATAGGCATTGGAAAATTCAGGGCTATAACGTGTAGATGAAGCCCTAACAGGAGGCTTTAAAATTTTCATTCTAGTGTCTTTCGTTTGGGAGAAAAATGCAAAGGTACAATACAGCTTTTCCTTGCCGATATCTCTCTTTTGCAAAGAGATAGGCATTGGAAAATTCAGGGCTATAACGTGTAGATGAAGCCCTAACAGGAGGCTTTAAAATTTTCATTCTAGTGTCTTTCGTTTGGGAGAAAAATGCAAAGGTACAATACAGCTTTTCCTTGCCGATATCTCTCTTTTGCAAAGAGATAGGCATTGGAAAATTCAGGGCTATAACGTGCAGATGAAGCACTAACAGGAGGCTTTAAAATTTTCATTCTAGTGTCCTTCGTTTGGGAGAAAAATGCAAAGGTACAATACAGCTTTTCCTTGCCAATATCTCTCTTTTGCAAAGAGCTAGGCATTGGAAAATTCAGGGCTATACCGTGAAGATGAAGCACTAACAGGAGGCTTTTAAATTTTCATTCTAGTGTCCTTCGTTTGGGAGAAAAATGCAAAGGTACAATACAGCTTTTCCTTGCCGATATCTCTCTTTTGCAAAGAGATAGGCATTGGAAAATTCAGGGCTATAACGTGTAGATGAAGCACTAACAGGAGGCTTTAAAATTTTCATTTTTGTGTCTTTCGTTTGGGAGAAAAATGCAAAGGTACAATACAGCTTTTCCTTGCCGATATCTCTCTTTTGCAAAGAGATAGGCATTGGAAAATTCAGGGCTATAACGTGTAGATGAAGCACTAACAGGAGGCTTTAAAATTTTCATTCTAGTGTCCTTCGTTTGGGAGAAAAATGCAAAGGTACAATACAGCTTTTCCTTGCCGATATCTCTCTTTTGCAAAGAGATAGGCATTGGAAAATTCAGGGCTATAACGTGTAGATGAAGCACTAATAGGAGGCTTTAAAATTTTCAATCTAGTGTCCTTCGTTTGGGAGAAAAATGCAAAGGTACAATACAGCTTTTCCTTGCCGATATCTCTCTTTTGCAAAGAGATAGGCATTGGAAAATTCATGGTTATAACGTGTAGATGAAGCACTAACAGGAGGCTTTAAAATTTTCATTCTAGTGTCTTTCGTTTGGGAGAAAAATGCAAAAGTACAATGCTGCTTTTCCTTGCCGATATCTCTCTTTTGCAAAGAGATAGGCATTGGAAAATGCAGGGCTATAACGTGTAGATGAAGCACTAACAGGAGGCTTTAAAATTTTCATTCTAGTGTCTTTCGTTTGAGAGAAAAATGCAAAGGTACAATACAGCTTTTCCTTGCCAATATCTCTCTTTTGCAAAGAGCTAGGCATTGGAAAATTCAGGGCTATAACGTGTAGATGAAGCACTAACAGGAGGCTTTTAAATTTTCATTCTAGTGTCCTTCGTTTGGGAGAAAAATGCAAAGGTACAATACAGCTTTTCCTTGCCGATATCTCTCTTTTGCAAAGAGATAGGCATTGGAAAATTCAGGGCTATAACGTGTAGATGAAGCACTAACAGGAGGCTTTAAAATTTTCATTCTAGTGTCTTTCGTTTGGGAGAAAAATGCAAAGGTACAATACAGCTTTTCCTTGCCGATATCTCTCTTTTGCAAAGAGATAGGCATTGGAAAATTCAGGGCTATAACGTGTAGATGAAGCACTAACAGGAGGCTTTAAAATTTTCATTCTAGTGTCCTTCGTTTGGGAGAAAAATGCAAAGGTACAATACAGCTTTTCCTTGCCGATATCTCTCTTTTGCAAAGAGATAGGCATTGGAAAATTCAGGGCTATAACGTGTAGATGAAGCACTAACAGGAGGCTTTAAAATTTTCATTTTTGTGTCTTTCGTTTGGGAGAAAAATGCAAAGGTACAATACAGCTTTTCCTTGCCGATATCTCTCTTTTGCAAAGAGATAGGCATTGGAAAATTCAGGGCTATAACGTGTAGATGAAGCACTAACAGGAGGCTTTAAAATTTTCATTCTAGTGTCCTTCGTTTGGGAGAAAAATGCAAAGGTACAATACAGCTTTTCCTTGCCGATATCTCTCTTTTGCAAAGAGATAGGCATTGGAAAATTCAGGGCTATAACGTGTAGATGAAGCACTAATAGGAGGCTTTAAAATTTTCAATCTAGTGTCCTTCGTTTGGGAGAAAAATGCAAAGGTACAATACAGCTTTTCCTTGCCGATATCTCTCTTTTGCAAAGAGATAGGCATTGGAAAATTCAGGGTTATAACGTGTAGATGAAGCACTAACAGGAGGCTTTAAAATTTTCATTCTAGTGTCTTTCGTTTGGGAGAAAAATGCAAAAGTACAATGCTGCTTTTCCTTGCCGATATCTCTCTTTTGCAAAGAGATAGGCATTGGAAAATGCAGGGCTATAACGTGTAGATGAAGCACTAACAGGAGGCTTTAAAATTTTCATTCTAGTGTTTTTCGTTTGAGAGAAAAATGCAAAGGTACAATACAGCTTTTCCTTGCCAATATCTCTCTTTTGCAAAGAGCTAGGCATTGGAAAATTCAGGGCTATAACGTGTAGATGAAGCACTAACAGGAGGCTTTTAAATTTTCATTCTAGTGTCCTTCGTTTGGGAGAAAAATGCAAAGGTACAATACAGCTTTTCCTTGCCGATATCTCTCTTTTGCAAAGAGATAGGCATTGGAAAATTCAGGGCTATAACGTGTAGATGAAGCACTAACAGGAGGCTTTAAAATTTTCATTCTAGTGTCTTTCGTTTGGGAGAAAAATGCAAAGGTACAATACAGCTTTTCCTTGCCGATATCTCTCTTTTGCAAAGAGATAGGCATTGGAAAATTCAGGGCTATAACGTGTAGATGAAGCACTAACAGGAGGCTTTAAAATTTTCATTCTAGTGTCCTTCGTTTGGGAGAAAAATGCAAAGGTACAATACAGCTTTTCCTTGCCGATATCTCTCTTTTGCAAAGAGATAGGCATTGTAAAATTCAAGGCTATAACGTGTAGATGAAGCACTAACAGGAGGCTTTAAAATTTTCATTCTAGTGTCTTTCGTTTGGGAGAAAAATGCAAAGGTACAATACAGCTTTTCCTTGCCGATATCTCTCTTTTGCAAAGAGATAGGCATTTTGAAAATTCAGGGCTATAACGTGTAGATGAAGCAATAACAGGAGGCTTTAAAATTTTCATTCTAGTGTCCTTCGTTTGGGAGAAAAATGCAAAGGTACAATACAGCTTTTCCTTGCCGATATCTCTCTTTTGCAAAGAGATAGGCATTGGAAAATTCAGGGCTATAACGTGTAGATGAAGCACTAACAGGAGGCTTTTAAATTTTCATTCTAGTGTCCTTCGTTTGGGAGAAAAATGCAAAGGTACAATACAGCTTTTCCTTGCCGATATCTCTCTTTTGCAAAGAGCTAGGCATTGGAAAATTCAGGGCTATAACGTGTAGATGAAGCATTAACAGTAGGCTTTAAAATTTTCATTCTAGTGTCTTTCGTTTGGGAGAAAAATGCAAAGGTACAATACAGCTTTTCCTTGCCAATATCTCTCTTTTGCAAAGAGCCAGGCATTGGAAAATTAAGGGCTATAACGTGTAGATGAAGCACTAACAGGAGGCTTTAAAATTTTCTTTCTAGTGTCTTTCGTTTAGGAGAAAAATGCAAAGGTACAATACAGTTTTTCCTTGCCAATATATCTCTTTTGCAAAGAGATAGGCATTGGAAAATTCAGGGATATAACGTGCAGGTGAAGCACTAACAGGAGGCTTTAAAATTTTCATTCTAGTGTCCTTCGTTTGGGAGAAAAATGCAAAGGTACAATACAGCTTTTCCTTGCCAATATCTCTCTTTTGCAAAGAGCTAGGCATTGGAAAATTCAGGGCTATACCGTGTAGATGAAGCACTAACAGGAGGCTTTTAATTTTCATTCTAGAGTCCTTCGTTTGGGAGAAAAATGCAAAGGTACAATACAGCTTTTCCTTGCCGATATCTCTCTTTTGCAAAGAGATAGGCATTGGAAAATTCAGGGCTATAACGTGTAGATGAAGCACTAATAGGAGGCTTTAAAATTTTCATTCTAGTGTCCTTCGTTTGGGAGAAAAATGCAAAGGTACAATACAGCTTTTCCTTGCCGATATCTCTCTTTTGCAAAGAGATAGGCATTGGAAAATTCAGGGCTATAACGTGTAGATGAAGCACTAACAGGAGGCTTTAAAATTTTCATTCTAGTGTCTTTCGTTTGGGAGAAAAATGCAAAGGTACAATACAGCTTTTCCTTGCCGATATCTCTCTTTTGCAAAGAGCTAGGCATTGGAAAATTCAGGGCTATAACGTGTAGATGAAGCATTAACAGTAGGCTTTAAAATTTTCATTCTAGTGTCTTTCGTTTGGGAGAAAAATGCAAAGGTACAATACAGCTTTTCCTTGCCAATATCTCTCTTTTGCAAAGAGCTAGGCATTGGAAAATTCAGGGCTATAACGTGTAGATGAAGCACTAACAGGAGGCTTTAAAATTTTCATTCTAGTGTCTTTCGTTTAGGAGAAAAATGCAAAGGTACAATACAGTTTTTCCTTGCCAATATAGCTCTTTTGCAAAGAGATAGGCATTGGAAAATTCAGGGCTATAACGTGCAGATGAAGCACTAACAGGAGGCTTTAAAATTTTCATTCTAGTGTCCTTCGTTTGGGAGAAAAATGCAAAGGTACAATACAGCTTTTCCTTGCCAATATCTCTCTTTTGCAAAGAGCTAGGCATTGGAAAATTCAGGGCTATACCGTGTAGATGAAGCACTAACAGGAGGCTTTTAATTTTTCATTCTAGTGTCCTTCGTTTGGGAGAAAAATGCAAAGGTACAATACAGCTTTTCCTTGCCGATATCTCTCTTTTGCAAAGAGATAGGCATTGGAAAATTCAGGGCTATAACGTGTAGATGAAGCCCTAACAGGAGGCTTTAAAATTTTCATTCTAGTGTCTTTCGTTTGGGAGAAAAATGCAAAGGTACAATACAGCTTTTCCTTGCCGATATCTCTCTTTTGCAAAGAGATAGGCATTGGAAAATTCAGGGCTATAACGTGTAGATGAAGCACTAACAGGAGGCTTTAAAATTTTCATTCTAGTGTCCTTCGTTTGGGAGAAAAATGCAAAGGTACAATACAGCTTTTCCTTGCCGATATCTCTCTTTTGCAAAGAGATAGGCATTGGAAAATTCAGGGCTATAACGTGTAGATGAAGCACTAACAGGAGGCTTTAAAATTTTCATTCTAGTGTCTTTCGTTTGGGAGAAAAATGCAAAGGTACAATACAGTTTTTCCTTGCCAATATATCTCTTTTGCAAAGAGATAGGCATTGGAAAATTCAGGGCTATAACGTGCAGATGAAGCACTAACAGGAGGCTTTAAAATTTTCATTCTAGTGTCCTTCGTTTGGGAGAAAAATGCAAAGGTACAATACAGCTTTTCCTTGCCAATATCTCTCTTTTGCAAAGAGCTAGGCATTGGAAAATTCAGGGCTATACCGTGAAGATGAAGCACTAACAGGAGGCTTTTAAATTTTCATTCTAGTGTCCTTCGTTTGGGAGAAAAATGCAAAGGTACAATACAGCTTTTCCTTGCCGATATCTCTCTTTTGCAAAGAGATAGGCATTGGAAAATTCAGGGCTATAACGTGTAGATGAAGCACTAACAGGAGGCTTTAAAATTTTCATTCTAGTGTCTTTCCTTTGGGAGAAAAATGCAAAGGTACAATACAGTTTTTCCTTGCCGATATCTCTCTTTTGCAAAGAGATAGGCATTGGAAAATTCAGGGCTATAACGTGTAGATGAAGCACTAACAGGAGGCTTTACAATTTTCATTCTAGTGTCTTTCGTTTGGGAGAAAAATGCAAAGGTACAATACAGCATTTCCTTGCCGATATCTCTCTTTTGCAAAGAGATAGGCTTTGGAAAATTCAGGACTATTACGTGTAGATGAAGCACTAAAAGGAGGCTTTAAAATTTTCATTCTAGTGTCTTTCGTTTGGGAGAAAAATGCAAAAGTACAATGCAGCTTTTCCTTGCCGATATCTCTCTTTTGCAAAGAGATAGGCATTGGAAAATTCAGGGCTATAACGTGTAGATGAAGCACTAATAGGAGGCTTTAAAATGTTCAATCTAGTGTCCTTCGTTTGGGAGAAAAATGCAAAGGTACAATACAGCTTTTCCTTGCCAATATCTCTCTTTTGCAAAGAGCTAGGCATTGGAAAATGCAGGGCTATAACGTGTAGATGAAGCACTAACAGGAGGCTTTACAATTTTCATTCTAGTGTCTTTCGTTTGGGAGAAAAATGCAAAGGTACAATGCAGCTTTTCCTTGCCGATATCTCTCTTTTGCAAAGAGATAGGCATTGGAAAATGCAGGGCTATAACGTGTAGATGAAGCACTAACAGGAGGCTTTAAAATTTTCATTCTAGTGTCTTTCGTTTGGGAGAAAAATGCAAAGGTACAATACAGCATTTCCTTGCCGATATCTCTCTTTTGCACAGAGATAGGCATTGGAAAATTCAGGGCTATAACGTGTAGATGAAGCACTAACAGGAGGCTTTAAAATTTTCATTCTAGTGTCTTTCGTTTGGGAGAAAAATGCAAAGGTACAATACAGCTTTTCCTTGCCGATATCTCTCTTTTGCAAAGAGATAGGCATTGGAAAATTGAGGGCTATACCGTGTAGATGAAGCACTAACAGGAGGCTTTAAAATTTTCATTCGTGTCCTTCGTTTGGGAGAAAAATGCAAAGGTACAATACAGCTTTTCCTTGCCGATATCTCTCTTTTGCAAAGAGATAGGCATTGGAAAATTCAGGGCTATAACGTGTAGATGAAGCACTAATAGGAGGCTTTAAAATTTTCAATCTAGTGTCCTTCGTTTGGGAGAAAAATGCAAAGGTACAATACAGCTTTTCCTTGCCAATATCTCTCTTTTGCAAAGAGCTAGGCATTGGAAAATTCAGGGCTATAACGTGTAGATGAAGCACTAACAGGAGGCTTTAAAATGTTCATTCTAGTGTCTTTCGTTTGGGAGAAAAATGCAAAGGTACAATACAGTTTTTCCTTGCCGATATCTCTCTTTTGCAAAGAGATAGGCATTGGAAAATTCAGGGCTATAACGTGTAGATGAAGCACTAACAGGAGGCTTTACAATTTTCATTCTAGTGTCTTTCGTTTGGGAGAAAAATGCAAAGGTACAATACAGCTTTTCCTTGCCGATATCTCTCTTTTGCAAAGAGATAGGCATTGGAAAATTCAGGGCTATAACGTGTAGATGAAGCACTAACAGGAGGCTTTTAATTTTTCATTCTAGTGTCCTTCGTTTGGGAGAAAAATGCAAAGGTACAATACAGCTTTTCCTTGCCGATATCTCTCTTTTGCAAAGAGATAGGCATTGGAAAATTCAGGGCTATAACGTGTAGATGAAGCCCTAACAGGAGGCTTTAAAATTTTCATTCTAGTGTCTTTCGTTTGGGAGAAAAATGCAAAGGTACAATACAGCTTTTCCTTGCCGATATCTCTCTTTTGCAAAGAGATAGGCATTGGAAAATTCAGGGCTATAACGTGTAGATGAAGCACTAACAGGAGGCTTTAAAATTTTCATTCTAGTGTCCTTCGTTTGGGAGAAAAATGCAAAGGTACAATACAGCTTTTCCTTGCCGATATCTCTCTTTTGCAAAGAGCTAGGCATTGGAAAATTCAGGGCTATAACGTGTAGATGAAGCACTAACAGGAGGCTTTAAAATGTTCATTCTAGTGTCTTTCGTTTGGGAGAAAAATGCAAAGGTACAATACAGTTTTTCCTTGCCGATATCTCTCTTTTGCAAAGAGATAGGCATTGGAAAATTCAGGGCTATAACGTGTAGATGAAGCACTAACAGGAGGCTTTACAATTTTCATTCTAGTGTCTTTCGTTTGGGAGAAAAATGCAAAGGTACAATACAGCTTTTCCTTGCCGATATCTCTCTTTTGCAAAGAGATAGGCATTGGAAAATTCAGGGCTATAACGTGTAGATGAAGCACTAACAGGAGGCTTTAAAATTTTCATTCTAGTGTTTTTCGTTTGGGAGAAAAATGCAAAGGTACAATACAGCTTTTCCTTGCCGATATCTCTCTTTTGCAAAGAGATAGGCATTGGAAAATGCAGGACTATTACGTGTAGATGAAGCACTAAAAGGAGGCTTTAAAATTTTCATTCTAGTGTCTTTCGTTTGGGAGAAAAATGCAAAAGTACAATGCAGCTTTTCCTTGCCAAATTCTCTCTTTTGCAAAGAGCTAGGCATTGGAAAATGCAGGGCTATAACGTGTAGATGAAGCACTAACAGGAGGCTTTACAATTTTCATTCTAGTGTCTTTCGTTTGGGAGAAAAATGCAAAGGTACAATGCAGCTTTTCCTTGCCGATATCTCTCTTTTGCAAAGAGATAGGCATTGGAAAATGCAGGGCTATAACGTGTAGATGAAGCACTAACAGGAGGCTTTAAAATTTTCATTCTAGTGTCTTTCGTTTGGGAGAAAATGCAAAGGTACAATACAGCATTTCCTTGCCGATATCTCTCTTTTGCACAGAGATAGGCATTGGAAAATTCAGGGCTATAACGTGTAGATGAAGCACTAACAGGAGGCTTTAAAATTTTCATTCTAGTGTCTTTCGTTTGGGAGAAAAATGCAAAGGTACAATACAGCTTTTCCTTGCCGATATCTCTCTTTTGCAAAGAGATAGGCATTGGAAAATTCAGGGCTATAACGTGTAGATGAAGCACTAATAGGAGGCTTTAAAATTTTCAATCTAGTGTCCTTCGTTTGGGAGAAAAATGCAAAGGTACAATACAGCTTTTCCTTGCCAATATCTCTCTTTTGCAAAGAGCTAGGCATTGGAAAATTCAGGGCAATAACGTGTAGATGAAGCACTAACAGGAGGCTTTAAAATTTTCATTCTAGTGTCTTTCGTTTGGGAGAAAAATGCAAAGGTACAATACAATTTTTCCTTGCCGATATCTCTCTTTTGCAAAGAGATAGGCATTGGAAAATTCAGGGCTATAACGTGTAGATGAAGCACTAACAGGAGGCTTTACAATTTTCATTCTAGTGTCTTTCGTTTGGGAGAAAAATGCAAAGGTACAATACAGCTTTTCCTTGCCGATATCTCTCTTTTGCAAAGAGATAGGCATTGGAAAATGCAGGGCTATAACGTGTAGATGAAGCACTAACAGGAGGCTTTAAAATTTTCATTCTAGTGTCTTTCGTTTGGGAGAAAAATGCAAAGGTACAATACAGCATTTCCTTGCCGATATCTCTCTTTTGCAAAGAGATAGGCATTGGAAAATTCAGGACTATTACGTGTAGATGAAGCACTAAAAGGAGGCTTTAAAATTTTCATTCTAGTGTCTTTCGTTTGGGTGAAAAATGCAAAAGTACAATGCAGCTTTTCCTTGCCGATATCTCTCTTTTGCAAAGAGATAGGCATTGGAAAATTCAGGGCTATAACGTGTAGATGAAGCACTAATAGGAGGCTTTAAAATTTTCAATCTAGTGTCCTTCGTTTGGGAGAAAAATGCAAAGGTACAATGCAGCTTTTCCTTGCCGATATCTCTCTTTTGCAAAGAGATAGGCATTGGAAAATGCAGGGCTATAACGTGTAGATGAAGCACTAACGGGAGGCTTTAAAATTTTCATTCTAGTGTCTTTCGTTTGGGAGAAAAATGCAAAGGTACAATACAGCATTTCCTTGCCGATATCTCTCTTTTGCACAGAGATAGGCATTGGAAAATTCAGGGCTATAACGTGTAGATGAAGCACTAACAGGAGGCTTTAAAATTTTCATTCTAGTGTCTTTCGTTTGGGAGAAAAATGCAAAGGTACAATACAGCTTTTCCTTGCCGATATCTCTCTTTTGCAAAGAGATAGGCATTGGAAAATTCAGGGCTATAACGTGTAGATGAAGCACTAACAGGAGGCTTTAAAATTTTCATTCTAGTGTCCTTCGTTTGGGAGAAAAATGCAAAGGTACAATACAGCTTTTCCTTGCCGATATCTCTCTTTTGCAAAGAGATAGGCATTGGAAAATGCAGGGCTATAATGTGTAGATGAAGCACTAACAGGAGGCTTTAAAATTTTCATTCTAGTGTCTTTCGTTTGGGAGAAAAATGCAAAGGTACAATACAGCATTTCCTTGCCGATATTTCTCTTTTGCAAAGAGATAGGCATTGGAAAATTCAGGACTATTACGTGTAGATGAAGCACTAAAAGGAGGCTTTAAAATTTTCATTCTAGTGTCTTTCGTTTGGGAGAAAAATGCAAAAGTACAATGCAGCTTTTCCTTGCCGATATCTCTCTTTTGCAAAGAGATAGGCATTGGAAAATTCAGGACTATTACGTGTAGATGAAGCACTAAAAGGAGGCTTTAAAATTTTCATTCTAGTGTCTTTCGTTTGGGAGAAAAATGCAAAAGTACAATGCAGCTTTTCCTTGCCGATATCTCTCTTTTGCAAAGAGATAGGCATTGGAAAATTCAGGGCTATAACGTGTAGATGAAGCACTAACAGGAGGCTTTACAATTTTCATTCTAGTGTCTTTCGTTTGGGAGAAAAATGCAAAGGTACAATGCAGCTTTTCCTTGCCGATATCTCTCTTTTGCAAAGAGATAGGCATTGGAAAATGCAGGGCTATAACGTGTAGATGAAGCACTAACAGGAGGCTTTAAAATTTTCATTCTAGTGTCTTTCGTTTGGGAGAAAAATGCAAAAGTACAATGCAGCTTTTCCTTGCCGATATCTCTCTTTTGCAAAGAGATAGGCATTGGAAAATTCAGGGCTATAACGTGTAGATGAAGCACTAACAGGAGGCTTTACAATTTTCATTCTAGTGTCTTTCGTTTGGGAGAAAAATGCAAAGGTACAATGCAGCTTTTCCTTGCCGATATCTCTCTTTTGCAAAGAGATAGGCATTGGAAAATGCAGGGCTATAACGTGTAGATGAAGCACTAACAGGAGGCTTTAAAATTTTCATTCTAGTGTCTTTCGTTTGGGAGAAAAATGCAAAGGTACAATACAGCATTTCCTTGCCGATATCTCTCTTTTGCACAGAGATAGGCATTGGAAAATTCAGGGCTATAACGTGTAGATGAAGCACTAACAGGAGGCTTTAAAATTTTCATTCTAGTGTCTTTCGTTTGGGAGAAAAATGCAAAAGTACAATGCAGCTTTTCATTGCCGATATCTCTCTTTTGCAAAGAGATAGGCATTGGAAAATTCAGGGCTATAACGTGTAGATGAAGCACTAATAGGAGGCTTTAAAATTTTCAATCTAGTGTCCTTCGTTTGGGAGAAAAATGCAAAGGTACAATGCAGCTTTTCCTTGCCGATATCTCTCTTTTGCAAAGAGATAGGCATTGGAAAATGCAGGGCTATAACGTGTAGATGAAGCACTAACGGGAGGCTTTAAAATTTTCATTCTAGTGTCTTTCGTTTGGGAGAAAAATGCAAAGGTACAATACAGCATTTCCTTGCCGATATCTCTCTTTTGCACAGAGATAGGCATTGGAAAATTCAGGGCTATAACGTGTAGATGAAGCACTAACAGGAGGCTTTAAAATTTTCATTCTAGTGTCTTTCGTTTGGGAGAAAAATGCAAAGGTACAATACAGCTTTTCCTTGCCGATATCTCTCTTTTGCAAAGAGATAGGCATTGGAAAATTCAGGGCTATAACGTGTAGATGAAGCACTAACAGAAGGCTTTAAAATTTTCATTCTAGTGTCCTTCGTTTGGGAGAAAAATGCAAAGGTACAATACAGCTTTTCCTTGCCGATATCTCTCTTTTGCAAAGAGATAGGCATTGGAAAATGCAGGGCTATAACGTGTAGATGAAGCACTAACAGGAGGCTTTAAAATTTTCATTCTAGTGTCTTTCGTTTGGGAGAAAAATGCAAAGGTACAATACAGCATTTCCTTGCCGATATCTCTCTTTTGCAAAGAGATAGGCATTGGAAAATTCAGGACTATTACGTGTAGATGAAGCACTAAAAGGAGGCTTTAAAATTTTCATTCTAGTGTCTTTCGTTTGGGAGAAAAATGCAAAAGTACAATGCAGCTTTTCCTTGCCGATATCTCTCTTTTGCAAAGAGATAGGCATTGGAAAATTCAGGGCTATAACGTGTAGATGAAGCACTAACAGGAGGCTTTACAATTTTCATTCTAGTGTCTTTCGTTTGGGAGAAAAATGCAAAGGTACAATGCAGCTTTTCCTTGCCGATATCTCTCTTTTGCAAAGAGATAGGCATTGGAAAATGCAGGGCTATAACGTGTAGATGAAGCACTAACAGGAGGCTTTAAAATTTTCATTCTAGTGTCTTTCGTTTGGGAGAAAAATGCAAAGGTACAATACAGCTTTTCCTTGCCGATATCTCTCTTTTGCAAAGAGATAGGCATTGGAAAATTCAGGGCTATAACGTGTAGATGAAGCACTAACAGGAGGCTTTAAAATTTTCATTCTAGTGTCTTTCGTTTGGGAGAAAAATGCAAAGGTACAATACAGTTTTTCCTTGCCGATATCTCTCTTTTGCAAAGAGATAGGCATTGGAAAATTCAGGGCTATAACGTGTAGATGAAGCACTAACAGGAGGCTTTACAATTTTCATTCTAGTGTCTTTCGTTTGGGAGAAAAATGCAAAGGTACAATACAGCTTTTCCTTGCCGATATCTCTCTTTTGCAAAGAGATAGGCATTGGAAAATGCAGGGCTATAACGTGTAGATGAAGCACTAACAGGAGGCTTTAAAATTTTCATTCTAGTGTCTTTCGTTTGGGAGAAAAATGCAAAGGTACAATACAGCATTTCCTTGCCGATATCTCTCTTTTGCAAAGAGATAGGCATTGGAAAATTCAGGACTATTACGTGTAGATGAAGCACTAACAGGAGGCTTTAAAATTTTCATTCTAGTGTCTTTCGTTTGGGAGAAAAATGCAAAGGTACAATACAGTTTTTCCTTGCCGATATCTCTCTTTTGCAAAGAGATAGGCATTGGAAAATTCAGGGCTATAACGTGTAGATGAAGCACTAACAGGAGGCTTTACAATTTTCATTCTAGTGTCTTTCGTTTGGGAGAAAAATGCAAAGGTACAATACAGCTTTTCCTTGCCGATATCTCTCTTTTGCAAAGAGATAGGCATTTGAAAATGCAGGGCTATAACGTGTAGATGAAGCACTAACAGGAGGCTTTAAAATTTTCATTCTAGTGTCTTTCGTTTTGGGAGAAAAATGCAAAAGTACAATGCAGCTTTTCCTTGCCGATATCTCTCTTTTGCAAAGAGATAGGCATTGGAAAATTCAGGGCTATAACGTGTAGATGAAGCACTAACAGGAGGCTTTACAATTTTCATTCTAGTGTCTTTCGTTTGGGAGAAAAATGCAAAGGTACAATGCAGCTTTTCCTTGCCGATATCTCTCTTTTGCAAAGAGATAGGCATTGGAAAATGCAGGGCTATAACGTGTAGATGAAGCACTAACAGGAGGCTTTAAAATTTTCATTCTAGTGTCTTTCGTTTGGGAGAAAAATGCAAAGGTACAATACAGCTTTTCCTTGCCGATATCTCTCTTTTGCAAAGAGATAGGCATTGGAAAATTCAGGGCTATAACGTGTAGATGAAGCACTAACAGGAGGCTTTAAAATTTTCATTCTAGTGTCCTTCGTTTGGGAGAAAAATGCAAAGGTACAATACAGCTTTTCCTTGCCGATATCTCTCTTTTGCAAAGAGATAGGCATTGGAAAATTCAGGGCTATAACGTGTAGATGAAGCACTAATAGGAGGCTTTAAAATTTTCAATCTAGTGTCCTTCGTTTGGGAGAAAAATGCAAAGGTACAATACAGCTTTTCCTTGCCGATATCTCTCTTTTGCAAAGAGCTAGGCATTGGAAAATTCAGGGCAATAACGTGTAGATGAAGCACTAACAGGAGGCTTTAAAATTTTCATTCTAGTGTCTTTCGTTTGGGAGAAAAATGCAAAGGTACAATACAATTTTTCCTTGCCGATATCTCTCTTTTGCAAAGAGATAGGCATTGGAAAATTCAGGGCTATAACGTGTAGATGAAGCACTAACAGGAGGCTTTACAATTTTCATTCTAGTGTCTTTCGTTTGGGAGAAAAATGCAAAGGTACAATACAGCATTTCCTTGCCGATATCTCTCTTTTGCAAAGAGATAGGCTTTGGAAAATTCAGGACTATTACGTGTAGATGAAGCACTAAAAGGAGGCTTTAAAATTTTCATTCTAGTGTCTTTCGTTTGGGAGAAAAATGCAAAAGTACAATGCAGCTTTTCCTTGCCGATATCTCTCTTTTGCAAAGAGATAGGCATTGGAAAATTCAGGGCTATAACGTGTAGATGAAGCACTAATAGGAGGCTTTAAAATGTTCAATCTAGTGTCCTTCGTTTGGGAGAAAAATGCAAAGGTACAATACAGCTTTTCCTTGCCAATATCTCTCTTTTGCAAAGAGCTAGGCATTGGAAAATGCAGGGCTATAACGTGTAGATGAAGCACTAACAGGAGGCTTTACAATTTTCATTCTAGTGTCTTTCGTTTGGGAGAAAAATGCAAAGGTACAATGCAGCTTTTCCTTGCCGATATCTCTCTTTTGCAAAGAGATAGGCATTGGAAAATGCAGGGCTATAACGTGTAGATGAAGCACTAACAGGAGGCTTTAAAATTTTCATTCTAGTGTCTTTCGTTTGGGAGAAAAATGCAAAGGTACAATACAGCATTTCCTTGCCGATATCTCTCTTTTGCACAGAGATAGGCATTGGAAAATTCAGGGCTATAACGTGTAGATGAAGCACTAACAGGAGGCTTTAAAATTTTCATTCTAGTGTCTTTCGTTTGGGAGAAAAATGCAAAGGTACAATACAGCTTTTCCTTGCCGATATCTCTCTTTTGCAAAGAGATAGGCATTGGAAAATTGAGGGCTATACCGTGTAGATGAAGCACTAACAGGAGGCTTTAAAATTTTCATTCGTGTCCTTCGTTTGGGAGAAAAATGCAAAGGTACAATACAGCTTTTCCTTGCCGATATCTCTCTTTTGCAAAGAGATAGGCATTGGAAAATTCAGGGCTATAACGTGTAGATGAAGCACTAATAGGAGGCTTTAAAATTTTCAATCTAGTGTCCTTCGTTTGGGAGAAAAATGCAAAGGTACAATACAGCTTTTCCTTGCCAATATCTCTCTTTTGCAAAGAGCTAGGCATTGGAAAATTCAGGGCTATAACGTGTAGATGAAGCACTAACAGGAGGCTTTAAAATGTTCATTCTAGTGTCTTTCGTTTGGGAGAAAAATGCAAAGGTACAATACAGTTTTTCCTTGCCGATATCTCTCTTTTGCAAAGAGATAGGCATTGGAAAATTCAGGGCTATAACGTGTAGATGAAGCACTAACAGGAGGCTTTACAATTTTCATTCTAGTGTCTTTCGTTTGGGAGAAAAATGCAAAGGTACAATACAGCTTTTCCTTGCCGATATCTCTCTTTTGCAAAGAGATAGGCATTGGAAAATTCAGGGCTATAACGTGTAGATGAAGCACTAACAGGAGGCTTTTAATTTTTCATTCTAGTGTCCTTCGTTTGGGAGAAAAATGCAAAGGTACAATACAGCTTTTCCTTGCCGATATCTCTCTTTTGCAAAGAGATAGGCATTGGAAAATTCAGGGCTATAACGTGTAGATGAAGCCCTAACAGGAGGCTTTAAAATTTTCATTCTAGTGTCTTTCGTTTGGGAGAAAAATGCAAAGGTACAATACAGCTTTTCCTTGCCGATATCTCTCTTTTGCAAAGAGATAGGCATTGGAAAATTCAGGGCTATAACGTGTAGATGAAGCACTAACAGGAGGCTTTAAAATTTTCATTCTAGTGTCCTTCGTTTGGGAGAAAAATGCAAAGGTACAATACAGCTTTTCCTTGCCGATATCTCTCTTTTGCAAAGAGCTAGGCATTGGAAAATTCAGGGCTATAACGTGTAGATGAAGCACTAACAGGAGGCTTTAAAATGTTCATTCTAGTGTCTTTCGTTTGGGAGAAAAATGCAAAGGTACAATACAGTTTTTCCTTGCCGATATCTCTCTTTTGCAAAGAGATAGGCATTGGAAAATTCAGGGCTATAACGTGTAGATGAAGCACTAACAGGAGGCTTTACAATTTTCATTCTAGTGTCTTTCGTTTGGGAGAAAAATGCAAAGGTACAATACAGCTTTTCCTTGCCGATATCTCTCTTTTGCAAAGAGATAGGCATTGGAAAATTCAGGGCTATAACGTGTAGATGAAGCACTAACAGGAGGCTTTAAAATTTTCATTCTAGTGTTTTTCGTTTGGGAGAAAAATGCAAAGGTACAATACAGCTTTTCCTTGCCGATATCTCTCTTTTGCAAAGAGATAGGCATTGGAAAATTCAGGACTATTACGTGTAGATGAAGCACTAAAAGGAGGCTTTAAAATTTTCATTCTAGTGTCTTTCGTTTGGGAGAAAAATGCAAAAGTACAATGCAGCTTTTCCTTGCCAAATTCTCTCTTTTGCAAAGAGCTAGGCATTGGAAAATGCAGGGCTATAACGTGTAGATGAAGCACTAACAGGAGGCTTTACAATTTTCATTCTAGTGTCTTTCGTTTGGGAGAAAAATGCAAAGGTACAATGCAGCTTTTCCTTGCCGATATCTCTCTTTTGCAAAGAGATAGGCATTGGAAAATGCAGGGCTATAACGTGTAGATGAAGCACTAACAGGAGGCTTTAAAATTTTCATTCTAGTGTCTTTCGTTTGGGAGAAAATGCAAAGGTACAATACAGCATTTCCTTGCCGATATCTCTCTTTTGCACAGAGATAGGCATTGGAAAATTCAGGGCTATAACGTGTAGATGAAGCACTAACAGGAGGCTTTAAAATTTTCATTCTAGTGTCTTTCGTTTGGGAGAAAAATGCAAAGGTACAATACAGCTTTTCCTTGCCGATATCTCTCTTTTGCAAAGAGATAGGCATTGGAAAATTCAGGGCTATAACGTGTAGATGAAGCACTAATAGGAGGCTTTAAAATTTTCAATCTAGTGTCCTTCGTTTGGGAGAAAAATGCAAAGGTACAATACAGCTTTTCCTTGCCAATATCTCTCTTTTGCAAAGAGCTAGGCATTGGAAAATTCAGGGCAATAACGTGTAGATGAAGCACTAACAGGAGGCTTTAAAATTTTCATTCTAGTGTCTTTCGTTTGGGAGAAAAATGCAAAGGTACAATACAATTTTTCCTTGCCGATATCTCTCTTTTGCAAAGAGATAGGCATTGGAAAATTCAGGGCTATAACGTGTAGATGAAGCACTAACAGGAGGCTTTACAATTTTCATTCTAGTGTCTTTCGTTTGGGAGAAAAATGCAAAGGTACAATACAGCTTTTCCTTGCCGATATCTCTCTTTTGCAAAGAGATAGGCATTGGAAAATGCAGGGCTATAACGTGTAGATGAAGCACTAACAGGAGGCTTTAAAATTTTCATTCTAGTGTCTTTCGTTTGGGAGAAAAATGCAAAGGTACAATACAGCATTTCCTTGCCGATATCTCTCTTTTGCAAAGAGATAGGCATTGGAAAATTCAGGACTATTACGTGTAGATGAAGCACTAAAAGGAGGCTTTAAAATTTTCATTCTAGTGTCTTTCGTTTGGGAGAAAAATGCAAAAGTACAATGCAGCTTTTCCTTGCCGATATCTCTCTTTTGCAAAGAGATAGGCATTGGAAAATTCAGGGCTATAACGTGTAGATGAAGCACTAATAGGAGGCTTTAAAATTTTCAATCTAGTGTCCTTCGTTTGGGAGAAAAATGCAAAGGTACAATGCAGCTTTTCCTTGCCGATATCTCTCTTTTGCAAAGAGATAGGCATTGGAAAATGCAGGGCTATAACGTGTAGATGAAGCACTAACGGGAGGCTTTAAAATTTTCATTCTAGTGTCTTTCGTTTGGGAGAAAAATGCAAAGGTACAATACAGCATTTCCTTGCCGATATCTCTCTTTTGCACAGAGATAGGCATTGGAAAATTCAGGGCTATAACGTGTAGATGAAGCACTAACAGGAGGCTTTAAAATTTTCATTCTAGTGTCTTTCGTTTGGGAGAAAAATGCAAAGGTACAATACAGCTTTTCCTTGCCGATATCTCTCTTTTGCAAAGAGATAGGCATTGGAAAATTCAGGGCTATAACGTGTAGATGAAGCACTAACAGGAGGCTTTAAAATTTTCATTCTAGTGTCCTTCGTTTGGGAGAAAAATGCAAAAGTACAATGCAGCTTTTCCTTGCCGATATCTCTCTTTTGCAAAGAGATAGGCATTGGAAAATTCAGGGCTATAACGTGTAGATGAAGCACTAACAGGAGGCTTTACAATTTTCATTCTAGTGTCTTTCGTTTGGGAGAAAAATGCAAAGGTACAATGCAGCTTTTCCTTGCCGATATCTCTCTTTTGCAAAGAGATAGGCATTGGAAAATGCAGGGCTATAACGTGTAGATGAAGCACTAACAGGAGGCTTTAAAATTTTCATTCTAGTGTCTTTCGTTTGGGAGAAAAATGCAAAGGTACAATACAGCATTTCCTTGCCGATATCTCTCTTTTGCACAGAGATAGGCATTGGAAAATTCAGGGCTATAACGTGTAGATGAAGCACTAACAGGAGGCTTTAAAATTTTCATTCTAGTGTCTTTCGTTTGGGAGAAAAATGCAAAAGTACAATGCAGCTTTTCATTGCCGATATCTCTCTTTTGCAAAGAGATAGGCATTGGAAAATTCAGGGCTATAACGTGTAGATGAAGCACTAATAGGAGGCTTTAAAATTTTCAATCTAGTGTCCTTCGTTTGGGAGAAAAATGCAAAGGTACAATGCAGCTTTTCCTTGCCGATATCTCTCTTTTGCAAAGAGATAGGCATTGGAAAATGCAGGGCTATAACGTGTAGATGAAGCACTAACGGGAGGCTTTAAAATTTTCATTCTAGTGTCTTTCGTTTGGGAGAAAAATGCAAAGGTACAATACAGCATTTCCTTGCCGATATCTCTCTTTTGCACAGAGATAGGCATTGGAAAATTCAGGGCTATAACGTGTAGATGAAGCACTAACAGGAGGCTTTAAAATTTTCATTCTAGTGTCTTTCGTTTGGGAGAAAAATGCAAAGGTACAATACAGCTTTTCCTTGCCGATATCTCTCTTTTGCAAAGAGATAGGCATTGGAAAATTCAGGGCTATAACGTGTAGATGAAGCACTAACAGGAGGCTTTAAAATTTTCATTCTAGTGTCCTTCGTTTGGGAGAAAAATGCAAAGGTACAATACAGCTTTTCCTTGCCGATATCTCTCTTTTGCAAAGAGATAGGCATTGGAAAATGCAGGGCTATAACGTGTAGATGAAGCACTAACAGGAGGCTTTAAAATTTTCATTCTAGTGTCTTTCGTTTGGGAGAAAAATGCAAAGGTACAATACAGCATTTCCTTGCCGATATCTCTCTTTTGCAAAGAGATAGGCATTGGAAAATTCAGGACTATTACGTGTAGATGAAGCACTAAAAGGAGGCTTTAAAATTTTCATTCTAGTGTCTTTCGTTTGGGAGAAAAATGCAAAAGTACAATGCAGCTTTTCCTTGCCGATATCTCTCTTTTGCAAAGAGATAGGCATTGGAAAATTCAGGGCTATAACGTGTAGATGAAGCACTAACAGGAGGCTTTACAATTTTCATTCTAGTGTCTTTCGTTTGGGAGAAAAATGCAAAGGTACAATGCAGCTTTTCCTTGCCGATATCTCTCTTTTGCAAAGAGATAGGCATTGGAAAATTCAGGGCTATAACGTGTAGATGAAGCACTAACAGGAGGCTTTAAAATTTTCATTCTAGTGTCTTTCGTTTGGGAGAAAAATGCAAAGGTACAATACAGTTTTTCCTTGCCGATATCTCTCTTTTGCAAAGAGATAGGCATTGGAAAATTCAGGGCTATAACGTGTAGATGAAGCACTAACAGGAGGCTTTACAATTTTCATTCTAGTGTCTTTCGTTTGGGAGAAAAATGCAAAGGTACAATACAGCTTTTCCTTGCCGATATCTCTCTTTTGCAAAGAGATAGGCATTGGAAAATGCAGGGCTATAACGTGTAGATGAAGCACTAACAGGAGGCTTTAAAATTTTCATTCTAGTGTCTTTCGTTTGGGAGAAAAATGCAAAGGTACAATACAGCATTTCCTTGCCGATATCTCTCTTTTGCAAAGAGATAGGCATTGGAAAATTCAGGACTATTACGTGTAGATGAAGCACTAACAGGAGGCTTTAAAATTTTCATTCTAGTGTCTTTCGTTTGGGAGAAAAATGCAAAGGTACAATACAGTTTTTCCTTGCCGATATCTCTCTTTTGCAAAGAGATAGGCATTGGAAAATTCAGGGCTATAACGTGTAGATGAAGCACTAACAGGAGGCTTTACAATTTTCATTCTAGTGTCTTTCGTTTGGGAGAAAAATGCAAAGGTACAATACAGCTTTTCCTTGCCGATATCTCTCTTTTGCAAAGAGATAGGCATTTGAAAATGCAGGGCTATAACGTGTAGATGAAGCACTAACAGGAGGCTTTAAAATTTTCATTCTAGTGTCTTTCGTTTTGGGAGAAAAATGCAAAAGTACAATGCAGCTTTTCCTTGCCGATATCTCTCTTTTGCAAAGAGATAGGCATTGGAAAATTCAGGGCTATAACGTGTAGATGAAGCACTAACAGGAGGCTTTACAATTTTCATTCTAGTGTCTTTCGTTTGGGAGAAAAATGCAAAGGTACAATGCAGCTTTTCCTTGCCGATATCTCTCTTTTGCAAAGAGATAGGCATTGGAAAATGCAGGGCTATAACGTGTAGATGAAGCACTAACAGGAGGCTTTAAAATTTTCATTCTAGTGTCTTTCGTTTGGGAGAAAAATGCAAAGGTACAATACAGCTTTTCCTTGCCGATATCTCTCTTTTGCAAAGAGATAGGCATTGGAAAATTCAGGGCTATAACGTGTAGATGAAGCACTAACAGGAGGCTTTAAAATTTTCATTCTAGTGTCCTTCGTTTGGGAGAAAAATGCAAAGGTACAATACAGCTTTTCCTTGCCGATATCTCTCTTTTGCAAAGAGATAGGCATTGGAAAATTCAGGGCTATAACGTGTAGATGAAGCACTAATAGGAGGCTTTAAAATTTTCAATCTAGTGTCCTTCGTTTGGGAGAAAAATGCAAAGGTACAATACAGCTTTTCCTTGCCGATATCTCTCTTTTGCAAAGAGCTAGGCATTGGAAAATTCAGGGCAATAACGTGTAGATGAAGCACTAACAGGAGGCTTTAAAATTTTCATTCTAGTGTCTTTCGTTTGGGAGAAAAATGCAAAGGTACAATACAATTTTTCCTTGCCGATATCTCTCTTTTGCAAAGAGATAGGCATTGGAAAATTCAGGGCTATAACGTGTAGATGAAGCACTAACAGGAGGCTTTACAATTTTCATTCTAGTGTCTTTCGTTTGGGAGAAAAATGCAAAGGTACAATACAGCTTTTCCTTGCCGATATCTCTCTTTTGCAAAGAGATAGGCATTGGAAAATGCAGGGCTATAACGTGTAGATGAAGCACTAACGGGAGGCTTTAAAATTTTCATTCTAGTGTCTTTCGTTTGGGAGAAAAATGCAAAGGTACAATACAGCATTTCCTTGCCGATATCTCTCTTTTGCACAGAGATAGGCATTGGAAAATTCAGGGCTATAACGTGTAGATGAAGCACTAACAGGAGGCTTTAAAATTTTCATTCTAGTGTCTTTCGTTTGGGAGAAAAATGCAAAGGTACAATACAGCTTTTCCTTGCCGATATCTCTCTTTTGCAAAGAGATAGGCATTGGAAAATTCAGGGCTATAACGTGTAGATGAAGCACTAACAGGAGGCTTTAAAATTTTCATTCTAGTGTCCTTCGTTTGGGAGAAAAATGCAAAGGTACAATACAGCTTTTCCTTGCCGATATCTCTCTTTTGCAAAGAGATAGGCATTGGAAAATGCAGGGCTATAACGTGTAGATGAAGCACTAACAGGAGGCTTTAAAATTTTCATTCTAGTGTCTTTCGTTTGGGAGAAAAATGCAAAGGTACAATACAGCTTTTCCTTGCCGATATCTCTCTTTTGCAAAGAGATAGGCATTGGAAAATTCAGGGCTATAACGTGTAGATGAAGCACTAACAGGAGGCTTTAAAATTTTCATTCTAGTGTCTTTCGTTTGGGAGAAAAATGCAAAGGTACAATACAGTTTTTCCTTGCCGATATCTCTCTTTTGCAAAGAGATAGGCATTGGAAAATTCAGGGCTATAACGTGTAGATGAAGCACTAACAGGAGGCTTTACAATTTTCATTCTAGTGTCTTTCGTTTGGGAGAAAAATGCAAAGGTACAATGCAGCTTTTCCTTGCCGATATCTCTCTTTTGCAAAGAGATAGGCATTGGAAAATGCAGGGCTATAACGTGTAGATGAAGCACTAACAGGAGGCTTTAAAATTTTCATTCTAGTGTCTTTCGTTTGGGAGAAAAATGCAAAGGTACAATACAGCATTTCCTTGCCGATATCTCTCTTTTGCACAGAGATAGGCATTGGAAAATTCAGGGCTATAACGTGTAGATGAAGCACTAACAGGAGGCTTTAAAATTTTCATTCTAGTGTCTTTCGTTTGGGAGAAAAATGCAAAAGTACAATGCAGCTTTTCCTTGCCGATATCTCTCTTTTGCAAAGAGATAGGCATTGGAAAATTCAGGGCTATAACGTGTAGATGAAGCACTAATAGGAGGCTTTAAAATTTTCAATCTAGTGTCCTTCGTTTGGGAGAAAAATGCAAAGGTACAATGCAGCTTTTCCTTGCCGATATCTCTCTTTTGCAAAGAGATAGGCATTGGAAAATGCAGGGCTATAACGTGTAGATGAAGCACTAACAGGAGGCTTTAAAATTTTCATTCTAGTGTCTTTCGTTTGGGAGAAAAATGCAAAGGTACAATACAGCTTTTCCTTGCCGATATCTCTCTTTTGCAAAGAGATAGGCATTGGAAAATTCAGGGCTATAACGTGTAGATGAAGCACTAACAGGAGGCTTTACAATTTTCATTCTAGTGTCTTTCGTTTGGGAGAAAAATGCAAAGGTACAATGCAGCTTTTCCTTGCCGATATCTCTCTTTTGCAAAGAGATAGGCATTGGAAAATGCAGGGCTATAACGTGTAGATGAAGCACTAACAGGAGGCTTTAAAATTTTCATTCTAGTCTCTTTCGTTTGGGAGAAAAATGCAAAGGTACAATACAGCATTTCCTTGCCGATATCTCTCTTTTGCACAGAGATAGGCATTGGAAAATTCAGGGCTATAACGTGTAGATGAAGCACTAACAGGAGGCTTTAAAATTTTCATTCTAGTGTCTTTCGTTTGGGAGAAAAATGCAAAAGTACAATGCAGCTTTTCCTTGCCGATATCTCTCTTTTGCAAAGAGATAGGCATTGGAAAATTCAGGGCTATAACGTGTAGATGAAGCACTAATAGGAGGCTTTAAAATTTTCAATCTAGTGTCCTTCGTTTGGGAGAAAAATGCAAAGGTACAATGCAGCTTTTCCTTGCCGATATCTCTCTTTTGCAAAGAGATAGGCATTGGAAAATGCAGGGCTATAACGTGTAGATGAAGCACTAACGGGAGGCTTTAAAATTTTCATTCTAGTGTCTTTCGTTTGGGAGAAAAATGCAAAGGTACAATACAGCATTTCCTTGCCGATATCTCTCTTTTGCACAGAGATAGGCATTGGAAAATTCAGGGCTATAACGTGTAGATGAAGCACTAACAGGAGGCTTTAAAATTTTCATTCTAGTGTCTTTCGTTTGGGAGAAAAATGCAAAGGTACAATACAGCTTTTCCTTGCCGATATCTCTCTTTTGCAAAGAGATAGGCATTGGAAAATTCAGGGCTATAACGTGTAGATGAAGCACTAACAGGAGGCTTTAAAATTTTCATTCTAGTGTCCTTCGTTTGGGAGAAAAATGCAAAGGTACAATACAGCTTTTCCTTGCCGATATCTCTCTTTTGCAAAGAGATAGGCATTGGAAAATGCAGGGCTATAACGTGTAGATGAAGCACTAACAGGAGGCTTTAAAATTTTCATTCTAGTGTCTTTCGTTTGGGAGAAAAATGCAAAGGTACAATACAGCATTTCCTTGCCGATATCTCTCTTTTGCACAGAGATAGGCATTGGAAAATTCAGGACTATTACGTGTAGATGAAGCACTAAAAGGAGGCTTTAAAATTTTAATTCTAGTGTCTTTCGTTTGGGAGAAAAATGCAAAAGTACAATGCAGCTTTTCCTTGCCGATATCTCTCTTTTGCAAAGAGATAGGCATTGGAAAATTCAGGGCTATAACGTGTAGATGAAGCACTAACAGGAGGCTTTACAATTTTCATTCTAGTGTCTTTCGTTTGGGAGAAAAATGCAAAGGTACAATGCAGCTTTTCCTTGCCGATATCTCTCTTTTGCAAAGAGATAGGCATTGGAAAATGCAGGGCTATAACGTGTAGATGAAGCACTAACAGGAGGCTTTAAAATTTTCATTCTAGTGTCTTTCGTTTGGGAGAAAAATGCAAAGGTACAATACAGCTTTTCCTTGCCGATATCTCTCTTTTGCAAAGAGATAGGCATTGGAAAATTCAGGGCTATAACGTGTAGATGAAGCACTAACAGGAGGCTTTAAAATTTTCATTCTAGTGTCTTTCGTTTGGGAGAAAAATGCAAAGGTACAATACAGTTTTTCCTTGCCGATATCTCTCTTTTGCAAAGAGATAGGCATTGGAAAATTCAGGGCTATAACGTGTAGATGAAGCACTAACAGGAGGCTTTACAATTTTCATTCTAGTGTCTTTCGTTTGGGAGAAAAATGCAAAGGTACAATACAGCTTTTCCTTGCCGATATCTCTCTTTTGCAAAGAGATAGGCATTGGAAAATGCAGGGCTATAACGTGTAGATGAAGCACTAACAGGAGGCTTTAAAATTTTCATTCTAGTGTCTTTCGATTGGGAGAAAAATGCAAAGGTACAATACAGCATTTCCTTGCCGATATCTCTCTTTTGCAAAGAGATAGGCATTGGAAAATTCAGGACTATTACGTGTAGATGAAGCACTAAAAGGAGGCTTTAAAATTTTCATTCTAGTGTCTTTCGTTTGGGAGAAAAATGCAAAAGTACAATGCAGCTTTTCCTTGCCGATATCTCTCTTTTGCAAAGAGATAGGCATTGGAAAATTCAGGGCTATAACGTGTAGATGAAGCACTAACAGGAGGCTTTACAATTTTCATTCTAGTGTCTTTCGTTTGGGAGAAAAATGCAAAGGTACAATGCAGCTTTTCCTTGCCGATATCTCTCTTTTGCAAAGAGATAGGCATTGGAAAATGCAGGGCTATAACGTGTAGATGAAGCACTAACAGGAGGCTTTAAAATTTTCATTCTAGTGTCCTTCGTTTGGGAGAAAAATGCAAAGGTACAATACAGCTTTTCCTTGCCGATATCTCTCTTTTGCAAAGAGATAGGCATTGGAAAATTCAGGGCTATAACGTGTAGATGAAGCACTAATAGGAGGCTTTAAAATTTTCAATCTAGTGTCCTTCGTTTGGGAGAAAAATGCAAAGGTAAAATACAGCTTTTCCTTGCCAATATCTCTCTTTTGCAAAGAGCTAGGCATTGGAAAATTCAGGGCTATAACGTGTAGATGAAGCACTAACAGGAGGCTTTAAAATTTTCATTCTAGTGTCTTTCGTTTGGGAGAAAAATGCAAAGGTACAATACAGTTTTTCCTTGCCGATATCTCTCTTTTGCAAAGAGCTAGGCATTGGAAAATTCAGGGCTATAACGTGTAGATGAAGCACTAACAGGAGGCTTTAAAATTTTCATTCTAGTGTCTTTCGTTTGGGAGAAAAATGCAAAGGTACAATACAGTTTTTCCTTGCCGATATCTCTCTTTTGCAAAGAGATAGGCATTGGAAAATTCAGGGCTATAACGTGTAGATGAAGCACTAACAGGAGGCTTTAAAATTTTCATTCTAGTGTCCTTCGTTTGGGAGAAAAATGCAAAGGTACAATACAGCTTTTCCTTGCCGATATCTCTCTTTTGCAAAGAGATAGGCATTGGAAAATTCAGGGCTATAACGTGTAGATGAAGCACTAACAGGAGGCTTTAAAATTTTCATTCTAGTGTCCTTCGTTTGGGAGAAAAATGCAAAGGTACAATACAGCTTTTCCTTGCCGATATCTCTCTTTTGCAAAGAGATAGGCATTGGAAAATTCAGGGCTATAACGTGTAGATGAAGCACTAATAGGAGGCTTTAAAATTTTCAATCTAGTGTCCTTCGTTTGGGAGAAAAATGCAAAGGTACAATACAGCTTTTCCTTGCCAATATCTCTCTTTTGCAAAGAGCTAGGCATTGGAAAATTCAGGGCTATAACGTGTAGATGAAGCACTAACAGGAGGCTTTAAAATTTTCATTCTAGTGTCTTTCGTTTGGGAGAAAAATGCAAAGGTACAATACAGCATTTCCTTGCCGATATCTCTCTTTTGCAAAGAGATAGGCATTGGAAAATTCAGGACTATTACGTGTAGATGAAGCACTAAAAGGAGGCTTTAAAATTTTCATTCTAGTGTCTTTCGTTTGGGAGAAAAATGCAAAAGTACAATGCAGCTTTTCCTTGACGATATCTCTCTTTTGCAAAGAGATAGGCATTGGAAAATTCAGGGCTATAACGTGTAGATGAAGCACTAACAGGAGGCTTTACAATTTTCATTCTAGTGTCTTTCGTTTGGGAGAAAAATGCAAAGGTACAATGCAGCTTTTCCTTGCCAATATCTCTCTTTTGCAAAGAGCTAGGCATTGGAAAATGCAGGGCTATAACGTGTAGATGAAGCACTAACAGGAGGCTTTACAATTTTCATTCTAGTGTCTTTCGTTTGGGAGAAAAATGCAAAGGTACAATGCAGCTTTTCCTTGCCGATATCTCTCTTTTGCAAAGAGATAGGCATTGGAAAATGCAGGGCTATAACGTGTAGATGAAGCACTAACAGGAGGCTTTAAAATTTTCATTCTAGTGTCTTTCGTTTGGGAGAAAAATGCAAAGGTACAATACAGCATTTCCTTGCCGATATCTCTCTTTTGCACAGAGATAGGCATTGGAAAATTCAGGGCTATAACGTGTAGATGAAGCACTAACAGGAGGCTTTAAAATTTTCATTCTAGTGTCTTTCGTTTGGGAGAAAAATGCAAAGGTACAATACAGCATTTCCTTGCCGATATCTCTCTTTTCAAAGAGATAGGCATTGGAAAATTCAGGACTATTACGTGTAGATGAAGCACTAAAAGGAGGCTTTAAAATTTTCATTCTAGTGTCTTTCGTTTGGGAGAAAAATGCAAAAGTACAATGCAGCTTTTCCTTGCCGATATCTCTCTTTTGCAAAGAGATAGGCATTGGAAAATTCAGGGCTATAACGTGTAGATGAAGCACTAATAGGAGGCTTTAAAATTTTCAATCTAGTGTCCTTCGTTTGGGAGAAAAATGCAAAGGTACAATACAGCTTTTCCTTGCCAATATCTCTCTTTTGCAAAGAGCTAGGCATTGGAAAATGCAGGGCTATAACGTGTAGATGAAGCACTAACAGGAGGCTTTACAATTTTCATTCTAGTGTCTTTCGTTTGGGAGAAAAATGCAAAGGTACAATGCAGCTTTTCCTTGCCGATATCTCTCTTTTGCAAAGATATAGGCATTGGAAAATGCAGGGCTATAACGTGTAGATGAAGCACTAACAGGAGGCTTTAAAATTTTCATTCTAGTGTCTTTCGTTTGGGAGAAAAATGCAAAGGTACAATACAGCATTTCCTTGCCGATATCTCTCTTTTGCACAGAGATAGGCATTGGAAAATTCAGGGCTATAACGTGTAGATGAAGCACTAACAGGAGGCTTTAAAATTTTCATTCTAGTGTCTTTCGTTTGGGAGAAAAATGCAAAGGTACAATACAGTTTTTCCTTGCCGATATCTCTCTTTTGCAAAGAGATAGGCATTGGAAAATTCAGGGCTATAACGTGTAGATGAAGCACTAACAGGAGGCTTTACAATTTTTATTCTAGTGTCTTTCGTTTGGGAGAAAAATGCAAAGGTACAATACAGCTTTTCCTTGCCGATATCTCTCTTTTGCAAAGAGATAGGCATTGGAAAATGCAGGGCTATAACGTGTAGATGAAGCACTAACAGGAGGCTTTAAAATTTTCATTCTAGTGTCTTTCGTTTGGGAGAAAAATGCAAAGGTACAATACAGCATTTCCTTGCCGATATCTCTCTTTTCAAAGAGATAGGCATTGGAAAATTCAGGACTATTACGTGTAGATGAAGCACTAAAAGGAGGCTTTAAAATTTTCATTCTAGTGTCTTTCGTTTGGGAGAAAAATGCAAAGGTACAATACAGCATTTCCTTGCCGATATCTCTCTTTTGCACAGAGATAGGCATTGGAAAATTCAGGGCTATAACGTGTAGATGAAGCACTAACAGGAGGCTTTAAAATTTTCATTCTAGTGTCTTTCGTTTGGGAGAAAAATGCAAAGGTACAATACAGCATTTCCTTGCCGATATCTCTCTTTTCAAAGAGATAGGCATTGGAAAATTCAGGACTATTACGTGTAGATGAAGCACTAAAAGGAGGCTTTAAAATTTTCATTCTAGTGTCTTTCGTTTGGGAGAAAAATGCAAAAGTACAATGCAGCTTTTCCTTGCCGATATCTCTCTTTTGCAAAGAGATAGGCATTGGAAAATGCAGGGCTATAACGTGTAGATGAAGCACTAACAGGAGGCTTTACAATTTTCATTCTAGTGTCTTTCGTTTGGGAGAAAAATGCAAAGGTACAATGCAGCTTTTCCTTGCCGATATCTCTCTTTTGCAAAGAGATAGGCATTGGAAAATGCAGGGCTATAACGTGTAGATGAAGCACTAACAGGAGGCTTTAAAATTTTCATTCTAGTGTCTTTCGTTTGGGAGAAAAATGCAAAGGTACAATACAGCATTTCCTTGCCGATATCTCTCTTTTGCACAGAGATAGGCATTGGAAAATTCAGGGCTATAACCTGTAGATGAAGCACTAACAGGAGGCTTTAAAATTTTCATTCTAGTGTCTTTCGTTTGGGAGAAAAATGCAAAGGTACAATACAGTTTTTCCTTGCCGATATCTCTCTTTTGCAAAGAGATAGGCATTGGAAAATTCAGGGCTATAACGTGTAGATGAAGCACTAACAGGAGGCTTTACAATTTTTATTCTAGTGTCTTTCGTTTGGGAGAAAAATGCAAAGGTACAATACAGCTTTTCCTTGCCGATATCTCTCTTTTGCAAAGAGATAGGCATTGGAAAATGCAGGGCTATAACGTGTAGATGAAGCACTAACAGGAGGCTTTAAAATTTTCATTCTAGTGTCTTTCGTTGGGAGAAAAATGCAAAGGTACAATACAGCATTTCCTTGCCGATATCTCTCTTTTCAAAGAGATAGGCATTGGAAAATTCAGGACTATTACGTGTAGATGAAGCACTAAAAGGAGGCTTTAAAATTTTCATTCTAGTGTCTTTCGTTTGGGAGAAAAATGCAAAAGTACAATGCAGCTTTTCCTTGCCGATATCTCTCTTTTGCAAAGAGATAGGCATTGGAAAATTCAGGGCTATAACGTGTAGATGAAGCACTAATAGGAGGCTTTAAAATTTTCAATCTAGTGTCCTTCGTTTGGGAGAAAAATGCAAAGGTACAATACAGCTTTTCCTTGCCAATATCTCTCTTTTGCAAAGAGCTAGGCATTGGAAAATGCAGGGCTATAACGTGTAGATGAAGCACTAACAGGAGGCTTTACAATTTTCATTCTAGTGTCTTTCGTTTGGGAGAAAAATGCAAAGGTACAATGCAGCTTTTCCTTGCCGATATCTCTCTTTTGCAAAGAGATAGGCATTGGAAAATGCAGGGCTATAACGTGTAGATGAAGCACTAACAGGAGGCTTTAAAATTTTCATTCTAGTGTCTTTCGTTTGGGAGAAAAATGCAAAGGTACAATACAGCATTTCCTTGCCGATATCTCTCTTTTGCACAGAGATAGGCATTGGAAAATTCAGGGCTATAACGTGTAGATGAAGCACTAACAGGAGGCTTTAAAATTTTCATTCTAGTGTCCTTCGTTTGGGAGAAAAATGCAAAGGTACAATACAGCTAATCCTTGCCGATATCTCTCTTTTGCAAAGAGATAGGCATTGGAAAATTCAGGGCTATAACGTGTAGATGAAGCACTAATAGGAGGCTTTAAAATTTTCAATCTAGTGTCCTTCGTTTGGGAGAAAAATGCAAAGGTACAATGCAGCTTTTCCTTGCCAATATCTCTCTTTTGCAAAGAGCTAGGCATTGGAAAATGCAGGGCTATAACGTGTAGATGAAGCACTAACAGGAGGCTTTACAATTTTCATTCTAGTGTCTTTCGTTTGGGAGAAAAATGCAAAGGTACAATACAGCTAATCCTTGCCGATATCTCTCTTTTGCAAAGAGATAGGCATTGGAAAATTCAGGGCTATAACGTGTAGATGAAGCACTAATAGGAGGCTTTAAAATTTTCAATCTAGTGTCCTTCGTTTGGGAGAAAAATGCAAAGGTACAATGCAGCTTTTCCTTGCCAATATCTCTCTTTTGCAAAGAGCTAGGCATTGGAAAATGCAGGGCTATAACGTGTAGATGAAGCACTAACAGGAGGCTTTACAATTTTCATTCTAGTGTCTTTCGTTTGGGAGAAAAATGCAAAGGTACAATACAGTTTTTCCTTGCCGATATCTCTCTTTTGCAAAGAGATAGGCATTGGAAAATTCAGGGCTATAACGTGTAGATGAAGCACTAATAGGAGGCTTTAAAATTTTCAATCTAGTGTCCTTCGTTTGGGAGAAAAATGCAAAGGTACAATACAGCTTTTCCTTGCCGATATCTCTCTTTTGCAAAGAGCTAGGCATTGGAAAATTCAGGCCTATAACGTGTAGATGAAGCACTAACAGGAGGCTTTAAAATTTTCATTCTAGTGTCTTTCGTTTGGGAGAAAAATGCAAAGGTACAATACAGTTTTTCCTTGCCGATATCTCTCTTTTGCAAAGAGATAGGCATTGGAAAATTCAGGGCTATAACGTGTAGATGAAGCACTAACAGGAGGCTTTACAATTTTCATTCTAGTGTCTTTCGTTTGGGAGAAAAATGCAAAGGTACAATACAGCTTTTCCTTGCCGATATCTCTCTTTTGCAAAGAGATAGGCATTGGAAAATGCAGGGCTATAACGTGTAGATGAAGCACTAACAGGAGGCTTTAAAATTTTCATTCTAGTGTCTTTCGTTTGGGAGAAAAATGCAAAGGTACAATACAGCATTTCCTTGCCGATATCTCTCTTTTGCACAGAGATAGGCATTGGAAAATTCAGGGCTATAACGTGTAGATGAAGCACTAACAGGAGGCTTTAAAATTTTCATTCTAGTGTCTTTCGTTTGGGAGAAAAATGCAAAGGTACAATACAGCTTTTCCTTGCCGATATCTCTCTTTTGCAAAGAGATAGGCATTGGAAAATTCAGGGCTATAACGTGTAGATGAAACACTAATAGGAGGCTTTAAAATTTTCAATCTAGTGTCCTTCGTTTGGGAGAAAAATGCAAAGGTACAATACAGCTTTTCCTTGCCAATATCTCTCTTTTGCAAAGAGCTAGGCATTGGAAAATGCAGGGCTATAACGTGTAGATGAAGCACTAACAGGAGGCTTTACAATTTTCATTCTAGTGTCTTTCGTTTGGGAGAAAAATGCAAAGGTACAATGCAGCTTTTCCTTGCCGATATCTCTCTTTTGCAAAGAGATAGGCATTGGAAAATGCAGGGCTATAACGTGTAGATGAAGCACTAACAGGAGGCTTTAAAATTTTCATTCTAGTGTCTTTCGTTTGGGAGAAAAATGCAAAGGTACAATACAGCATTTCCTTGCCGATATCTCTCTTTTGCACAGAGATAGGCATTGGAAAATTCAGGGCTTTAACGTGTAGATGAAGCACTAACAGGAGGCTTTAAAATTTTCATTCTAGTGTCTTTCGTTTGGGAGAAAAATGCAAAGGTACAATACAGCTTTTCCTTGCCGATATCTCTCTTTTGCAAAGAGATAGGCATTGGAAAATTCAGGGCTATAACGTGTAGATGAAGCACTAACAGGAGGCTTTAAAATTTTCATTCTAGTGTCCTTCGTTTGGGAGAAAAATGCAAAGGTACAATACAGCTTTTCCTTGCCGATATCTCTCTTTTGCAAAGAGATAGGCATTGGAAAATTCAGGGCTATAACGTGTAGATGAAGCACTAATAGGAGGCTTTAAAATTTTCAATCTAGTGTCCTTCGTTTGGGAGAAAAATGCAAAGGTACAATACAGCTTTTCCTTGCCAATATCTCTCTTTTGCAAAGAGCTAGGCATTGGAAAATTCAGGGCTATAACGTGCAGATGAAGCACTAACAGGAGGCTTTAAAATTTTCATTCTAGTGTCTTTCGTTTGGGAGAAAAATGCAAAGGTACAATACAGTTTTTCCTTGCCGATATCTCTCTTTTGCAAAGAGATAGGCATTGGAAAATTCAGGGCTATAACGTGTAGATGAAGCACTAACAGGAGGCTTTACAATTTTCATTCTAGTGTCTTTCGTTTGGGAGAAAAATGCAAAGGTACAATACAGCTTTTCCTTGCCGATATCTCTCTTTTGCAAAGAGATAGGCATTGGAAAATTCAGGGCTATAACGTGTAGATGAAGCACTAACAGGAGGCTTTACAATTTTCATTCTAGTGTCTTTCGTTTGGGAGAAAAATGCAAAGGTACAATACAGCTTTTCCTTGCCGATATCTCTCTTTTGCAAAGAGATAGGCATTGGAAAATGCAGGGCTATAACGTGTAGATGAAGCACTAACAGGAGGCTTTAAAATTTTCATTCTAGTGTCTTTCGTTTGGGAGAAAAATGCAAAGGTACAATACAGCATTTCCTTGCCGATATCTCTCTTTTGCAAAGAGATAGGCATTGGAAAATTCAGGACTATTACGTGTAGATGAAGCACTAAAAGGAGGCTTTAAAATTTTCATTCTAGTGTCTTTCGTTTGGGAGAAAAATGCAAAAGTACAATGCAGCTTTTCCTTGCCGATATCTCTCTTTTGCAAAGAGATAGGCATTGGAAAATTCAGGGCTATAACGTGTAGATGAAGCACTAATAGGAGGCTTTAAAATTTTCAATCTAGTGTCCTTCGTTTGGGAGAAAAATGCAAAGGTACAATACAGCTTTTCCTTGCCAATATCTCTCTTTTGCAAAGAGCTAGGCATTGGAAAATGCAGGGCTATAACGTGTAGATGAAGCACTAACAGGAGGCTTTACAATTTTCATTCTAGTGTCTTTCGTTTGGGAGAAAAATGCAAAGGTACAATGCAGCTTTTCCTTGCCGATATCTCTCTTTTGCAAAGAGATAGGCATTGGAAAATGCAGGGCTATCACGTGTAGATGAAGCACTAACAGGAGGCTTTAAAATTTTCATTCTAGTGTCTTTCGTTTGGGAGAAAAATGCAAAGGTACAATACAGCATTTCCTTGCCGATATCTCTCTTTTGCACAGAGATAGGCATTGGAAAATTCAGGGCTTTAACGTGTAGATGAAGCACTAACAGGAGGCTTTAAAATTTTCATTCTAGTGTCTTTCGTTTGGGAGAAAAATGCAAAGGTACAATACAGCTTTTCCTTGCCGATATCTCTCTTTTGCAAAGAGATAGGCATTGGAAAATTCAGGGCTATAACGTGTACATGAAGCACTAACAGGAGGCTTTAAAATTTTCATTCTAGTGTCCTTCGTTTGGGAGAAAAATGCAAAGGTACAATACAGCTTTTCCTTGCCGATATCTCTCTTTTGCAAAGAGATAGGCATTGGAAAATTCAGGGCTATAACGTGTAGATGAAGCACTAATAGGAGGCTTTAAAATTTTCAATCTAGTGTCCTTCGTTTGGGAGAAAAATGCAAAGGTACAATGCAGCTTTTCCTTGCCAATATCTCTCTTTTGCAAAGAGCTAGGCATTGGAAAATGCAGGGCTATAACGTGTAGATGAAGCACTAACAGGAGGCTTTACAATTTTCATTCTAGTGTCTTTCGTTTGGGAGAAAAATGCAAAGGTACAATACAGTTTTTCCTTGCCGATATCTCTCTTTTGCAAAGAGATAGGCATTGGAAAATTCAGGGCTATAACGTGTAGATGAAGCACTAATAGGAGGCTTTAAAATTTTCAATCTAGTGTCCTTCGTTTGGGAGAAAAATGCAAAGGTACAATACAGCTTTTCCTTGCCAATATCTCTCTTTTGCAAAGAGCTAGGCATTGGAAAATTCAGGCCTATAACGTGTAGATGAAGCACTAACAGGAGGCTTTAAAATTTTCATTCTAGTGTCTTTCGTTTGGGAGAAAAATGCAAAGGTACAATACAGTTTTTCCTTGCCGATATCTCTCTTTTGCAAAGAGATAGGCATTGGAAAATTCAGGGCTATAACGTGTAGATGAAGCACTAACAGGAGGCTTTACAATTTTCATTCTAGTGTCCTTCGTTTGGGAGAAAAATGCAAAGGTACAATACAGCTTTTCCTTGCCGATATCTCTCTTTTGCAAAGAGATAGGCATTGGAAAATGCAGGGCTATAACGTGTAGATGAAGCACTAACAGGAGGCTTTAAAATTTTCATTCTAGTGTCTTTCGTTTGGGAGAAAAATGCAAAGGTACAATACAGCATTTCCTTGCCGATATCTCTCTTTTGCAAAGAGATAGGCATTGGAAAATTCAGGACTATTACGTGTAGATGAAGCACTAAAAGGAGGCTTTAAAATTTTCATTCTAGTGTCTTTCGTTTGGGAGAAAAATGCAAAAGTACAATGCAGCTTTTCCTTGCCGATATCTCTCTTTTGCAAAGAGATAGGCATTGGAAAATTCAGGGCTATAACGTGTAGATGAAGCACTAACAGGAGGCTTTACAATTTTCATTCTAGTGTCTTTCGTTTGGGAGAAAAATGCAAAGGTACAATGCAGCTTTTCCTTGCCGATATCTCTCTTTTGCAAAGAGATAGGCATTGGAAAATGCAGGGCTATAACGTGTAGATGAAGCACTAACAGGAGGCTTTAAAATTTTCATTCTAGTGTCTTTCGTTTGGGAGAAAAATGCAAAGGTACAATACAGCTTTTCCTTGCCGATATCTCTCTTTTGCAAAGAGATAGGCATTGGAAAATTCAGGGCTATAACGTGTAGATGAAGCACTAACAGGAGGCTTTAAAATTTTCATTCTAGTGTCTTTCGTTTGGGAGAAAAATGCAAAGGTACAATACAGTTTTTCCTTGCCGATATCTCTCTTTTGCAAAGAGATAGGCATTGGAAAATTCAGGGCTATAACGTGTAGATGAAGCACTAACAGGAGGCTTTACAATTTTCATTCTAGTGTCTTTCGTTTGGGAGAAAAATGCAAAGGTACAATGCAGCTTTTCCTTGCCGATATCTCTCTTTTGCAAAGAGATAGGCATTGGAAAATGCAGGGCTATAACGTGTAGATGAAGCACTAACAGGAGGCTTTAAAATTTTCATTCTAGTGTCTTTCGTTTGGGTGAAAAATGCAAAGGTACAATACAGCATTTCCTTGCCGATATCTCTCTTTTGCACAGAGATAGGCATTGGAAAATTCAGGGCTATAACGTGTAGATGAAGCACTAACAGGAGGCTTTAAAATTTTCATTCTAGTGTCTTTCGTTTGGGAGAAAAATGCAAAAGTACAATGCAGCTTTTCCTTGCCGATATCTCTCTTTTGCAAAGAGATAGGCATTGGAAAATTCAGGGCTATAACGTGTAGATGAAGCACTAATAGGAGGCTTTAAAATTTTCAATCTAGTGTCCTTCGTTTGGGAGAAAAATGCAAAGGTACAATGCAGCTTTTCCTTGCCGATATCTCTCTTTTGCAAAGAGATAGGCATTGGAAAATGCAGGGCTATAACGTGTAGATGAAGCACTAACGGGAGGCTTTAAAATTTTCATTCTAGTGTCTTTCGTTTGGGAGAAAAATGCAAAGGTACAATACAGCATTTCCTTGCCGATATCTCTCTTTTGCACAGAGATAGGCATTGGAAAATTCAGGGCTATAACGTGTAGATGAAGCACTAACAGGAGGCTTTAAAATTTTCATTCTAGTGTCTTTCGTTTGGGAGAAAAATGCAAAGGTACAATACAGCTTTTCCTTGCCGATATCTCTCTTTTGCAAAGAGATAGGCATTGGAAAATTCAGGGCTATAACGTGTAGATGAAGCACTAACAGGAGGCTTTAAAATTTTCATTCTAGTGTCCTTCGTTTGGGAGAAAAATGCAAAGGTACAATACAGCTTTTCCTTGCCGATATCTCTCTTTTGCAAAGAGATAGGCATTGGAAAATGCAGGGCTATAACGTGTAGATGAAGCACTAACAGGAGGCTTTAAAATTTTCATTCTAGTGTCTTTCGTTTGGGAGAAAAATGCAAAGGTACAATACAGCATTTCCTTGCCGATATCTCTCTTTTGCAAAGAGATAGGCATTGGAAAATTCAGGACTATTACGTGTAGATGAAGCACTAAAAGGAGGCTTTAAAATTTTAATTCTAGTGTCTTTCGTTTGGGAGAAAAATGCAAAAGTACAATGCAGCTTTTCCTTGCCGATATCTCTCTTTTGCAAAGAGATAGGCATTGGAAAATTCAGGGCTATAACGTGTAGATGAAGCACTAACAGGAGGCTTTACAATTTTCATTCTAGTGTCTTTCGTTTGGGAGAAAAATGCAAAGGTACAATGCAGCTTTTCCTTGCCGATATCTCTCTTTTGCAAAGAGATAGGCATTGGAAAATGCAGGGCTATAACGTGTAGATGAAGCACTAACAGGAGGCTTTAAAATTTTCATTCTAGTGTCTTTCGTTTGGGAGAAAAATGCAAAGGTACAATACAGCTTTTCCTTGCCGATATCTCTCTTTTGCAAAGAGATAGGCATTGGAAAATTCAGGGCTATAACGTGTAGATGAAGCACTAACAGGAGGCTTTAAAATTTTCATTCTAGTGTCTTTCGTTTGGGAGAAAAATGCAAAAGTACAATGCAGCTTTTCCTTGCCGATATCTCTCTTTTGCAAAGAGATAGGCATTGGAAAATTCAGGGCTATAACGTGTAGATGAAGCACTAACAGGAGGCTTTACAATTTTCATTCTAGTGTATTTCGTTTGGGAGAAAAATGCAAAGGTACAATGCAGCTTTTCCTTGCCGATATCTCTCTTTTGCAAAGAGATAGGCATTGGAAAATGCAGGGCTATAACGTGTAGATGAAGCACTAACAGGAGGCTTTAAAATTTTCATTCTAGTGTCTTTCGTTTGGGAGAAAAATGCAAAAGTACAATGCAGCTTTTCCTTGCCGATATCTCTCTTTTGCAAAGAGATAGGCATTGGAAAATTCAGGGCTATAACGTGTAGATGAAGCACTAGCAGGAGGCTTTACAATTTTCATTCTAGTGTCTTTCGTTTGGGAGAAAAATGCAAAGGTACAATGCAGCATTTCCTTGCCGATATCTCTCTTTTGCAAAGAGATAGGCATTGGAAAATGCAGGGCTATAACGTGTAGATGAAGCACTAACAGGAGGCTTTAAAATTTTCATTCTAGTGTCTTTCGTTTGGGAGAAAAATGCAAAAGTACAATGCAGCTTTTCCTTGCCGATATCTCTCTTTTGCAAAGAGATAGGCATTGGAAAATTCAGGGCTATAACGTGTAGATGAAGCACTAATAGGAGGCTTTAAAATTTTCAATCTAGTGTCCTTCGTTTGGGAGAAAAATGCAAAGGTACAATGCAGCTTTTCCTTGCCGATATCTCTCTTTTGCAAAGAGATAGGCATTGGAAAATGCAGGGCTATAACGTGTAGATGAAGCACTAACGGGAGGCTTTAAAATTTTCATTCTAGTGTCTTTCGTTTGGGAGAAAAATGCAAAGGTACAATACAGCATTTCCTTGCCGATATCTCTCTTTTGCACAGAGATAGGCATTGGAAAATTCAGGGCTATAACGTGTAGATGAAGCACTAACAGGAGGCTTTAAAATTTTCATTCTAGTGTCTTTCGTTTGGGAGAAAAATGCAAAGGTACAATACAGCTTTTCCTTGCCGATATCTCTCTTTTGCAAAGAGATAGGCATTGGAAAATTCAGGGCTATAACGTGTAGATGAAGCACTAACAGGAGGCTTTAAAATTTTCATTCTAGTGTCCTTCGTTTGGGAGAAAAATGCAAAGGTACAATACAGCTTTTCCTTGCCGATATCTCTCTTTTGCAAAGAGATAGGCATTGGAAAATGCAGGGCTATAACGTGTAGATGAAGCACTAACAGGAGGCTTTAAAATTTTCATTCTAGTGTCTTTCGTTTGGGAGAAAAATGCAAAGGTACAATACAGCATTTCCTTGCCGATATCTCTCTTTTGCAAAGAGATAGGCATTGGAAAATTCAGGACTATTACGTGTAGATGAAGCACTAAAAGGAGGCTTTAAAATTTTAATTCTAGTGTCTTTCGTTTGGGAGAAAAATGCAAAGGTACAATACAGCTTTTCCTTGCCGATATCTCTCTTTTGCAAAGAGATAGGCATTGGAAAATTCAGGGCTATAACGTGTAGATGAAGCACTAACAGGAGGCTTTAAAATTTTCATTCTAGTGTCTTTCGTTTGGGAGAAAAATGCAAAGGTACAATACAGTTTTTCCTTGCCGATATCTCTCTTTTGCAAAGAGATAGGCATTGGAAAATTCAGGGCTATAACGTGTAGATGAAGCACTAACAGGAGGCTTTACAATTTTCATTCTAGTGTCTTTCGTTTGGGAGAAAAATGCAAAGGTACAATACAGCTTTTCCTTGCCGATATCTCTCTATTGCAAAGAGATAGGCATTGGAAAATGCAGGGCTATAACGTGTAGATGAAGCACTAACAGGAGGCTTTAAAATTTTCATTCTAGTGTCTTTCGATTGGGAGAAAAATGCAAAGGTACAATACAGCATTTCCTTGCCGATATCTCTCTTTTGCAAAGAGATAGGCATTGGAAAATTCAGGACTATTACGTGTAGATGAAGCACTAAAAGGAGGCTTTAAAATTTTCATTCTAGTGTCTTTCGTTTGGGAGAAAAATGCAAAAGTACAATGCAGCTTTTCCTTGCCGATATCTCTCTTTTGCAAAGAGATAGGCATTGGAAAATTCAGGGCTATAACGTGTAGATGAAGCACTAACAGGAGGCTTTACAATTTTCATTCTAGTGTCTTTCGTTTGGGAGAAAAATGCAAAGGTACAATGCAGCTTTTCCTTGCCGATATCTCTCTTTTGCAAAGAGATAGGCATTGGAAAATGCAGGGCTATAACGTGTAGATGAAGCACTAACAGGAGGCTTTAAAATTTTCATTCTAGTGTCCTTCGTTTGGGAGAAAAATGCAAAGGTACAATACAGCTTTTCCTTGCCGATATCTCTCTTTTGCAAAGAGATAGGCATTGGAAAATTCAGGGCTATAACGTGTAGATGAAGCACTAATAGGAGGCTTTAAAATTTTCAATCTAGTGTCCTTCGTTTGGGAGAAAAATGCAAAGGTAAAATACAGCTTTTCCTTGCCAATATCTCTCTTTTGCAAAGAGCTAGGCATTGGAAAATTCAGGGCTATAACGTGTAGATGAAGCACTAACAGGAGGCTTTAAAATTTTCATTCTAGTGTCTTTCGTTTGGGAGAAAAATGCAAAGGTACAATACAGTTTTTCCTTGCCGATATCTCTCTTTTGCAAAGAGCTAGGCATTGGAAAATTCAGGGCTATAACGTGTAGATGAAGCACTAACAGGAGGCTTTAAAATTTTCATTCTAGTGTCTTTCGTTTGGGAGAAAAATGCAAAGGTACAATACAGTTTTTCCTTGCCGATATCTCTCTTTTGCAAAGAGATAGGCATTGGAAAATTCAGGGCTATAACGTGTAGATGAAGCACTAACAGGAGGCTTTAAAATTTTAATTCTAGTGTCCTTCGTTTGGGAGAAAAATGCAAAGGTACAATACAGCTTTTCCTTGCCGATATCTCTCTTTTGCAAAGAGATAGGCATTGGAAAATTCAGGGCTATAACGTGTAGATGAAGCACTAACAGGAGGCTTTAAAATTTTCATTCTAGTGTCCTTCGTTTGGGAGAAAAATGCAAAGGTACAATACAGCTTTTCCTTGCCGATATCTCTCTTTTGCAAAGAGATAGGCATTGGAAAATTCAGGGCTATAACGTGTAGATGAAGCACTAATAGGAGGCTTTAAAATTTTCAATCTAGTGTCCTTCGTTTGGGAGAAAAATGCAAAGGTACAATACAGCTTTTCCTTGCCAATATCTCTCTTTTGCAAAGAGCTAGGCATTGGAAAATTCAGGGCTATAACGTGTAGATGAAGCACTAACAGGAGGCTTTAAAATTTTCATTCTAGTGTCTTTCGTTTGGGAGAAAAATGCAAAGGTACAATACAGCATTTCCTTGCCGATATCTCTCTTTTGCAAAGAGATAGGCATTGGAAAATTCAGGACTATTACGTGTAGATGAAGCACTAAAAGGAGGCTTTAAAATTTTCATTCTAGTGTCTTTCGTTTGGGAGAAAAATGCAAAAGTACAATGCAGCTTTTCCTTGACGATATCTCTCTTTTGCAAAGAGATAGGCATTGGAAAATTCAGGGCTATAACGTGTAGATGAAGCACTAACAGGAGGCTTTACAATTTTCATTCTAGTGTCTTTCGTTTGGGAGAAAAATGCAAAGGTACAATGCAGCTTTTCCTTGCCAATATCTCTCTTTTGCAAAGAGCTAGGCATTGGAAAATGCAGGGCTATAACGTGTAGATGAAGCACTAACAGGAGGCTTTACAATTTTCATTCTAGTGTCTTTCGTTTGGGAGAAAAATGCAAAGGTACAATGCAGCTTTTCCTTGCCGATATCTCTCTTTTGCAAAGAGATAGGCATTGGAAAATGCAGGGCTATAACGTGTAGATGAAGCACTAACAGGAGGCTTTAAAATTTTCATTCTAGTGTCTTTCGTTTGGGAGAAAAATGCAAAGGTACAATACAGCATTTCCTTGCCGATATCTCTCTTTTGCACAGAGATAGGCATTGGAAAATTCAGGGCTATAACGTGTAGATGAAGCACTAACAGGAGGCTTTAAAATTTTCATTCTAGTGTCTTTCGTTTGGGAGAAAAATGCAAAGGTACAATACAGCATTTCCTTGCCGATATCTCTCTTTTCAAAGAGATAGGCATTGGAAAATTCAGGACTATTACGTGTAGATGAAGCACTAAAAGGAGGCTTTAAAATTTTCATTCTAGTGTCTTTCGTTTGGGAGAAAAATGCAAAAGTACAATGCAGCTTTTCCTTGCCGATATCTCTCTTTTGCAAAGAGATAGGCATTGGAAAATTCAGGGCTATAACGTGTAGATGAAGCACTAATAGGAGGCTTTAAAATTTTCAATCTAGTGTCCTTCGTTTGGGAGAAAAATGCAAAGGTACAATACAGCTTTTCCTTGCCAATATCTCTCTTTTGCAAAGAGCTAGGCATTGGAAAATGCAGGGCTATAACGTGTAGATGAAGCACTAACAGGAGGCTTTACAATTTTCATTCTAGTGTCTTTCGTTTGGGAGAAAAATGCAAAGGTACAATGCAGCTTTTCCTTGCCGATATCTCTCTTTTGCAAAGAGATAGGCATTGGAAAATGCAGGGCTATAACGTGTAGATGAAGCACTAACAGGAGGCTTTAAAATTTTCATTCTAGTGTCTTTCGTTTGGGAGAAAAATGCAAAGGTACAATACAGCATTTCCTTGCCGATATCTCTCTTTTGCACAGAGATAGGCATTGGAAAATTCAGGGCTATAACGTGTAGATGAAGCACTAACAGGAGGCTTTAAAATTTTCATTCTAGTGTCTTTCGTTTGGGAGAAAAATGCAAAGGTACAATACAGTTTTTCCTTGCCGATATCTCTCTTTTGCAAAGAGATAGGCATTGGAAAATTCAGGGCTATAACGTGTAGATGAAGCACTAACAGGAGGCTTTACAATTTTTATTCTAGTGTCTTTCGTTTGGGAGAAAAATGCAAAGGTACAATACAGCTTTTCCTTGCCGATATCTCTCTTTTGCAAAGAGATAGGCATTGGAAAATGCAGGGCTATAACGTGTAGATGAAGCACTAACAGGAGGCTTTAAAATTTTCATTCTAGTGTCTTTCGTTTGGGAGAAAAATGCAAAGGTACAATACAGCATTTCCTTGCCGATATCTCTCTTTTCAAAGAGATAGGCATTGGAAAATTCAGGACTATTACGTGTAGATGAAGCACTAAAAGGAGGCTTTAAAATTTTCATTCTAGTGTCTTTCGTTTGGGAGAAAAATGCAAAAGTACAATGCAGCTTTTCCTTGCCGATATCTCTCTTTTGCAAAGAGATAGGCATTGGAAAATTCAGGGCTATAACGTGTAGATGAAGCACTAATAGGAGGCTTTAAAATTTTCAATCTAGTGTCCTTCGTTTGGGAGAAAAATGCAAAGGTACAATACAGCTTTTCCTTGCCAATATCTCTCTTTTGCAAAGAGCTAGGCATTGGAAAATGCAGGGCTATAACGTGTAGATGAAGCACTAACAGGAGGCTTTACAATTTTCATTCTAGTGTCTTTCGTTTGGGAGAAAAATGCAAAGGTACAATGCAGCTTTTCCTTGCCGATATCTCTCTTTTGCAAAGAGATAGGCATTGGAAAATGCAGGGCTATAACGTGTAGATGAAGCACTAACAGGAGGCTTTAAAATTTTCATTCTAGTGTCTTTCGTTTGGGAGAAAAATGCAAAGGTACAATACAGCATTTCCTTGCCGATATCTCTCTTTTGCACAGAGATAGGCATTGGAAAATTCAGGGCTATAACGTGTAGATGAAGCACTAACAGGAGGCTTTAAAATTTTCATTCTAGTGTCCTTCGTTTGGGAGAAAAATGCAAAGGTACAATACAGCTAATCCTTGCCGATATCTCTCTTTTGCAAAGAGATAGGCATTGGAAAATTCAGGGCTATAACGTGTAGATGAAGCACTAATAGGAGGCTTTAAAATTTTCAATCTAGTGTCCTTCGTTTGGGAGAAAAATGCAAAGGTACAATGCAGCTTTTCCTTGCCAATATCTCTCTTTTGCAAAGAGCTAGGCATTGGAAAATGCAGGGCTATAACGTGTAGATGAAGCACTAACAGGAGGCTTTACAATTTTCATTCTAGTGTCTTTCGTTTGGGAGAAAAATGCAAAGGTACAATACAGCTAATCCTTGCCGATATCTCTCTTTTGCAAAGAGATAGGCATTGGAAAATTCAGGGCTATAACGTGTAGATGAAGCACTAATAGGAGGCTTTAAAATTTTCAATCTAGTGTCCTTCGTTTGGGAGAAAAATGCAAAGGTACAATGCAGCTTTTCCTTGCCAATATCTCTCTTTTGCAAAGAGCTAGGCATTGGAAAATGCAGGGCTATAACGTGTAGATGAAGCACTAACAGGAGGCTTTACAATTTTCATTCTAGTGTCTTTCGTTTGGGAGAAAAATGCAAAGGTACAATACAGTTTTTCCTTGCCGATATCTCTCTTTTGCAAAGAGATAGGCATTGGAAAATTCAGGGCTATAACGTGTAGATGAAGCACTAATAGGAGGCTTTAAAATTTTCAATCTAGTGTCCTTCGTTTGGGAGAAAAATGCAAAGGTACAATACAGCTTTTCCTTGCCGATATCTCTCTTTTGCAAAGAGCTAGGCATTGGAAAATTCAGGCCTATAACGTGTAGATGAAGCACTAACAGGAGGCTTTAAAATTTTCATTCTAGTGTCTTTCGTTTGGGAGAAAAATGCAAAGGTACAATACAGTTTTTCCTTGCCGATATCTCTCTTTTGCAAAGAGATAGGCATTGGAAAATTCAGGGCTATAACGTGTAGATGAAGCACTAACAGGAGGCTTTACAATTTTCATTCTAGTGTCTTTCGTTTGGGAGAAAAATGCAAAGGTACAATACAGCTTTTCCTTGCCGATATCTCTCTTTTGCAAAGAGATAGGCATTGGAAAATGCAGGGCTATAACGTGTAGATGAAGCACTAACAGGAGGCTTTAAAATTTTCATTCTAGTGTCTTTCGTTTGGGAGAAAAATGCAAAGGTACAATACAGCATTTCCTTGCCGATATCTCTCTTTTGCACAGAGATAGGCATTGGAAAATTCAGGGCTATAACGTGTAGATGAAGCACTAACAGGAGGCTTTAAAATTTTCATTCTAGTGTCTTTCGTTTGGGAGAAAAATGCAAAGGTACAATACAGCTTTTCCTTGCCGATATCTCTCTTTTGCAAAGAGATAGGCATTGGAAAATTCAGGGCTATAACGTGTAGATGAAGCACTAATAGGAGGCTTTAAAATTTTCAATCTAGTGTCCTTCGTTTGGGAGAAAAATGCAAAGGTACAATACAGCTTTTCCTTGCCAATATCTCTCTTTTGCAAAGAGCTAGGCATTGGAAAATGCAGGGCTATAACGTGTAGATGAAGCACTAACAGGAGGCTTTACAATTTTCATTCTAGTGTCTTTCGTTTGGGAGAAAAATGCAAAGGTACAATGCAGCTTTTCCTTGCCGATATCTCTCTTTTGCAAAGAGATAGGCATTGGAAAATGCAGGGCTATAACGTGTAGATGAAGCACTAACAGGAGGCTTTAAAATTTTCATTCTAGTGTCTTTCGTTTGGGAGAAAAATGCAAAGGTACAATACAGCATTTCCTTGCCGATATCTCTCTTTTGCACAGAGATAGGCATTGGAAAATTCAGGGCTTTAACGTGTAGATGAAGCACTAACAGGAGGCTTTAAAATTTTCATTCTAGTGTCTTTCGTTTGGGAGAAAAATGCAAAGGTACAATACAGCTTTTCCTTGCCGATATCTCTCTTTTGCAAAGAGATAGGCATTGGAAAATTCAGGGCTATAACGTGTAGATGAAGCACTAACAGGAGGCTTTAAAATTTTCATTCTAGTGTCCTTCGTTTGGGAGAAAAATGCAAAGGTACAATACAGCTTTTCCTTGCCGATATCTCTCTTTTGCAAAGAGATAGGCATTGGAAAATTCAGGGCTATAACGTGTAGATGAAGCACTAATAGGAGGCTTTAAAATTTTCAATCTAGTGTCCTTCGTTTGGGAGAAAAATGCAAAGGTACAATACAGCTTTTCCTTGCCAATATCTCTCTTTTGCAAAGAGCTAGGCATTGGAAAATTCAGGGCTATAACGTGCAGATGAAGCACTAACAGGAGGCTTTAAAATTTTCATTCTAGTGTCTTTCGTTTGGGAGAAAAATGCAAAGGTACAATACAGTTTTTCCTTGCCGATATCTCTCTTTTGCAAAGAGATAGGCATTGGAAAATTCAGGGCTATAACGTGTAGATGAAGCACTAATAGGAGGCTTTAAAATTTTCAATCTAGTGTCCTTCGTTTGGGAGAAAAATGCAAAGGTACAATACAGCTTTTCCTTGCCGATATCTCTCTTTTGCAAAGAGCTAGGCATTGGAAAATTCAGGCCTATAACGTGTAGATGAAGCACTAACAGGAGGCTTTAAAATTTTCATTCTAGTGTCTTTCGTTTGGGAGAAAAATGCAAAGGTACAATACAGTTTTTCCTTGCCGATATCTCTCTTTTGCAAAGAGATAGGCATTGGAAAATTCAGGGCTATAACGTGTAGATGAAGCACTAACAGGAGGCTTTACAATTTTCATTCTAGTGTCTTTCGTTTGGGAGAAAAATGCAAAGGTACAATACAGCTTTTCCTTGCCGATATCTCTCTTTTGCAAAGAGATAGGCATTGGAAAATGCAGGGCTATAACGTGTAGATGAAGCACTAACAGGAGGCTTTAAAATTTTCATTCTAGTGTCTTTCGTTTGGGAGAAAAATGCAAAGGTACAATACAGCATTTCCTTGCCGATATCTCTCTTTTGCACAGAGATAGGCATTGGAAAATTCAGGGCTATAACGTGTAGATGAAGCACTAACAGGAGGCTTTAAAATTTTCATTCTAGTGTCTTTCGTTTGGGAGAAAAATGCAAAGGTACAATACAGCTTTTCCTTGCCGATATCTCTCTTTTGCAAAGAGATAGGCATTGGAAAATTCAGGGCTATAACGTGTAGATGAAGCACTAATAGGAGGCTTTAAAATTTTCAATCTAGTGTCCTTCGTTTGGGAGAAAAATGCAAAGGTACAATACAGCTTTTCCTTGCCAATATCTCTCTTTTGCAAAGAGCTAGGCATTGGAAAATGCAGGGCTATAACGTGTAGATGAAGCACTAACAGGAGGCTTTACAATTTTCATTCTAGTGTCTTTCGTTTGGGAGAAAAATGCAAAGGTACAATGCAGCTTTTCCTTGCCGATATCTCTCTTTTGCAAAGAGATAGGCATTGGAAAATGCAGGGCTATAACGTGTAGATGAAGCACTAACAGGAGGCTTTAAAATTTTCATTCTAGTGTCTTTCGTTTGGGAGAAAAATGCAAAGGTACAATACAGCATTTCCTTGCCGATATCTCTCTTTTGCACAGAGATAGGCATTGGAAAATTCAGGGCTTTAACGTGTAGATGAAGCACTAACAGGAGGCTTTAAAATTTTCATTCTAGTGTCTTTCGTTTGGGAGAAAAATGCAAAGGTACAATACAGCTTTTCCTTGCCGATATCTCTCTTTTGCAAAGAGATAGGCATTGGAAAATTCAGGGCTATAACGTGTAGATGAAGCACTAACAGGAGGCTTTAAAATTTTCATTCTAGTGTCCTTCGTTTGGGAGAAAAATGCAAAGGTACAATACATCTTTTCCTTGCCGATATCTCTCTTTTGCAAAGAGATAGGCATTGGAAAATTCAGGGCTATAACGTGTAGATGAAGCACTAATAGGAGGCTTTAAAATTTTCAATCTAGTGTCCTTCGTTTGGGAGAAAAATGCAAAGGTACAATACAGCTTTTCCTTGCCAATATCTCTCTTTTGCAAAGAGCTAGGCATTGGAAAATTCAGGGCTATAACGTGCAGATGAAGCACTAACAGGAGGCTTTAAAATTTTCATTCTAGTGTCTTTCGTTTGGGAGAAAAATGCAAAGGTACAATACAGTTTTTCCTTGCCGATATCTCTCTTTTGCAAAGAGATAGGCATTGGAAAATTCAGGGCTATAACGTGTAGATGAAGCACTAACAGGAGGCTTTACAATTTTCATTCTAGTGTCTTTCGTTTGGGAGAAAAATGCAAAGGTACAATACAGCTTTTCCTTGCCGATATCTCTCTTTTGCAAAGAGATAGGCATTGGAAAATGCAGGGCTATAACGTGTAGATGAAGCACTAACAGGAGGCTTTAAAATTTTCATTCTAGTGTCTTTCGTTTGGGAGAAAAATGCAAAGGTACAATACAGCATTTCCTTGCCGATATCTCTCTTTTGCAAAGAGATAGGCATTGGAAAATTCAGGACTATTACGTGTAGATGAAGCACTAAAAGGAGGCTTTAAAATTTTCATTCTAGTGTCTTTCGTTTGGGAGAAAAATGCAAAGGTACAATACAGCATTTCCTTGCCGATATCTCTCTTTTGCAAAGAGATAGGCATTGGAAAATTCAGGACTATTACGTGTAGATGAAGCACTAAAAGGAGGCTTTAAAATTTTCATTCTAGTGTCTTTCGTTTGGGAGAAAAATGCAAAAGTACAATGCAGCTTTTCCTTGCCGATATCTCTCTTTTGCAAAGAGATAGGCATTGGAAAATTCAGGGCTATAACGTGTAGATGAAGCACTAATAGGAGGCTTTAAAATTTTCAATCTAGTGTCCTTCGTTTGGGAGAAAAATGCAAAGGTACAATACAGCTTTTCCTTGCCAATATCTCTCTTTTGCAAAGAGCTAGGCATTGGAAAATGCAGGGCTATAACGTGTAGATGAAGCACTAACAGGAGGCTTTACAATTTTCATTCTAGTGTCTTTCGTTTGGGAGAAAAATGCAAAGGTACAATGCAGCTTTTCCTTGCCGATATCTCTCTTTTGCAAAGAGATAGGCATTGGAAAATGCAGGGCTATAACGTGTAGATGAAGCACTAACAGGAGGCTTTAAAATTTTCATTCTAGTGTCTTTCGTTTGGGAGAAAAATGCAAAGGTACAATACAGCATTTCCTTGCCGATATCTCTCTTTTGCACAGAGATAGGCATTGGAAAATTCAGGGCTATAACGTGTAGATGAAGCACTAACAGGAGGCTTTAAAATTTTCATTCTAGTGTCTTTCGTTTGGGAGAAAAATGCAAAGGTACAATACAGCTTTTCCTTGCCGATATCTCTCTTTTGCAAAGAGATAGGCATTGGAAAATTCAGGGCTATAACGTGTACATGAAGCACTAACAGGAGGCTTTAAAATTTTCATTCTAGTGTCCTTCGTTTGGGAGAAAAATGCAAAGGTACAATACAGCTTTTCCTTGCCGATATCTCTCTTTTGCAAAGAGATAGGCATTGGAAAATTCAGGGCTATAACGTGTAGATGAAGCACTAATAGGAGGCTTTAAAATTTTCAATCTAGTGTCCTTCGTTTGGGAGAAAAATGCAAAGGTACAATGCAGCTTTTCCTTGCCAATATCTCTCTTTTGCAAAGAGCTAGGCATTGGAAAATGCAGGGCTATAACGTGTAGATGAAGCACTAACAGGAGGCTTTACAATTTTCATTCTAGTGTCTTTCGTTTGGGAGAAAAATGCAAAGGTACAATACAGTTTTTCCTTGCCGATATCTCTCTTTTGCAAAGAGATAGGCATTGGAAAATTCAGGGCTATAACGTGTAGATGAAGCACTAATAGGAGGCTTTAAAATTTTCAATCTAGTGTCCTTCGTTTGGGAGGAAAATGCAAAGGTACAATACAGCTTTTCCTTGCCAATATCTCTCTTTTGCAAAGAGCTAGGCATTGGAAAATTCAGGCCTATAACGTGTAGATGAAGCACTAACAGGAGGCTTTAAAATTTTCATTCTAGTCTCTTTCGTTTGGGAGAAAAATGCAAAGGTACAATACAGTTTTTCCTTGCCGATATCTCTCTTTTGCAAAGAGATAGGCATTGGAAAATTCAGGGCTATAACGTGTAGATGAAGCACTAACAGGAGGCTTTACAATTTTCATTCTAGTGTCTTTCGTTTGGGAGAAAAATGCAAAGGTACAATACAGCATTTCCTTGCCGATATCTCTCTTTTGCAAAGAGATAGGCATTGGAAAATTCAGGGCTATTACGTGTAGATGAAGCACTAAAAGGAGGCTTTAAAATTTTCATTCTAGTGTCTTTCGTTTGGGAGAAAAATGCAAAAGTACAATGCAGCTTTTCCTTGCCGATATCTCTCTTTTGCAAAGAGATAGGCATTGGAAAATTCAGGGCTATAACGTGTAGATGAAGCACTAAAAGGAGGCTTTAAAATTTTCAATCTAGTGTCCTTCGTTTGGGAGAAAAATGCAAAGGTACAATACAGCTTTTCCTTGCCAATATCTCTCTTTTGCAAAGAGCTAGGCATTGGAAAATGCAGGGCTATAACGTGTAGATGAAGCACTAACAGGAGGCTTTACAATTTTCATTCTAGTGTCTTTCGTTTGGGAGAAAAATGCAAAGGTACAATGCAGCTTTTCCTTGCCGATATCTCTCTTTTGCAAAGAGATAGGCATTGGAAAATGCAGGGCTATAACGTGTAGATGAAGCACTAACAGGAGGCTTTAAAATTTTCATTCTAGTGTCTTTCGTTTGGGAGAAAAATGCAAAGGTACAATACAGCATTTCCTTGCCGATATCTCTCTTTTGCACAGAGATAGGCATTGGAAAATTCAGGGCTATAACGTGTAGATGAAGCACTAACAGGAGGCTTTAAAATTTTCATTCTAGTGTCTTTCGTTTGGGAGAAAAATGCAAAGGTACAATACAGCTTTTCCTTGCCGATATCTCTCTTTTGCAAAGAGATAGGCATTGGAAAATTCAGGGCTATAACGTGTACATGAAGCACTAACAGGAGGCTTTAAAATTTTCATTCTAGTGTCCTTCGTTTGGGAGAAAAATGCAAAGGTACAATACAGCTTTTCCTTGCCGATATCTCTCTTTTGCAAAGAGATAGGCATTGGAAAATTCAGGGCTATAACGTGTAGATGAAGCACTAATAGGAGGCTTTAAAATTTTCAATCTAGTGTCCTTCGTTTGGGAGAAAAATGCAAAGGTACAATGCAGCTTTTCCTTGCCAATATCTCTCTTTTGCAAAGAGCTAGGCATTGGAAAATGCAGGGCTATAACGTGTAGATGAAGCACTAACAGGAGGCTTTACAATTTTCATTCTAGTGTCTTTCGTTTGGGAGAAAAATGCAAAGGTACAATACAGTTTTTCCTTGCCGATATCTCTCTTTTGCAAAGAGATAGGCATTGGAAAATTCAGGGCTATAACGTGTAGATGAAGCACTAATAGGAGGCTTTAAAATTTTCAATCTAGTGTCCTTCGTTTGGGAGAAAAATGCAAAGGTACAATACAGCTTTTCCTTGCCAATATCTCTCTTTTGCAAAGAGCTAGGCATTGGAAAATTCAGGCCTATAACGTGTAGATGAAGCACTAACAGGAGGCTTTAAAATTTTCATTCTAGTGTCTTTCGTTTGGGAGAAAAATGCAAAGGTACAATACAGTTTTTCCTTGCCGATATCTCTCTTTTGCAAAGAGATAGGCATTGGAAAATTCAGGGCTATAACGTGTAGATGAAGCACTAACAGGAGCATGGCCGGATTAACAATGGGGCGGATGGAGCTGCAGCTCCAAGCCCCCCATTGAAAATAGGCCCACAGAGTGCAGTGCAGGCAGTGGCCAGTGCTGACAGAAAAAAAAAAACATTTCCTGTCAGCACATACAGCAGCTCACTCACTCTCTCCTTCGGCTGCCCATTCACCCCCACCCCCACCCCAAACTGGTCAGCCAGTGTTCCGACCGCTTCTTGTCACAAGGGGGCGGGGCTTCGGACGAGCAAGGGGCGGGGTTTCGGACGGGCAAGGGGGCGGGGCCACGCAAATAGTTCCGAGACAGCAGCCTCCTGTCAAGACCCTTCCCCTCTTGCATGAGGCATGTTAATGTTGGGAAGCTGCAGCAGGAGTGGTATGCTGCAGCAAAAGCAATTATGTTTTGATGTGCGAGGGGGCGGGGCTTCGGATGGGTATGGGGACGGAGCCTCTGAGATATCTCCGAGGCTCCGCCCCCGAACCGATCCGAAGCTCCGCCCACTTGTCCATCAAAACGTAAATGTTTTTGCTGCAGCATACCACTCCTGCTGCAGCTTCCCAACAATAACATGCCTCATGCAAGAGGGAAGGGTCTGTGCAGGAGGCTGCTGCAGTGCTGTCTTTTAGGAGAGCTGGGTCCCTGGATGTCAGAGCTGAGGGGGCATGCAAAACCATGTGAGTAGCAGCCCACACCAGGCCCTGAGGTCTCCTATGTAAGTGGTGTCTATGTCAGTAAGTCTTGGGGGTGGGTGGGGGATGATTTGTGTGTGTGTGTGTCGCTAAGTAAGTAGTGTCTGTCAGTAAGTAGTGTCGGTGTCAGTGTGTGTTTCAGTAAGGGGTTCACTACGATATGCCGGCGGTCGGGCTCCCGGCGACCAGCATACCGGCGCCGGGAGCCCGACCGCCAGCTTACCGACAGTGTGGCGAGCGCAAATTAGCCCCTTGCGGGCTCGCTGCGCTCGCCACACTACGGGCACGGTGGCGCTTCGCGCGCCACACTATTTTATTCTCCCTCCAGGGGGGTCGTGGACCCCCATGAAGGAGAATAAGTGTCGGTATGCCGGCTGTCGGGATCCCGGCACCGGTATACTGTGCGCCGAGATCCCGTCAGTCGGCATACTGAAGACCACACGTCAGTAAGTAGTGTCAGTAAGTTTTGCATTGTGTCTGTGTCTAAGTTTTGTGTTGTGTCGTGTGTGTCAATATGTTTTGCATTGTGTGTGTGTTAGTCAGTCCTGCAAGTGTGGCGTACCATTAAGAATGTGTCCGCCAGTACGCCATACCCTCGCCACACTGTAAAACACCACCACCAAGCTCCTAGATCTTAACTCGGAGGCGCCGCCAGCACCTTCTTCCTTTTCCAGGAAAAGGACTGCTGGGAGCATGAAGGTGATGTCATCACCCTCCCGCACCTGGCAGACAGACAGAGAAAAAGTGACGATGGGGGCCGGGCCAGCGGTGTGTGGGTGGTATTCAGTATACCAGTTGTTGGGATCCTGGCGCACAGTATACCGGCGCCGGAATCCCGACAACCGGCATACCGACACATTTTCTCCCTCTTGGGGGTCCACGAACACCCTGGAGAGAGGATAGCGTTGCGCTTAGGCGCGCCACTGTGCCCGCAGTGAGCCCGCAAGGGGCTCATTTGTGCTCGCCCTGCTGTCGGGAAGCCGGCAGTCTGGATCCCGGCGCCAGTATGCTGGCCGCCGGCAGCTCATACTACACCCCGGTGAGTAACTCTAATGGTCGGGACCCCTCACAAGTACAATGAGGCGACACTCCCGAGTTTTGCTGATGCAGTAAGATTTATTGATCCAGAATCTTACTAAATAAATCTTACTGCACCAGCAAGACTCGGGAGTGCAGCCTCATTGTACTCTGTCCACAGCTTGAAAAACCGAAGGAGGGCACTGGAGCAAAAATTCACATTATAACAGGATGAGTGCTGGCTACACAGCTTACATATATTTTTTATTCTATAACAAGTGTCACATCCTGCTGTCCTTGTCTCTGTAGTCCGCAGGGACAGGCGGTGTCTCTGCCATGGATTCACATAATATATAACCACTCCACCTAGTGTCACATGGTCACATCCCTTAATGACATGTGACCACGCCCACAGCGCGCAGGCACTGTGTGCACCACTGGTGTCAGTAAGTAGTGTTTGTGTCAGTACATTTTGCATGGTGTCTGTGTCAGTAAGTTTTGTGTGTGTCAGTAAGTAGTGTCTGTCAGTAGGTTTTGTACTGTGTGTGTCAGTAAGTAGTGTCTGTCAGAAAGTGGTGGGTGTCTGTGTCAGTAATACCCCTTTCACATCGCAAAAATAACCTGGTATAGACTGGGTATATTGCTGGGTCGACACGTTCCGATGTGTGTTGTGAAAGGGGTCATGGGCGAATTCTGGATTGCCTGACCTGGTAATTCAACCCGGGAATAAAGAAGGGTTATTCCCGGGTTAAATACCAGGTCCGGTGCAGTGTGAATGGGTCACCCAGGTCGATGCAACCCGGGACCCGTTCACTGCATAGGGATGATCTCATCTCCCAGCGCTGCTTCCGCACCTGGTGCCAACTCCATCTCCGCCCACAGATGGCAACCCGAACCGGCAAATTGCCGGGTCAGGTTGGTGGTGTGTAGGGTCAAATGCCAGGTCCCACCCAGGAATGGACCCATTTCCAATTCTCGGGTGGTACCCGGCATTGTGATGTGAGAGCGGTATAAGTATTGTGTTGTGTGTGTGTCAGTAAGTAGTGTCTGTGTCAGTAAGTTTATCTGTGTTGTGCGTGTGTGTCAGTCAGTAATATCTATCAGTAAGTGGTGTCTGATACGGTAAGTTCTGTGTTGTGAGTGTGTGTGTTAGTAAATATTGTCTGTCAGTAAGTGGTGATTGTGTCAGTAAGCTTTGTGTTTTGTGTGTGTGTCAGTAAGTAGTGTCTGTCAGTAAGTGTTGATTGTGTCACTCACATGGCATTGGCCACACACCCTAATTAGACCACACCCACACTGATCACACCCCCACATCACTAGTCACACCACCGCAGCGCTTGTCACATCTCCTGCCGAGGCACACAATAGGCCCTTCCTAAATTTCAGCTCCAGGCCCATATGGACCTTAATCTGGCACTGAACAGGAGGCTTTACAATTTTCATTCTAGTGTCTTTCGTTTGGGAGAAAAATGCAAAGGTACAATACAGCTTTTCCTTGCCGATATCTCTCTTTTGCAAAGAGATAGGCATTGGAAAATGCAGGGCTATAACGTGTAGATGAAGCACTAACAGGAGGCTTTAAAATTTTCATTCTAGTGTCTTTCGTTTGGGAGAAAAATGCAAAGGTACAATACAGCATTTCCTTGCCGATATCTCTCTTTTGCACAGAGATAGGCATTGGAAAATTCAGGGCTATAACGTGTAGATGAAGCACTAAAAGGAGGCTTTAAAATTTTCATTCTAGTGTCTTTCGTTTGGGAGAAAAATGCAAAAGTACAATGCAGCTTTTCCTTGCCGATATCTCTCTTTTGCAAAGAGATAGGCATTGGAAAATTCAGGGCTATAACGTGTAGATGAAGCACTAATAGGAGGCTTTAAAATTTTCAATCTAGTGTCCTTCGTTTGGGAGAAAAATGCAAAGGTACAATACAGCTTTTCCTTGCCAATATCTCTCTTTTGCAAAGAGCTAGGCATTGGAAAATGCAGGGCTATAACGTGTAGATGAAGCACTAACAGGAGGCTTTACAATTTTCATTCTAGTGTCTTTCGTTTGGGAGAAAAATGCAAAGGTACAATGCAGCTTTTCCTTGCCGATATCTCTCTTTTGCAAAGAGATAGGCATTGGAAAATTCAGGGCTATAACGTGTAGATGAAGCACTAATAGGAGGCTTTAAAATTTTCAATCTAGTGTCCTTCGTTTGGGAGAAAAATGCAAAGGTACAATACAGCTTTTCCTTGCCAATATCTCTCTTTTGCAAAGAGCTAGGCATTGGAAAATGCAGGGCTATAACGTGTAGATGAAGCACTAACAGGAGGCTTTACAATTTTCATTCTAGTGTCTTTCGTTTGGGAGAAAAATGCAAAGGTACAATGCAGCTTTTCCTTGCCGATATCTCTCTTTTGCAAAGAGATAGGCATTGGAAAATGCAGGGCTATAACGTGTAGATGAAGCACTAACAGGAGGCTTTAAAATTTTCATTCTAGTGTCTTTCGTTTGGGAGAAAAATGCAAAGGTACAATACAGCATTTCCTTGCCGATATCTCTCTTTTGCACAGAGATAGGCATTGGAAAATTCAGGGCTATAACGTGTAGATGAAGCACTAACAGGAGGCTTTAAAATTTTCATTCTAGTGTCTTTCGTTTGGGAGAAAAATGCAAAGGTACAATACAGCTTTTCCTTGCCGATATCTCTCTTTTGCAAAGAGATAGGCATTGGAAAATTCAAGGCTATAACGTGTAGATGAAGCACTAACAGGAGGCTTTAAAATTTTCATTCTAGTGTCCTTCGTTTGGGAGAAAAATGCAAAGGTACAATACAGCTAATCCTTGCCGATATCTCTCTTTTGCAAAGAGATAGGCATTGGAAAATTCAGGGCTATAACGTGTAGATGAAGCACTAATAGGAGGCTTTAAAATTTTCAATCTAGTGTCCTTCGTTTGGGAGAAAAATGCAAAGGTACAATGCAGCTTTTCCTTGCCAATATCTCTCTTTTGCAAAGAGCTAGGCATTGGAAAATGCAGGGCTATAACGTGTAGATGAAGCACTAACAGGAGGCTTTACAATTTTCATTCTAGTGTCTTTCGTTTGGGAGAAAAATGCAAAGGTACAATACAGTTTTTCCTTGCCGATATCTCTCTTTTGCAAAGAGATAGGCATTGGAAAATTCAGGGCTATAACGTGTAGATGAAGCACTAATAGGAGGCTTTAAAATTTTCAATCTAGTGTCCTTCGTTTGGGAGAAAAATGCAAAGGTACAAAACAGCTTTTCCTTGCCAATATCTCTCTTTTGCAAAGAGCTAGGCATTGGAAAATGCAGGGCTATAACGTGTAGATGAAGCACTAACAGGAGGCTTTACAATTTTCATTCTAGTGTCTTTCGTTTGGGAGAAAAATGCAAAGGTACAATGCAGCTTTTCCTTGCCGATATCTCTCTTTTGCAAAGAGATAGGCATTGGAAAATGCAGGGCTATAACGTGTAGATGAAGCACTAACAGGAGGCTTTAAAATTTTCATTCTAGTGTCTTTCGTTTGGGAGAAAAATGCAAAGGTACAATACAGCATTTCCTTGCCGATATCTCTCTTTTGCACAGAGATAGGCATTGGAAAATTCAGGGCTATAACGTGTAGATGAAGCACTAACAGGAGGCTTTAAAATTTTCAATCTAGTGTCCTTCGTTTGGGAGAAAAATGCAAAGGTACAATGCAGCTTTTCCTTGCCAATATCTCTCTTTTGCAAAGAGCTAGGCATTGGAAAATGCAGGGCTATAACGTGTAGATGAAGCACTAACAGGAGGCTTTACAATTTTCATTCTAGTGTCTTTCGTTTGGGAGAAAAATGCAAAGGTACAATACCGTTTTTCCTTGCCGATATCTCTCTTTTGCAAAGAGATAGGCATTGGAAAATTCAGGGCTATAACGTGTAGATGAAGCACTAACAGGAGGCTTTACAATTTTCATTCTAGTGTCTTTCGTTTGGGAGAAAAATGCAAAGGTACAATACAGCTTTTCCTTGCCGATATCTCTCTTTTGCAAAGAGATAGGCATTGGAAAATGCAGGGCTATAACGTGTAGATGAAGCACTAACAGGAGGCTTTAAAATTTTCATTCTAGTGTCTTTCGTTTGGGAGAAAAATGCAAAGGTACAATACAGCATTTCCTTGCCGATATCTCTCTTTTGCAAAGAGATAGGCATTGGAAAATTCAGGACTATTACGTGTAGATGAAGCACTAAAAGGAGGCTTTAAAATTTTCATTCTAGTGTCTTTCGTTTGGGAGAAAAATGCAAAGGTACAATACAGCATTTCCTTGCCGATATCTCTCTTTTGCAAAGAGATAGGCATTGGAAAATTCAGGGCTATAACGTGTAGATGAAGCACTAATAGGAGGCTTTAAAATTTTCAATCTAGTGTCCTTCGTTTGGGAGAAAAATGCAAAGGTACAATACAGCTTTTCCTTGCCAATATCTCTCTTTTGCAAAGAGCTAGGCATTGGAAAATGCAGGGCTATAACGTGTAGATGAAGCACTAACAGGAGGCTTTACAATTTTCATTCTAGTGTCTTTCGTTTGGGAGAAAAATGCAAAGGTACAATGCAGCTTTTCCTTGCCGATATCTCTCTTTTGCAAAGAGATAGGCATTGGAAAATGCAGGGCTATAACGTGTAGATGAAGCACTAACAGGAGGCTTTAAAATTTTCATTCTAGTGTCTTTCGTTTGGGAGAAAAATGCAAAGGTACAATACAGCATTTCCTTGCCGATATCTCTCTTTTGCACAGAGATAGGCATTGGAAAATTCAGGGCTATAACGTGTAGATGAAGCACTAACAGGAGGCTTTAAAATTTTCATTCTAGTGTCTTTCGTTTGGGAGAAAAATGCAAAGGTACAATACAGCTTTTCCTTGCCGATATCTCTCTTTTGCAAAGAGATAGGCATTGGAAAATTCAGGGCTATAACGTGTACATGAAGCACTAACAGGAGGCTTTAAAATTTTCATTCTAGTGTCCTTCGTTTGGGAGAAAAATGCAAAGGTACAATACAGCTTTTCCTTGCCGATATCTCTCTTTTGCAAAGAGATAGGCATTGGAAAATTCAGGGCTATAACGTGTAGATGAAGCACTAATAGGAGGCTTTAAAATTTTCAATCTAGTGTCCTTCGTTTGGGAGAAAAATGCAAAGGTACAATGCAGCTTTTCCTTGCCAATATCTCTCTTTTGCAAAGAGCTAGGCATTGGAAAATGCAGGGCTATAACGTGTAGATGAAGCACTAACAGGAGGCTTTACAATTTTCATTCTAGTGTCTTTCGTTTGGGAGAAAAATGCAAAGGTACAATACAGTTTTTCCTTGCCGATATCTCTCTTTTGCAAAGAGATAGGCATTGGAAAATTCAGGGCTATAACGTGTAGATGAAGCACTAATAGGAGGCTTTAAAATTTTCAATCTAGTGTCCTTCGTTTGGGAGAAAAATGCAAAGGTACAATACAGCTTTTCCTTGCCAATATCTCTCTTTTGCAAAGAGCTAGGCATTGGAAAATTCAGGCCTATAACGTGTAGATGAAGCACTAACAGGAGGCTTTAAAATTTTCATTCTAGTGTCTTTCGTTTGGGAGAAAAATGCAAAGGTACAATACAGTTTTTCCTTGCCGATATCTCTCTTTTGCAAAGAGATAGGCATTGGAAAATTCAGGGCTATAACGTGTAGATGAAGCACTAACAGGAGGCTTTACAATTTTCATTCTAGTGTCTTTCGTTTGGGAGAAAAATGCAAAGGTACAATACAGCTTTTCCTTGCCGATATCTCTCTTTTGCAAAGAGATAGGCATTGGAAAATGCAGGGCTATAACGTGTAGATGAAGCACTAACAGGAGGCTTTAAAATTTTCATTCTAGTGTCTTTCGTTTGGGAGAAAAATGCAAAGGTACAATACAGCATTTCCTTGCCGATATCTCTCTTTTGCACAGAGATAGGCATTGGAAAATTCAGGGCTATAACGTGTAGATGAAGCACTAACATGAGGCTTTAAAATTTTCATTCTAGTGTCTTTCGTTTGGGAGAAAAATGCAAAGGTACAATACAGCTTTTCCTTACCGATATCTCTCTTTTGCAAAGAGATAGGCATTGGAAAATTCAGGGCTATAACGTGTAGATGAAGCACTAATAGGAGGCTTTAAAATTTTCAATCTAGTGTCCTTCGTTTGGGAGAAAAATGCAAAGGTACAATACAGCTTTTCCTTGCCAATATCTCTCTTTTGCAAAGAGCTAGGCATTGGAAAATGCAGGGCTATAACGTGTAGATGAAGCACTAACAGGAGGCTTTACAATTTTCATTCTAGTGTCTTTCGTTTGGGAGAAAAATGCAAAGGTACAATGCAGCTTTTCCTTGCCGATATCTCTCTTTTGCAAAGAGATAGGCATTGGAAAATGCAGGGCTATAACGTGTAGATGAAGCACTAACAGGAGGCTTTAAAATTTTCATTCTAGTGTCTTTCGTTTGGGAGAAAAATGCAAAGGTACAATACAGCATTTCCTTGCCGATATCTCTCTTTTGCACAGAGATAGGCATTGGAAAATTCAGGGCTATAACGTGTAGATGAAGCACTAACAGGAGGCTTTAAAATTTTCATTCTAGTGTCTTTCGTTTGGGAGAAAAATGCAAAGGTACAATACAGCTTTTCCTTGCCGATATCTCTCTTTTGCAAAGAGATAGGCATTGGAAAATTCAGGGCTATAACGTGTAGATGAAGCACTAACAGGAGGCTTTAAAATTTTCATTCTAGTGTCCTTCGTTTGGGAGAAAAATGCAAAGGTACAATACAGCTTTTCCTTGCCGATATCTCTCTTTTGCAAAGAGATAGGCATTGGAAAATTCAGGGCTATAACGTGTAGATGAAGCACTAATAGGAGGCTTTAAAATTTTCAATCTAGTGTCCTTCGTTTGGGAGAAAAATGCAAAGGTACAATACAGCTTTTCCTTGCCAATATCTCTCTTTTGCAAAGAGCTAGGCATTGGAAAATTCAGGGCTATAACGTGTAGATGAAGCACTAACAGGAGGCTTTAAAATTTTCATTCTAGTGTCTTTCGTTTGGGAGAAAAATGCAAAGGTACAATACAGTTTTTCCTTGCCGATATCTCTCTTTTGCAAAGAGATAGGCATTGGAAAATTCAGGGCTATAACGTGTAGATGAAGCACTAACAGGAGGCTTTACAATTTTCATTCTAGTGTCTTTCGTTTGGGAGAAAAATGCAAAGGTACAATACAGCTTTTCCTTGCCGATATCTCTCTTATGCAAAGAGATAGGCATTGGAAAATGCAGGGCTATAACGTGTAGATGAAGCACTAACAGGAGGCTTTAAAATTTTCATTCTAGTGTCTTTCGTTTGGGAGAAAAATGCAAAGGTACAATACAGCATTTCCTTGCCGATATCTCTCTTTTGCAAAGAGATAGGCATTGGAAAATTCAGGACTATTACGTGTAGATGAAGCACTAAAAGGAGGCTTTAAAATTTTCATTCTAGTGTCTTTCGTTTGGGAGAAAAATGCAAAAGTACAATGCAGCTTTTCCTTGCCAATATCTCTCTTTTGCAAAGAGCTAGGCATTGGAAAATTCAGGGCTATAACGTGTAGATGAAGCACTAATAGGAGGCTTTAAAATTTTCAATGTAGTGTCCTTCGTTTGGGAGAAAAATGCAAAGGTACAATACAGCTTTTCCTTGCCAATATCTCTCTTTTGCAAAGAGCTAGGCATTGGAAAATGCAGGGCTATAACGTGTAGATGAAGCACTAACAGGAGGCTTTACAATTTTCATTCTAGTGTCTTTCGTTTGGGAGAAAAATGCAAAGGTACAATGCAGCTTTTCCTTGCCGATATCTCTCTTTTGCAAAGAGATAGGCATTGGAAAATGCAGGGATATAACGTGTAGATGAAGCACTAACAGGAGGCTTTAAAATTTTCATTCTAGTGTCTTTCGTTTGGGAGAAAAATGCAAAGGTACAATACAGCATTTCCTTGCCGATATCTCTCTTTTGCAAAGAGATAGGCATTGGAAAATTCAGGACTATTACGTGTAGATGAAGCACTAAAAGGAGGCTTTAAAATTTTCATTCTAGTGTCTTTCGTTTGGGAGAAAAATGCAAAAGTACATTGCAGCTTTTCCTTGCCGATATCTCTCTTTTGCAAAGAGATAGGCATTGGAAAATGCAGGGCTATAACGTGTAGATGAAGCACTAATAGGAGGCTTTACAATTTTCAATCTAGTGTCCTTCGTTTGGGAGAAAAATGCAAAGGTACAATACAGCTTTTCCTTGCCAATATCTCTCTTTTGCAAAGAGCTAGGCATTGGAAAATGCAGGGCTATAACGTGTAGATGAAGCACTAACAGGAGGCTTTAAAATTTTCATTCTAGTGTCTTTCGTTTGGGAGAAAAATGCAAAGGTACAATACAGAATTTCCTTGACGATATCTCTCTTTTGCAAAGAGATAGGCATTGGAAAATTCAGGACTATTACGTGTAGATGAAGCACTAAAAGGAGGCTTTAAAATTTTCATTCTAGTGTCTTTCGTTTGGGAGAAAAATGCAAAAGTACATTGCAGCTTTTCCTTGCCGATATCTCTCTTTTGCAAAGAGATAGGCATTGGAAAATGCAGGGCTATAACGTGTAGATGAAGCACTAATAGGAGGCTTTAAATTTTTCAATCTAGTGTCCTTCGTTTGGGAGAAAAATGCAAAGGTACAATACAGCTTTTCCTTGCCAATATCTCTCTTTTGCAAAGAGCTAGGCATTGGAAAATGCAGGGCTATAACGTGTAGATGAAGCACTAACAGGAGGCTTTACAATTTTCATTCTAGTGTCTTTCGTTTGGGAGAAAAATGCAAAGGTACAATACAGTTTTTCCTTGCCGATATCTCTCTTTTGCAAAGAGATAGGCATTGGAAAATTCAGGGCTATAACGTGTAGATGAAGCACTAACAGGAGGCTTTACAATTTTCATTCTAGTGTCTTTCGTTTGGGAGAAAAATGCAAAGGTACAATACAGCTTTTCCTTGCCGATATCTCTCTTTTGCAAAGAGATAGGCATTGGAAAATGCAGGGCTATAACGTGTAGATGAAGCACTAACAGGAGGCTTTAAAATTTTCATTCTAGTGTCTTTCGTTTGGGAGAAAAATGCAAAGGTACAATACAGCATTTCCTTGCCGATATCTCTCTTTTGCAAAGAGATAGGCATTGGAAAATTCAGGACTATTACGTGTAGATGAAGCACTAAAAGGAGGCTTTAAAATTTTCATTCTAGTGTCTTTCGTTTGGGAGAAAAATGCAAAAGTACAATGCAGCTTTTCCTTGCCGATATCTCTCTTTTGCAAAGAGCTAGGCATTGGAAAATTCAGGGCTATAACGTGTAGATGAAGCACTAACAGGAGGCTTTAAAATTTTCATTCTAGTGTCTTTCGTTTGGGAGAAAAATGCAAAGGTACAATACAGTTTTTCCTTGCCGATATCTCTCTTTTGTAAAGAGATAGGCATTGGAAAATTCAGGGCTATAACGTGTAGATGAAGCACTAACAGGAGGCTTTACAATTTTCATTCTAGTGTCTTTCGTTTGGGAGAAAAATGCAAAGGTACAATACAGCTTTTCCTTGCCGATATCTCTCTTTTGCAAAGAGATAGGCATTGGAAAATGCAGGGCTATAACGTGTAGATGAAGCACTAAAAGGAGGCTTTAAAATTTTCATTCTAGTGTCTTTCGTTTGGGAGAAAAATGCAAAAGTACAATGCAGCTTTTCCTTGCCGATATCTCTCTTTTGCAAAGAGATAGGCATTGGAAAATTCAGGGCTATAACGTGTAGATGAAGCACTAATAGGAGGCTTTAAAATTTTCAATCTAGTGTCCTTCGTTTGGGAGAAAAATGCAAAGGTACAATACAGCTTTTCCTTGCCAATATCTCTCTTTTGCAAAGAGCTAGGCATTGGAAAATGCAGGGCTATAACGTGTAGATGAAGCACTAACAGGAGGCTTTACAATTTTCATTCTAGTGTCTTTCGTTTGGGAGAAAAATGCAAAGGTACAATACAGTTTTTCCTTGCCGATATCTCTCTTTTGCAAAGAGATAGGCATTGGAAAATTCAGGGCTATAACGTGTAGATGAAGCACTAACAGGAGGCTTTACAATTTTCATTCTAGTGTCTTTCGTTTGGGAGAAAAATGCAAAGGTACAATACAGCTTTTCCTTGCCGATATCTCTCTTTTGCAAAGAGATAGGCATTGGAAAATGCAGGGCTATAACGTGTAGATGAAGCACTAACAGGAGGCTTTAAAATTTTCATTCTAGTGTCTTTCGTTTGGGAGAAAAATGCAAAGGTACAATACAGCATTTCCTTGCCGATATCTCTCTTTTGCAAAGAGATAGGCATTGGAAAATTCAGGACTATTACGTGTAGATGAAGCACTAAAAGGAGGCTTTAAAATTTTCATTCTAGTGTCTTTCGTTTGGGAGAAAAATGCAAAGGTACAATGCAGCTTTTCCTTGCCGATATCTCTCTTTTGCAAAGAGATAGGCATTGGAAAATTCAGGGCTATAACGTGTAGATGAAGCACTAATAGGAGGCTTTAAAATTTTCATTCTAGTGTCTTTCGTTTGGGAGAAAAATGCAAAGGTACAATACAGTTTTTCCTTGCCGATATCTCTCTTTTGCAAAGAGATAGGCATTGGAAAATTCAGGGCTATAACGTGTAGATGAAGCACTAACAGGAGGCTTTACAATTTTCATTCTAGTGTCTTTCGTTTGGAGAAAAATGCAAAGGTACAATACAGTTTTTCCTTGCCGATATCTCTCTTTTGCAAAGAGATAGGCATTGGAAAATTCAGGGCTATAACGTGTAGATGAAGCACTAATAGGAGGCTTTAAAATTTTCAATCTAGTGTCCTTCGTTTGGGAGAAAAATGCAAAGGTACAATACAGCTTTTCCTTGCCAATATCTCTCTTTTGCAAAGAGCTAGGCATTGGAAAATTCAGGGCTATAACGTGTAGATGAAGCACTAACAGGAGGCTTTAAAATTTTCATTCTAGTGTCTTTCGTTTGGGAGAAAAATGCAAAGGTACAATACAGTTTTTCCTTGCCGATATCTCTCTTTTGCAAAGAGATAGGCATTGGAAAATTCAGGGCTATAACGTGTAGATGAAGCACTAACAGGAGGCTTTACAATTTTCATTCTAGTGTCTTTCGTTTGGGAGAAAAATGCAAAGGTACAATACAGCTTTTCCTTGCCGATATCTCTCTTTTGCAAAGAGATAGGCATTGGAAAATTCAGGGCTATAACGTGTAGATGAAGCACTAACAGGAGGCTTTAAAATTTTCATTCTAGTGTCCTTCGTTTGGGAGAAAAATGCAAAGGTACAATACAGCTTTTCCTTGCCGATATCTCTCTTTTGCAAAGAGCTAGGCATTGGAAAATTCAGGGCTATAACGTGTAGATGAAGCACTAACAGGAGGCTTTAAAATTTTCATTCTAGTGTCTTTCGTTTGGGAGAAAAATGCAAAGGTACAATACAGTTTTTCCTTGCCGATATCTCTCTTTTGCAAAGAGATAGGCATTGGAAAATTCAGGGCTATAACGTGTAGATGAAGCACTAACAGGAGGCTTTACAATTTTCATTCTAGTGTCTTTCGTTTGGGAGAAAAATGCAAAGGTACAATACAGCTTTTCCTTGCCGATATCTCTCTTTTGCAAAGAGATAGGCATTGGAAAATGCAGGGCTATAACGTGTAGATGAAGCACTAATAGGAGGCTTTAAAATTTTCAATCTAGTGTCCTTCGTTTGGGAGAAAAATGCAAAGGTACAATACAGCTTTTCCTTGCCAATATCTCTCTTTTGCAAAGAGCTAGGCATTGGAAAATTCAGGGCTATAACGTGTAGATGAAGCACTAACAGGAGGCTTTAAAATTTTCATTCTAGTGTCTTTCGTTTGGGAAAAAAATGCAAAGGTACAATACAGTTTTTCCTTGCCGATATCTCTCTTTTGCAAAGAGATAGGCATTGGAAAATTCAGGGCTATAACGTGTAGATGAAGCACTAACAGGAGGCTTTACAATTTTCATTCTAGTGTCTTTCGTTTGGGAGAAAAATGCAAAGGTACAATACAGCTTTTCCTTGCCGATATCTCTCTTTTGCAAAGAGATAGGCATAGGAAAATGCAGGGCTATAACGTGTAGATGAAGCACTAACAGGAGGCTTTAAAATTTTCATTCTAGTGTCTTTCGTTTGGGAGAAAAATGCAAAGGTACAATACAGCATTTCCTTGCCGATATCTCTCTTTTGCAAAGAGATAGGCATTGGAAAATTCAGGACTATTACGTGTAGATGAAGCACTAAAAGGAGGCTTTAAAATTTTCATTCTAGTGTCTTTCGTTTGGGAGAAAAATGCAAAAGTACAATGCAGCTTTTCCTTGCCGATATCTCTCTTTTGCAAAGAGATAGGCATTGGAAAATTCAGGGCTATAACGTGTAGATGAAGCACTAATAGGAGGCTTTAAAATTTTCAACCTAGTGTCCTTCGTTTGGGAGAAAAATGCAAAGGTACAATACAGCTTTTCCTTGCCAATATCTCTCTTTTGCAAAGAGCTAGGCATTGGAAAATGCAGGGCTATAACGTGTAGATGAAGCACTAACAGGAGGCTTTACAATTTTCATTCTAGTGTCTTTCGTTTGGGAGAAAAATGCAAAGGTACAATGCAGCTTTTCCTTGCCGATATCTCTCTTTTGCAAAGAGATAGGCATTGGAAAATACAGGGCTATAACGTGTAGATGAAGCACTAACAGGAGGCTTTAAAATTTTCATTCTAGTGTCTTTCGTTTGGGAGAAAAATGCAAAGGTACAATACAGCATTTCCTTGCCGATATCTCTCTTTTGCACAGAGATAGGCATTGGAAAATTCAGGGCTATAACGTGTAGATGAAGCACTAACAGGAGGCTTTAAAATTTTCATTCTAGTGTCTTTCGTTTGGGAGAAAAATGCAAAGGTACAATACAGCTATTCCTTGCCGATATCTCTCTTTTGCAAAGAGATAGGCATTGGAAAATTCAGGGCTATAACGTGTAGATGAAGCACTAACAGGAGGCTTTAAAATTCATCTGCTGCAGGCCTTCCCCCAGGAATGCTTGCACTAGTTGTTGCATTTGGTTTGTTGTTTGGGGGTGCTTCAGTATTAGGCAGCCTTCTGCCCTCCCATGTTCATCTGAAAATATGTGTTCTCCCTGCAGTTGTTGTCCCCAGATGAGAGTTCCCTTGTGCTGCCTCAGTTGAATCTCCTTTACTTGACAGAGATGTGCCTGAGCAGCGGCCCTCCCCAGCCCTATCCCAAATCATACTTATTTTGCATAGGAGATACCATGGTCATGAAGATTGTTCTCCCAGGGTGAGGTTCATTCATTGTATTCTGGGTATGCTGACCCCTGTGATTTCCCCAAATGTGGGAAACTCGACTGCATTATTTGTGGTAGTGGGGGACTGTGTTTGTGCTTTCCTCTGGTCAGCTCTGGTAAAAGTCAGATTTATTTGTCTCAGATCTTCCTCTAGCCTTGTTCTTCTTTCGAGAGTTCCCTTGTGCTGCCTCAGTTGGATCTCTTTCACTTGACAGGGGGGTGCCCGAGCAGCGACCCTCCCCAGCTCTAGCCCAACTCCTACTTACCTGCCAGGTGAGATACTATGATCATAAAGGTGCTTCTCCCAGGGCAAGGCTCACCCATTGCACTCTGATTTCCCCAAATGTGGGAAGCTTGACTGCATAATTTGTGTTTCCCCTGGTCGGCTCTCGTATAATTCAGATCTCTTTGTCTCAGGTCTCTCTCCAGCCTAGTTTGCTGTCTGTTTCCACTTCTTTTTTCATGAGCCCCTCCCTTTTATACCCTTGTGCACTATCCTGACTTCTCCTCCTGTCTGCTTACTTTGTGCCTTCCAATGCACAATGCAAACTACAGGTAGTGCTGCAGGGCCCACACCCTTTTACTTGCCGTACAGAGCAGCTCTGGAGCTGTTACAGTGCCCAGCTGCTGCAAGAAATCAGCTTGAATGCTTCAGGGGCTGGGGCATAGCCAACATGAGCCCCACACCGAAGGAGGGTGGAGGTGTTTAATGCGAACTAGGGGTCATCCAAGCGCCGCAAAAGGCTGCCATGCCCTGCACGCCCCTTTTCTCTTTTCATATGCAGACGAGGGTTGAAGCCAACTTTGACCCACTGCTTGGATGACATCACCGTATGCAAATCCATCTGCTGCAGGCCTTCCCCCAGGAATGCTTGCACTAGTTGTTGCATTTGGTTTGTTGTTTGGGGGTGCTTCAGTATTAGGCAGCCTTCTGCCCTCCCATGTTCATCTGAAAATATGTGTTCTCCCTGCAGTTGTTGTCCCCAGATGAGAGTTCCCTTGTGCTGCCTCAGTTGAATCTCCTTTACTTGACAGAGATGTGCCTGAGCAGCGGCCCTCCTCAGCCCTATCCTAAATCATACTTATTTTGCATAGGAGATACCATGGTCATGAAGATTGTTCTCCCAGGGTGAGGTTCATTCATTGCATTCTGGGTATGCTGACCCCTGTGATTTTCCCAAATTTGGGGAAACTCGACTGCATTATTTGTGGTAGTGGGGGACTGTGTTTGTGCTTTCCTCTGGTCAGCTCTGGTAAAAGTCAGATTTCTTTGTCTCAGATCTTCCTCTAGCCTTGTTCTTCTTTCGAGAGTTTCCTTGTGCTGCCTCAGTTGGATCTCCTTCACATGACAGGGGGGTGCCCGAGCAGCGACCCTCCCAAGCTCTAGCCCAACTCCTACTTACCTGCCAGGTGAGATACTATAATCAGGAAGGTGCTTCTCCCAGGGCAAGGCTCACCCATTGCACTCTGGGTGTGCTGCTCCTGCGATTTCCCCAAATGTGGGAAACTTGACTGCATAATTTGTGTTTCCCCTGGTCGGCTCTCGTATAATTCAGATCTCTTTGTCTCAGGTCTCTCTCCAGCCTAGTTTGCTGTCTGTTTCAACTTCTCTTTTCTTGAGCCGCTCCCTTCTATGCCCTTGCGCACTATCCTGACTTCTCCCGTCTGCTTACTTTGTGCCTTCCAATGCACAATGCAAACTACAGGTAGTGCTGCAGGGCCCACACCCTTTTACTTGCCGTTCAGAGCAGCTCTGGAGCTGTTACAGTGCCCAGCTGCTGCAATAAATCAGCTTGAATGCTTCAGGGGATGGGGCATGGCAAACATGAGCCCCACACCAAAGGAGGGTGGGGGTGTTTAATGCGAACTAGGGGTCATCCAAGCACCGCAAAAGGCCGCCATGCCCTGCACGCCCCTTTTCTCTTTTCATATGCAGATGAGGGTTGAAGCCAACTTTGACCCACTGCTTGGATGACATCACCGTATGCAAATCCGTCTTCTGCAGAACTTCCCCCAGGAATGCTTGCACTAGTTGTTGCATTTGGTTTGTTGTTTGGGGGTGCTTCAGTATTAGGCAGCCTTCTGCCCTCCCATGTTCATCTGAAAATATGTGTTCTCCCTGCAGTTGTTGTCCCCAGATGAGAGTTCCCTTGTGCTGCCTCAGTTGAATCTCCTTTACTTGACAGAGATGTGCATGAGCAGCGGCCCTCCCCAGCCCTATCCCAAATCATACTTATTTTGCATAGGAGATACCATGGTCATGAAGATTACTCTCCCAGGGTGAGGTTCATTCATTGCATTCTGGGTATGCTGACCCCTGTGATTTCCCCAAATGTGGGAAACGCGACTGCTTTATTTGTTGGTAGTGGGGGACTGTGTTTGTGTTTTCCTCTGGTCAGCTCTGGTAAAAGTCAAATTTCTTTGTTTCAGATCTTCCTCTAGCCTTGTTCTTCTTTCGAGAGTTTCCTTGTGCTGCCTCAGTTGGATCTCCTTCACTTGACAGGGGGGTGCCCGAGCAGCGACCCTCCCCAGCTCTAGCCCAACTCCTACTTACCTGCCAGGTGAGATACTATGATCATGAAGGTGCTTCTCCCAGGGCAAGGCTCACCCATTGCACTCTGGGTGTGCTGCCCCTGCGATTTCCCCAAATGTGGGAAACTTGACTGCATAATTTGTGTTTCCCCTGGTCAGGTCTCGTATAATTCAGATCTCTTTGTCTCAGGTCTCTCTCCAGCCTAGTTTGCTGTCTGTTTCAACTTCTCTTTTCTTGAGCCGCTCCCTTTTATACCCTTGTGCACTATCCTGACTTCTCCTCCTGTCTGCTTACTTTGTGCCTTCCAATGCGCAATGCAAACTACAGGTAGTGCTGCAGGGCCCACACCCTTTTACTTGCCTTACTGAACAGCTCTGGAGCTGTTACAGTGCCAAGCTGCTGCAAGAAATCAGCTTGAATGCTTCAGGGGATGGGGCATGGCCAACATGAGCCCCACACCGAAGGAGGGTGGAGGTGTTTAATGCGAACTAAGGGTCATCCAAGCGCCGCAAAAGGCCGCCATGCCCTGCATACCCCTTTTCTCTTTTCATATGCAGATGAGGGTTCCAGCCAACTTTGGCCCACTGCTTGGATGACATCACCGTATGCAATTCCGTCTTCTGCAGAACTTCCCCCAGGAATGCTTGTACTAGTTGTTGCATTTGGTTTGTTGTTTGGGGGTGCTTCAGTATTAGGCAGCCTTCTGCCCTCCCATGTTCATCTGAAAATATGTGTTCTCCCTGCAGTTGTTGTCCCCAGATGAGAGTTTCCTTGTGCTGCCTCAGTTGAATCTCCTTTACTTGACAGAGATGTGCATGAGCAGCGGCCCTCCCCAGCCCTATCCCAAATCATACTTATTTTGCATAGGAGATACCATGGTCATGAAGATTGTTCTCCCAGGGTGAGGTTCATTCATTGCATTTTGGGTATGCTGACCCCTGTGATTTCCCCAAATGTGGGAAACTCGACTGCATTATTTGTGGTAGTGGGGGACTGTGTTTGTGCTTTCCTCTGGTCAGCTCTGGAAAAAGTCAGATTTCTTTGTCTCAGATCTTCCTCTAGCCTTGTTCTTCTTTCGAGAGTTCCCTTGTGCTGCCTCAGTTGGATCTCTTTCACTTGACAGGGGGGTGCCCGAACAGCGACTTTCCCCAGCTCTAGCCCAACTCCTACTTACCTGCCAGGTGAGATACTATGATCATGAAGGTGCTTCTCCCAGGGCAAGGCTCACCCATTGCACTCTGAGTGTGCTGCCCCTGCGATTTCCCCAAATGTGGGAAACTTGACTGCATAATTTGTGTTTCCCCTGGTCGGCTCTCGTATAATTCAGATCTCTTTGTCTCAGGTCTCTCTCCAGCCTAGTTTGCTGTCTGTTTCCACTTCTCTTTTCTTCAGCCGCTCCCTTCTATACCCTTGTGCACTATCCTGACTTCTCCTCCCGTCTGCTTACTTTGTGCCTTCCAATGCACAATGCACACTACATGTAGTGCTGCAGGGCCCACACCCTTTTACTTGCCTTACAGAGCAGCTCTGGAGCTGTTACAGTGCCCAGCTGCTGCAAGAAATCAGCTTGAATGCTTCAGGGGATGGGGCATGGCCAACATGAGCCCCACACCAAAGGAGGGTGGAGGTGTTTAATGCGAACTAGGGGTCATCCAAGCACCGCAAAAGGCCGCCATGCCCTGCACGCCCCTTTTCTCTTTTCATATGCAGATGAGGGTTGAAGCCAACTTTGACCCACTGCTTGGATGACATCACCGTATGCAAATCCGTCTTCTGCAGAACTTCCCCCAGGAATGCTTGCACTAGTTGTTGCATTTGGTTTGTTGTTTGGGGGTGCTTCAGTATTAGGCAGCCTTTTGCCCTCCCATGTTCATCTGAAAATATGTGTTCTCCCTGCAGTTGTTGTCCCAAGATGAGAGTTCCCTTGTGCTGCCTCAGTTGAATCTCCTTTACTTGACAGAGATGTGCATGAGCAGCGGCCCTCCCCAGCCCTATTCCAAATCATACTTATTTTGCATAGGAGATACCATGGTCATGAAGATTTTTCTCCCAGGGTGAGGTTCATTCATTGCATTTTGGGTATGCTGACCCCTGTGATTTCCCCAAATGTGGGAAACTTGACTGCATTATTTGTGGTAGTGGGAGACTGTGTTTGTGCTTTCCTCTGGTCAGCTCTGGTAAAAGTCAGATTTCTTTGTCTCAGATTTTCCTTTAGCCTTGTTCTTCTTTCGAGAGTTCCCTTGTGCTGCCTCAGTTGGATCTCCTTCACTTTACAGGGGGGTACCCGAGCAGCGACCCTCCCCAGCTCTAGCCCAACTCCTACTTACCTGCCAGGTGAGATACTATGATCATGAAGGTGCTTCTCCCAGGGCAAGGCTCACCCATTGTACTCTGGGTGTGCTGCTCCTGCGATTTCCCCAAATGTGGGAAACTTGACTGCATAATTTGTGTTTCCCCTGGTCGGCTCTCGTATAATTCAGATCTCTTTGTCTCAGGTCTCTCTCCAGCCTAGTTTGCTGTCTGTTTCCACTTCTCTTTTCTTCAGCCGCTCCCTTCTATACCCTTGTGCACTATCCTGACTTCTCCTCCCGTCTGCTTACTTTGTGCCTTCCAATGCACAATGCAAACTACAGGTAGTGCTGCAGGGCCCACACCCTTTTACTTGCCTTACAGAGCAGCTCTGGAGCTGTTACAGTGCCCAGCTGCTGCAAGAAATCAGCTTGAATGCTTCAGGGGCTGGGGCATAGCCAACATGAGCCCCACACCGAAGGAGGGTGGAGGTGTTTAATGCAAACTAGGGGTCAGACAAGCGCCGCAAAAGGCCACCATGCCCTGCACGCCCCTTTTCTGTTTTCATATGCAGACGAGGGTTGAAGCCAACTTTGACCCACTGCTTGGATGACATCACCATATGCAAATCCATCTGCGGCAGGCCTTCCCCCAGGAATGCTTGCACTAGTTGTTGCATTTGGTTTGTTGTTTGGAGGTGCTTCAGTATTAGGCAGCCTTCTGCCCTCCCATGTTCATCTGAAAATATGTGTTCTCCCTGCAGTTGTTGTCCCAAGATGAGAGTTCCCTTGTGCTGCCTCAGTTGAATCTCCTTTACTTGACAGAGATGTGCATGAGCAGCGGCCCTCCCCAGCCCTATTCCAAATCATACTTATTTTGCATAGGAGATACCATGGTCATGAAGATTTTTCTCCCAGGGTGAGGTTCATTCATTGCATTTTGGGTATGCTGACCCCTGTGATTTCCCCAAATGTGGGAAACTTGACTGCATTATTTGTGGTAGTGGGAGACTGTGTTTGTGCTTTCCTCTGGTCAGCTCTGGTAAAAGTCAGATTTCTTTGTCTCAGATTTTCCTTTAGCCTTGTTCTTCTTTCGAGAGTTCCCTTGTGCTGCCTCAGTTGGATCTCCTTCACTTTACAGGGGGGTACCCGAGCAGCGACCCTCCCCAGCTCTAGCCCAACTCCTACTTACCTGCCAGGTGAGATACTATGATCATGAAGGTGCTTCTCCCAGGGCAAGGCTCACCCATTGTACTCTGGGTGTGCTGCTCCTGCGATTTCCCCAAATGTGGGAAACTTGACTGCATAATTTGTGTTTCCCCTGGTCGGCTCTCGTATAATTCAGATCTCTTTGTCTCAGGTCTCTCTCCAGCCTAGTTTGCTGTCTGTTTCCACTTCTCTTTTCTTCAGCCGCTCCCTTCTATACCCTTGTGCACTATCCTGACTTCTCCTCCCGTCTGCTTACTTTGTGCCTTCCAATGCACAATGCAAACTACAGGTAGTGCTGCAGGGCCCACACCCTTTTACTTGCCTTACAGAGCAGCTCTGGAGCTGTTACAGTGCCCAGCTGCTGCAAGAAATCAGCTTGAATGCTTCAGGGGATGGGGCATGGCCAACATGAGCCCCACACCAAAGGAAGGTGGAGGTGTTTAATGCGAACTAGGGGTCATCCAAGCACCGCAAAAAGCCGCCATGCCCTGCACGCCCCTTTTCTCTTTTCATATGCAGATGAGGGTTGAAGCCAACTTTGACCCACTGCTTGGATGACATCACCGTATGCAAATCCGTCTTCTGCAGAACTTCCCCCAGGAATGCTTGCACTAGTTGTTGCATTTGGTTTGTTGTTTGGGGGTGCTTCAGTATTAGGCAGCCTTCTGCCCTCCCATGTTCATCTGAAAAGATGTGGTCTCCCTGCAGTTGTTGTCCCCAGATGAGAGTTCCCTTGTGCTGCCTCAGTTGAATCTCCTTAACTTGACAGAGATGTGCCTGAGCAGCGGCCCACCCCAGCTCTATCCCAAATCATACTTATTTTGCATAGGACATACCATGGTCATGAAGATTATTCTCCCAGGGTGAGGTTCATTCATTGCATTCTGGGTATGCTGACCCCTGTGATTTCCCCAAATGTGGGAAACTCGACTGCTTTATTTGTGGTAGTGGGGGACTGTGTTTGTGTTTTCCTCTGGTCAGCTCTGGTAAAAGTCAGATTTCTTTGTTTCAGATCTTCCTCTAGCCCTGTTCTTCTTTTGAGAGTTCCCTTGTGCTGCCTCAGTTGGATCTCCTTCACTTGACAGGGGGGTGCCCGAGCAGAGACCCTCCCCAGCTCTAGCCCAACTCCTACTTACCTGCCAGGTGAGATACTATGATCATGATGGTGCTTCTCCCAGGGCAAGGCTCACCCATTGCACTCTGGGTGTGCTGCCCCTGCGATTTCCCCAAATGTGGGAAACTTGACTGCATAATTTGTGTTTCCCCTGGTCGGCTCTCGTATAATTCAGATCTCTTTGTCTCAGGTCTCTCTCCAGCCTAGTTTGCTGTCTGTTTCCACTTCTCTTTTCTTCAGCCGCTCCCTTCTATAACCTTGTGCACTATCCTGACTTCTCCTCCCGTCTGCTTACTTTGTGCCTTCCAATGCACAATGCAAACTACAGGTAGTGCTGCAGGGCCCACACCCTTTTACTTGCCTTACAGAGCAGCTCTGGAGCTGTTACAGTGCCCAGCTGCTGCAAGAAATCTGCTTGAATGCTTCAGGGGATGGGGCATGGCCAACATGAGCCCCACACCAAAAGAGGGTGGAGGTGTTTAATGCGAACTAGGGGTCATCCAAGCACCGCAAAAGGCCGCCATGCCCTGCACGCCCCTTTTCTCTTTTCATATGCAGACGAGGGTTGAAGCCAACTTTGACCCACTGCTTGGATGACATCACCATATGCAAATCCATCTGCGGCAGGCCTTCCCCCAGGAATGCTTGCACTAGTTGTTGCATTTGGTTTGTTGTTTGGGGGTGCTTCAGTATTAGGCAGCCTTCTGCCCTCCCATGTTCATCTGAAAATATATGTTCTCCCTGCAGTTGTTGTCCCCAGATGAGAGTTCCCTTGTGTTGCCTCAGTTAAATCTCCTTTACTTGACAGAGATGTGCATGAGCAGCGGCCCTCCCCAGCCCTATTCCAAATCATACTTATTTTGCATAGGAGATACCATGGTCATGAAGATTTTTCTCCCAGGGTGAGGTTTATTCATTGCATTTTGGGTATGCTGACCCCTGTGATTTCCCCAAATGTGGGAAACTTGACTGCATTATTTGTGGTAGTGGGAGGCTGTGTTTGTGATTTCTTCTGGTCAGCTCTGGTAAAAGTCAGATTTCTTTGTCTCAGATTTTCCTTTAGCCTTGTTCTTCTTTCGAGAGTTCCCTTGTGCTGCCTCAGTTGGATCTCCTTCACTTTACAGGGGGGTACCCGAGCAGCGACCCTCCCCAGCTCTAGCCCAACTCCTACTTACCTGCCAGGTGAGATACTATGATCATGAAGGTGCTTCTCCCAGGGCAAGGCTCACCCATTGTACTCTGGGTGTGCTGCTCCTGCGATTTCCCCAAATGTGGGAAACTTGACTGCATAATTTGTGTTTCCCCTGGTCGGCTCTCGTATAATTCAGATCTCTTTGTCTCAGGTCTCTCTCCAGCCTAGTTTGCTGTCTGTTTCCACTTCTCTTTTCTTCAGCCGCTCCCTTCTATACCCTTGTGCACTATCCTGACTTCTCCCGTCTGCTTACTTTGTGCCTTCCAATGCACAATGCAAACTACAGGTAGTGCTGCAGGGCCCACACCCTTTTACTTGCCTTACAGAGCAGCTCTGGAGCTGTTACAGTGGCCAGCTGCTGCAAGAAATCAGCTTGAATGCTTCAGGGGCTGGGGCATAGCCAACATGAGCCCCACACCGAAGGAGGGTGGAGGTGTTTAATGCAAACTAGGGGTCAGTCAAGCGCCGCAAAAGGCCACCATGCCCTGCACGCCCCTTTTCTGTTTTTATATGCAGACGAGGGTTGAAGCCACCTTTGACCCACTGCTTGGATGACATCACCATATGCAAATCCATCTGCGGCAGGCCTTCCCCCAGGAATGCTTGCACTAGTTGTTGCATTTGGTTTGTTGTTTGGGGGTGCTTCAGTATTAGGCAGCCTTCTGCTCCACCCTCCTTTGGTGTGGGGCTCATGTTGGCCATGTCCCATCCCCTGAAGCATTCAAGCAGATTTCTTGCAGCAGCTGGGCACTGTAACAGCTCCAGAGACGCTCTGTAAGGCAAGTAAAAGGGTGTGGGCCCTGCAGCACTACCTGTAGTTTGCATTGTGCATTGGAAGGCACAAAGTAAGCAGACGGGAGGAGAAGTCAGGATAGTGCACAAGGGTATAGAAGGGAGCGGCTGAAGAAAAGAGAAGTGGAAACAGACAGCAAACTAGGCTGGAGAGAGATCTGAGACAAAGAGATCTGAATTATACGAGAGCCGACCAGGGGAAACACAAATTATGCAGTCAAGTTTCCCACATTTGGGGAAATCGCAGGGGCAGCACACCCAGAGTGCAATGGGTGAGCCTTGCCCTGGGAGAAGCACCTTCATGATCATAGTATCTCACCTGGCAGGTAAGTAGGAGTTGGGCTAGAGCTAGGGAGGGTCGCTGCTCGGGCACCCCCCTGTTAAGTGAAGGAGATCCAACTGAGGCAGCACAAGGGAACTCTCGAAAGAAGAACAAGGCTAAAGGAAAATCTGAAACAAAGAAATCTGACTTTTACCAGAGCTGACCAGAAGAAATCACAAACACAGCCTCCCACTACCACAAATAATGCAGTCGAGTTTCCCACATTTGGGGAAATCACAGGGGTCAGCATACCCAAAATGCAATGAATGAACCTCACCCTGGGAGAAAAATCTTCATGACCATGGTATCTCCTATGCAAAATAAGTATGATTTGGAAGAGGGCTGGGGAGGGCCGCTGCTCATGCACATCTCTGTCAAGTAAAGGAGATTCAACTGAGGCAGCACAAGGGAACTCTCATCTTGGGACAACAACTGCAGGGAGAACATATATTTTCAGATGAACATGGGAGGGCAGAAGGCTGCCTAATACTGAAGCACCCCCAAACAACAAACCAAATGCAACAACTAGTGCAAGCATTCCTGGGGGAAGGCCTGCCGCAGATGGATTTGCATATGGTGATGTCATCCAAGCAGTTGGTCAAAGTTGGCTTCAACCCTCGTCTGCATATGAAAAGAGAAAAGGGGCGTGCAGGGCATGGTGGCCTTTTGCGGCGCTTGGCTGACCCCTAGTTTGCATTAAACACCTCCACCCTCCTTTGGTGTGGGGCTCATGTTGGCTATGCCCCAGCCCCTGAAGCATTCAAGCTGATTTCTTGCAGCAGCTGGGCACTGTAACAGCTCCAGAGCTGCTCTGTAAGGCAAGTAAAAGGGTGTGGGCCCTGCAGCACTACCTGTAGTTCGCATTGTGCGTTGGAAGGCACAAAGTAAGCAGACAGGAGGAGAAGTCAGGATAGTGCGCAAGGGCATAGAAGGGAGCGGCTCAAGAAAAGAGAAGTGGAAACAGACAGCAAACTAGGCTGGAGAGAGACCTGAGACAAAGAGATCTGAATTATACGAGAGCCGACCAGGGGAAACACAAATTATGCAGTCAAGTTTCCCACATTTGGGGAAATCGCAGGGGCAGCACACTCAGAGTGCAATGGGTGAGCCTTGCCCTGGGAGAAGCACCTTCATGATCATAGTATCTCACCTGGCAGGTAAGTAGGAGTTGGGCTAGAGCTGGGGAGGGTCGCTGCTCGGGTACCCCCCTGTAAAGTGAAGGAGATCCAACTGAGGCAGCACAAGGGAACTCTCGAAAGAAGAACAAGGCTAGAGGAAAATCTGAGACAAAGAAATCTGACTTTTACCAGAGCTGACCAGAGGAAAGCACAAACACAGTCCCCCACTACCACAAATAATGCAGTCAAGTTTCCCACATTTGGGGAAATCACAGAGGTCAGCATACCCAAAATGCAATGAATGAACCTCACCCTGGGAGAACAATCTTCATGACCATGGTATCTCCTATGCAAAATAAGTATGATTTGGAATAGGGCTGGGAAGGGCCGCTGCTCATGCACATCTCTGTCAAGTAAAGGAGATTCAACTGAGGCAGCACAAGGGAACTCTCATCTGGGGACAACAACTGCAGGGAGAACACATATTTTCAGATGAACATGGGAGGGCAGAAGGCTGCCTAATACTGAAGCACCCCCAAACAACAAACCAAATGCAACAACTAGTGCAAGCATTCCTGGGGGAAGTTCTGCAGAAGATGGATTTGCATACGGTGATGTCATCCAAGCAGTGGGTCAAAGTTGGCTTCAACCCTCATCTGCATATGAAAAGAGAAAAGGGGCGTGCAGGGCATGGCGGCCTTTTGCGGTGCTTGGATGACCCCTAGTTCGCATTAAACACCTCCACCCTCCTTCGGTGTGGGGCTCATGTTGGCTATGCCCCAGCCCCTGAAGCATTCAAGCTGATTTCTTGCAGCAGCTGGGCACTGTAACAGCTCCAGAGCTGCTCTGTAAGGCAAGTAAAAGGGTGTGGGCCCTGCAGCACTACCTGTAGTTTGCATTGTGCATTGGAAGGCACAAAGTAAGCAGATGGGAGGAGAAGTCAGGATAGTGCACAAGGGTATAGAAGGGAGCGGCTGAAGAAAAGAGAAGTGGAAACAGACAGCAAACTAGGCTGGAGAGAGACCTGAGACAAAGAGATCTGAATTATACGTGAGCCGACCAGGGGAAACACAAATTATGCAGTCAAGATTCCCACATTTGGGGAAATCGCAGGAGCATCACACCCAGAGTACAATGGGTGAGCCTTGCCCTGGGAGAAGCACCTTCATGATCATAGTATCTCACCTGGCAGGTAAGTAGGAGTTGGGCTAGAGCTGGGGAGGGTCGCTGCTCGGGTACCCCCCTGTAAAGTGAAGGAGATCCAACTGAGGCAGCACAAGGGAACTCTCGAAAGAAGAACAAGGCTAAAGGAAAATCTGAGACAAAGAAATCTGACTTTTACCAGAGCTGACCAGAGGAAAGCACAAACACAGTCTCCCACTACCACAAATAATGCAGTCAAGTTTCCGACATTTGGGGAAATCACAGGGGTCAGCATACCCAAAATGCAATGAATGAACCTCACCCTGGGAGAAAAATCTTCATGACCATGGTATCTCCTATGCAAAATAAGTATGATTTGGAATAGGGCTGGGGAGGGCCGCTGCTCATGCACATCTCTGTCAAGTAAAGGAGATTCAACTGAGGCAGCACAAGGGAACTCTCATCTTGGGACAACAACTGCAGGGAGAACATATATTTTCAGATGAACATGGGAGGGCAGAAGGCTGCCTAATACTGAAGCACCCCCAAACAACAAACCAAATGCAACAACTAGTGCAAGCATTCCTGGGGGAAGGCCTGCCGCAGATGGATTTGCATATGGTTATGTCATCCAAGCAGTGGGTCAAAGTTGGCTTCAACCCTCGTCTGCATATGAAAAGAGAAAAGGGGCGTGCAGGGCATGGTGGCCTTTTGCGGCGCTTGGCTGACCCCTAGTTTGCATTAAACACCTCCACCCTCCTTTGGTGTGGGGCTCATGTTGGCTATGCCCCAGCCCCTGAAGCATTCAAGCTGATTTCTTGCAGCAGCTGGGCACTGTAACAGCTCCAGAGCTGCTCTGTAAGGCAAGTAAAAGGGTGTGGGCCCTGCAGCACTACCTGTAGTTCGCATTGTGCATTGGAAGGCACAAAGTAAGCAGACGGGAGGAGAAGTCAGGATAGTGCACAAGGGTATAGAAGGGAGCGGCTGAAGAAAAGAGAAGTGGAAACAGACAGCAAACTAGGCTGGAGAGAGACCTGAGACAAAGAGATCTGAATTATACGAGAGCCGACCAGGGGAAACACAAATTATGCAGTCAAGTTTCCCACATTTGGGGAAATCGCAGGGGCAGCACACCCAGAGTGCAATGGGTGAGCCTTGCCCTGGGAGAAGCACCTTCATGATCATAGTATCTCACCTGGCAGGTAAGTAGGAGTTGGGCTAGAGCTGGGGAGGGTCGCTGCTCGGGTTCCCCCCTGTGAAGTGAAGGAGATCCAACTGAGGCAGCACCAGGGAACTCTCGAAAGAAGAACAAGGCTAGAGGAAGATCTGAGACAAAGAAATCTGACTTTTACCAGAGCTGACCAGAGGAAAGCACAAACACAGTCCCCCACTACCACAAATAATGCAGTCGAGTTTCCCACATTTGGGAAAATCACAGGGGTCAGCATACCCAGAATGCAATGAATGAACCTCACCCTGGGAGAACAATCTTCATGACCATGGTATCTCCTATGCAAAATAAGTATGATTTGGGATAGGGCTGGTGAGGGCCGCTGCTCAGGCACATCTCTGTCAAGCAAAGGAGATTCAACTGAGGCAGCACAAGGGAACTCTCATCTGGGGACAACAACTGCAGGGAGACCACATCTTTTCAGATGAACATGGGAGGGCGGAAGGCTGCCTAATACTGAAGCACCATCAAATATCAAACCATATGCAACAACTAGTACAAGCACTCCTGGGGGAAGGTCTGCAGCAGACGGATTTGCATATGGTGATGTTATCCAAGCAGTGGGCCAAAGTTGACTGGAACCCTCATCTGCATATGAAAAGAGAAAAGGGGCATGCAGGGCATGGCGGCCTTTTGCAGTGCTTGGATGACCCCTAGTTCGCATTAAACACCCCCACCCTCCTTTGGTGTGGGGCTCATGTTGGCCATGCCCCATCCCCTGAAGCATTCAAGCTGATTTCTTGCAGCAGCTGGGCACTGTAACAGCTCCAGAGCTGCTCTGTAAGGCAAGTAAAAGGGTGTGGGCCCTGAAGCACTACCTGTAGTTTGCATTGTGCATTGGAAGGCACAAAGTAAGCAGACGGGAGGAGAAGTCAGGATAGTGCACAAGGGTATAGAAGGGAGCGGCTGAAGAAAAGAGAAGTGGAAACAGACAGCAAACTAGGCTGGAGAGAGACCTGAGACAAAGAGATCTGAATTATACGAGAGCCGACCAAGGGAAACACAAATTATGCAGTCAAGTTTCCCACATTTGGGGAAATCGCAGGGGCAGCACACCCAGAGTGCAATGGGTGAGCCTTGCCCTGGGAGAAGCACCTTCATGATCATAGTATCTCACCTGGCAGGTAAGTAGGAGTTGGGCTAGAGCTGGGGAGGGTCGCTGCTCGGGTACCCCCCTGTAAAGTGAAGGAGATCCAACTGAGGCAGCACAAGGGAACTCTCGAAAGAAGAACAAGGCTAGAGGAAAATCTGAGACAAAGAAATCTGACTTTTACCAGAGCTGACCAGAGGAAAGCACAAACACAGTCCCCCACTACCACAAATAATGCAGTCAAGTTTCCCACATTTGGGGAAATCACAGGGGTCAGCATACCCAAAATGCAATGAATGAACCTCACCCTGGGAGAACAATCTTCATGACCATGGTATCTCCTATGCAAAATAAGTATGATTTGGAATAGGGCTGGGGAGGGCCGCTGCTCATGCACATCTCTGTCAAGTAAAGGAGATTCAACTGAGGCAGCACAAGGGAACTCTCATCTGGGGACAACAACTGCAGGGAGAACACATATTTTCAGATGAACATGGGAGGGCAGAAGGCTGCCTAATACTGAAGCACCCCCAAACAACAAACCAAATGCAACAACTAGTGCAAGCATTCCTGGGGGAAGTTCTGCAGAAGACGGATTTGCATACGGTGATGTCATCCAAGCAGTGGGTCAAAGTTGGCTTCAACCCTCATCTGCATATGAAAAGAGAAAATGGGCGTGCAGGGCATGGCGGCCTTTTGCGGTGCTTGGATGACCCCTAGTTCGCATTAAACACCTCCACCCTCCTTTGGTGTGGGGCTCATGTTGGCCATGCCCCATCCCCTGAAGCATTCAAGCTGATTTCTTGCAGCAGCTGGGCACTGTAACAGCTCCAGAGCTGCTCTGTAAGGCAAGTAAAAGGGTGTGGGCCCTGCAGCACTTCCTGTAGTTTGCATTGTGCATTGGAAGGCACAAAGTAAGCAGACTGGAGGAGAAGTCAGGATAGTGCACAAGGGTATAGAAGGGAGCGGCTGAAGAAAAGAGAAGTGGAAACAGACAGCAAACTAGGCTGGAGAGAGACCTGAGACAAAGAGATCTGAATTATACGAGAGCCGACCAGGGGAAACACAAATTATGCAGTCAAGTTTCCCACATTTGGGGAAATCGCAGGGGCAGCACACCCAGAGTGCAATGGGTGAGCCTTGCCCTGGGAGAAGCACCTTCATGTTAGCATAAAAATAAAGCCAGAAAATGAAGAGCTGTTTAATCAGTCAATTGGATTTTTTTGCCAGCATATTTCTTTTTTCTCTGCAACCCACTGCTAAATTGTGCTTCCTAGCTGTTTTTATAAAATCACTGAATCAAATCTAACTCTGATTACATCAGAGAAGGCCAGGTACCCTACACCATAACAGGGGTTTTCGAAATTTTGACTTGTCTACTTAAATATCACCAAAATCTGATCACAAGGTCAATTACGTCCCTGGGTGGGATTGAACCACCAACCTTTTGATTAATAGCTGAACACACTAACCGATTGCGCCACAGAGACACTTTGCAAAAAGTACATACTGACAAAGACTAATAAGCATTCATCTAGAACGTTTCCTAGAAAAACTTTAAAAAGTCAATAATCTGGAGAGTTTTTGTAAGATGTTTCTTCCAGCAACCAATGAAGAAACACATTGGTACTTTCGCATGATGAGTGAGTGCTTCAGGATCTCTTGCACTTACATGTGCAGCAGAGTACTGCACTGGAAGCATGCTGGGCCCATAACCCAGAGGTAGGCAGATTGAAACTATCCTTTGCTATATGCATTTTTTTTTTGTTCATTAAAGTAATCCAAAACTGGGATTGATATTTTAGCTTTTATTTTTACTTAAAGTACAATAACTTTTACCATTTTAATTTTTTTTAATAGTATATTGACAGTATTGTTTTCTTTCAAAAATCCAATTAATTTTCTTTACCCGATTATTAAAATGGTAATTGACAAAAACAAACTACATTGTCACCAGAAGAGCAATACAAAATGTACAAGTGATATATTAAAATCATCTTTTCAGCTTGAATTTCAATGATGCATTGGGGCAACGATTTTGTGAGAAACATCTTCACCCTTAAATAAAGATTTTCTTAATTCCTTACCTGTGTGCTAATTAGATATCACCTTGTTTTCACATTAAACAGACTTCCACATGAGAAAGCAGCAAGGATGCAGTGGCGTTAATGTTTCCTGGTGTCAACCTGTATTATTTCAGTAGATATTGAAATGAGGATGCATCTTGCTGCCTTTCCAATGAAGCAAGTTTAATTTAGTAATAGGTGAAAAACCATCACTACAAATATGTTAATCAGATACTTGGCTTTGTGGACACTTTTCAGAGAACAAATTAGTTAGCATAAAAATAAAGCCAGAAAATGAAGAGCTGTTTAATCATTCAATTGGATTTTTCTGCCAGCATATTTCTTTTTCTCTGCAACCCACTGCTAAATTGTGCTTCCTAGCTGTTTTTATAACATCACTGAATCAAATCTAACTCTGATTACATCAGAGAAGGCCAGGTACCCTACACCATAAGAGGGGGTTTGCAATTTTGACTTGTCTACTTAAATATCACCAAAATCTGATCACAAGGTCAATTACGTCCCTGGGTGGGATTGAACCACCAACCTTTTGATTAATAGCTGCACACACTAACCGATTGCGCCACAGAGACACTTTGCGAAAAGTATATACTGACAAAGACTAATAAGCATTCATCTAGAACGTTTCCTAGAAAAACTTTAAAAAGTCAATAATCTGGAGAGTGTTTGTAAGATGTTTCTTCCAGCAACCAATGAAGAAACACATTGGTACTTTCGCATGATGAGTGAGTGCTTCAGGATCTCTTGCACTTACATGTGCAGCAGAGTACTGCAATGGAAGCATGCTGGGTCCATAACCCAGAGGTAGGCAGATTGAAACTATCCTTTGCTATATGCATTTTTTTTTGTTCATTAAAGTAATCCAAAACTGGGATTGATATTTTAGCTTTTATTTTTACTTAAAGTACAATAACTTTTACCATTTTAATTTGTTTTAATAGTATATTGACAGTATTGTTTTCTTTCAAAAATCCACTTAATTTTCTTTACCCTATTATTAAAATGGTAATTGACAAAAACAAACTACATTGTCACCAGAAGAGCAATACAAAATGTACAAGTGATATATTAAAATCATCTTTCCAGCTTGAATTTCAATGATGCATTGGGGCAACGATTTTGTGAGAAACATCTTCACCCTTAAATAAAGATTTTCTTAATTCCTTACCTGTGTGCTAATTAGATATCACCTTGTTTTCACATTAAACAGACTTCCACATGAGAAAGCAGCAAGGATGCAGTGGCGTTAATGTTTCCTGGTGTCAACCTGTATTATTTCAGTAGATATTGAAATGAGGATGCATCTTGCTGCCTTTCCAATGAAGCAAGTTTAATTTAGTAATAGGTGAAAAACCATCCCTACAAATATGTTAATCAGATACTTGGCTTTGTGGACACTTTTCAGAGAACAAATTAGTTAGCATAAAAATAAAGCCAGAAAATGAAGAGCTGTTTAATCACTCAATTGGATTTTTCTGCCAGCATTTTTCTTTTTCTCTGCAACCCACTGCTAAATTGTGCTTCCTAGCTGTTTTTATAAAATCACTGAATCAAATCTAACTCTGATTACATCAGAGAAGGCCAGGTACCCTACACCATAACAGGGGGTTTGAAATTTTGACTTGTCTACTTAAAGATCACCAAAATCTGATAACAAGGTCAATTAAGTCCCTGGGTGGGATTGAACCACCAACCTTTTGGTTAATAGCCTTACACACTAACTGATTGCGCCACCGCGACACTTTGCAAAAGTACATACTGACAAAGGCTAATAAGCATTCATCTAGAACGATTCCTAGAAACATTTTAAAAAGTCAATAATGTGGAGAGTTTTTGTATGATGTTTCTTCCATCAACCAATGAAGAAACACATTGGTACTTTCCCATGATGAGTGAGTGCTTCAGGATCTCTTGCACTTACATGTGCAGCAGAGTACTGTAATGGAAGCATGCTGGGTCCATAACCCAGAGGTAGGCAGATTGAAACTATCCTCTGCTATATGCATTTTTTTTTGTTAATTAAAGTAATCCAAAACTGGGATTGATATTTTTGCTCTTTTATTTTTACTTAAAGTACAATAACTTTTACCATTTTAATTTGTTTTAATAGTATATTGACAGTATTGTTTTCTTTCAAAAATCCAATTAATTTTCTTTACCCGATTATTAAAATGGTTATTGACAAAAGCAAACTACATTGTCACCAGAAGAGCAATACAAAATGTACAAGTGATATATTAAAATCATCTTTCCAGCTTGAATTTCAATGATGCATTGGGGCAACGATTTTGTGAGAAACATCTTCACCCTTAAATAAAGATTTTCTTAATTCCTTACCTGTGTGCTAATTAGATATCACCTTGTTTTCACATTAAACAGACTTCCACATGAGAAAGCAGCAAGGATGCAGTGGCGTTAATGTTTCCTGGTGTCAACCTGTATTATTTCAGTAGATATTGAAATGAGGATGCATCTTGCTGCCTTTCCAATGAAGCAAGTTTAATTTAGTAATAGGTGAAAAACCATCCCTACAAAGATGTTAATCAGATACTTGGCTTTGTGGACACTTTTCAGAGAACAAATTTGTTAGCATAAAAATAAAGCCAGAAAATGAAGAGCTGTTTAATCAGTCAATTGGATTTTTTTGCCAGCATATTTCTTTTTCTCTGCAACCCACTGCTAAATTGTGCTTCCTAGCTGTTTTTATAAAATCACTGAATCAAATCTAACTCTGATTACATCAGAGAAGGCCAGGTACCCTACACCATAACAGGGGTTTTCGAAATTTTGACTTGTCTACTTAAATATCACCAAAATCTGATCACAAGGTCAATTACATCCCTGGGTGGGATTGAACCACCAACCTTTTGATTAATAGCTGAACACACTAACCGATTGCGCCACAGAGACACTTTGCAAAAAGTACATACTGACAAAGACTAATAAGCATTCATCTAGAACGTTTCCTAGAAAAACTTTAAAAAGTCAATAATCTGGAGAGTTTTTGTAAGATGTTTCTTCCAGCAACCAATGAAGAAACACATTGGTACTTTCGCATGATGAGTGAGTGCTTCAGGATCTCTTGCACTTACATGTGCAGCAGAGTACTTCACTGGAAGCATGCTGGGCCCATAACCCAGAGGTAGGCAGATTGAAACTATCCTTTGCTATATGCATTTTTTTTTTGTTCATTAAAGTAATCCAAAACTGGGATTGATATTTTAGCTTTTATTTTTACTTAAAGTACAATAACTTTTACCATTTTAATTTGTTTTAATAGTATATTGACAGTATTGTTTTCTTTCAAAAATCCAATTAATTTTCTTTACCCGATTATTAAAATGGTAATTGACAAAAACAAACTACATTGTCACCAGAAGAGCAATACAAAATGTACAAGTGATATATTAAAATCATCTTTCCAGCTTGAATTTCAATGATGCATTGGGGCAACGATTTTGTGAGAAACATCTTCACCCTTAAATAAAGATTTTCTTAATTCCTTACCTGTGTGCTAATTAGATATCACCTTGTTTTCACATTAAACAGACTTCCACATGAGAAAGCAGCAAGGATGCAGTGGCGTTAATGTTTCCTGGTGTCAACCTGTATTATTTCAGTAGATATTGAAATGAGGATGCATCTTGCTGCCTTTCCAATGAAGCAAGTTTAATTTAGTAATAGGTGAAAAACCATCCCTACAAAGATGTTAATCAGATACTTGGCTTTGTGGACACTTTTCAGAGAACAAATTTGTTAGCATAAAAATAAAGCCAGAAAATGAAGAGCTGTTTAATCAGTCAATTGGATTTTTTTGCCAGCATATTTCTTTTTCTCTGCAACCCACTGCTAAATTGTGCTTCCTAGCTGTTTTTATAAAATCACTGAATCAAATCTAACTCTGATTACATCAGAGAAGGCCAGGTACCCTACACCATAACAGGGGTTTTCGAAATTTTGACTTGTCTACTTAAATATCACCAAAATCTGATCACAAGGTCAATTACGTCCCTGGGTGGGATTGAACCACCAACCTTTTGATTAATAGCTGAACACACTAACCGATTGCGCCACAGAGACACTTTGCAAAAAGTACATACTGACAAAGACTAATAAGCATTCATCTAGAACGTTTCCTAGAAAAACTTTAAAAAGTCAATAATCTGGAGAGTTTTTGTAAGATGTTTCTTCCAGCAACCAATGAAGAAACACATTGGTACTTTCGCATGATGAGTGAGTGCTTCAGGATCTCTTGCACTTACATGTGCAGCAGAGTACTGCACTGGAAGCATGCTGGGCCCATAACCCAGAGGTAGGCAGATTGAAACTATCCTTTGCTATATGCATTTTTTTTTTGTTCATTAAAGTAATCCAAAACTGGGATTGATATTTTAGCTTTTATTTTTACTTAAAGTACAATAACTTTTACCATTTTAATTTGTTTTAATAGTATATTGACAGTATTGTTTTCTTTCAAAAATCCAATTAATTTTCTTTACCCGATTATTAAAATGGTAATTGACAAAAACAAACTACATTGTCACCAGAAGAGCAATACAAAATGTACAAGTGATATATTAAAATCATCTTTCCAGCTTGAATTTAAATGATGCATTGGGGCAACGATTTTGTGAGAAACATCTTCACCCTTAAATAAAGATTTTCTTAATTCCTTACCTGTGTGCTAATTAGATATCACCTTGTTTTCACATTAAACAGACTTCCACATGAGAAAGCAGCAAGGATGCAGTGGCGTTAATGTTTCCTGGTGTCAACCTGTATTATTTCAGTAGATATTGAAATGAGGATGCATCTTGCTGCCTTTCCAATGAAGCAAGTTTAATTTAGTAATAGGTGAAAAACCATCACTACAAATATGTTAATCAGATACTTGGCTTTGTGGACACTTTTCAGAGAACAAATTAGTTAGCATAAAAATAAAGCCAGAAAATGAAGAGCTGTTTAATCACTCAATTGGATTTTTCTGCCAGCATATTTCTTTTTCTCTGCAACCCACTGCTAAATTGTGCTTCCTAGCTGTTTTTATAAAATCACTGAATCAAATCTAACTCTGATTACATCAGAGAAGGCCAGGTACCCTACACCATAACAGGGGGTTTGAAATTTTGACTTGTCTACTTAAAGATCACCAAAATCTGATAACAAGGTCAATTAAGTCCCTGGGTGGGATTGAACCACCAACCTTTTGGTTAATAGCCTTACACACTAACTGATTGCGCCACAGCGACACTTTGCAAAACTATATACTGACAAAGGCTAATAAGCATTCATCTAGAACGATTCCTAGAAACATTTTAAAAAGTCAATAATGTGGAGAGTTTTTGTAAGATGTTTCTTCCATCAACCAATGAAGAAACACATTGGTACTTTCCCAAGATGAGTGAGTGCTTCAGGATCTCTTGCACTTACATGTGCAGCAGAGTACTGTAATGGAAGCATGCTGGGTCCATAACCCAGAGGTAGGCAGATTGAAACTATCCTCTGCTATATGCATTTTTTTTGTTAATTAAAGTAATCCAAAACTGGGATTGATATTTTTGCTCTTTTATTTTTACTTAAAGTACAATAACTTTTACCATTTTAATTTGTTTTAATAGTATATTGACAGTATTGTTTTCTTTCAAAAATCCAATTAATTTTCTTTACCCGATTATTAAAATGGTAATTGACAAAAACAAACTACATTGTCACCAGAAGAGCAATACAAAATGTACAAGTGATATATTAAAATCATCTTTCCAGCTTGAATTTCAATGATGCATTGGGGCAACGATTTTGTGAGAAACATCTTCACCCTTAAATAAAGATTTTCTTAATTCCTTACCTGTGTGCTAATTAGATATCACCTTGTTTTCACATTAAACAGACTTCCACATGAGAAAACAGCAAAGATGCAGTGGCGTTAATGTTTCCTGGTGTCAACCTGTATTATTTCCGTAGATATTGAAATGAGGATGCATCTTGCTGCCTTTCCAATGAAGCAAGTTTAATTTAGTAATAGGTGAAAAACCATCCCTACAAAGATGTTAATCAGATACTTGGCTTTGTGGACACTTTTCAGAGAACAAATTTGTTATCATAAAAATAAAGCCAGAAAATGAAGAGCTGTTTAATCACTCAATTGGATTTTTCTGCCAGCATTTTTCTTTTTCTCTGCAACCCACTGCTAAATTGTGCTTCCTAGCTGATTTTTTATAAAATCACTTAATCAAATCTAACTCTGATTACATCAGAGAAGGCCAGGTACCCTACACCATAAGAGGGGGTTTGCAATTTTGACTTGTCTACTTAAATATCACCAAAATCTGATCACAAGGTCAATTACGTCCCTGGGTGGGATTGAACCACCAACCTTTTGACTAATAGCTGAACACACTAACCGATTGCGCCACAGAGACACTTTGCAAAAAGTCCATACTGACAAAGACTAATAAGCATTCATCTAGAACGTTTCCTAGAAAAACTTTAAAAAGTCATTAATCTGGAGAGTTTTTGTAAGATGTTTCTTCCAGCAACCAATGAAGAAACACATTGGTACTTTCCCATGATGAGTGAGTGCTTGAGGATCTCTTGCACTTACATGTGCAGCAGAGTACTGTAATGGAAGCATGCTGGGTCCATAACCCAGAGGTAGGCAGATTGAAACTATCCTCTGCTATATGCATTTTTTTTTTGTTAATTAAAGTAATCCAAAACTGGGATTGATATTTTTGCTCTTTTATTTTTACTTAAAGTACAATAACTTTTACCATTTTAATTTGTTTTAATAGTATATTGACAGTATTGTTTTCTTTCAAAAATCCAATTAATTTTCTTTACCCAATTATTAAAATGGTAATTGACAAAAGCAAACTACATTGTCACCAGAAGAGCAATACAAAATGTACAAGTGATATATTAAAATCATCTTTCCAGCTTGAATTTCAATGATGCATTGGGGCAACGATTTTGTGAGAAACATCTTCACCCTTAAATAAAGATTTTCTTAATTCCTTACCTGTGTGCTAATTAGATATCACCTTGTTTTCACATTAAACAGACTTCCACATGAGAAAGCAGCAAGGATGCAGTGGCGTTAATGTTTCCTGGTGTCAACCTGTATTATTTCAGTAGATATTGAAATGAGGATGCATCTTGCTGCCTTTCCAATGAAGCAAGTTTAATTTAGTAATAGGTGAAAAACCATCCCTACAAAGATGTTAATCAGATACTTGGCTTTGTGGACACTTTTCAGAGAACAAATTTGTTAGCATAAAAATAAAGCCAGAAAATGAAGAGCTGTTTAATCAGTCAATTGGATTTTTTTGCCAGCATATTTCTTTTTCTCTGCAACCCACTGCTAAATTGTGCTTCCTAGCTGTTTTTATAAAATCACTGAATCAAATCTAACTCTGATTACATCAGAGAAGGCCAGGTACCCTACACCATAAGAGGGGGTTTGCAATTTTGACTTGTCTACTTAAATATCACCAAAATCTGATCACAAGGTCAATTACGTCCCTGGGTGGGATTGAACCACCAACCTTTTGATTAATAGCTGAACACACTAACCGATTGCGCCACAGAGACACTTTGCAAAAAGTACATACTGACAAAGACTAATAAGCATTCATCTAGAACGTTTCCTAGAAAAACTTTAAAAAGTCAATAATCTGGAGAGTTTTTGTAAGATGTTTCTTCCAGCAACCAATGAAGAAACACATTGGTACTTTCGCATGATGAGTGAGTGCTTCAGGATCTCTTGCACTTACATGTGCAGCAGAGTACTGCACTGGAAGCATGCTGGGCCCATAACCCAGAGGTAGGCAGATTGAAACTATCCTTTGCTATATGCATTTTTTTTTGTTCATTAAAGTAATCCAAAACTGGGATTGATATTTTAGCTTTTATTTTTACTTAAAGTACAATAACTTTTACCATTTTAATTTTTTTTAATAGTATATTGACAGTATTGTTTTCTTTCAAAAATCCAATTAATTTTCTTTACCCGATTATTAAAATGGTAATTGACAAAAACAAACTACATTGTCACCAGAAGAGCAATACAAAATGTACAAGTGATATATTAAAATCATCTTTCCAGCTTGAATTTCAATGATGCATTGGGGCAACGATTTTGTGAGAAACATCTTCACCCTTAAATAAAGATTTTCTTAATTCCTTACCTGTGTGCTAATTAGATATCACCTTGTTTTCACATTAAACAGACTTCCACATGAGAAAGCAACAAGGATGCAGTGGCGTTAATGTTTCCTGGTGTCAACCTGTATTATTTCAGTAGATATTGAAATGAGGATGCATCTTGCTGCCTTTCCAATGAAGCAAGTTTAATTTAGTAATAGGTGAAAAACCATCACTACAAATATGTTAATCAGATACTTGGCTTTGTGGACACTTTTCAGAGAACAAATTAGTTAGCATAAAAATAAAGCCAGAAAATGAAGAGCTGTTTAATCACTCAATTGGATTTTTCTGCCAGCATATTTCTTTTTCTCTGCAACCCACTGCTAAATTGTGCTTCCTAACTGTTTTTATAAAATCACTGAATCAAATCTAACTCTGATTACATCAGAGAAGGCCAGGTACCCTACACCATAAGAGGGGGTTTGCAATTTTGACTTGTCTACTTAAACATCACCAAAATCTGATCACAAGGTCAATTACGTCCCTGGGTGGGATTGAACCACCAACCTTTTGATTAATAGCTGAACACACTAACCGATTGCGCCACAGAGACACTTTGCAAAAAGTATATACTGACAAAGACTAATAAGCATTCATCTAGAACGTTTCCTAGAAAAACTTTAAAAAGTCAATAATCTGGAGAGTGTTTGTAAGATGTTTCTTCCAGCAACCAATGAAGAAACACATTGGTACTTTCGCATGATGAGTGAGTGCTTCAGGATCTCTTGCACTTACATGTGCAGCAGAGTACTGCAATGGAAGCATGCTGGGTCCATAACCCAGAGGTAGGCAGATTGAAACTATCCTTTGCTATATGCATTTTTTTTTGTTCATTAAAGTAATCCAAAACTGGGATTGATATTTTAGCTTTTATTTTTACTTAAAGTACAATAACTTTTACCATTTTAATTTGTTTTAATAGTATATTGACAGTATTGTTTTCTTTCAAAAATCCACTTAATTTTCTTTACCCTATTATTAAAATGGTAATTGACAAAAACAAACTACATTGTCACCAGAAGAGCAATACAAAATGTACAAGTGATATATTAAAATCATCTTTCCAGCTTGAATTTCAATGATGCATTGGGGCAACGATTTTGTGAGAAACATCTTCACCCTTAAATAAAGATTTTCTTAATTCCTTACCTGTGTGCTAATTAGATATCACCTTGTTTTCACATTAAACAGACTTCCACATGAGAAAGCAGCAAGGATGCAGTGGCGTTAATGTTTCCTGGTGTCAACCTGTATTATTTCAGTAGATATTGAAATGAGGATGCATCTTGCTGCCTTTCCAATGAAGCAAGTTTAATTTAGTAATAGGTGAAAAACCATCCCTACAAATATGTTAATCAGATACTTGGCTTTGTGGACACTTTTCAGAGAACAAATTAGTTAGCATAAAAATAAAGCCAGAAAATGAAGAGCTGTTTAATCACTCAATTGGATTTTTCTGCCAGCATTTTTCTTTTTCTCTGCAACCCACTGCTAAATTGTGCTTCCTAGCTGTTTTTATAAAATCACTGAATCAAATCTAACTCTGATTACATCAGAGAAGGCCAGGTACCCTACACCATAACAGGGGGTTTGAAATTTTGACTTGTCTACTTAAAGATCACCAAAATCTGATAACAAGGTCAATTAAGTCCCTGGGTGGGATTGAACCACCAACCTTTTGGTTAATAGCCTTACACACTAACTGATTGCGCCACCGCGACACTTTGCAAAAGTACATACTGACAAAGGCTAATAAGCATTCATCTAGAACGATTCCTAGAAACATTTTAAAAAGTCAATAATGTGGAGAGTTTTTGTATGATGTTTCTTCCATCAACCAATGAAGAAACACATTGGTACTTTCCCATGATGAGTGAGTGCTTCAGGATCTCTTGCACTTACATGTGCAGCAGAGTACTGTAATGGAAGCATGCTGGGTCCATAACCCAGAGGTAGGCAGATTGAAACTATCCTCTGCTATATGCATTTTTTTTTTGTTAATTAAAGTAATCCAAAACTGGGATTGATATTTTTGCTCTTTTATTTTTACTTAAAGTACAATAACTTTTACCATTTTAATTTGTTTTAATAGTATATTGACAGTATTGTTTTCTTTCAAAAATCCAATTAATTTTCTTTACCCGATTATTAAAATGGTAATTGACAAAAACAAACTACATTGTCACCAGAAGAGCAATACAAAATGTACAAGTGATATATTAAAATCATCTTTCCAGCTTGAATTTCAATGATGCATTGGGGCAACGATTTTGTGAGAAACATCTTCACCCTTAAATAAAGATTTTCTTAATTCCTTACCTGTGTGCTAATTAGATATCACCTTGTTTTCACATTAAACAGACTTCCACATGAGAAAGCAGCAAGGATGCAGTGGCGTTAATGTTTCCTGGTGTCAACCTGTATTATTTCAGTAGATATTGAAATGAGGATGCATCTTGCTGCCTTTCCAATGAAGCAAGTTTAATTTAGTAATAGGTGAAAAACCATCCCTACAAAGATGTTAATCAGATACTTGGCTTTGTGGACACTTTTCAGAGAACAAATTTGTTAGCATAAAAATAAAGCCAGAAAATGAAGAGCTGTTTAATCAGTCAATTGGATTTTTTTGCCAGCATATTTCTTTTTCTCTGCAACCCACTGCTAAATTGTGCTTCCTAGCTGTTTTTATAAAATCACTGAATCAAATCTAACTCTGATTACATCAGAGAAGGCCAGGTACCCTACACCATAACAGGGGTTTTCGAAATTTTGACTTGTCTACTTAAATATCACCAAAATCTGATCACAAGGTCAATTACGTCCCTGGGTGGGATTGAACCACCAACCTTTTGATTAATAGCTGAACACACTAACCGATTGCGCCACAGAGACACTTTGCAAAAAGTACATACTGACAAAGACTAATAAGCATTCATCTAGAACGTTTCCTAGAAAAACTTTAAAAAGTCAATAATCTGGAGAGTTTTTGTAAGATGTTTCTTCCAGCAACCAATGAAGAAACACATTGGTACTTTCGCATGATGAGTGAGTGCTTCAGGATCTCTTGCACTTACATGTGCAGCAGAGTACTGCACTGGAAGCATGCTGGGCCCATAACCCAGAGGTAGGCAGATTGAAACTATCCTTTGCTATATGCATTTTTTTTTTGTTCATTAAAGTAATCCAAAACTGGGATTGATATTTTAGCTTTTATTTTTACTTAAAGTACAATAACTTTTACCATTTTAATTTGTTTTAATAGTATATTGACAGTATTGTTTTCTTTCAAAAATCCAATTAATTTTCTTTACCCGATTATTAAAATGGTAATTGACAAAAACAAACTACATTGTCACCAGAAGAGCAATACAAAATGTACAAGTGATATATTAAAATCATCTTTCCAGCTTGAATTTCAATGATGCATTGGGGCAACGATTTTGTGAGAAACATCTTCACCCTTAAATAAAGATTTTCTTAATTCCTTACCTGTGTGCTAATTAGATATCACCTTGTTTTCACATTAAACAGACTTCCACATGAGAAAGCAGCAAGGATGCAGTGGCGTTAATGTTTCCTGGTGTCAACCTGTATTATTTCAGTAGATATTGAAATGAGGATGCATCTTGCTGCCTTTCCAATGAAGCAAGTTTAATTTAGTAATAGGTGAAAAACCATCACTACAAATATGTTAATCAGATACTTGGCTTTGTGGACACTTTTCAGAGAACAAATTAGTTAGCATAAAAATAAAGCCAGAAAATGAAGAGCTGTTTAATCACTCAATTGGATTTTTCTGCCAGCATATTTCTTTTTCTCTGCAACCCACTGCTAAATTGTGCTTCCTAGCTGTTTTTATAAAATCACTGAATCAAATCTAACTCTGATTACATCAGAGAAGGCCAGGTACCCTACACCATAACAGGGGGTTTGAAATTTTGACTTGTCTACTTAAAGATCACCAAAATCTGATAACAAGGTCAATTAAGTCCCTGGGTGGGATTGAACCACCAACCTTTTGGTTAATAGCCTTACACACTAACTGATTGCGCCACAGCGACACTTTGCAAAACTATATACTGACAAAGGCTAATAAGCATTCATCTAGAACGATTCCTAGAAACATTTTAAAAAGTCAATAATGTGGAGAGTTTTTGTAAGATGTTTCTTCCATCAACCAATGAAGAAACACATTGGTACTTTCCCATGATGAGTGAGTGCTTCAGGATCTCTTGCACTTACATGTGCAGCAGAGTACTGTAATGGAAGCATGCTGGGTCCATAACCCAGAGGTAGGCAGATTGAAACTATCCTCTGCTATATGCATTTTTTTTGTTAATTAAAGTAATCCAAAACTGGGATTGATATTTTTGCTCTTTTATTTTTACTTAAAGTACAATAACTTTTACCATTTTAATTTGTTTTAATAGTATATTGACAGTATTGTTTTCTTTCAAAAATCCAATTAATTTTCTTTACCCGATTATTAAAATGGTAATTGACAAAAACAAACTACATTGTCACCAGAAGAGCAATACAAAATGTACAAGTGATATATTAAAATCATCTTTCCAGCTTGAATTTCAATGATGCATTGGGGCAACGATTTTGTGAGAAACATCTTCACCCTTAAATAAAGATTTTCTTAATTCCTTACCTGTGTGCTAATTAGATATCACCTTGTTTTCACATTAAACAGACTTCCACATGAGAAAACAGCAAAGATGCAGTGGCGTTAATGTTTCCTGGTGTCAACCTGTATTATTTCCGTAGATATTGAAATGAGGATGCATCTTGCTGCCTTTCCAATGAAGCAAGTTTAATTTAGTAATAGGTGAAAAACCATCCCTACAAAGATGTTAATCAGATACTTGGCTTTGTGGACACTTTTCAGAGAACAAATTTGTTATCATAAAAATAAAGCCAGAAAATGAAGAGCTGTTTAATCACTCAATTGGATTTTTCTGCCAGCATTTTTCTTTTTCTCTGCAACCCACTGCTAAATTGTGCTTCCTAGCTGATTTTTTATAAAATCACTTAATCAAATCTAACTCTGATTACATCAGAGAAGGCCAGGTACCCTACACCATAAGAGGGGGTTTGCAATTTTGACTTGTCTACTTAAATATCACCAAAATCTGATCACAAGGTCAATTACGTCCCTGGGTGGGATTGAACCACCAACCTTTTGACTAATAGCTGAACACACTAACCGATTGCGCCACAGAGACACTTTGCAAAAAGTCCATACTGACAAAGACTAATAAGCATTCATCTAGAACGTTTCCTAGAAAAACTTTAAAAAGTCAATAATCTGGAGAGTTTTTGTAAGATGTTTCTTCCAGCAACCAATGAAGAAACACATTGGTACTTTCCCATGATGAGTGAGTGCTTCAGGATCTCTTGCACTTACATGTGCAGCAGAGTACTGTAATGGAAGCATGCTGGGTCCATAACCCAGAGGTAGGCAGATTGAAACTATCCTCTGCTATATGCATTTTTTTTTTGTTAATTAAAGTAATCCAAAACTGGGATTGATATTTTTGCTCTTTTATTTTTACTTAAAGTACAATAACTTTTACCATTTTAATTTGTTTTAATAGTATATTGACAGTATTGTTTTCTTTCAAAAATCCAATTAATTTTCTTTACCCGATTATTAAAATGGTAATTGACAAAAGCAAACTACATTGTCACCAGAAGAGCAATACAAAATGTACAAGTGATATATTAAAATCATCTTTCCAGCTTGAATTTCAATGATGCATTGGGGCAACGATTTTGTGAGAAACATCTTCACCCTTAAATAAAGATTTTCTTAATTCCTTACCTGTGTGCTAATTAGATATCACCTTGTTTTCACATTAAACAGACTTCCACATGAGAAAGCAGCAAGGATGCAGTGGCGTTAATGTTTCCTGGTGTCAACCTGTATTATTTCAGTAGATATTGAAATGAGGATGCATCTTGCTGCCTTTCCAATGAAGCAAGTTTAATTTAGTAATAGGTGAAAAACCATCCCTACAAAGATGTTAATCAGATACTTGGCTTTGTGGACACTTTTCAGAGAACAAATTTGTTAGCATAAAAATAAAGCCAGAAAATGAAGAGCTGTTTAATCAGTCAATTGGATTTTTTTGCCAGCATATTTCTTTTTCTCTGCAACCCACTGCTAAATTGTGCTTCCTAGCTGTTTTTATAAAATCACTGAATCAAATCTAACTCTGATTACATCAGAGAAGGCCAGGTACCCTACACCATAACAGGGGTTTTCGAAATTTTGACTTGTCTACTTAAATATCACCAAAATCTGATCACAAGGTCAATTACGTCCCTGGGTGGGATTGAACCACCAACCTTTTGATTAATAGCTGAACACACTAACCGATTGCGCCACAGAGACACTTTGCAAAAAGTACATACTGACAAAGACTAATAAGCATTCATCTAGAACGTTTCCTAGAAAAACTTTAAAAAGTCAATAATCTGGAGAGTTTTTGTAAGATGTTTCTTCCAGCAACCAATGAAGAAACACATTGGTACTTTCGCATGATGAGTGAGTGCTTCAGGATCTCTTGCACTTACATGTGCAGCAGAGTACTGCACTGGAAGCATGCTGGGCCCATAACCCAGAGGTAGGCAGATTGAAACTATCCTTTGCTATATGCATTTTTTTTTGTTCATTAAAGTAATCCAAAACTGGGATTGATATTTTAGCTTTTATTTTTACTTAAAGTACAATAACTTTTACCATTTTAATTTTTTTTAATAGTATATTGACAGTATTGTTTTCTTTCAAAAATCCAATTAATTTTCTTTACCCGATTATTAAAATGGTAATTGACAAAAACAAACTACATTGTCACCAGAAGAGCAATACAAAATGTACAAGTGATATATTAAAATCATCTTTCCAGCTTGAATTTCAATGATGCATTGGGGCAACGATTTTGTGAGAAACATCTTCACCCTTAAATAAAGATTTTCTTAATTCCTTACCTGTGTGCTAATTAGATATCACCTTGTTTTCACATTAAACAGACTTCCACATGAGAAAGCAGCAAGGATGCAGTGGCGTTAATGTTTCCTGGTGTCAACCTGTATTATTTCAGTAGATATTGAAATGAGGATGCATCTTGCTGCCTTTCCAATGAAGCAAGTTTAATTTAGTAATAGGTGAAAAACCATCACTACAAATATGTTAATCAGATACTTGGCTTTGTGGACACTTTTCAGAGAACAAATTAGTTAGCATAAAAATAAAGCCAGAAAATGAAGAGCTGTTTAATCACTCAATTGGATTTTTCTGCCAGCATATTTCTTTTTCTCTGCAACCCACTGCTAAATTGTGCTTCCTAGCTGTTTTTATAAAATCACTGAATCAAATCTAACTCTGATTACATCAGAGAAGGCCAGGTACCCTACACCATAAGAGGGGGTTTGCAATTTTGACTTGTCTACTTAAATATCACCAAAATCTGATCACAAGGTCAATTACGTCCCTGGGTGGGATTGAACCACCAACCTTTTGATTAATAGCTGAACACACTAACCGATTGCGCCACAGAGACACTTTGCAAAAAGTATATACTGACAAAGACTAATAAGCATTCATCTAGAACGTTTCCTAGAAAAACTTTAAAAAGTCAATAATCTGGAGAGTGTTTGTAAGATGTTTCTTCCAGCAACCAATGAAGAAACACATTGGTACTTTCGCATGATGAGTGAGTGCTTCAGGATCTCTTGCACTTACATGTGCAGCAGAGTACTGCAATGGAAGCATGCTGGGTCCATAACCCAGAGGTAGGCAGATTGAAACTATCCTTTGCTATATGCATTTTTTTTTGTTCATTAAAGTAATCCAAAACTGGGATTGATATTTTAGCTTTTATTTTTACTTAAAGTACAATAACTTTTACCATTTTAATTTGTTTTAATAGTATATTGACAGTATTGTTTTCTTTCAAAAATCCACTTAATTTTCTTTACCCTATTATTAAAATGGTAATTGACAAAAACAAACTACATTGTCACCAGAAGAGCAATACAAAATGTACAAGTGATATATTAAAATCATCTTTCCAGCTTGAATTTCAATGATGCATTGGGGCAACGATTTTGTGAGAAACATCTTCACCCTTAAATAAAGATTTTCTTAATTCCTTACCTGTGTGCTAATTAGATATCACCTTGTTTTCACATTAAACAGACTTCCACATGAGAAAGCAGCAAGGATGCAGTGGCGTTAATGTTTCCTGGTGTCAACCTGTATTATTTCAGTAGATATTGAAATGAGGATGCATCTTGCTGCCTTTCCAATGAAGCAAGTTTAATTTAGTAATAGGTGAAAAACCATCCCTACAAATATGTTAATCAGATACTTGGCTTTGTGGACACTTTTCAGAGAACAAATTAGTTAGCATAAAAATAAAGCCAGAAAATGAAGAGCTGTTTAATCACTCAATTGGATTTTTCTGCCAGCATTTTTCTTTTTCTCTGCAACCCACTGCTAAATTGTGCTTCCTAGCTGTTTTTATAAAATCACTGAATCAAATCTAACTCTGATTACATCAGAGAAGGCCAGGTACCCTACACCATAACAGGGGGTTTGAAATTTTGACTTGTCTACTTAAAGATCACCAAAATCTGATAACAAGGTCAATTAAGTCCCTGGGTGGGATTGAACCACCAACCTTTTGGTTAATAGCCTTACACACTAACTGATTGCGCCACCGCGACACTTTGCAAAAGTACATACTGACAAAGGCTAATAAGCATTCATCTAGAACGATTCCTAGAAACATTTTAAAAAGTCAATAATGTGGAGAGTTTTTGTATGATGTTTCTTCCATCAACCAATGAAGAAACACATTGGTACTTTCCCATGATGAGTGAGTGCTTCAGGATCTCTTGCACTTACATGTGCAGCAGAGTACTGTAATGGAAGCATGCTGGGTCCATAACCCAGAGGTAGGCAGATTGAAACTATCCTCTGCTATATGCATTTTTTTTTTGTTAATTAAAGTAATCCAAAACTGGGATTGATATTTTTGCTCTTTTATTTTTACTTAAAGTACAATAACTTTTACCATTTTAATTTGTTTTAATAGTATATTGACAGTATTGTTTTCTTTCAAAAATCCAATTAATTTTCTTTACCCGATTATTAAAATGGTAATTGACAAAAGCAAACTACATTGTCACCAGAAGAGCAATACAAAATGTACAAGTGATATATTAAAATCATCTTTCCAGCTTGAATTTCAATGATGCATTGGGGCAACGATTTTGTGAGAAACATCTTCACCCTTAAATAAAGATTTTCTTAATTCCTTACCTGTGTGCTAATTAGATATCACCTTGTTTTCACATTAAACCGACTTCCACATGAGAAAGCAGCAAGGATGCAGTGGCGTTAATGTTTCCTGGTGTCAACCTGTATTATTTCAGTAGATATTGAAATGAGGATGCATCTTGCTGCCTTTCCAATGAAGCAAGTTTAATTTAGTAATAGGTGAAAAACCATCCCTACAAAGATGTTAATCAGATACTTGGCTTTGTGGATACTTTTCAGAGAACAAATTTGTTAGCATAAAAATAAAGCCAGAAAATGAAGAGCTGTTTAATCAGTCAATTGGATTTTTTTGCCAGCATATTTCTTTTTCTCTGCAACCCACTGCTAAATTGTGCTTCCTAGCTGTTTTTATAAAATCACTGAATCAAATCTAACTCTGATTACATCAGAGAAGGCCAGGTACCCTACACCATAACAGGGGTTTTCGAAATTTTGACTTGTCTACTTAAATATCACCAAAATCTGATCACAAGGTCAATTACGTCCCTGGGTGGGATTGAACCACCAACCTTTTGATTAATAGCTGAACACACTAACCGATTGCGCCACAGAGACACTTTGCAAAAAGTACATACTGACAAAGACTAATAAGCATTCATCTAGAACGTTTCCTAGAAAAACTTTAAAAAGTCAATAATCTGGAGAGTTTTTGTAAGATGTTTCTTCCAGCAACCAATGAAGAAACACATTGGTACTTTCGCATGATGAGTGAGTGCTTCAGGATCTCTTGCACTTACATGTGCAGCAGAGTACTGCACTGGAAGCATGCTGGGCCCATAACCCAGAGGTAGGCAGATTGAAACTATCCTTTGCTATATGCATTTTTTTTTGTTCATTAAAGTAATCCAAAACTGGGATTGATATTTTAGCTTTTATTTTTACTTAAAGTACAATAACTTTTACCATTTTAATTTGTTTTAATAGTATATTGACAGTATTGTTTTCTTTCAAAAATCCAATTAATTTTCTTTACCCGATTATTAAAATGGTAATTGACAAAAACAAACTACATTGTCACCAGAAGAGCAATACAAAATGTACAAGTGATATATTAAAATCATCTTTCCAGCTTGAATTTCAATGATGCATTGGGGCAACGATTTTGTGAGAAACATCTTCACCCTTAAATAAAGATTTTCTTAATTCCTTACCTGTGTGCTAATTAGATATCACCTTGTTTTCACATTAAACAGACTTCCACATGAGAAAGCAGCAAGGATGCAGTGGCGTTAATGTTTCCTGGTGTCAACCTGTATTATTTCAGTAGATATTGAAATGAGGATGCATCTTGCTGCCTTTCCAATGAAGCAAGTTTAATTTAGTAATAGGTGAAAAACCATCACTACAAATATGTTAATCAGATACTTGGCTTTGTGGACACTTTTCAGAGAACAAATTAGTTAGCATAAAAATAAAGCCAGAAAATGAAGAGCTGTTTAATCACTCAATTGGATTTTTCTGCCAGCATATTTCTTTTTCTCTGCAACCCACTGCTAAATTGTGCTTCCTAGCTGTTTTTATAAAATCACTGAATCAAATCTAACTCTGATTACATCAGAGAAGGCCAGGTACCCTACACCATAACAGGGGGTTTGAAATTTTGACTTGTCTACTTAAAGATCACCAAAATCTGATCACAAGGTCAATTAAGTCCCTGGGTGGGATTGAACCACCAACCTTTTGGTTAATAGCCTTACACACTAACTGATTGCGCCACAGCGACACTTTGCAAAACTATATACTGACAAAGGCTAATAAGCATTCATCTAGAACGATTCCTAGAAACATTTTAAAAAGTCAATAATGTGGAGAGTTTTTGTAAGATGTTTCTTCCATCAACCAATGAAGAAACACATTGGTACTTTCCCATGATGAGTGAGTGCTTCAGGATCTCTTGCACTTACATGTGCAGCAGAGTACTGTAATGGAAGCATGCTGGGTCCATAACCCAGAGGTAGGCAGATTGAAACTATCCTCTGCTATATGCATTTTTTTTGTTAATTAAAGTAATCCAAAACTGGGATTGATATTTTTGCTCTTTTATTTTTACTTAAAGTACAATAACTTTTACCATTTTAATTTGTTTTAATAGTATATTGACAGTATTGTTTTCTTTCAAAAATCCAATTAATTTTCTTTACCCGATTATTAAAATGGTAATTGACAAAAACAAACTACATTGTCACCAGAAGAGCAATACAAAATGTACAAGTGATATATTAAAATCATCTTTCCAGCTTGAATTTCAATGATGCATTGGGGCAACGATTTTGTGAGAAACATCTTCACCCTTAAATAAAGATTTTCTTAATTCCTTACCTGTGTGCTAATTAGATATCACCTTGTTTTCACATTAAACAGACTTCCACATGAGAAAACAGCAAAGATGCAGTGGCGTTAATGTTTCCTGGTGTCAACCTGTATTATTTCCGTAGATATTGAAATGAGGATGCATCTTGCTGCCTTTCCAATGAAGCAAGTTTAATTTAGTAATAGGTGAAAAACCATCCCTACAAAGATGTTAATCAGATACTTGGCTTTGTGGACACTTTTCAGAGAACAAATTTGTTATCATAAAAATAAAGCCAGAAAATGAAGAGCTGTTTAATCACTCAATTGGATTTTTCTGCCAGCATTTTTCTTTTTCTCTGCAACCCACTGCTAAATTGTGCTTCCTAGCTGATTTTTTATAAAATCACTTAATCAAATCTAACTCTGATTACATCAGAGAAGGCCAGGTACCCTACACCATAAGAGGGGGTTTGCAATTTTGACTTGTCTACTTAAATATCACCAAAATCTGATCACAAGGTCAATTACATCCCTGGGTGGGATTGAACCACCAACCTTTTGACTAATAGCTGAACACACTAACCGATTGCGCCACAGAGACACTTTGCAAAAAGTCCATACTGACAAAGACTAATAAGCATTCATCTAGAACGTTTCCTAGAAAAACTTTAAAAAGTCAATAATCTGGAGAGTTTTTGTAAGATGTTTCTTCCAGCAACCAATGAAGAAACACATTGGTACTTTCGCATGATGAGTGAGTGTTTCAGGATCTCTTGCACTTACATGTGCAGCAGAGTACTGCAATGGAAGCATGCTGGGCCCATAACCCAGAGGTAGGCAGATTGAAACTATCCTTTGCTATATGCATTTTTTTTTTGTTCATTAAAGTAATCCAAAACTGGGATTGATATTTTAGCTTTTATTTTTACTTAAAGTACAATAACTTTTACCATTTTAATTTGTTTTAATAGTATATTGACAGTATTGTTTTCTTTCAAAAATCCACTTAATTTTCTTTACCCTATTATTAAAATGGTAATTGACAAAAACAAACTACATTGTCACCAGAAGAGCAATACAAAATGTACAAGTGATATATTAAAATCATCTTTCCAGCTTGAATTTCAATGATGCATTGGGGCAACGATTTTGTGAGAAACATCTTCACCCTTAAATAAAGATTTTCTTAATTCCTTACCTGTGTGCTAATTAGATATCACCTTGTTTTCACATTAAACAGACTTCCACATGAGAAAGCAGCAAGGATGCAGTGGCGTTAATGTTTCCTGGTGTCAACCTGTATTATTTCAGTAGATATTGAAATGAGGATGCATCTTGCTGCCTTTCCAATGAAGCAAGTTTAATTTAGTAATAGGTGAAAAACCATCCCTACAAATATGTTAATCAGATACTTGGCTTTGTGGACACTTTTCAGAGAACAAATTAGTTAGCATAAAAATAAAGCCAGAAAATGAAGAGCTGTTTAATCACTCAATTGGATTTTTCTGCCAGCATATTTCTTTTTCTCTGCAACCCACTGCTAAATTGTGCTTCCTAGCTGTTTTTATAAAATCACTGAATCAAATCTAACTCTGATTACATCAGAGAAGGCCAGGTACCCTACACCATAACAGGGGGTTTGAAATTTTGACTTGTCTACTTAAAGATCACCAAAATCTGATAACAAGGTCAATTAAGTCCCTGGGTGGGATTGAACCACCAACCTTTTGGTTAATAGCCTTACACACTAACTGATTGCGCCACAGCGACACTTTGCAAAAGTACATACTGACAAAGGCTAATAAGCATTCATCTAGAACGATTCCTAGAAACATTTTAAAAAGTCAATAATGTGGAGAGTTTTTGTAAGATGTTTCTTCCATCAACCAATGAAGAAACACATTGGTACTTTCCCATGACGAGTGAGTGCTTCAGGATCTCTTGCACTTACATGTGCAGCAGAGTACTGTAATGGAAGCATGCTGGGTCCATAACCCAGAGGTAGGCAGATTGAAACTATCCTCTGCTATATGCATTTTTTTTTTGTTAATTAAATTAATCCAAAACTGGGATTGATATTTTTGCTCTTTTATTTTTACTTAAAGTACAATAACTTTTACCATTTTAATTTGTTTTAATAGTATATTGACAGTATTGTTTTCTTTCAAAAATCCAATTAATTTTCTTTACCCGATTATTAAAATGGTAATTGACAAAAACAAACTACATTGTCACCAGAAGAGCAATACAAAATGTACAAGTGATATATTAAAATCATCTTTCCAGCTTGAATTTCAATGATGCATTGGGGCAACGATTTTGTGAGAAACATCTTCACCCTTAAATAAAGATTTTCTTAATTCCTTACCTGTGTGCTAATTAGATATCACCTTGTTTTCACATTAAACAGACTTCCACATGAGAAAACAGCAAAGATGCAGTGGCGTTAATGTTTCCTGGTGTCAACCTGTATTATTTCCGTAGATATTGAAATGAGGATGCATCTTGCTGCCTTTCCAATGAAGCAAGTTTAATTTAGTAATAGGTGAAAAAACATCCCTACAAAGATGTTAATCAGATACTTGGCTTTGTGGACACTTTTCAGAGAACAAATTTGTTATCATAAAAATAAACCCAGAAAATGAAGAGCTGTTTAATCACTCAATTGGATTTTTCTGCCAGCATTTTTCTTTTTCTCTGCAACCCACTGCTAAATTGTGCTTCCTAGCTGTTTTTTTTATAAAATCACTTAATCAAATCTAACTCTGATTACATCAGAGAAGGCCAGGTACCCTACACCATAAGAGGGGGTTTGCAATTTTGACTTGTCTACTTAAATATCACCAAAATCTGATTACAAGGTCAATTACGTCCCTGGGTGGGATTGAACCACCAACCTTTTGATTAATAGCTGAACACACTAACCGATTGCGCCACAGAGACACTTTGCAAAAAGTACATACTGACAAAGATTAATAAGCATTCATCTAGAACGTTTCCTAGAAAAACTTTAAAAAGTCAATAATCTGGAGAGTTTTTGTAAGATGTTTCTTCCAGCAACCAATGAAGAAACACATTGGTACTTTCGCATGATGAGTGAGTGCTTCAGGATCTCTTGCACTTACATGTGCAGCAGAGTACTGCAATGGAAGCATGCTGGGCCCATAACCCAGAGGTAGGCAGATTGAAACTATCCTTTGCTATATGCATTTTTTTTTTGTTCATTAAAGTAATCCAAAACTGGGATTGATATTTTAGCTTTTATTTTTACTTAAAGTACAATAACTTTTACCATTTTAATTTGTTTTAGTGCAAAAGGCATATCAGCAGTCAGCACTAACTGGTGACATGCCATTTGTACAAGTAAGCCATGTGTGACTAATATATAAACATACTTTATTAAATAACACCTCAAACTATCATACCCTGGATTCAAACCTATAACCTGTTGAATTCTAATCAAACACCCTACCCATGGAGCTACTTGATCCTGCATCTTTTCTAACCTCCAAAAACAGATTCAGTTGCATTTTCCAGCGTGTTTTGTTTGCGCCTTTGCAAATGTCTTACATCGACAAACTTATTTAGTACTATTTTGCAAATAGGGTTACATTGTCGCAACATTGTGTTCCCTAATTGCTTGATTTTTTAAATGCAACAATTGATAAAGACACCTGATAATTGCTCTGTGGAGTCTTATTTTGTGTTTTGTGTTTAGTCTTTAGATCTGAATTTGAATGTACTTGTGAACTAACTTAATTTCCTACTTCTAAATTCATTCCTAAATTCACTACTTACATGAATCCTGTAGTTGGGCATTTTGGGACTTCGATTGTGGGCATTGTTTTGTGTCCAGACCAGCAGCAGGTGGTGTGCATTTGCTGGAAAGGCATCGAAGACCTCCGATATGCTGCATCTCCTGATGTGTGTCTCCCTCAAGTGGCTGTCAGCAAATGCCTGCTAGACACCCCATTCCAAGCTGATTGTGACATCATGGAACATGCATCATAGAACAGGCATGCTAAAACATGGGTCTTCAACCTGCGACCCTCCAGCTGCTGTGGAACTACACATCCCAGCATGCCCTGCCTCAGTTTTAGCATACCTTAATAGCAAAACTGTGGCAGGGCATGCTGGGATGTGTAGTTTCACAGCAGCTGGAGGGCCACAGGATGAAGACCCATGTGCTAGAGCCAAGCCGCAGGTACATTGAATGCTAGCAAGCTGAATATTTAAATCCTTTTTGTTCCGCAGCATTCCAATGCGGAAGATTCCATGGAACCAGAGATCCTTCCATTGAGAAGGACATGCTGCCTGGATGACTACACTGTGCAAATTAAATCACGGAGCCAGTTGGCTTGTGGGTGGCTCTGGTGACTGGGTGGTTGGGTGGGTGGTGTGTCGGAAGTGGAGCGCATGCAAATGATTGTGTATCATCCAGCTAGTGAGAGAGAAAACTCATGCAGGAGTGTGCCTGCTTGTCAGTGGGTTATGCACCTTGCCAGACGTTAAATCTACATAGAGCAGCTGGAGGGGACAAGAGCAGGTTTGCAAAATATAGATAGAAGAGCATATATGCTGGCGCATTCTCCATGATTGTGTCAGCTTATGTTTTGGTGCACTGCACTTTCCTCCACTAAGTTTTAGCCATTTTTGTTAAGCTCAAGTGTAGTTGCTTCTCGGCCTTTTGGCTGTGATCTTGTATCGTGGTTGAAGGGTCTGCTGGAGGGAGGGATTGTTTTCTTCATTGGCGAAAGACCAAAGATATTCCAGGATGGAAGGCTTGGGAACACTATCTGTTTTTCAGTTGTGGAAGAGCACAGAGGTCGGATTGGACTACATTCTATAGTAAAGGATATCTTTCTATTTATTGACCCTCCCCTTATATGTGTCTGTGTTACAATAAAGCTTCGGTTTTGTGAATCCCTCACCCTCTTACACTCCACACCCATAGCCTTATTAACTGTTGTATTATTGTATAGTTTAAATGTATAGTGCAGTTCATGATTTATAGTGTAGGCTGGCCTGTGCTGTAGTTCTGGAACTGTACTATACCGTCAGCATTTGTATTGTGTTTTGGCTGTGCTGCAACACTGTACTTTTGTGTGTAATGTTTATGTATGTTTTTTTAATGTCAATAAAAACTGCTTTTTCAAGCCAATATCTGAAAACAATCAATGTTTATCTTTGATGGCAATAAAAGTGGTATGATATTTGATGCTTTTGAAAGGCAATATCTGATATGTCCCCTATCTGGGAACCATATATTAAATGGCTTTTAAGAAAAGGGAGATGGGAGAAGAGCTTTCAGTACTTGTAGGACCGATGCACATAAAGAAGCAAAAAAACATACATAAACATTACACACATAAGTACCGCGTTGCGGCAATGCCAAAACACAATAGAAATGCTGACGGTATAGTACAGTTCAAGAACTACAGCACAGGCCAGCCTACACTATAAATCATGAACTGCACTATACATTTAAACTGTACAATAATACAACAGTTAATAAGGCTATGGGTGTGGAGTGTAAGAGGGTGAGGGAATCACAAGCCCGAAGCTTTATTGAAAGACTGACACATATAAGGGGAGGATTAATAAATAGAAAGACATCCTTTACTATAGAATGAAGTCCAATCCGGTCTTTCAACTCTTCCACAATTGAAAAACGGATAGTGTTCCCAAGCCTTCCATCCTGGAATATCTTTGGTCTTTCGCCAATGAAGAAAGCAATCCCTCCCTCCAGCAGACCCTTCAACCACAATACAAGATCACAGCCAAAAGGCCGAGAAGCAACTACACTTGAGCTTAACAAAAATGGCTAAAACTTAGTGGAGGAAAGTGCAGTGCACCAAAACATAAGCTGACACAATCATGGAGAATGCGCCAGCATATATGCTCTTCTATCTATATTTTGCAAACATGCTCTTGTCCCCTCCAGCTGCTCTATGTAGATTTAACGTCTGGCAAGGTGCATAACCCACTGACAAGCAGGCACACTCCTGCATGAGTTTTCACTCTCACTAGCTGGATGATACACAATCATTTGCATGTGCTCCACCTCCGACACACCACCCACCCAACCACCCAGTCACCAGAGCCACCCACAAACCAACTGGCTCCGTGATTTAATTTGCACAGTGTAGTCATCCAGGCAGCATGTCCTTCTCAATGGAAGGATCTCTGGTTCCATGGAATCTTCCGCATTGGAATGCTGCGGAACAAAAAGGATTTAAATATTCAGCTTGCTAGCATTCAATGTACCTGCGGCTTGGCTCTAGCACATGGGTCTTCATCCTGTGGCCCTCCAGCTGCTGTGAAACTACACATCCCAGCACGCCCTGCCACAGTTTTGCTATAAGGTATGCTAAAACTGAGGCAGGGCATGCTGGGATGTGTAGTTCCACAGCAGCTGGAGGGTCGCAGGTTGAAGACCCATGTTTTAGCATGCCTGTTCTATGATGCATGTTCCGTGATGTCACAATCAGCTTGGAATGGGGTGTCTAGCAGGCATTTGCTGACAGCCACTTGAGGGAGACACACATCAGGAGATGCAGCATATCGGAGGTCTTTGATGCCTTTCCAGCAAATGCACACCACCTGCTGCTGGTCTGGACACAAAACAATGCCCACAATCGAAGTCCCAAAATGCCCAACTACAGGATTCATGTAAGTAGTGAATTTAGGAATGAATTTAGAAGTAGGAAATTAAGTTAGTTCACAAGTACATTCAAATTCAGATCTAAAGTCTAGGTAGGCCTCACGTCCTGGCAGCCGCCAGCATTTAAAAATGCCTTGATTAGAGGTACGGAATTAAATGTAGATAAGAAGTAGACACAAAATAAGACTCCGCAGAGCAGTTATCAGGTGTTTTTATCAATTGTTGCATTTAAAAAAATCAAGCAATTAGGGAACACAATGTTGCAACAATGTAACCCTATTTGCAAAATAGTACTAAATAAGTTTGTCGATGTAAGACATTTGCAAAGGCGCATCCAAAACACGCTGGAAAATGCAACTGAATCTGTTTTTGGAGGCTAGAATAGGAAATGTGCATCGGTCCTACAAGTACTGAAAGCTCTTCTCCCATCTCCCTTTTCTGAAAAGCCATTTAATATATGGTTCCCAGATAGGGGACATATCAGATATTGCCTTTCAAAAGCAGCAAATATCATACCACTTCTATTGCCATCAAAGATAAACATTGATTGTTTTCAGATATTGGATTGAAAAAGCAGTCTTTATTGACATAAAGAAGCAAAAAAACATACATAAACATTACACACATAAGTACTGTGTTGCAGCACAGCCAAAACACAATACAAATGCTGTCGGTATAGTACAGTTCAAGAACTACAGTACAGGTCAGCCTACACTATAAATCATGAACTGCACTATACATTTAAACAATACAATAGTTAATAAGGCTATGGGTGTGGAGTGTAAGAGGGTGACGGAATCACAAGCCCAAAGCTTTATTGAAAGACAGACACATATAAAGGGAGGATTAATAAATACAAAGATACCCTTTACTATAGAATGTAGTCCAATCCGGTCTTTCAACTCTTCCACAACTGAAAAACGGATAGTGTTCCCAAGCCTTCCATCCTGGAATATCTTCAGTCTCTCGCCAATGAAGAAAACAATCCCTCCAGCAGACTCTTCAACCACAATACAATATCACAGCCAAAAGAGCGAGAAGCAACTACACTTGCGTTTAAACAAAATGGCTAAAACTTAGTGGAGGAAAGTGCAGTGCACCAAAACATAAGCTGACACAATCATGGAGAATGCGCCAGCATATATGCTCTTCTGTGTATATTTTCCAAACCTGCTCTTGTCCCCTCCAGTTGCTCCATGTAGATTTGACGTCTGGCAAGGTGCATAACTCACTGACAAGCAGGCACACTCCTGCATGAGTTTTCTCTCTCACTAGCTGGATGATACACATTCATTTGCATGTGCTCCACCTCCGACACACCGCCCACCCAACCACCCAGTCACCAGAGCCACCCACAAGCCAACTGGCTCCGTGATTTAATTTGCACAGTACAGTCATCCAGGCAGCATGTCCTTCTCAATGGAATAATCTCTGGTTCCATGGAATCTTCCGCATTGGAATGCTGCGGAACAAAAAGGATTTAAACATTCAGCTTGCTAGCATTCAATGTACCTGCGGTTTGGTTCTAGCACATGGGTCTTCATCCTGTGGCCCTCCAGCTGCTGTGAAACTACACATCCCAGCATGCCCTGCCACAGTTTTGCTATTAAGGTATGCTAAAACTGAGGCAGGGCATGCTGGGATATGTAGTTCCACAGCAGCTGGAGGGTCGCAGGTTGAAGACCCATGTTCTAGCATGCCTGTTCTATGATGCATGTTCCGTGATGTCACAATCAGCTTGGAATGGGGTGTCTAGCATGCATTTGCTGACAGCCACTTGAGGCAGACACACATCAGGAGATGCAGCATATCGGAGGTCTTCGATGCCTTTCCAGCAAATGCACACCACCAGCTGCTGGTCTGGACACAAAACAATGCCCACAATTGAAGGCTCAAAATGCCCAACTACAGGATTAATGTAAGTAGTGAATTTAGGAATGAGTTTAGAAGTAGGAAATTAAGTTAGTTCACAAGTACATTCAAATTCAGATCTAAAGACTAGGTAGGCCTCACGTCCTGGCAGCACCCAGCATTTAAAAATGCCTTGATTATAGGTAGGGAATTAAATGTAGATAAGAAGTAGACACAAAAGAAGACTCCACAGAGCAATTATCAGGTGTCTTTATCAATTTTTGCATTTAAAAAATCAAGCAATTAGGGAACACAATGTTGCGACAATGTAACCCTATTTGCAAAATAGTACTAAATAAGTTTGTCGATGTAAGACATTTGCAAAGGCGCAAACAAAACACGCTGGAAAATGCAACTGAATCTGTTTTTGGAGGTTAGAATAGATGCAGGATCAAGTAGCTCAATGGGTAGGGTGTTTGATTAGAATTTAACAGGTTATAGGTTTGAATCCTGGGTATGATAGTTTGAGGTGTTATTTAATAAAGTATGTTTATATATTAGTCACACATGGCTTACTTGTACAAATGGCATGTCACCAGTTAGTGCTGACTGCTGATATGCCATTTACACAAACATGCCATGTGTGACTGTATATGCATTTAAGGAGGGCACCCCTGCAATACCACAAACCATTGAGTGTCAAGTATACTAGATATATCTTCATATCTCATGTGCTTTCTCTGAGACCAATCTTGTTATGCCCCTTCCCCACAAGGCATGCGCCTTTTGTCCATATTGCAAAAATGGGGGGGAGGGCATATAATTCTCTGTCACAGGGCACCAAAAAGTCTAGTTATGGCTCTGGTATGCATTATGTAATCTGGCAGACCATCTCTCCAACACTGGCTGGTTGGAATAGAAATCCGGTTATCTATGTGAGCAAATGACCATCAACGATTTACTCTCAAACACTAAAAAATGGACAAAAATGGTCCCCTAAACAAATTGGTTAAATTTTGGGTTTAACCAATTTGTGTAATGACCATTTTTGACCACTTTTCTAGTGTTTGGGAGCAAATGGTTAATTGACATTTGCTCCTATACATTACCAGATTTTCATTCCATCCATCCAGACTGGATAGATAGCCTGACAGATAATTGTGTAGTGTACGCCCAGGATAACTGTTAGTCATGCTTTATTTTATGGCGGCACATAAATGGGTGGACAGATCCAGGGCAAGCACTGCCCACTCATGCATAGTTGTCAACTGATGTGAAGTTCCAGGGGGCAATCTCAGTTATAAAGGGAAGTATCTGGAAATTGTCCCTAGTTAAAAAAAAATAAATTTGATCAACTCCATTTATTTAGTATGATATCCCAGGTGATAGGATGCCGGCAGTCAGAACAACATACTTTATTAAATAACACATCTCAAACTACCATACCCAGGATTCAAACCTATAACCTGTTGAATTCTAACCAAACACCCTACCTATTGAGCTATTTGATCCTGCATAAAAATTGTGAACATTATATGAAGCTATTGGTACTTTGCAAAAAAAAAGAATCAGCATTACAACGCAGCAGATCCATGCAGTTTGCAGCCACACACTACATGTATCTGCTCAGCCACAATGCTGATTATTTCTTCACAAAGTACAAGGTGAGCTCCAAACAGAATTCTCTAGCTTAGAATTATACCTTTCTTTGCCAAACCTAGAAGTCGGGCCCCCCACCCTGGGATCCCCCAGAGGGAGGCCTGCACCGTCATGCGGCAGGCTTGTCCGTTTTGGAAGCAGGCTGATGGGCAGCCCAGGATTGCTTCAGTCTGGGCTTGGCAGGTCTGGAAACATGAGCTTGCTTTGGGTATGCCTGACCTTGGGTACGCTTTACCTGGAGGATGAAAGGGCCAAGAAAAGTACTTTTAGCCTTCTGCGTGGTAGGAGTCATACTAGGTAGGCAAGCTGTTTTAGCAGTAGCCAGATCAGCTACAATCTTATTGAGGTCTTCTCCAAAAGGAGATTCAACTGAGGCAGCACAAGGGAACTCTCATCTGGGGACAACAACTGCAGGGAGAACACATATTTTCAGATGAACATGGTAGGGCAGAAGGCTGCCTAATACTGAAGCACCCCCAAACAACAAATCAAATGCAACTTACTTGACAGAGATGTGCCTGAGCAACGGCCCTCCCCAGCCCTATCCCAAATCATACTTATTTTGCATAGGAGATACCATGGTCATGAAGATTGTTCTCCCAGGGTTAGGTTCATTCATTGCATTCTGGGTATGCTGACCCCTGTGATTTCCCCAAATGTGGGAAACTCGACTGCATTATTTGTGGTAGTGTGGGACTGTGTTTGTGCTTTCCTCTGGTCAGCTCTGGTAAAAGTCAGATTTCTTTGTCTCAGATCTTCCTCTAGCCTTTGTCTTCTTTCGAGAGTTCCCTTGTGCTGCCTCAGTTGGATCTCCTTCACTTGACAGGGGGGTGCCCGAGCAGCGACCCTCCCCAGCTCTAGCCCAACTCCTACTTACCTGCCAGGTGAGATACTATGATCATGAAGTTGCTTCTCCCAGGGCAAGGCTCACCCATTGCACTCTGGGTGTGCTGCCCCTGCGATTTCCCCAAATGTGGGAAACTTGACTGCATAATTTGAGTTTTCCCTGGTCGGCTCTCATGTAATTCAGATCTCTTTGTCTCAGGTCTCTCTCCAGCCTAGTTTGCTGTCTGGTTCCACTTCTTTTTTCTTGAGCCCCTCCCTTCTATACCCTTGTGCACTATCCTGACTTCTCCTCCCGTCTGCTTACTTTGTGCCTCCCAATGCACAATGCAAACTACGGGTAGTGCTGCAGGGCCCACACCCTTTTACTTGCTTTACAGAGCAGCTCTGGAGCTGTTACAGTGCCCAGCTGCTGCAAGAAATCAGCTTGAATGCTTCAGGGGCTGGGGAATGGCCAACATGAGCCCCACACCGAAGGAGGGTGGGGGTGCTTAATGTGAACTAGGGGTCATCCAAGCACCACAAAAGGCCTCCATGCCCTGCACGCTCCTTTTCTCTTTTCATATGCAGACGAGGGTTGAAGCCAACTTTGACCCACTGCTTGGATGACATCACCATATTCAAATCCATCTGCTGCAGGCCATCCCCCAGGAATGCTTGCACTAGTTGTTGCATTTGGTTTGTTGTTTGGGGGTGCTTCAGTATTAGGCAGCCTTCTGCCACCCCATGTTCATCTGAAAATATGTGTTCTCCCTGCAGTTGTTGTCCCCAGATGAGAGTTCCCTTGTGCTGCCTCAGTTGAATCTCCTTTACTTGACAGAGATGTGCCTGAGCAACGGCCCTCCCCAGCCCTATCCCAAATCATACTTATTTTGCATAGGAGATACTATTGTCATGAAGATTGTTCTCCCAGGGTGAGGTTCATTCATTGCATTCTGGGTATGCTGACCCCTGTGATTTCCCCAAATGTGGGAAACTCGACTGCATTATTTGTGGTAGTGGTGGACTGTGTTTGTGCTTTCCTCTAGTCAGCTCTGGTAAAAGTCAGATTTCTTTGTCTCAGATCTTCCTCTAGCCTTGTTCTTCTTTTGAGAGTTCCCTTGTGCTGCCTCAGTTGGATCTCCTTCACTTGAAAGGTAGTGCCCGAGCAGCGACCCTCCCCAGCTCTAGCCCAACTCCTACTAACCTGCCAGGTGAGATACTATGATCATGAAGGTGCTTCTCCCAGGGCAAGGCTCACCCATTGCACTCTGGGTGTGCTGCCCCTTGCGATTTCCCCAAATGTGGGAAACTTGACTGCATAATTTGTGTTTCCCCTGGACGGCTCTCGTATAATTCAGATCTCTTTGTCTCAGGTCTCTCTCCAGCCTAGTATGCTGTCTGTTTCCACTTCTCTTTTCTTGAGCCCATCCCTTCTATAACCTTGTGCACTATCCTGACTTCTCCTCCCGTCTGCTTACTTTGTGCCTTCCAATGCACAATGCAAACTACAGGTAGTGCTGCAGGGCCCACACCCTTTTACTTGCCTTACAGAGCAGCTCTGGAGCTGTTACAGTACCCAGCTGCTGCAAGAAATCAGCTTGAATGCTTTAGGGGCTGGGGCATGGCCAACATGAGCCCCACACCGAAGGAGGGTGGGGGTGTTTAATGCGAACTAGGGGTCATCCAAGCGTCGCAAAAGGCCGCCATGCCCTGCATATCCCTTTTCTCTTTTCATAAGCAGACGAGGGATGAAGCCAACTTTGACCCACTGCTTGGATGACATCACTTGCTGCCTTTCCAATGAAGCAAGTTTAATTTAGTAATAGGTGAAAAACCATCCCTACAAAGGTGTTAATCAGACACTTGGCTTTGTGGACACTTTTCAGAGAACAAATTTGTTAGCATAAAAATAAAGCCAGAAAATGAAGAGCTGTTTAATCACTCAATTGGATTTTTCTGCAAGCGTATTTCTTTTTCTCTGCAACCCACTGCTAAGTTGTGCTTCCTAGCTGTTCTTTTATAAAATCACTTAATCAAATCTAACTCTGATTACATCAGAGAAGGCCAGGTACCCTACACCATAAGAGGGGGTTTGAAATTTTGACTTGTCTACTTAAAGATCACCAAAATCTGATAACAAGGTAAATTACGTCCCTGGGTAGGATTGAACCACCAACCTTTTGGTTAATAACCGAACACGCTAACTGATTGCGCCACAGAGACACATTGCAAAAGTATATACTGACAAAGGCTAATAAGCATTCATCTAGAACGTTTCCTAGAAAAACTTTAAAAAGTCAATAATCTGGAGAGTTTTTGTAAGATGTTTCTTCCATCAACCAATGAAGAAACACATTGGTACTTTCCCATGATGAGTGAGTGCTTCAGGATCTCTTGCACTTACATGTGCAGCAGAGCACTGCAATGGAAGCATGCTGGGCCCATAACCCAGAGGTAGGCAGATTGAAACTATCCTCTGCTATATGCATTTTTTTTTGTTAATTAAAGTAATCCAAAACTGGGATTGATATTTTTGCTCTTTTATTTTTACTTAAAGTACAATAACTTTTATTATTTTAATTTGTTTTAATAGTATATTGACAGTATTGTTTTCTTTCAAAAATCCACTTAATTTTCTTTACCCTATTATTCAAATGGTAATTGACAAAAACAAACTACATTGTCACCAGAAGAGCAATACAAAATGTACAAGTGATATATTAAAATCATCTTTCCAGCTTGAATTTCAATGATGCATTGGGGCAACGATTTTGTGAGAAACCTCTTCACCCTTAAATAAAGATTTTCTTAATTCCTTACCTGTGTGCTAATTAGATATCACCTTGTTTTCACATTAAACAGACTTCCACATGAGAAAGCAGCAAGGATGCAGTGGCGTTAATGTTTCCTGGTGTCAACCTGTATTATTTCAGTAGATATTGAAATGAGGATGCATATTGCTGCCTTTCCAATGAAGCATGTTTAATTTAGTAATAGGTGAAAAACCATCCCTACAAAGGTGTTAATCAGATACTTGGCTTTGTGGACTCTTTTCAGAGAACAAATTTGTTAGCATAAAAATAAAGCCAGAAAATGAAGAGCTGTTTAATCACTCAATTGGATTTTTCTGCCAGCATATTTCTTTTTCTCTGCAACCCACTGCTAAATTGTGCTTCCTAGCTGTTTTTTTTCATAAAATCACTTAATCAAATCTAACTGATTACATCAGAGTAGGCCAGGTACCCTACACCATAAGAGAGGGTTTGAAATTTTGACTTGTCTACTTAAATATCACCAAAATCTGATCACAAGGTCAATTACGTCCCTGGGTGGGATTGAACCACCAACTTTTTGGTTAATAGCCGTACACACTAACTGATTGCGCTACAGCGACACTTTGTGAAAGTACATACTGACAAAGGCTAATAAGCATTCATCTAGAACGTTTCCTAGAAAAACTTTAAATAGTCAATAATCTGGAGAGTTTTTGTAAGATGTTTCTTCCATCAACCAATGAAGAAACACATTGGTACTTTCCCATGATGAGTGAGTGCTTCAGGATCTCTTGCACTTACATGTGCAGCAGAGTACTGTAATGGAAGCATGCTGGGTCCATAACCCAGAGGTAGGCAGATTGAAATTATCCTCTGCTATATGCATTTTTTTTGTTAATTAAAGTAATCCAAAACTGGGATTGATATTTTTGCTCTTTTTATTTTACTTAAAGTACAATAACTTTTACCTTTTTAATTTGTTTTAATAGTATAGAGACAGTATTGTTTTCTTTCAAAAATCCACTTAATTTTCTTTACCCGATTATTAAAATGGTAATTGACAAAAACAAACTACATTGTCACCAGAAGAGCAATACAAAATGTACAAGTGATATATTAAAATCATCTTTCCAGCTTGAATTTCAATGATGCATTGGGGCAACGATTTTGTGAGAAACATCTTACCCTTAAATAAAGATTTTCTTAATTCCTTACCTGTGTGCTAATTAGATATCACCTTGTTTTCACATTAAACAGACTTCCACATGAGAAAGCAGCAAGGATGCAGTGGCGTTAATGTTTCCTGGTGTCAACCTGTATTATTTCAGTAGATATTGAAATGAGGATGCATCTTGCTGCCTTTCCAATGAAGCAAGTTTAATTTAGTAATAGGTGAAAAACCATCCCTACAAAGATGTTAATCCGATACTTGGCTTTGTGGACACTTTTCAGAGAACAAATTAGTTAGCATAAAAATAAAGCCAGAAAATGAAGAGCTGTTTAATCACTCAATTGGATTTTTCTGCCAGCATATTTCATTTTCTCTGCAAACCACTGCTAAATTGTGCTTCCTAGCTGTTTTTTGATAAAATCACTTAATCAAATCTAACTCTGATTACATCAGAGTAGGCCAGGTACCCTACACCATAAGAGGGGGTTTGAAATTTTGACTTGTCTACTTAAAGATCACCAAAATCTGATGACAAGGTCAATAACATCCCTGGGTGGGATTGAACCACCAACCCTTTGGTTAATAACCAAACACACTAACCGATTACACCACAGAGACACTTTGCAAAAGTACATACTGACAAAGGCTAATAAGCATTCATCTAGAACGTTTCCTAGAAAACTTTAAAAAGTCAATAATCTGGAGAGTTTTTGTAAGATGTTTCTTCCATCAACCAATGAAGAAACGCATTGGTACTTTCCCATGATGAGTGAGTGCTTCAGGATCTCTTGCACTTACATGTGCAGCAGAGTACTGCAATGGAAGCATGCTGGGCCCCTTAACCCAGAGGTAGGCAGATTGAAACTATCCTCTGCTATATGCATTTTTTTTTTGTTAATTAAAGTAATCCAAAACTGGGATTGATATTTTTGCTCTTTTATTTTTACTTAAAGTACAATAACTTTTACCATTTTAATTTATTTTAATAGTATATTGACAGTATTGTTTTCTTTCAAAAATCCACTTAATTTTCTTTACCCTATTATTAAAATGGTAATTGACAAAAACAAACTACATTGTCACCAGAAGAGCAATACAAAATGTACAAGTGATATATTAAAATCATCTTTCCAGCTTGAATTTCAATGATGCATTGGGGCAACGATTTTGTGAGAAACATCTTCACCCTTAAATAAAGATTTTCTTAATTCCTTACCTGTGTGCTAATTAGATATCACCTTGTTTTCACATTAAACAGACTTCCACATGAGAAAGCAGCAAGGATGCAGTGGCGTTAATGTTTCCTGGTGTCAACCTGTATTATTTCAGTAGATATTGAAATGAGGATGCATCTTGCTGCCTTTCCAATGAAGCAAGTTTAATTTAGTAATAGGTGAAAAACCATCCCTACAAAGATGTTAATCAGATACTTGGCTTTGTGGACACTTTTCAGAGAACAAATTTGTTAGCATATAAATAAAGCCAGAAAATGAAGAGCTGTTTAATCACTCAATTGGATTTTTTTGCCAGCATATTTCTTTTTCTCTGCAAACCACTGCTAAATTGTGCTTCCTAGCTGTTTTTATAAAATCACTGAATCAAATCTAACTCTGATTACATCAGAGAAGGCCAGGTACCCTACACCATAACAGGGGTTTTTGAAATTTTGACTTGTCTACTTAAAGATCACCAAAATCTGATAACAAGGTCAATTACATCCCTGGGTGGGATTGAACCACCAACCTTTTGGTTAATAGCCGTACACACTAACTGATTGCGCCACAGCGACACTTTGCAAAAGTACATACTGACAAAGGCTAATAAGCATTCATCTAGAACGTTTCCTAGAAAAACTTTAAATAGTCAATAATCTGGAGAGTTTTTGTAAGATGTTTCTTCCATCAACCAATGAAGAAACACATTGGTACTTTCCCATGATGAGTGAGTACTTCAGGATCTCTTGCAATTACATGTGCAGCAGAGTACTGTAATGGAAGCATGCTGGGTCCATAGCCCAGAGGTAGGCAGATTGAAACTATCCTCTGCTATATGCATTTTTTTTGTTAATTAAAGTAATCCAAAACTGGGATTGATATTTTTGCTCTTTTTATTTTACTTAAAGTACAATAACTTTTACCTTTTTAATTTGTTTTAATAGTATAGAGACAGTATTGTTTTCTTTCAAAAATCCACTTAATTTTCTTTACCCGATTATTAAAATGGTAATTGACAAAAACAAACTACATTGTCACCAGAAGAGCAATACAAAATGTACAAGTGATATATTAAAATCATCTTTCCAGCTTGAATTTCAATGATGCATTGGGGCAACGATTTTGTGAGAAACATCTTACCCTTAAATAAAGATTTTCTTAATTCCTTACCTGTGTGCTAATTAGATATCACCTTGTTTTCACATTAAACAGACTTCCACATGAGAAAGCAGCAAGGATGCAGTGGCGTTAATGTTTCCTGGTGTCAACCTGTATTATTTCAGTAGATATTGAAATGAGGATGCATCTTGCTGCCTTTCCAATGAAGCAAGTTTAATTTAGTAATAGGTGAAAAACCATCCCTACAAAGATGTTAATCCGATACTTGGCTTTGTGGACACTTTTCAGAGAACAAATTAGTTAGCATAAAAATAAAGCCAGAAAATGAAGAGCTGTTTAATCACTCAATTGGATTTTTCTGCCAGCATATTTCATTTTCTCTGCAAACCACTGCTAAATTGTGCTTCCTAGCTGTTTTTTGATAAAATCACTTAATCAAATCTAACTCTGATTACATCAGAGTAGGCCAGGTACCCTACACCATAAGAGGGGGTTTGAAATTTTGACTTGTCTACTTAAAGATCACCAAAATCTGATGACAAGGTCAATAACATCCCTGGGTGGGATTGAACCACCAACCCTTTGGTTAATAACCAAACACACTAACCGATTACACCACAGAGACACTTTGCAAAAGTACATACTGACAAAGGCTAATAAGCATTCATCTAGAACGTTTCCTAGAAAACTTTAAAAAGTCAATAATCTGGAGAGTTTTTGTAAGATGTTTCTTCCATCAACCAATGAAGAAACGCATTGGTACTTTCCCATGATGAGTGAGTGCTTCAGGATCTCTTGCACTTACATGTGCAGCAGAGTACTGCAATGGAAGCATGCTGGGCCCCTTAACCCAGAGGTAGGCAGATTGAAACTATCCTCTGCTATATGCATTTTTTTTTTGTTAATTAAAGTAATCCAAAACTGGGATTGATATTTTTGCTCTTTTATTTTTACTTAAAGTACAATAACTTTTACCATTTTAATTTGTTTTAATAGTATATTGACAGTATTGTTTTCTTTCAAAAATCCACTTAATTTTCTTTACCCTATTATTAAAATGGTAATTGACAAAAACAAACTACATTGTCACCAGAAGAGCAATACAAAATGTACAAGTGATATATTAAAATCATCTTTCCAGCTTGAATTTCAATGATGCATTGGGGCAACGATTTTGTGAGAAACATCTTCACCCTTAAATAAAGATTTTCTTAATTCCTTACCTGTGTGCTAATTAGATATCACCTTGTTTTCACATTAAACAGACTTCCACATGAGAAAGCAGCAAGGATGCAGTGGCGTTAATGTTTCCTGGTGTCAACCTGTATTATTTCAGTAGATATTGAAATGAGGATGCATCTTGCTGCCTTTCCAATGAAGCAAGTTTAATTTAGTAATAGGTGAAAAACCATCCCTACAAAGATGTTAATCAGATACTTGGCTTTGTGGACACTTTTCAGAGAACAAATTTGTTAGCATATAAATAAAGCCAGAAAATGAAGAGCTGTTTAATCACTCAATTGGATTTTTTTGCCAGCATATTTCTTTTTCTCTGCAAACCACTGCTAAATTGTGCTTCCTAGCTGTTTTTATAAAATCACTGAATCAAATCTAACTCTGATTACATCAGAGAAGGCCAGGTACCCTACACCATAACAGGGGTTTTTGAAATTTTGACTTGTCTACTTAAAGATCACCAAAATCTGATAACAAGGTCAATTACATCCCTGGGTGGGATTGAACCACCAACCTTTTGGTTAATAGCCGTACACACTAACTGATTGCGCCACAGCGACACTTTGCAAAAGTACATACTGACAAAGGCTAATAAGCATTCATCTAGAACGTTTCCTAGAAAAACTTTAAATAGTCAATAATCTGGAGAGTTTTTGTAAGATGTTTCTTCCATCAACCAATGAAGAAACACATTGGTACTTTCCCATGATGAGTGAGTACTTCAGGATCTCTTGCAATTACATGTGCAGCAGAGTACTGTAATGGAAGCATGCTGGGTCCATAGCCCAGAGGTAGGCAGATTGAAACTATCCTCTGCTATATGCGTTTTTTTTTGTTAATTAAAGTAATCCAAAACTGGGATTGATATTTTTGCTCTTTTATTTTTACTTAAAGTACAATAACTTTTACCATTTTCATTTGTTTTAATAGTATATTGACAGTATTGTTTTCTTTCAAAAATCCACTTAATTTTCTTTACCCGATTATTAAAATGGTAATTGACAAAAACAAACTACATTGTCACCAGAAGAGCAATACAAAATGTACAAGTGATATATTAAAATCATCTTTCCAGCTTGAATTTCAATGATGCATTGGGGCAACGATTTTGTGAGAAACCTCTTCACCCTTAAATAAAGATTTTCTTAATTCCTTACCTGTGTGCTAATTAGATATCACCTTGTTTTCACATTAAACAGACTTCCACATGAGAAAGCAGCAAGGATGCAGTGGCGTTAATGTTTCCTGGTGTCAACCTATATTATTTCAGTAGATATTGAAACGAGGATGCATATTGCTGCCTTTCCAATGAAGCATGTTTAATTTAGTAATAGGTGAAAAACCATCCCTACAAAGGTGTTAATCAGATACTTGGCTTTGTGGACTCTTTTCAGAGAACAAATTTGTTAGCATAAAAATAAAGCCAGAAAATGAAGAGCTGTTTAATCACTCAATTGGATTTTTCTGCCAGCATATTTCTTTTTCTCTGCAACCCACTGCTAAATTGTGCTTCCTAGCTGTTTTTTTTCATAAAATCACTTAATCAAATCTAACTGATTACATCAGAGTAGGCCAGGTACCCTACACCATAAGAGAGGGTTTGAAATTTTGACTTGTCTACTTAAATATCACCAAAATCTGATCACAAGGTCAATTACGTCCCTGGGTGGGATTGAACCACCAACTTTTTGGTTAATAGCCGTACACACTAACTGATGGCGCTACAGCGACACTTTGTGAAAGTACATACTGACAAAGGCTAATAAGCATTCATCTAGAACGTTTCCTAGAAAAACTTTAAATAGTCAATAATCTGGAGAGTTTTTGTAAGATGTTTCTTCCATCAACCAATGAAGAAACACATTGGTACTTTCCCATGATGAGTGAGTGCTTCAGGATCTCTTGCACTTACATGTGCAGCAGAGTACTGTAATGGAAGCATGCTGGGTCCATAACCCAGAGGTAGGCAGATTGAAATTATCCTCTGCTATATGCATTTTTTTTGTTAATTAAAGTAATCCAAAACTGGGATTGATATTTTTGCTCTTTTTATTTTACTTAAAGTACAATAACTTTTACCTTTTTAATTTGTTTTAATAGTATATAGACAGTATTGTTTTCTTTCAAAAATCCACTTAATTTTCTTTACCCGATTATTAAAATGGTAATTGACAAAAACAAACTACATTGTCACCAGAAGAGCAATACAAAATGTACAAGTGATATATTAAAATCATCTTTCCAGCTTGAATTTCAATGATGCATTGGGGCAACGATTTTGTGAGAAACATCTTACCCTTAAATAAAGATTTTCTTAATTCCTTACCTGTGTGCTAATTAGATATCACCTTGTTTTCACATTAAACAGACTTCCACATGAGAAAGCAGCAAGGATGCAGTGGCGTTAATGTTTCCTGGTGTCAACCTGTATTATTTCAGTAGATATTGAAATGAGGATGCATCTTGCTGCCTTTCCAATGAAGCAAGTTTAATTTAGTAATAGGTGAAAAACCATCCCTACAAAGATGTTAATCCGATACTTGGCTTTGTGGACACTTTTCAGAGAACAAATTAGTTAGCATAAAAATAAAGCCAGAAAATGAAGAGCTGTTTAATCACTCAATTGGATTTTTCTGCCAGCATATTTCATTTTCTCTGCAAACCACTGCTAAATTGTGCTTCCTAGCTGTTTTTTGATAAAATCACTTAATCAAATCTAACTCTGATTACATCAGAGTAGGCCAGGTACCCTACACCATAAGAGGGGGTTTGAAATTTTGACTTGTCTACTTAAAGATCACCAAAATCTGATGACAAGGTCAATAACATCCCTGGGTGGGATTGAACCACCAACCCTTTGGTTAATAACCAAACACACTAACCGATTACACCACAGAGACACTTTGCAAAAGTACGTACTGACAAAGGCTAATAAGCATTCATCTAGAACGTTTCCTAGAAAACTTTAAAAAGTCAATAATCTGGAGAGTTTTTGTAAGATGTTTCTTCCATCAACCAATGAAGAAACGCATTGGTACTTTCCCATGATGAGTGAGTGCTTCAGGATCTCTTGCACTTACATGTGCAGCAGAGTACTGCAATGGAAGCATGCTGGGCCCCTTAACCCAGAGGTAGGCAGATTGAAACTATCCTCTGCTATATGCATTTTTTTTTTGTTAATTAAAGTAATCCAAAACTGGGATTGATATTTTTGCTCTTTTATTTTTACTTAAAGTACAATAACTTTTACCATTTTAATTTGTTTTAATAGTATATTGACAGTATTGTTTTCTTTCAAAAATCCACTTAATTTTCTTTACCCTATTATTAAAATGGTAATTGACAAAAACAAACTACATTGTCACCAGAAGAGCAATACAAAATGTACAAGTGATATATTAAAATCATCTTTCCAGCTTGAATTTCAATGATGCATTGGGGCAACGATTTTGTGAGAAACATCTTCACCCTTAAATAAAGATTTTCTTAATTCCTTACCTGTGTGCTAATTAGATATCACCTTGTTTTCACATTAAACAGACTTCCACATGAGAAAGCAGCAAGGATGCAGTGGCGTTAATGTTTCCTGGTGTCAACCTGTATTATTTCAGTAGATATTGAAATGAGGATGCATCTTGCTGCCTTTCCAATGAAGCAAGTTTAATTTAGTAATAGGTGAAAAACCATCCCTACAAAGATGTTAATCAGATACTTGGCTTTGTGGACACTTTTCAGAGAACAAATTTGTTAGCATATAAATAAAGCCAGAAAATGAAGAGCTGTTTAATCACTCAATTGGATTTTTTTGCCAGCATATTTCTTTTTCTCTGCAAACCACTGCTAAATTGTGCTTCCTAGCTGTTTTTATAAAATCACTGAATCAAATCTAACTCTGATTACATCAGAGAAGGCCAGGTACCCTACACCATAACAGGGGTTTTTGAAATTTTGACTTGTCTACTTAAAGATCACCAAAATCTGATAACAAGGTCAATTACATCCCTGGGTGGGATTGAACCACCAACCTTTTGGTTAATAGCCGTACACACTAACTGATTGCGCCACAGCGACACTTTGCAAAAGTACATACTGACAAAGGCTAATAAGCATTCATCTAGAACGTTTCCTAGAAAAACTTTAAATAGTCAATAATCTGGAGAGTTTTTGTAAGATGTTTCTTCCATCAACCAATGAAGAAACACATTGGTACTTTCCCATGATGAGTGAGTACTTCAGGATCTCTTGCAATTACATGTGCAGCAGAGTACTGTAATGGAAGCATGCTGGGTCCATAGCCCAGAGGTAGGCAGATTGAAACTATCCTCTGCTATATGCATTTTTTTTGTTAATTAAAGTAATCCAAAACTGGGATTGATATTTTTGCTCTTTTTATTTTACTTAAAGTACAATAACTTTTACCTTTTTAATTTGTTTTAATAGTATAGAGACAGTATTGTTTTCTTTCAAAAATCCACTTAATTTTCTTTACCCGATTATTAAAATGGTAATTGACAAAAACAAACTACATTGTCACCAGAAGAGCAATACAAAATGTACAAGTGATATATTAAAATCATCTTTCCAGCTTGAATTTCAATGATGCATTGGGGCAACGATTTTGTGAGAAACATCTTACCCTTAAATAAAGATTTTCTTAATTCCTTACCTGTGTGCTAATTAGATATCACCTTGTTTTCACATTAAACAGACTTCCACATGAGAAAGCAGCAAGGATGCAGTGGCGTTAATGTTTCCTGGTGTCAACCTGTATTATTTCAGTAGATATTGAAATGAGGATGCATCTTGCTGCCTTTCCAATGAAGCAAGTTTAATTTAGTAATAGGTGAAAAACCATCCCTACAAAGATGTTAATCCGATACTTGGCTTTGTGGACACTTTTCAGAGAACAAATTAGTTAGCATAAAAATAAAGCCAGAAAATGAAGAGCTGTTTAATCACTCAATTGGATTTTTCTGCCAGCATATTTCATTTTCTCTGCAAACCACTGCTAAATTGTGCTTCCTAGCTGTTTTTTGATAAAATCACTTAATCAAATCTAACTCTGATTACATCAGAGTAGGCCAGGTACCCTACACCATAAGAGGGGGTTTGAAATTTTGACTTGTCTACTTAAAGATCACCAAAATCTGATGACAAGGTCAATAACATCCCTGGGTGGGATTGAACCACCAACCCTTTGGTTAATAACCAAACACACTAACCGATTACACCACAGAGACACTTTGCAAAAGTACATACTGACAAAGGCTAATAAGCATTCATCTAGAACGTTTCCTAGAAAACTTTAAAAAGTCAATAATCTGGAGAGTTTTTGTAAGATGTTTCTTCCATCAACCAATGAAGAAACGCATTGGTACTTTCCCATGATGAGTGAGTGCTTCAGGATCTCTTGCACTTACATGTGCAGCAGAGTACTGCAATGGAAGCATGCTGGGCCCCTTAACCCAGAGGTAGGCAGATTGAAACTATCCTCTGCTATATGCATTTTTTTTTTGTTAATTAAAGTAATCCAAAACTGGGATTGATATTTTTGCTCTTTTATTTTTACTTAAAGTACAATAACTTTTACCATTTTAATTTGTTTTAATAGTATATTGACAGTATTGTTTTCTTTCAAAAATCCACTTAATTTTCTTTACCCTATTATTAAAATGGTAATTGACAAAAACAAACTACATTGTCACCAGAAGAGCAATACAAAATGTACAAGTGATATATTAAAATCATCTTTCCAGCTTGAATTTCAATGATGCATTGGGGCAACGATTTTGTGAGAAACATCTTCACCCTTAAATAAAGATTTTCTTAATTCCTTACCTGTGTGCTAATTAGATATCACCTTGTTTTCACATTAAACAGACTTCCACATGAGAAAGCAGCAAGGATGCAGTGGCGTTAATGTTTCCTGGTGTCAACCTGTATTATTTCAGTAGATATTGAAATGAGGATGCATCTTGCTGCCTTTCCAATGAAGCAAGTTTAATTTAGTAATAGGTGAAAAACCATCCCTACAAAGATGTTAATCAGATACTTGGCTTTGTGGACACTTTTCAGAGAACAAATTTGTTAGCATATAAATAAAGCCAGAAAATGAAGAGCTGTTTAATCACTCAATTGGATTTTTTTGCCAGCATATTTCTTTTTCTCTGCAAACCACTGCTAAATTGTGCTTCCTAGCTGTTTTTATAAAATCACTGAATCAAATCTAACTCTGATTACATCAGAGAAGGCCAGGTACCCTACACCATAACAGGGGTTTTTGAAATTTTGACTTGTCTACTTAAAGATCACCAAAATCTGATAACAAGGTCAATTACATCCCTGGGTGGGATTGAACCACCAACCTTTTGGTTAATAGCCGTACACACTAACTGATTGCGCCACAGCGACACTTTGCAAAAGTACATACTGACAAAGGCTAATAAGCATTCATCTAGAACGTTTCCTAGAAAAACTTTAAATAGTCAATAATCTGGAGAGTTTTTGTAAGATGTTTCTTCCATCAACCAATGAAGAAACACATTGGTACTTTCCCATGATGAGTGAGTACTTCAGGATCTCTTGCAATTACATGTGCAGCAGAGTACTGTAATGGAAGCATGCTGGGTCCATAGCCCAGAGGTAGGCAGATTGAAACTATCCTCTGCTATATGCGTTTTTTTTTGTTAATTAAAGTAATCCAAAACTGGGATTGATATTTTTGCTCTTTTATTTTTACTTAAAGTACAATAACTTTTACCATTTTCATTTGTTTTAATAGTATATTGACAGTATTGTTTTCTTTCAAAAATCCACTTAATTTTCTTTACCCGATTATTAAAATGGTAATTGACAAAAACAAACTACATTGTCACCAGAAGAGCAATACAAAATGTACAAGTGATATATTAAAATCATCTTTCCAGCTTGAATTTCAATGATGCATTGGGGCAACGATTTTGTGAGAAACCTCTTCACCCTTAAATAAAGATTTTCTTAATTCCTTACCTGTGTGCTAATTAGATATCACCTTGTTTTCACATTAAACAGACTTCCACATGAGAAAGCAGCAAGGATGCAGTGGCGTTAATGTTTCCTGGTGTCAACCTATATTATTTCAGTAGATATTGAAATGAGGATGCATATTGCTGCCTTTCCAATGAAGCATGTTTAATTTAGTAATAGGTGAAAAACCATCCCTACAAAGGTGTTAATCAGATACTTGGCTTTGTGGACTCTTTTCAGAGAACAAATTTGTTAGCATAAAAATAAAGCCAGAAAATGAAGAGCTGTTTAATCACTCAATTGGATTTTTCTGCCAGCATATTTCTTTTTCTCTGCAACCCACTGCTAAATTGTGCTTCCTAGCTGTTTTTTTTCATAAAATCACTTAATCAAATCTAACTGATTACATCAGAGTAGGCCAGGTACCCTACACCATAAGAGAGGGTTTGAAATTTTGACTTGTCTACTTAAATATCACCAAAATCTGATCACAAGGTCAATTACGTCCCTGGGTGGGATTGAACCACCAACTTTTTGGTTAATAGCCGTACACACTAACTGATGGCGCTACAGCGACACTTTGTGAAAGTACATACTGACAAAGGCTAATAAGCATTCATCTAGAACGTTTCCTAGAAAAACTTTAAATAGTCAATAATCTGGAGAGTTTTTGTAAGATGTTTCTTCCATCAACCAATGAAGAAACACATTGGTACTTTCCCATGATGAGTGAGTGCTTCAGGATCTCTTGCACTTACATGTGCAGCAGAGTACTGTAATGGAAGCATGCTGGGTCCATAACCCAGAGGTAGGCAGATTGAAATTATCCTCTGCTATATGCATTTTTTTTTGTTAATTAAAGTAATCCAAAACTGGGATTGATATTTTTGCTCTTTTTATTTTACTTAAAGTACAATAACTTTTACCTTTTTAATTTGTTTTAATAGTATATAGACAGTATTGTTTTCTTTCAAAAATCCACTTAATTTTCTTTACCCGATTATTAAAATGGTAATTGACAAAAACAAACTACATTGTCACCAGAAGAGCAATACAAAATGTACAAGTGATATATTAAAATCATCTTTCCAGCTTGAATTTCAATGATGCATTGGGGCAACGATTTTGTGAGAAACATCTTACCCTTAAATAAAGATTTTCTTAATTCCTTACCTGTGTGCTAATTAGATATCACCTTGTTTTCACATTAAACAGACTTCCACATGAGAAAGCAGCAAGGATGCAGTGGCGTTAATGTTTCCTGGTGTCAACCTGTATTATTTCAGTAGATATTGAAATGAGGATGCATCTTGCTGCCTTTCCAATGAAGCAAGTTTAATTTAGTAATAGGTGAAAAACCATCCCTACAAAGATGTTAATCCGATACTTGGCTTTGTGGACACTTTTCAGAGAACAAATTAGTTAGCATAAAAATAAAGCCAGAAAATGAAGAGCTGTTTAATCACTCAATTGGATTTTTCTGCCAGCATATTTCATTTTCTCTGCAAACCACTGCTAAATTGTGCTTCCTAGCTGTTTTTTGATAAAATCACTTAATCAAATCTAACTCTGATTACATCAGAGTAGGCCAGGTACCCTACACCATAAGAGGGGGTTTGAAATTTTGACTTGTCTACTTAAAGATCACCAAAATCTGATGACAAGGTCAATAACATCCCTGGGTGGGATTGAACCACCAACCCTTTGGTTAATAACCAAACACACTAACCGATTACACCACAGAGACACTTTGCAAAAGTACGTACTGACAAAGGCTAATAAGCATTCATCTAGAACGTTTCCTAGAAAACTTTAAAAAGTCAATAATCTGGAGAGTTTTTGTAAGATGTTTCTTCCATCAACCAATGAAGAAACGCATTGGTACTTTCCCATGATGAGTGAGTGCTTCAGGATCTCTTGCACTTACATGTGCAGCAGAGTACTGCAATGGAAGCATGCTGGGCCCCTTAACCCAGAGGTAGGCAGATTGAAACTATCCTCTGCTATATGCATTTTTTTTTTGTTAATTAAAGTAATCCAAAACTGGGATTGATATTTTTGCTCTTTTATTTTTACTTAAAGTACAATAACTTTTACCATTTTAATTTGTTTTAATAGTATATTGACAGTATTGTTTTCTTTCAAAAATCCACTTAATTTTCTTTACCCTATTATTAAAATGGTAATTGACAAAAACAAACTACATTGTCACCAGAAGAGCAATACAAAATGTACAAGTGATATATTAAAATCATCTTTCCAGCTTGAATTTCAATGATGCATTGGGGCAACGATTTTGTGAGAAACATCTTCACCCTTAAATAAAGATTTTCTTAATTCCTTACCTGTGTGCTAATTAGATATCACCTTGTTTTCACATTAAACAGACTTCCACATGAGAAAGCAGCAAGGATGCAGTGGCGTTAATGTTTCCTGGTGTCAACCTGTATTATTTCAGTAGATATTGAAATGAGGATGCATCTTGCTGCCTTTCCAATGAAGCAAGTTTAATTTAGTAATAGGTGAAAAACCATCCCTACAAAGATGTTAATCAGATACTTGGCTTTGTGGACACTTTTCAGAGAACAAATTTGTTAGCATATAAATAAAGCCAGAAAATGAAGAGCTGTTTAATCACTCAATTGGATTTTTTTGCCAGCATATTTCTTTTTCTCTGCAAACCACTGCTAAATTGTGCTTCCTAGCTGTTTTTATAAAATCACTGAATCAAATCTAACTCTGATTACATCAGAGAAGGCCAGGTACCCTACACCATAACAGGGGTTTTTGAAATTTTGACTTGTCTACTTAAAGATCACCAAAATCTGATAACAAGGTCAATTACATCCCTGGGTGGGATTGAACCACCAACCTTTTGGTTAATAGCCGTACACACTAACTGATTGCGCCACAGCGACACTTTGCAAAAGTACATACTGACAAAGGCTAATAAGCATTCATCTAGAACGTTTCCTAGAAAAACTTTAAATAGTCAATAATCTGGAGAGTTTTTGTAAGATGTTTCTTCCATCAACCAATGAAGAAACACATTGGTACTTTCCCATGATGAGTGAGTACTTCAGGATCTCTTGCAATTACATGTGCAGCAGAGTACTGTAATGGAAGCATGCTGGGTCCATAGCCCAGAGGTAGGCAGATTGAAACTATCCTCTGCTATATGCGTTTTTTTTTGTTAATTAAAGTAATCCAAAACTGGGATTGATATTTTTGCTCTTTTATTTTTACTTAAAGTACAATAACTTTTACCATTTTCATTTGTTTTAATAGTATATTGACAGTATTGTTTTCTTTCAAAAATCCACTTAATTTTCTTTACCCGATTATTAAAATGGTAATTGACAAAAACAAACTACATTGTCACCAGAAGAGCAATACAAAATGTACAAGTGATATATTAAAATCATCTTTCCAGCTTGAATTTCAATGATGCATTGGGGCAACGATTTTGTGAGAAACATCTTCACCCTTAAATAAAGATTTTCTTAATTCCTTACCTGTGTGCTAATTAGATATCACCTTGTTTTCACATTAAACAGACTTCCACATGAGAAAGCAGCAAGGATGCAGTGGCGTTAATGTTTCCTGGTGTCAACCTGTATTATTTCAGTAGATATTCAAATGAGGATGCATCTTGCTGCCTTTCCAATGAAGCAAGTTTAATTTAGTAATAGGTGAAAAACCATCCCTACAAAGGTGTTAATCAGAAACTTGGCTTTGTGGACACTTTTCAGAGAACAAATTTGTTAGCATAAAAATAAAGCCAGAAAATGAAGAGCTGTTTAATCACTCAATTGGATTTTTTTGCCAGCATATTTCTTTTTCTCTGCAACCCACTGCTAAATTGTGCTTCCTAGCTGTTTTTATAAAATCACTGAATCAAATCTAACTCTGATTACATCAGAGAAGGCCAGGTACCCTACACCATAATAGGGGGTTTGAAATTTTGACTTGTCTACATAAAGATCACCAAAATCTGATAACAAGGTCAATTACGTCCCTGGGTGGGATTGAACCACCAACCTTTTGGTTAATAGCCTTACACAGTAACTGATTGCGCCACAGCAACACTTTGCAAAAGTCCTTACTGACAAAGGCTAATAAGCATTCATCTAGAACGATTCCTAGAAACATTTTAAAAAGTCAATAATGTGGAGAGTTTTTGTAAGATGTTTCTTCCATCAACCAATGAAGAAACATATTGGTACTTTCCCATGATGAGTGAGTGCTTCAGGATCTCTTGCACTTACATGTGCAGCAGAGTACTGTAATGGAAGCATGCTGGGTCCATAACCCAGAGGTAGGCAGATTGAAACTATCCTCTGCTATATGCATTTTTTTTTGTTAATTAAAGTAATCCAAAACTGGGATTGATATTTTTGCTCTTTTATTTTTACTTAAAGTACAATAACTTTTACCATTTTAATTTGTTTTAATAGTATATTGACAGTATTGTTTTCTTTCAAAAATCCAATTAATTTTCTTTACCCTATTATTAAAATGGTAATTGACAAAAACAAACTACATTGTCACCAGAAGAGCAATACAAAATGTACAAATGATATATTAAAATCATCTTTCCAGCTTGAATTTCAATGATGCATTGGGGCAACGATTTTGTGAGAAACATCTTCACCCTTAAATAAAGATTTTCTTAATTCCTTACCTGTGTGCTAATTAGATATCACCTTGTTTTCACATTAAACAGACTTCCACATGAGAAAGCAGCAAGGATGCAGTGGCGTTAATGTTTCCTGGTGTCAACCTGTATTATTTCAGTAGATATTGAAATGAGGATGCATCTTGCTGCCTTTCCAATGAAGCAAGTTTAATTTAGTAATAGGTGAAAAACCATCCCTACAAAGATGTTAATCAGATACTTGGCTTTGTGGACACTTTTCAGAGAACAAATTTGTTAGCATAAAAATAAAGCCAGAAAATGAAGAGCTATTTAATCACTCAATTGGATTTTTTTGCCAGCATATTTCTTTTTCTCTGCAACCCACTGCTAAATTGTGCTTCCTAGCTGTTTTTATAAAATCACTGAATCAAATCTAACTCTGATTACATCAGAGAAGGCCAGGTACCCTACACCATAACAGGGGTTTTCGAAATTTTGACTTGTCTACATAAAGATCACCAAAATCGGATAACAAGGTCAATTACATCCCTGGGTGGGATTGAACCACCAACCTTTTGGTTAATAGCCTTACACAGTAACTGATTGCGCCACAGCAACACTTTGCAAAAGTCCATACTGACAAAGGCTAATAAGCATTCATCTAGAACGATTCCTAGAAACATTTTAAAAAGTCAATAATGTGGAGAGTTTTTGTAAGATGTTTCTTCCATCAACCAATGAAGAAACACATTGGTACTTTCCCATGATGAGTGAGTGCTTCAGGATCTCTTGCACTTACATGTGCAGCAGAGGACTGTAATGGAAGCATGCTGGGTCCATAACCCAGAGGTAGGCAGATTGAAACTATCCTCTGCTATATGCATTTTTTTTTTTGTTAATTAAAGTAATCCAAAACTGGGATTGATATTTTTGCTCTTTTATTTTTACTTAAAGTACAATAACTTTTACCATTTTAATTTGTTTTAATAGTATATTGACAGTATTGTTTTCTTTCAAAAATCCACTTAATTTTCTTTACCCGATTATTAAAATGGTAATTGACAAAAACAAACTACATTGTCACCAGAAGAGCAATACAAAATGTACAAGTGATATATTAAAATCATCTTTCCAGCTTGAATTTCAATGATGCATTGGGGCAACGATTTTGTGAGAAACATCTTACCCTTAAATAAAGATTTTCTTAATTCCTTACCTGTGTGCTAATTAGATATCACCTTGTTTTCACATTAAACAGACTTCCACATGAGAAAGCAGCAAGGATGCAGTGGCGTTAATGTTTCCTGGTGTCAACCTGTATTATTTCAGTAGATATTGAAATGAGGATGCATCTTGCTGCCTTTCCAATGAAGCAAGTTTAATTTAGTAATAGGTGAAAAACCATCCCTACAAAGATGTTAATCAGATACTTGGCTTTGTGGACACTTTTCAGAGAACAAATTTGTTAGCATAAAAATAAAGCCAGAAAATGAAGAGCTGTTTAATCACTCAATTGGATTTTTTTGCCAGCATATTTCTTTTTCTCTGCAAACCACTGCTAAATTGTGCTTCCTAGCTGTTTTTATAAAATCACTGAATCAAATCTAACTCTGATTACATCAGAGAAGGCCAGGTACCCTACACCATAACAGGGGTTTTTGAAATTTTGACTTGTCTACTTAAAGATCACCAAAATCTGATAACAAAGTCAATTACATCCCTGGGTGGGATTGAACCACCAACCTTTTGGTTAATAGCCGTACACACTAACTGATTGCGCCACAGCGACACTTTGCAAAAGTACATACTGACAAAGGCTAATAAGCATTCATCTAGAACGTTTCCTAGAAAAACTTTAAATAGTCAATAATCTGGAGAGTTTTTGTAAGATGTTTCTTCCATCAACCAATGAAGAAACACATTGGTACTTTCCCATGATGAGTGAGTGCTTCAGGATCTCTTGCACTTACATGTGCAGCAGAGTACTGTAATGGAAGCATGCTGGGTCCATAACCCAGAGGTAGGCAGATTGAAACTATCCTCTGCTGTATGCATTTTTTTTGTTAATTAAAGTAATCCAAAACTGGGATTGATATTTTTGCTCTTTTATTTTTACTTAAAGTACAATAACTTTTACCATTTTAATTTGTTTTAATAGTATATTGACAGTATTGTTTTCTTTCAAAAATCCAATTAATTTTCTTTACCCGATTATTAAAATGGTAATTGACAAAAACAAACTACATTGTCACCAGAAGAGCAATACAAAATGTACAAATGATATATTAAAATCATCTTTCCAGCTTGAATTTCAATGATGCATTGGGGCAACGATTTTGTGAGAAACATCTTCACCCTTAAATAAAGATTTTCTTAATTCCTTACCTGTGTGCTAATTAGATATCACCTTGTTTTCACATTAAACAGACTTCCACATGAGAAAGCAGCAAGGATGCAGTGGCGTTAATGTTTCCTGGTGTCAACCTGTATTATTTCAGTAGATATTGAAATGAGGATGCATCTTGCTGCCTTTCCAATGAAGCAAGTTTAATTTAGTAATAGGTGAAAAACCATCCCTACAAAGATGTTAATCAGATACTTGGCTTTGTGGACACTTTTCAGAGAACAAATTTGTTAGCATAAAAATAAAGCCAGAAAATGAAGAGCTGTTTAATCACTCAATTGGATTTTTTTGCCAGCATATTTCTTTTTCTCTGCAACCCACTGCTAAATTGTGCTTCCTAGCTGTTTTTATAAAATCACTGAATCAAATCTAACTCTGATTACATCAGAGAAGGCCAGGTACCCTACACCATAAGAGGGGGTTTGAAATTTTGACTTGTCTACATAAATATCACCAAAATCTGATAACAAGGTCAATTACGTCCCTGGGTGGGATTGAACCACCAACCTTTTGGTTAATAGCCTTACACAGTAACTGATTGCGCCACAGCAACACTTTGCAAAAGTCCATACTGACAAAGGCTAATAAGCATTCATCTAGAACGATTCCTAGAAACATTTTAAAAAGTCAATAATGTGGAGAGTTTTTGTAAGATGTTTCTTCCATCAACCAATGAAGAAACACATTGGTACTTTCCCATGATGAGTGAGTGCTTCAGGATCTCTTGCACTTACATGTGCAGCAGAGTACTGTAATGGAAGCATGCTGGGTCCATAACCCAGAGGTAGGCAGATTGAAACTATCCTCTGCTATATGCATTTTTTTTTGTTAATTAAAGTAATCCAAAACTGGGATTGATATTTTTGCTCTTTTATTTTTACTTAAAGTACAATAACTTTTACCATTTTAATTTGTTTTAATAGTATATTGACAGTATTGTTTTCTTTCAAAAATCCAATTAATTTTCTTTACCCGATTATTAAAATGGTAATTGACAAAAACAAACTACATTGTCACCAGAAGAGCAATACAAAATGTACAAATGATATATTAAAATCATCTTTCCAGCTTGAATCTCAATGATGCATTGGGGCAACGATTTTGTGAGAAACATCTTACCCTTAAATAAAGATTTTCTTAATTCCTTACCTGTGTGCTAATTAGATATCACCTTGTTTTCACATTAAACAGACTTCCACATGAGAAAGCAGCAAGGATGCAGTGGCGTTAATGTTTCCTGGTGTCAACCTGTATTATTTCAGTAGATATTGAAATGAGGATGCATCTTGCTGCCTTTCCAATGAAGCAAGTTTAATTTAGTAATAGGTGAAAAACCATCCCTACAAAGATGTTAATCCGATACTTGGCTTTGTGGACACTTTTCAGAGAACAAATTAGTTAGCATAAAAATAAAGCCAGAAAATGAAGAGCTGTTTAATCACTCAATTGGATTTTTCTGCCAGCATATTTCATTTTCTCTGCAAACCACTGCTAAATTGTGCTTCCTAGCTGTTTTTTGATAAAATCACTTAATCAAATCTAACTCTGATTACATCAGAGTAGGCCAGGTACCCTACACCATAAGAGGGGGTTTGAAATTTTGACTTGTCTACTTAAAGATCACCAAAATCTGATGACAAGGTCAATAACATCCCTGGGTGGGATTGAACCACCAACCCTTTGGTTAGTAACCAAACACACTAACCGATTGCACCACAGAGACACTTTGCAAAAGTACATACTGACAAAGGCTAATAAGCATTCATCTAGAACGTTTCCTAGAAAACTTTAAAAAGTCAATAATCTGGAGAGTTTTTGTAAGATGTTTCTTCCATCAACCAATGAAGAAACGCATTGGTACTTTCCCATGATGAGTGAGTGCTTCAGGTTCTCTTGCACTTACATGTGCAGCAGAGTACTGCAATGGAAGCATGCTGGGCCCCTTAACCCAGAGGTAGGCAGATTGAAACTATCCTCTGCTATATGCATTTTTTTTTGTTAATTAAAGTAATCCAAAACTGGGATTGATATTTTTGCTCTTTTATTTTTACTTAAAGTACAATAACTTTTACCATTTTAATTTGTTTTAATAGTATATTGACAGTATTGTTTTCTTTCAAAAATCCACTTAATTTTCTTTACCCTATTATTAAAATGGTAATTGACAAAAACAAACTACATTGTCACCAGAAGAGCAATACAAAATGTACAAGTGATATATTAAAATCATCTTTCCAGCTTGAATTTCAATGATGCATTGGGGCAACGATTTTGTGAGAAACATCTTCACCCTTAAATAAAGATTTTCTTAATTCCTTACCTGTGTGCTAATTAGATATCACCTTGTTTTCACATTAAACAGACTTCCACATGAGAAAGCAGCAAGGATGCAGTGGCGTTAATGTTTCCTGGTGTCAACCTGTATTATTTCAGTAGATATTGAAATGAGGATGCATCTTGCTGCCTTTCCAATGAAGCAAGTTTAATTTAGTAATAGGTGAAAAACCATCCCTACAAAGATGTTAATCAGATACTTGGCTTTGTGGACACTTTTCAGAGAACAAATTTGTTAGCATAAAAATAAAGCCAGAAAATGAAGAGCTGTTTAATCACTCAATTGGATTTTTTTGCCAGCATATTTCTTTTTCTCTGCAAACCACTGCTAAATTGTGCTTCCTAGCTGTTTTTATAAAATCACTGAATCAAATCTAACTCTGATTACATCAGAGAAGGCCAGGTACCCAACACCATAACAGGGGTTTTTGAAATTTTGACTTGTCTACTTAAAGATCACCAAAATCTGATAACAAGGTCAATTACATCCCTGGGTGGGATTGAACCACCAACCTTTTGGTTAATAGCCGTACACACTAACTGATTGCGCCACAGCGACACTTTGCAAAAGTACATACTGACAAAGGCTAATAAGCATTCATCTAGAACGTTTCCTAGAAAAACTTTAAGTAGTCAATAATCTGGAGAGTTTTTGTAAGATGTTTCTTCCATCAACCAATGAAGAAACACATTGGTACTTTCCCATGATGAGTGAGTACTTCAGGATCTCTTGCAATTACATGTGCAGCAGAGTACTGTAATGGAAGCATGCTGGGTCCATAGCCCAGAGGTAGGCAGATTGAAACTATCCTCTGCTATATGCGTTTTTTTTTTGTTAATTAAAGTAATCCAAAACTGGGATTGATATTTTTGCTCTTTTATTTTTACTTAAAGTACAATAACTTTTACCATTTTCATTTGTTTTAATAGTATATTGACAGTATTGTTTTCTTTCAAAAATCCACTTAATTTTCTTTACCCGATTATTAAAATGGTAATTGACAAAAACAAACTACATTGTCACCAGAAGAGCAATACAAAATGTACAAGTGATATATTAAAATAATCTTTCCAGCTTGAATTTCAATGATGCATTGGGGCAACGATTTTGTGAGAAACATCTTCACCCTTAAATAAAGATTTTCTTAATTCCTTACCTGTGTGCTAATTAGATATCACCTTGTTTTCACATTAAACAGACTTCCACATGAGAAAGCAGCAAGGATGCAGTGGCGTTAATGTTTCCTGGTGTCAACCTGTATTATTTCAGTAGATATTCAAATGAGGATGCATCTTGCAGCCTTTCCAATGAAGCAAGTTTAATTTAGTAATAGGTGAAAAACCATCCCTACAAAGGTGTTAATCAGAAACTTGGCTTTGTGGACACTTTTCAGAGAACAAATTTGTTAGCATAAAAATAAAGCCAGAAAATGAAGAGCTGTTTAATCACTCAATTGGATTTTTTTGCCAGCATATTTCTTTTTCTCTGCAACCCACTGCTAAATTGTGCTTCCAAGCTGTTTTTATAAAATCACTGAATCAAATCTAACTCTGATTACATCAGAGAAGGCCAGGTACCCTACACCATAAGAGGGGGTTTGAAATTTTGACTTGTCTACATAAAGATCACCAAAATCTGATAACAAGGTCAATTACGTCCCTGGGTGGGATTGAACCACCAACCTTTTGGTTATTAGCCTTACACAGTAACTGATTGCGCCACAGCAACACTTTGCAAAAGTCCATACTGACAAAGGCTAATAAGCATTCATCTAGAACGATTCCTAGAAACATTTTAAAAAGTCAATAATGTGGAGAGTTTTTGTAAGATGTTTCTTCCATCAACCAATGAAGAAACACATTGGTACTTTCCCATGATGAGTGAGTGCTTCAGGATCTCTTGCACTTACATGTGCAGCAGAGTACTGTAATGGAAGCATGCTGGGTCCATAACCCAGAGGTAGGCAGATTGAAACTATCCTCTGCTATATGCATTTTTTTTGTTAATTAAAGTAATCCAAAACTGGGATTGATATTTTTGCTCTTTTATTTTTACTTAAAGTACAATAACTTTTACCATTTTAATTTGTTTTAATAGTATATTGACAGTATTGTTTTCTTTCAAAAATCCAATTAATTTTCTTTACCCGATTATTAAAATGGTAATTGACAAAAACAAACTACATTGTCACCAGAAGAGCAATACAAAATGTACAAATGATATATTAAAATCATCTTTCCAGCTTGAATTTCAATGATGCATTGGGGCAACGATTTTGTGAGAAACATCTTCACCCTTAAATAAAGATTTTCTTAATTCCTTACCTGTGTGCTAATTAGATATCACCTTGTTTTCACATTAAACAGACTTCCACATGAGAAAGCAGCAAGGATGCAGTGGCGTTAATGTTTCCTGGTGTCAACCTGTATTATTTCAGTAGATATTGAAATGAGGATGCACCTTGCTGCCTTTCCAATGAAGCAAGTTTAATTTAGTAATAGGTGAAAAACCATCCCTACAAAGATGTTAATCAGATACTTGGCTTTGTGGACACTTTTCAGAGAACAAATTTGTTAGCATAAAAATAAAGCCAGAAAATGAAGAGCTATTTAATCACTCAATTGGATTTTTTTGCCAGCATATTTCTTTTTCTCTGCAACCCACTGCTAAATTGTGCTTCCTAGCTGTTTTTATAAAATCACTGAATCAAATCTAACTCTGATTACATCAGAGAAGGCCAGGTACCCTACACCATAACAGGGGTTTTCGAAATTTTGACTTGTCTACATAAAGATCACCAAAATCTGATAACAAGGTCAATTACGTCCCTGGGTGGGATTGAACCACCAACCTTTTGGTTAATAGCCTTACGCAGTAACTGATTGCACCACAGCAACACTTTGCAAAAGTCCATACTGACAAAGGCTAATAAGCATTCATCTAGAACGATTCCTAGAAACATTTTAAAAAGTCAATAATGTGGAGAGTTTTTGTAAGATGTTTTGTACTGCCCGCAGCGCATTGTGATAGGTAATAGGGCCTGATTCAGGTTGGATTGCAATCACAATAAGCGATCCAACTGCAAAAATTGCTAAGAGCATACGCATGTGCCTGCATTTTCTGCGGCACCCCGCAGAGAATGCGATCGCCTCTGCCTGTCAATCGGGGCGGGGGGGGGATAGGTGGGTCAGCAACACTCCATTTCCAAGTCAGGGATGGAGCGGTGCGGGGGCAAGGCTTCAAAATGGGGTCTGCAACGGAGGAGACACAGGGGGCGTGGTCACAGCGGCTGTATGACATCACATTCAGCCGCTGTGATCACAAAAATGGTGGCGGCTTCCTGCGCGCACATACAGTCTGCACCAGCAGGAGGCTACACCATTTTTTATGATCACGCTGAACTGCAGTGCGACTGCAATTACAGCATGGTCAAGAAGGGAGGCGTCATGCTGGGTGGCCATGCCCTTTCACTGTGCAGGAGCCAGCACTGCTCACACACTAGTCCCCGGGTGCAGCCCCCAACCCCCGGGACACCCGGAGCAACAAAATGTAGATTCAGGCCACCAGGCCACGCCCCTACCTATGAAACCATGCCTCCTTTTTACCATTGCGCTGCTTATCTGCGCGCACTGCATTACAATCTCCCTCGCCACCTCTCTGGGTGTCACCAGTGATAGTGACACCTCTGCCATGCTTGTAGCAGCTGGTCCTAAGATCTACGCCTCAAGCCCTGAGTGTTTGCCCTTGTGACTTGTTGATCATCATAGCGAAGCAGATGCTTACAGAAAACTGCAGGGGCTTAGATTGAAAATAAAAAAATTGATGGGTATAAGGTAGAGAGGAGCGGGTTCGGTTCTCCGAGAACCGAATTCCCCACGAACTCCACGTTGTTTACACTGGTCCGAGGCAGGCTCGGTTGTTCCCGCCTGACTCGGAAAACCTGAACAAGGGAAAATGTCATCATCCCGCTGTCGGATTCTCGCGAGATTCGGATTCCATATAAAGAGCTGCTTGTTGCCGCCATTTTTACTCGTGCTTTGAAGAGAGAGCGGAATGGACGTGGCTATGTTCTCTTAGTGGAAATCTCAATATCAGTGCTCAGTATCAGTGGTTACTTATTGCTGCTCAGTAATACTAGTAGTGTGTCTCTCCTGCTCAGTGTCAGTTCTCAGTAGTATCCTCATCAGTGCTCAGTATCACTGCTCATTGTCTTGTGCTGCATTGTGGTGCTCAGCATACTACAGTACATTACTAATAGTCCAGTGCTGCATCTTGCTGCTCAGTGTCAGTTCTAGTATCCTCATCAGTGCTCACTATCACTGTTCATTGCATTTTGGTTTTCTGTATACTACAGTAACATAGTAATATAGTAACATATAGTAACATAGTTTTTGAGGTTGAATAGAGGCAAATTGCCCATCGTGTTCAACCTGTTTTAAGTTGTGATGATTCTACATACTTGCTGAATAATGTTTTATGACTAGTTAGCTACTATAACTCATGTTACCCCCGGATTAACCATGTTGATATTTTAAGTATTATAACCTTAGATAGCTTTTTCATTCAGAAATGTATCCATTCCTTTTTTAAATCCAATTACAGAGTCCGCCATTACCACCTTCCCTGGCAGGGAATTCCACATCCTGATTGCCCTAACAGTGAAGATCATAGTATCTCACCTGGCAGGTAAGTAGGAGTTGGGCTAGAGCTGTGGAGGATTGCTGCTCGGGCACCCCCTGTCAAGTGAAGGAGATCCAACTGAGGCAGCACAAGGGAACTCTCGAAAGAAGAACAAGGCTAGAGGAAGATCTGAGACAAAGAAATCTGACTTTTACCAGAGCTGACCAGAGGAAAGCACAAACACAGTCCCCCACTACCACAAATAATGCAGTCGAGTTTCCCACATTTGGGGAAATCACAGGGGTCAGCATACCCAGAATGCAATGAATGAACCTCACCCTGGGAGAACAATCTTCATGACCATGGTATCTCCTATGCAAAATAAGTATGATTTGGGATAGGGCTGGGGAGGGCCGCTGCTCAGGCACATCTCTGTCAAGTAAAGGAGATTCAACTGAGGCAGCACAAGGGAACTCTCATCTGGGGACAACAACTGCAGGGAGAACACATATTTTCAGATGAAAATCTTGGTCATGCTCTGGTTTCTCTTCAGAACGAACAAATCTTTCGCCTTTTACTAAAGATTTCCGTGGAGAGGAGCAAAACTGAGTTTTACCTCAATTTTTGCATGCCCCATCTTTTTGGATTTTCTTTTATCGGTTTAAAGATAGAATGAGTGTGCTTTAATGAAAGCTCATTTGCATAGAAATTACAGTAAATGTTTGTTTCTTTTCAAACAGAACTTTCTTGACCATGCTACTTGCTTGAAAGATCTGGGAGCACATGGAATACAGTACAAACCATGCTTATAGCAAGGAGAAGCCAGGTGAGAAATCTGCTTTCTTTCAAATTGGGCGCTCACTTTGATCTGAATGAGGACTGCTGGCATGGCACTCAGGCGACAGGTGGAATCTTGGTCATGCTCTGGTTTCTCTTCAGAATGAACAAATCTTTCGCCTTTTATTAAAGATTTCCGTGGAGAGGAGCAAAACTGAGTTTTATCTCAATTTTTGCATGCCCCATATTATTGGGGTTTCTTTTATCAGTTTAAAGACAGAACGAGTGTGCTTTCTTGTTGGCTTTAATGTAAGTTTATTTGTATAACAATGATAGTAAATGTCTGTTTCTTTTCAAACAGAACTTTCTTGACCATGCTACTTGCTTGAAAGATCTGGGAGCACATGGAAAAGAGTACAAACCATGCTTATAGCAAGGGGAAGCCTGGTGAGAAATCTGCTTTCTTTCTTTCAAATTGGGTGCTCACTTTGAGCTGAATGAGGACTGCTGGCATGGCACTCAGGCGACAGGTGGAATCTTGGTCATGCTCTGGTTTCTCTTCAGAACGAACAAATCTTTCGCCTTTTACTAAAGATTTCCGTGGAGAGGAGCAAAACTGAGTTTTATCTCAAATTTTGCATGCCCCATCTTATTGGGGTTTTATTTTATCTGTTTAAAGATAGAACGAGTGTGCTTTAATGTAAGCTCATTTGCATAGAAATGACAGTAAATGTTTGTTTCTTTTCAAACAGAACTTTCTTGACTATACTAATTGCTTGAAAGATCTGGGAACACATGGAAAAGAGTACAAACCATGTTTATAGCTAGGGGAAGCCTGGTGAGAAATCTGCTTTCTTTCTTTCAAATTGGGTGCTCACTTTGAGCTCAATGAGAACTGCTGGCATGGCACTCAGGCGACAGGTGGAATCTTGGTCATGCTCTGGTTTCTCTTCAGAACTAACAAATATTTCGCCTTTTATTAAAGATTTCCGTGGAGAGGAGCAAAACTGAGTTTTATCTCAATTTTTGCATGCCCCATATTATTGGGGTTTCTTTTATCAGTTTAAAGACAGAACGAGTGTGCTTTCTTGTTAGCTTTAATGTAAGTTGCCATAGATGCAGTGAAACACATGTGTAGGGCACGGCGTGTCCGCGTGTATTTGACTCATGTGAAATGTTATAAAACAAAAATATATGATTATGATGTTAGCTGTTAGTCTCCACTAATAGGGAATAGAAGCTGAGCTATAAGAAAGGAATACACTAGATATGATGTCACTTAGCAATTACAATGTCTAAAGTGCATACAGATAGCTACTAATAACTCTTGATAAGAAAGTATATCAGTGTGGGTATATTTATATGATGGGATATTGGGACTAGTGAATATATATCACTCCTGCTGTCCAGATTGGCAATAACCAGACAATTATGATAAGAGTAGAGATGTCACATGGGCTGCTATAGATATTAATTTAATGCTGTATGTGTCATTTGTTACAAATGGATACATTTTCTATGAGTCAGCCTAGCAGCTGCATGTTCTAACAGAACACTATCCTCACACAGAATCTGCTAACCTTGAGATAACTAAATGACAGTGTGTAACAGTCTCTTTACTATAAGACTGTTACAAAGTAATATATATATTTGAAGTCAGTCTAGCAGCTGTGTGTTCCAGCAGTTTATAAGACAAAGAAAATCTCCTATTGTGGAATCTAGACACATGGGACTGCTGGCCTGTGTCATACTATTTCTATGTAATACCAGTAACATGTATATAACTGTTACATAATTGTTACAAATGGATAAATCTTTGAGTCAGCCTAGCAGCTGCATGTCCTAACAGGACACCATAAATCCTTTACAGTGTAACAAATTGATTGGTAACACTTAAAGGCTGGAGAGCAGTTATATGCCTTACTAGCATACTCAATATACCACATTATTACACCAGTTACCACGATTATTGACAGCGCATTTGATATATTATATTACCCTCACACTGAGTCTGTTTACCTTTAGATAACTAAGTGACCGAATATGTAACAGTTTCTCTATCATAAGACTGTTACAAAGTGAGATAGATATATTTGGAAGTCAGTCAAACAGCTGTGTGTTTCAGCGGTTTATAAGAAAATTCCTCATTGTGGAATCTGGACCACTAAGGGTTATTATATATATAGCACATGGAATTGCCACATCTCCCTATATGATAATTTCATTACACTGTAACATAATAAGAATTAACTCTTTAACAGTGTAAATAGAGAGTAATGAATCTCTGACACATGGAATATATTATTTCTTAGATGAATTGGATAAACCATTATGACAGACACTTTGCTTCTTAATAAGAATTGAGGTGGCTATACCTCTAAGGAAAGCATTATTGCCTACGCCTAGATCAGATTAAATAAGATCTGGCTGAATATATGAAGGAAGGTTGCTATTTATATGAGAATTGGAATTGCTATATTCCTTAAGGCAACCCCACCGATTGATATATGTTGTCAATTAAGTATATCTGAACGGCTATATCTGGACCAGATTTAATAAGATCTGGCTGATTATATGAAGGAGGGCTGCTATTTATATTGGAATTGCCATATTCCTTAAGGCAACCGCACCTGTTGGTATATCTCGCCAATTAACTATATCTAAACAGCTAAATTAAAGCTATTCATCATTTTTTTAGTTTGGATATTAATAAATATGATCTTTCCATGATCCATAGAGATTTCCCTATCAAGTGATTCCTTATCCGATATAGAAAGCTATCCCCCTGTGGTATTGAATTTAGGAATATAGTCTTAGGGGACACAGAGAAATAAGTGATCCCCATCTACCTAAGCACCCCACAAATTGGAGGTTAGCTTACCGGTTATACTCAATCACCCCCACAAATTCGCCAATGGGGATGGCTTCCCGGGAGGTAACCCCTATTGAGTGAAGGGAGTATATAGGATACGACCCAGTGGTACCTGACGACATAGATACTAACAGCTATTTAATAACATTACGCTAGAAAGTGATTATTAGCAACATATATATCTATATAAACAACCCCGCCAGGGTTGTGCCTTCAAAAATAATCACACACGGACACACTTTTTAAACCTTTTTTTCACATCTCTTTATTCTTCTTATGCACATGTATGTTAGTTCTGTGATTTTAACATTTATGTTTCACTGCAGTTTGGGATAATAATATTAATATTTATCCAATTTTAATACATACTTAATAAAGGTTATATTTTATGATTCATTCATTCTGTCCAGTGCGTCAACAGTGCAGATTTCTTCTTGTTTTTTCTCCCAAATTCTATAACAATGACAGTAAATGTTGTTTCTTTTCAAACAGAACTTTCTTGACCATGCTACTTGCTTGAAAGATCTGGGAGCACATGGAAAACAGTACAAACCATGCAGTATCACAAGAGCCTTTATTTGATCTTTCATGAAGATAGAGCAGAATTGAGGACACGTCAACAATTTCTGCCGAAGGTGGTTCATCTTTCCACATGGTGCCTTTGGCCACTGACACCTTCGTTGAGTCAAAGTCTCTGGCTGTGGTCAGAACTTTGAAAATTTATGTCACCAGAACGGTTCAGATTAGGAAAACAGAGGCTCTGTTTGTCCTGTATGCTCCCAACAGGATTGGGTGTCCTGCTTCCATGTAGACCATTATGCGCTGGATCTGTGGTAAGATTCAGCATGCTCATTCCATGGCAGGATTGCCATTACTGAATTAGGTGAAGACCCATTCTACTAGAAAGGTGGGTTCATCCTGGGCAGCTGGTCGGGGAGTCTCGGCATTGCAACTTTGCCGAGCAGCTATTTAGTAAACACTTTTGCTAAGTTTTACAAGTTTGATACCTTGGCTGATGATAACCTCAAGTTGGGTCATTCGGTGCTGCAGAGTCGTACGCACTCTCCCACCCGTTCAAGAGCTTTGGTATAACCCCATGGTTCTTAATGTGACCCCAGCATCCTCTAGGTCGTATGAGAAAATAGGATTTTAATACCTACTGGTAAATCCTTTTCTCTTAGTCCGTAGAGGATGCTGGGCACCCGTCCCAGTCCATACTGTGTCTGCAGTTATTACTTGTGGTTATACACATGTTATGTTATGGTTCTGGTCAGCTTTTTGCTGCAATTGTTCATGCCGTTGGCTTGTGTTCTGTTGAATGCCACGTTCTGCGGCATGCTTAAGGTGTGAGCTGGTAAGATGCTCACCTTAGTTTAACAATAAATCCTTTCCTCGAAATGTCCGTCTCCCTGGGCACAGTTCCTATAACTGGAGTCTGGAGGAGGGGCATAGAGGGAGGAGCCAGTTCACACCCTTTGAAAGTCTTAAAGTGCCCATGTCTCTTGCGGATCCCGTCTATACCCCATGGTTCTTAATGTGACCCCAGCATCCTCTACGGACTAAGAGAAAAGGATGCCCTTGCGCACTATCCTGACTTCTCCTCCCGTCTGCTTACTTTGTGCCTTCCAACGCACAATGCGAACTACAGGTGGTGCTGCAGGGCCCACACCCTTTTACTTGCCTTACAGAACAGCTCTGGAGCTGTTACAGTGCCCAGCTGCTGCAAGAAATCAGCTTGAATGCTTCAGGGGATGGGGCATGGCCAACATGAGCCCCACACCAAAGGAGGGTGGGGGTGTTTAATGCGAACTAGGGGTCATCCAAGCACCGCAAAAGGCCGCCATGCCCTGCATGCCCCTTTTCTCTTTTCATATGCAGATGAGGGTTCCAGCCAACTTTGGCCCACATCTTGGATGACATCACCGTATGCAAATCCGTCTTCTGCAGACCTTCCCCCAGGAATGCTTGTACTAGTTGTTGCATATGGTTTGATATTTGATGGTGCTTCAATATTAGGCAGCCTTCCACCCTCCCATGTTCATCTGAACAGATGTGGTCTCCCTGCAGTTGGTGTCCCCAGACGAGAGTTCCCTTGTGCGTCCTCAGTTGAATCTCCTTAACTTGACGGGGGAGGGGCTGCCCGAGCAGCCACCCTCCCCAGCCCTATCCCAACTCATACTTATTTTGCATATGAGATCTCTTGATCATGAAGATTGTTCTCACAGGGTGAGGTTCATCCATTATATTTTAAAATAGGAAGGTACAAATTACATATTAGAATTGCATCTATGTGCTGGATTCAAATGTCCCCCCCCCCCCTTCCTTTCTCAATTGTGCCCGTCAGCAGCTATTCTAAGGTTGCTGCCAATGGGTGTGACACATTAATTTCTTCTGTGGGGTACACTGGACTCCACAAGGATTCACATTGGGGTGTAGAGTAGGATCTTGATCTGAGGCACCAACCGGCTCAAAGCTTTTGACTGTTCCCAAGATGCTCAGCGCATCCTCCTCTATAACCCCGCTTCCATGAACAGGGAGCTCAGTTTGTAGTTGGTGCCTTCAGTAGCAGGCCACTTAACAGGGGCCTGCCTCAGGCAGCCTATTCTTAGCTATTAATTTTGACAAGAAAAGAAGAACTTGTTTTATGAGAATCTACAAGGGCTGCAGCAGGCTAGGTCTAATAGACATCTTTACTGCAGCTTCATCACTCCCAGCGGCGCTGTATACTCCCGTGCCCTGGTTGCTGGGTCACTGCAGCGGAGGCTCCAGTTTCTTCCTAAGGTCAGTCACACACACACCGCCCTTCCGGATCACGAGGCCGCTGATGAAGGGGAGCGTGGCCGTAGGGGGTGGACCGTGTGCGCACTGGCGTGGACACTGATTACTGGGCAGCCGCTCCACTAGCCACCAGGTACAGTTAAGGAGCACAGGTCTGGGAGTTTTACTCCTATATTAACCCAATTTTGTACTGCCCGCAGCGCATTGTGATAGGTAATAGGGCCTGATTCAGGTTGGAATGCAATCACAATAAGCGATCCAACTGCAAAATTTGCTAACAGCATACGCATGTGCCTGCATTTTCTGCGGCACCCCGCAGAGAATGCGATCGCCTCTGCCTGTCAATCGGGGCGGGGGGGGGGGGGAGGGGGGTCAGCAACACTCCATTTCCAAGTCAGGGATGGAGCGGTGCGGGGGCAAGGCTTCAAAATGGGGTCTGCAACGGAGGAGACACAGGGGGCGTGGTCACAGCGGCTGTATGACATCACATTCAGCCGCTGTGATCACAAAAATGGTGGCGGCTTCCTGCGCGCACATACAGTCTGCACCAGCAGGAGGCTACACCATTTTTTATGATCACGCTGAACTGCAGTGCGACTGCAATTACAGCATGGTCAAGAATGGAGGCGTCATGCTGGGTGGCCATGCCCTGTCACTGTGCAGGAGCCAGCACCGCACACACACTAGTCCCCGGGTGCAGCCCCCAACCCCCGGGACACCCGGAGCAACAAAATGTAGATTCAGGCCACCAGGCCACGCCCCTACCTATGAAACCATGCCTCCTTTTTACCATTGCACTGCTTATCTGCGCGCCCTGCATTACAATCTCCCTCGCCACCTCTCTGGGTGTCACCAGTGATAGTGACACCTCTGCCATGCTTGTAGCAGCTGGTCCTAAGATCTACGCCTCAAGCCCTGAGTGTTTGCCCTTGTGACTTGTTGATCATCATAGCGAAGCAGATGCTTACAGAAAACTGCAGGGGCTTAGATTGAAAATAAAAAAATTGATGGGTATAAGGTAGAGAGGAGCGGGTTCGGTTCTCCGAGAACCGAATTCCCGACGAACTCCACGTGGTTTACACTGGTCCGAGGCAGGCTCGGTTGTTCCCGCCTGACTCGGAAAACCTGAACAAGGGAAAATGTCATCATCCCGCTGTCGGATTCTCGCGAGATTCGGATTCCATATAAAGAGCTGCTTGTTGCCGCCATTTTTACTCGTGCATTGAAGAGAGAGCGGAGAGGACGTGGCTATGTTCTCTCAGTGGAAATCTCAATATCAGTGCTCAGTATCAGTGGTTACTTATTGCTGCTCAGTAATACTAGTAGTGTGTCTCTCCTGCTCAGTGTCAGTTCTCAGTAGTATCCTCATCAGTGCTCAGTATCACTGCTCATTGTCTTGTGCTGCATTGTGGTGCTCAGCATACTACAGTACATTACTAATAGTCCAGTGCTGCATCTTGCTGCTCAGTGTCAGTTCTAGTATCCTCATCAGTGCTCACTATCACTGCTCATTACATTGTGGTGTTCTGTATACTACAGTAACATAGTAATATAGTAACATATAGTAACATAGTTTTTGAGGTTGAATAGAGGCAAATTGCCCATCGTGTTCAACCTGTTTTAAGTTGTGATGATTCTACATACTTGCTGAATAATGTTTTATGACTAGTTAGCTACTATAACTCATGTTACCCCCGGATTAACCATGTTGATATTTTAAGTATTATAACCTTGGATAGCTTTTTCATTCAGAAATGTATCCATTCCTTTTTTAAATCCAATTACAGAGTCCGCCATTACCACCTTCCCTGGCAGGGAATTCCACATCCTGATTGCCCTAACAGTGAAGATCATAGTATCTCACCTGGCAGGTAAGTAGGAGTTGGGCTAGAGCTGTGGAGGATTGCTGCTCGGGCACCCCCTGTCAAGTGAAGGAGATCCAACTGAGGCAGCACAAGGGAACTCTCGAAAGAAGAACAAGGCTAGAGGAAGATCTGAGACAAAGAAATCTGACTTTTACCAGAGCTGACCAGAGGAAAGCACAAACGCAGTCCCCCACTACCACAAATAATGCAGTCGAGTTTCCCACATTTGGGGAAATCACAGGGGTCAGCATACCCAGAGTGCAATGAATGAACCTCACCCTGGGAGAACAATCTTCATGACCATGGTATCTCCTATGCAAAATAAGTATGATTTGGGATAGGGCTGGGGAGGGCCGCTGCTCAGGCACATCTCTGTCAAGTAAAGGAGATTCAACTGAGGCAACACAAGGGAACTCTCATCTGGGGACAACAACTGCAGGGAGAACACATATTTTCAGATGAACATGGGAGGGCAGAAGGCTGCCTAATACTGAAGCACCCCCAAACAACAAATCAAATGCAACTACTAGTGCAAGCATTCCTGGGGGAAGGCCTGCAGCAGATGGATTTGCATATGGTGATGTCATCCAAGCAGTGGGTCAAAGTTGGCTTCAACCCTCGTCTGCATATGAAAATAAAAAAGGGGTGTGCAGGGCATGGCGGCCTTTTGCGGCGCTTGGATGACCCCTAGTTCGCATTAAACACCTCCACCTTCCTTCGGTGTGGGGCTCATGTTGGCTATGCCCCAGCCCCTGAAGCATTCAAGCTGATTTCTTGCAGCAGCTGGGCACTGTAACAGCTCCAGAGCTGCTCTGTAAAGCAAGTAAAAGGGTGTGGGCCCTGCAGCACTACCTGTAGTTTGCATTGTGCGTTGGAAGGCACAAAGTAAGCAGACGGGAGAAGTCAGGATAGTGCACAAGGGCATAGAAGGGAGCGGCTCAAGAAAAGAGAAGTGGAAACAGACAGCAAACTAGGCTGGAGAGAGACCTGAGACAAAGAGATCTGAATTATACGAGAGCCGACCAGAGGAAACACAAATTATGTAATCAAGTGTCCCACATTTGGGGAAATCGTAGGAGCAGCACACCCAGAGTGCATTGGGTGAGCCTTGCCCTGGGAGAAGCACCTTCCTGATCATAGTATCTCACCTGGCAGGTAAGTAGGAGTTGGGCTAGAGCTGGGGAGGGTCGCTGTTCGGGCACCCCCCTGTCAAGTGAACGAGATCCAACTGAGGCAGCACAAGGAAACTCTCGAAAAAAGAACAAGGCTAGAGGAAGATCTGAGACAAAGAAATCTGACTTTTACCAGAGCTGACCAGAGGAAAGCACAAACACAGTCCCCCACTACCACAAATAATGCAGTCGAGTTTCCCACATTTGGGGAAATCACAGGGGTCAGCATACCCAGAATGCAATGAATGAACTTCACCCTGGGAGAACAATCTTCATGACAATTGTATCTCCTATGCAAAATAAGTATGATTTGGGATAGGGCTGGGGAGGGCCGCTGCTCAGGCACATCTCTGTCAAGTAAAGGAGATTCAACTGAGGCAGCACAAGGGAACTCTCATCTGGGGACAACAACTGCAGGGAGAACACATATTTTCAGATGAACATGGGAGAGCAGAAGGCTGCCTAATACTGAAGCACCCCCAAACAACAAACCAAATGCAACAACTAGTACAAGCATTCCTGGGAAAAGGTCTGCAGAAGACGGATTTGCATACGGTGATGTCATCCAAGCAGTGGGCCAAAGTTGGCTGGAACCCTCATCTGCATATGAAAAGAGAAAAGGGGTATGCAGGGCATGGCGGCCTTTTGCGGCGCTTGGATGACCCTTAGTTAGCATTAAACACCTCCACCCTCCGTCGGTGTGGGGCTCATGTTGGCTATGCCCCAGCCCCTGAAGCATTCAAGCTGATTTCTTGCAGCAGCTGGGCACTGTAACAGCTCCAGAGCTGCTCTGTAAGGCAAGTAAAAGGGTGTTGGCCCTACAGCACTACCTGTAGTTTGCATTGTGCGTTGGAAGGCACAAAGTAAGCAGACAGGTGAAGTCAGGAGAGTGCACAAGGGCATAGAAGGCAGCGGCTCAAGAAAAGAGAAGTGGAAACAGACAGCAAACTAGGCTGGAGAGAGACCTGAGACAAAGAGATCTGAATTATACGAGAGCCGACCAGGGGAAACACAAATTATGCAGTCAAGTTTCCCACATTTGGGGAAATCACAGGAGCAGCACACCCAGAGTGCAATGGGTGAGCCTTGCCCTGGGAGAAGCACCTTCATGATCATAGTATCTCACCTGGCAGGTATGTAGGAGTTGGGCTAGAGCTGGGGAGGGTCGCTGCTCGGGTACCCCCCTGTCAAGTGAAGGAGATCAAACTGAGGCAGCACAATGGAACTCTCGAAAGAAGAACAAGGCTAGAGGAAGATCTGAGACAAAGAAATCTGACTTTTACCAGAGCTGACCAGAGGAAAACACAAACACAGTCCCCCACTACCACAAATAATGCAGTTGAGTTTCCCACATTTGGGGAAATCACAGGGGTCAGCATACCCAGAATGCAATGAATGAACCTCACCCTGGGAGAACAATCTTTATGACCATGGTATCTCCTATGCAAAATAAGTATGATTTGGGATAGGGCTGGGGAGGGCCGCTGCTCAGGCACATCTCTGTCAAGTAAAGGAGATTCAACTGAGGCAGCACAAGGGAACTCTCATCTGGGGACAACAACTGCAGGGAGAACACATATTTTCAGATGAACATGGGAGAGCAGAAGGCTGCCTAATACTGAAGCACCCCCAAACAACAAACCAAATGCATCAACTAGTGCAAGCATTCCTGGGGGAAGGCCTGCAGCAGATAGATTTGCATATGGTGATGTCATCCAAGCAGTGGGTCAAAGTTGGCTTCAACCCTCGTCTGCATATGAAAAGAGAAAAGGGGCGTGCAGGGCATGGTGGCCTTTTGCGGCACTTGGCTGACCCCTAGTTTGCATTAAACACCTCCACCCTCCTTCGGTGTGGGGCTCATGTTGGCTATGCCCCAGCCCCTGAAGCATTCAAGCTGATTTCTTGCAGCAGCTGGGCACTGTAACAGCTCCAGAGCTGCTCTGTAAGGCAAGTAAAAGGGCGTGGGCCCTGCAGCACTACCTGTAGTTCGCATTGTGCGTTGGAAGGCACAAAGTAAGCAGAAAGGAGTAGTCAGGATAGTGCGCAAGGGCATAGAAGGGAGCGGCTCAAGAAAAGAGAAGTGGAAACAGACAGCAAACTAGGCTGGAGAGAGACCTGAGACAAAGATATCTGAATTATACGAGACCTGACCAGGGGAAACACAAATTATGCAGTCAAGTTTCCCACATTTGGGGAAATCGCAGGAGCAGCACACCCAGAGTGCAATGGGTGAGCCTTGCCCTTGGAGAAGCACCTTCATGATCATAGTATCTCACCTGGCAGGTAAGTAGGAGTTGGGCTAGAGCTGGGGAGGGTCGCTGCTCGGGCACCCCCCTGTCAAGTGAAGGAGATCCAACTGAGGCAGCACAAAGGAACTCTCGAAAGAAGAACAAGGCTAGAGGAAGATCTGAGACAAAGAAATCTGACTTTTACCAGAGCTGACCAGAGGAAAGCACAAACACAGTCCACCACTACCACAAATAATGCAGTCGAGTTTCCCACATTTGGGGAAATCACAGGGTTCAGCATACCCAGAGTGCAATGAATGAACCGCACCCTGGGAGAACAATCTTCATAACAATGGTATCTCCTATGCAAAATAAGTATGATTTGGGATATGGCTGCGGAGGGCCGCTGCTCAGGCACATCTCTGTCAAGTAAAGGAGATTCAACTGAGGCAGCACAAGGGAACTCTCATCTGGGGACAACAACTGCAGGGAGAACACATATTTTCAGATGAACATGGGAGGGCAGAAGGCTGCCTAATACTGAAGCACCCCCAAACAACAAACCAAATGCAACAACTAGTGCAAGCATTCCTGGGGGAAGGCCTGCAGCAGATAGATTTGCATATGGTGATGTCATCCAAGCAGTGGGTCAAAGTTGGCTTCAACCCTCGTCTGCATATGAAAAGAGAAAAGGGGCGTGCAGGGCATGGTGGCCTTTTGCAGCACTTGGCTGACCCCTAGTTTGCATTAAACACCTCCACCCTCCTTCGGTGTGGGGCTCATGTTGGCTATGCCCCAGCCCCTGAAGCATTCAAGCTGATTTCTTGCAGCAGCTGGGCACTGTAACAGCTCCAGAGCTGCTCTGTAAGGCAAGTAAAAGGGTGTGGGCCCTGCAGCACTACCTGTAGTTCGCATTGTGCGTTGGAAGGCACAAAGTAAGCAGAAAGGAGGAGAAGTCAGGATAGTGCGCAAGGGCATAGAAGGGAGCGGCTCAAGAAAAGAGAAGTGGAAACAGACAGCAAACTATGCAGGAGAGAGACCTGAGACAAAGAGATCTGAATTATACGAGACCTGACCAGGGGAAACACAAATTATGCAGTCAAGTTTCCCACATTTGGGGAAATCGCAGGGGCAGCACACCCAGAGTGCAATGGGTGAGCCTTGCCCTGGGAGAAGCACCTTCATGATCATAGTATCTCACCTGGCAGGTAAGTAGGAGTTGGGCTAGAGCTGGGGAGGGTCGCTGCTCGGGCACCCCCCTGTCAAGTGAAGGAGATCCAACTGAGGCAGCACAAGGAAACTCTCGAAAGAAGAACAAGGCTAGAGGAAGATCTGAAACAAAGAAATCTGACTTTTACCAGAGATCAGAGGAAAACACAAACACAGTCCCCCACTGCCAACAAATAAAGCAGTCACGTTTCCCACATTTGGGGAAATCACAGGGGTCAGCATACCCAGAATGCAATGAATGAACCTCACCCTGGGAGAGTAATCTTCATGACCATGGTATCTCCTATGCAAAATAAGTATGATTTGGGATAGGGCTGGGGAGGGCCGCTGCTCATGCACATCTCTGTCAAGTAAAGGAGATTCAACTGAGGCAGCACAAGGGAACTCTCATCTGGGGACAACAACTGCAGGGAGAACACATATTTTCAGATGAACATGGGAGGGCAGAAGGCTGCCTAATACTGAAGCACCCCCAAACAACAAACCAAATGCAACAACTAGTGCAAGCATTCCTGGGGGAAGTTCTGCAGAAGACGGATTTGCATACGGTGATGTCATCCAAGCAGTGGGTCAAAGTTGGCTTCAACCCTCATCTGCATATGAAAAGAGAAAAGGGGCGTGCAGGGCATGGCGGCCTTTTGCGGTGCTTGGATGACCCCTAGTTCGCATTAAACACCCCACCCTCCTTTGGTGTGGGGCTCATGTTGGCCATGCCCCATCCCCTGAAGCATTCAAGCTGATTTATTGCAGCAGCTGGGCACTGTAACAGCTCCAGAGCAGCTCTGAACGGCAAGTAAAAGGGTGTGGGCCCTGCAGCACTACCTGTAGTTTGCATTGTGCATTGGAAGGCACAAAGTAAGCAGACGGGAGAAGTCAGGATAGTGCGCAAGGGCATAGAAGGGAGCGGCTCAAGAAAAGAGAAGTTGAAACAGACAGCAAACTAGGCTGGAGAGAGACCTGAGACAAAGAGATCTGAATTATACGAGAGCCGACCAGGGGAAACACAAATTATGCAGTCAAGTTTCCCACATTTGGGGAAATCGCAGGAGCAGCACACCCAGAGTGCAATGGGTGAGCCTTGCCCTGGGAGAAGCACCTACATGATCATAGTATCTCACCTGCCAGGTAAGTAGAAGTTGGGCTAGAGCTGGGGAGGGTCGCTGCTCGGGTACCCCCCTGTCAAGTGAAGGAGATCCAACTGAGGCAGCACAAGGGAACTCTCGAAAGAAGAACAAGGCTAAAGGAAGATCTGAGACAAAGAAATCTGACTTTTACCAGAGCTGACCAGAGGAAAGCACAAACACAGTCCCCCACTACCACAAATAAAGCAGTCGAGTTTCCCACATTTGGGGAAATCACAGGGGTCAGCATACCCAGAATGCAATGAATGAACCTCACCGTGGGAGAACAATCTTCATGACCATGGTATCTCCTATGCAAAATAAGTATGATTTGGGATAGGGCTGGGGAGGGCCGCTGCTCAGGCACATCTCTGTCAAGTAAAGGAGATTCAACTGAGGCAGCACAAGGGAACTCTCATCTGGGGACAACAACTGCAGGGAGAACACATATTTTCAGATGAACATGGGAGGGCAGAAGGCTGCCTAATACTGAAGCACCCCCAAACAACAAACCAAATGCATCAACTAGTGCAAGCATTCCTGGGGGAAGGCCTGCAGCAGATGGATTTGCATACGGTGATGTCATCCAAGCAGTGGGTCAAAGTTGGCTTCAACCCTCGTCTGCATATGAAAAGAGAAAAGGGGCGTGCAGGGCATGGCGGCCTTTTGCGGCGCTTGGATGACCCCTAGTTCGCATTAAACACCTCCACCCTCCTTCGGTGTGGGGCTCATGTTGGCTATGCCCCAGCCCCTGAAGCATTCAAGCTGATTTCTTGCAGCAGCTGGGCACTGTAACAGCTCCAGAGCTGCTCTGTACGGCAAGTAAAAGGGTGTGGGCCCTGCAGCACTACCTGTAGTTTGCATTGTGCATTGGAAGGCACAAAGTAAGCAGACAGGAGGAGAAGTCAGGATAGTGCACAAGGGTATAAAAGGGAGGGGCTCATGAAAAAAGAAGTGGAAACAGACAGCAAACTAGGCTGGAGAGAGACCTGAGACAAAGAGATCTGAATTATACGAGAGCCGACCAGGGGAAACACAAATTATGCAGTCAAGCTTCCCACATTTGGGGAAATCAGAGTGCAATGGGTGAGCCTTGCCCTGGGAGAAGCACCTTCATGATCATAGTATCTCACCTGGCAGGTAAGTAGGAGTTGGGCTAGAGCTGGGGAGGGTCGCTGCTCGGGCACCCCCCTGTCAAGTGAAAGAGATCCAACTGAGGCAGCACAAGGAAACTCTCGAAAGAAGAACAAGGCTAGAGGAAGATCTGAGACAAATAAATCTGACTTTTACCAGAGCTGACCAGAGGAAAGCACAAACACAGTCCCCCACTACCACAAATAATGCAGTCGAGTTTCCCACATTTGGGGAAATCACAGGGGTCAGCATACCCAGAATGCAATGAATGAACCTCACCCTGGGAGAACAATCTTCATGACCATGCAAAATAAGTCAATCTTCATGACCATGCAAAATAAGTATGATTTGGGATAGGGCTGGGGAGGGCCGCTGCTCAGGCACATCTCTGTCAAGTAAAGGAGATTCAACTGAGGCAGCACAAGGGAACTCTCATCTGGGGACAACAACTGCAGGGAGAACACATATTTTCAGATGAACATGGGAGGGCAGAAGGCTGCCTAATACTGAAGCACCCCCAAACAACAAACCAAATGCAACAACTAGTGCAAGCATTCCTGGGGGAAGGCCTGCAGCAGATGGATTTGCATACGGTGATGTCATCCAAGCAGTGGGTCAAAGTTGGCTTCAACCCTCGTCTGCATATGAAAAGAGAAAAGGGGCGTGCAGGGCATGGCGGCCTTTTGCGGTGCTTGGATGACCCCTAGTTCACATTAAACACCTCCACCCTCCTTCGGTGTGGGGCTCATGTTGGCTGTGCCCCAGCCCCTGAAGCATTCAAGCTGATTTCTTGCAGTAGCTGGGCACTGTAACAGCTCCAGAGCTGCTCTGTACGGCAAGTAAAAGGGTGTGGGCCCTACAGCACTACCTGTAGTTTGCATTGTGCATTGGAAGGCACAAAGTAAGCAGACAGGAGGAGAAGTCAGGATAGTGCACAAGGGTATAAAAGGGAGGGGCTCATGAAAAAAGAAGTGGAAACAGACAGCAAACTAGGCTGGAGAGAGACCTGAGACAAAGAGATCTGAATTATACGAGAGCCGACCAGGGGAAACACAAATTATGCAGTCAAGCTTCCCACATTTGGGGAAATCGCAGGGGCACCACACCCAGAGTGCAATGGGTGAGCCTTGCCCTGGGAGAAGATCCTTCATGATCATAGTATCTCACCTGGCAAGTAAGTAGGAGTTGGGCTAGAGCTGGGGAGGGTCGCTGCTCGGGCACCCCCCTGTCAAGTTAAAGAGATCCAACTGAGGCAGCACAAGGGAACTCTCGAAAGAAGAACAAGGCTAGAGGAAGATCTGAGACAAAGAAATCTGACTTTTACCAGAGCTGTCCAGAGGAAAGCACAAACACAGTCCCCCACTACCACAAATAATGCAGTCGAGTTTCCCACATTTGGGGAAATCACAGGGGTCAGCATACCCAGAATGCAATGAATGAACCTCACCCTGGGAGAACAATCTTCATGACCATGTCCCCAGATGAGAGTTCCCTTGTGCTGCCTCAGTTGAATCTCCTTTACTTGACAGAGATGTGCCTGAGCAGCGGCCCTCCCCAACCCTATCCCAAATCATACTTATTTTGCATAGGCGATACGCCTATGCAAAATAAGTATGATTTGGGATAGGGTTGGGGAGGGCCGCTGCTCAGGCACATCTCTGTCAAGTAAAGGAGATTCAACTGAGGCAGCACAAGGGAACTCTCATCTGGGGACAACAACTGCAGGGAGAACACATATTTTCAGATAAACATGGGAGGGCAGAAGGCTGCCTAATACTGAAGCACCCCCAAACAACAAACCAAATGCAACAACTAGTACAAGCATTCCTGGGGGAAGGCCTGCAGCAGATGGATTTGCATATAGTGATGTCATCCAAGCAGTGGGTCAAAGTTGGCTTCAACCCTCGTCTGCATATGAAAAGAGAAAAGGGGCGTGCAGGGCATGGCGGCCTTTTGCGGCGCTTGGATGACCCCTAGTTCGCATTAAACACCTCCACCCTCCTTCGGTGTGGGGCTCATGTTGGCTATGCCCCAGCCCCTGAAGCATTCAAGGTGATTTCTTGCAGCAGCTGGGCACTGTAACAGCTCCAGAGCTGCTCTGAACGGCAAGTAAAAGGGTGTGGGCCCTGCAGCACTACCTGTAGTTTGCATTGTGCATTGGAAGGCACAAAGTAAGCAGACGGGAGAAGTCAGGATAGTGCGCAAGGGCATAGAAGGGAGCGGCTCAAGAAAAGAGAAGTTGAAACAGACAGCAAACTAGGCTGGAAAGAGACCTGAGACAAAGAGATCTGAATTATACGAGAGCCGACCAGGGGAAACACAAATTATGCAGTCAAGTTTCCCACATTTGGGGAAATCGCAGGAGCAGCACACCCAGAGTGCAATGGGTGAGCCTTGCCCTGGGAGAAGCACCTACATGATCATAGTATCTCACCTGCCAGGTAAGTAGAAGTTGGGCTAGAGCTGGGGAGGGTCGCTGCTCGGGTACCCCCCTGTCAAGTGAAGGAGATTCAACTGAGGCAGCACAAGGGAACTCTCGAAAGAAGAACAAGGCTAGAGGAAGATCTGAGACAAATAAATCTGACTTTTACCAGAGCTGACCAGAGGAAAGCACAAACACAGTCCCCCACTACCACAAATAATGCAGTCGAGTTTCCCACATTTGGGGAAATCACAGGGGTCAGCATACCCAGAATGCAATGAATGAACCTCACCCTGGGAGAACAATCTTCATGACCATGGTATCTCCTATGCAAAATAAGTATGATTTGGGATAGGGCTGGGGAGGGCCGCTGCTCAGGCACATCTCTCTCAAGTAAAGGAGATTCAACTGAGGCAGCACAAGGGAACTCTCATCTGGGGACAACAACTGCAGGGAGAACACATATTTTCAGATGAACATGGGAGGGCAGAAGGCTGCCTAATAATGAAGCACCCCCAAACAACAAACCAAATGCAACAACTAGTGCAAGCATTCCTGGGGGAAGGCCTGCAGCAGATGGATTTGCATACGGTGATGTCATCCAAGCAGTGGGTCAAAGTTGGCTTCAACCCTCGTCTGCATATGAAAAGAGAAAAGGGGCGTGCAGGGCATAGCGGCCTTTTGCGGCGCTTGGATGACCCCTAGTTCGCATTAAACACCTCCACCCTCCTTCGGTGTGGGGCTCATGTTGGCTATGCCCCAGCCCCTGAAGCATTCAAGCTGATTTCTTGCAGCAGCTGGGCACTGTAACAGCTCCAGAGCTGCTCTGTACGGCAAGTAAAAGGGTGTGGGCCCTGCAGCACTACCTGTAGTTTGCATTGTGCATTGGAAGGCACAAAATAAGCAGACAAGAGGAGAAGTCAGGATAGTGCACAAGGGTATAAAAGGGAGGGGCTCATGAAAAAAGAAGTGGAAACAGACAGCAAACTAGGCTGGAGAGAGACCTGAGACAAAGAGATCTGAAATATACGAGAGCCGACCAGGGGAAACACAAATTATGCAGTCAAGCTTCCCACATTTGGGGAAATCGCAGGGGCACCACACCCAGAGTGCAATGGGTGAGCCTTGCCCTGGGAGAAGCACCTTCATGATCATAGTATCTCACCTGGCAGGTAAGTAGGAGTTGGGCTAGAGCTGGGGAGGGTCGCTACTCGGGCACCCCCCTGTCAAGTGAAAGAGATCCAACTTAGGCAGCACAAGGGAACTCTCGAAAGAAGAACAAGGCTAGAGGAAGATCTGAGACAAATAAATCTGACTTTTACCAGAGCTGTCCAGAGGAAAGCACAAACACAGTCCCCCACTACCACAAATAATGCAGTCGAGTTTCCCACATTTGGGGAAATCACAGGGGTCAGCATACCCAGAATGCAATGAATGAACCTCACCCTGGGAGAACAATCTTCATGACCATGGTATCGCCTATGCAAAATAAGTATGATTTGGGATAGGGTTGGGGAGGGCCGCTGCTCAGGCACATCTCTGTCAAGTAAAGGAGATTCAACTGAGGCAGCACAAGGGAACTCTCATCTGGGGACAACAACTGCAGGGAGAACACATATTTTCAGATAAACATGGGAGGGCAGAAGGCTGCCTAATACTGAAGCACCCCCAAACAACAAACCAAATGCAACAACTAGTACAAGCATTCCTGGGGGAAGGCCTGCAGCAGATGGATTTGCATATAGTGATGTCATCCAAGCAGTGGGTCAAAGTTGGCTTCAACCCTCGTCTGCATATGAAAAGAGAAAAGGGGCGTGCAGGGCATGGCGGCCTTTTGCGGCGCTTGGATGACCCCTAGTTCGCATTAAACACCTCCACCCTCCTTCGGTGTGGGGCTCATGTTGGCTATGCCCCAGCCCCTGAAGCATTCAAGGTGATTTCTTGCAGCAGCTGGGCACTGTAACAGCTCCAGAGCTGCTCTAAACGGCAAGTAAAAGGGTGTGGGCCCTGCAGCACTACCTGTAGTTTGCATTGTGCATTGGAAGGCACAAAGTAAGCAGACGGGAGAAGTCAGGATAGTGCGCAAGGGCATAGAAGGGAGCGGCTCAAGAAAAGAGAAGTTGAAACAGACAGCAAACTAGGCTGGAGAGAGACCTGAGACAAAGAGATCTGAATTATACGAGAGCCGACCAGGGGAAACACAAATTATGCAGTCAAGTTTCCCACATTTGGGGAAATCGCAGGAGCAGCACACCCAGAGTGCAATGGGTGAGCCTTGCCCTGGGAGAAGCACCTACATGATCATAGTATCTCACCTGCCAGGTAAGTAGAAGTTGGGCTAGAGCTGGGGAGGGTCGCTGCTCGGGTACCCCCCTGTCAAGTGAAGGAGATTCAACTGAGGCAGCACAAGGGAACTCTCGAAAGAAGAACAAGGCTAGAGGAAGATCTGAGACAAATAAATCTGACTTTTACCAGAGCTGACCAGAGGAAAGCACAAACACAGTCCCCCACTACCACAAATAATGCAGTCGAGTTTCCCACATTTGGGGAAATCACAGGGGTCAGCATACCCAGAATGCAATGAATGAACCTCACCCTGGGAGAACAATCTTCATGACCATGGTATCTCCTATGCAAAATAAGTATGATTTGGGATAGGGCTGGGGAGGGCCGCTGCTCAGGCACATCTCTCTCAAGTAAAGGAGATTCAACTGAGGCAGCACAAGGGAACTCTCATCTGGGGACAACAACTGCAGGGAGAACACATATTTTCAGATGAACATGGGAGGGCAGAAGGCTGCCTAATAATGAAGCACCCCCAAACAACAAACCAAATGCAACAACTAGTGCAAGCATTCCTGGGGGAAGGCCTGCAGCAGATGGATTTGCATACGGTGATGTCATCCAAGCAGTGGGTCAAAGTTGGCTTCAACCCTCGTCTGCATATGAAAAGAGAAAAGGGGCGTGCAGGGCATAGCGGCCTTTTGCGGCGCTTGGATGACCCCTAGTTCGCATTAAACACCTCCACCCTCCTTCGGTGTGGGGCTCATGTTGGCTATGCCCCAGCCCCTGAAGCATTCAAGCTGATTTCTTGCAGCAGCTGGGCACTGTAACAGCTCCAGAGCTGCTCTGTACGGCAAGTAAAAGGGTGTGGGCCCTGCAGCACTACCTGTAGTTTGCATTGTGCATTGGAAGGCACAAAATAAGCAGACAAGAGGAGAAGTCAGGATAGTGCACAAGGGTATAAAAGGGAGGGGCTCATGAAAAAAGAAGTGGAAACAGACAGCAAACTAGGCTGGAGAGAGACCTGAGACAAAGAGATCTGAATTATACGAGAGCCGACCAGGGGAAACACAAATTATGCAGTCAAGCTTCCCACATTTGGGGAAATCGCAGGGGCACCACACCCAGAGTGCAATGGGTGAGCCTTGCCCTGGGAGAAGCACCTTCATGATCATAGTATCTCACCTGGCAGGTAAGTAGGAGTTGGGCTAGAGCTGGGGAGGGTCGCTACTCGGGCACCCCCCTGTCAAGTGAAAGAGATCCAACTTAGGCAGCACAAGGGAACTCTCGAAAGAAGAACAAGGCTAGAGGAAGATCTGAGACAAATAAATCTGACTTTTACCAGAGCTGACTAGAGGAAAGCACAAACACAGTCCCCCACTACCACAAATAATGCAGTCGAGTTTCCCACATTTGGGGAAATCACAGGGGTCAGCATACCCAGAATGCAATGAATGAACCTCACCCTGGGAGAACAATCTTCATGACCATGGTATCGCCTATGCAAAATAAGTATGATTTGGGATAGGGCTGGGGAGGGCCGCTGCTCAGGCACATCTCTGTCAAGTAAAGGAGATTCAGCTGAGGCAGCACAAGGGAACTCTCATCTGGGGACAACAACTGCAGGGAGAACACATATTTTCAGATAAAAATCTTGGTCATGCTCTGGTTTCTCTTCAGAACGAACAAATCTTTCGCCTCTTACTAAAGATTTCCGTGGAGAGGAGCAAAACCGAGTTTTATCTCAATTTTTGCATGCCCCATCTTTTTGGGGTTTCTTTTACCGGTTTAAAGATAGAATGAGTGTGCTTTAATGTAAGCTCATTTGCATAGAAATGACAGTAAATGTTTATTTATGTTCAAACAGAACTTTCTTGACCATGCTACTTGCTTTAAAGATCTGGGAGCACATGGAATACAGTACAAACCATGCTTATAGCAAGGAGAAGCCAGGTGAGAAATCTGCTTTCTTTCAAATTGGGCGCTCACTTTGATCTGAATGAGGACTGCTGGCACAGCACTCAGGCGACAGGTGGAATCTTGGTCATGCTCTGGTTTCTCTTCAGAATGAACAAATCTTTCGCCTTTTATTAAAGATTATCCGTGGAGAGGAGCAAAACTGAGTTTTATCTCAATTTTTGCATGCCCCATATTATTGGGGTTTCTTTTATCAGTTTAAAGACAGAACGAGTGTGCTTTCTTGTTAGCTTTAATGTAAGTTTATTTGCATAACAATGACAATAAATGTCTGTTTCTTTTCAAGCAGAACTTTCTTGACCATACTAATTGCTTGAAAGATCTGGGAGCACATGGAAAAGAGTACAAACCATGTTTATAGCAAGGGGAAGCCTGGTGAGAAATCTGCTTTCTTTCTTTCAAATTGGGTGCTCACTTTGAGCTGAATGAGGACTGCTGGCATGGCACTCAGGCGACAGGTGGAATCTTGGTCATGCTCTGGTTTCTCTTCAGAACGAACAAATCTTTCGCCTTTTACTAAAGATTTCCGTGGAGAGGAGCAAAACTGAGTTTTATCTCAATTTTTGCATGCCCCATATCATAACTCCCAACTGTCCCGATTTTCGCGGGACAGTGCCGTTTTTTGGGGACTGTCCCGCTGTCCCACCTGCGGGCCGCAGTGTCCCGCGGTGGGGAGCACAGTTGGGAGGCTCTGTCTGTCGCTGCCCTGCTTAGCAGAGCAGCGGTGAATAGTCGCTGTGCGCACAGCGTCTATTCACTGAAGTCAGAGGGAGAGGTGGCATGCCAGCGGCTCACAGAGCGCTGGGCATGCCCCCTCAGTGCCGAAAACGGGGGCGTGACTCGCGATCGCGGGTCCTCCCGCGAAGCCATGCCCCTTTTTACTTAGGCCACGCCCTTTTTGGGAGCGCGTGCGACTTCGCCGCGCGTGTGTCCCTCTTTGCGAGCCGACAAAGTTGGGAGGTATGCCCATATTATTGGGGTTTCTTTTATCAGTTTAAAGACAGAACGAGTGTGCTTTCTGGTTAGCTTTAATGTAAGTTTATTTGCATAACAATGACAGTAAATGTTTGTTTCTTTTCAAACAGAACTTTCTTGACCATGCTACTTGCTTGAAAGATCTGGGAGCACATGGAAAACAGTACAAACCATGCAGTATCACAAGAGCCTTTATTTGATCTTTCATGAAGATAGAGCAGAATTGAGGACACGTCAACAATTTCTGCCGAAGGTGGTTCATCTTTCCACATGGTGCCTTTGGCCACTGACACCTTCGTTGAGTCAAAGTCTCTGGCTGTGGTCAGAACTTTGAAAATTTATGTCACCAGAACGGTTCAGATTAGGAAAACAGAGGCTCTGTTTGTCCTGTATGCTCCCAACAGGATTGGGTGTCCTGCTTCCATGTAGACCATTATGCGCTGGATCTGTGGTAAGATTCAGCATGCTCATTCCATGGCAGGATTGCCGTTACTGAATTAGGTGAAGACCCATTCTACTAGAAAGGTGGGTTCATCCTGGGCAGCTGGTCGGGGAGTCTCGGCATTGCAACTTTGCCGAGCAGCTATTTAGTAAACACTTTTGCTAAGTTTTACAAGTTTGATACCTTGGCCGATGATAACTTCAAGTTGGGTCATTCGGTGCTGCAGAGTCGTACGCACTCTTCCACCCGTTCAAGAGCTTTGGTATAACCCCATGGTTCTTAATGTGACCCCAGCATCCTCTAGGTCGTATGAGAAAATAGGATTTTAATACCTACCGGTAAATCCTTTTCTCTTAGTCTGTAGAGGATGCTGGGCACCCGTCCCAGTCCATACTGTGTCTGCAGTTATTACTTGTGGTTATACACATGTTGTGTTATGGTTCTGGTCAGCTTTTTGCTGCAATTATTCATGCCGTTGGCTTGTGTTCTGTTGAATGCCACGTTCTGCGGCATGCTTAAGGTGTGAGCTGGTAAGATGCTCACCTTAGTTTAACAATAAATCCTTTCCTCGAAATGTCCGTCTCCATGGGCACAGTTCCTATAACTGGAGTCTGGAGGAGGGGCATAGAGGGAGGAGCCAGTTCACACCCTTTGATAGTCTTAAAGTGCCCATGTCTCTTGCGGATCCCGTCTATACCCCATGGTTCTTAATGTGACCCCAGCATCCTCTACGGACTAAGAGAAAAGGATGCCCTTGCGCACTATCCTGACTTCTCCTCCCGTCTGCTTACTTTGTGCCTTCCAACGCACAATGCAAACTACAGGTGGTGCTGCAGGGCCCACACCCTTTTACTTGCCTTACAGAACAGCTCTGGAGCTGTTACAGTGCCCAGCTGCTGCAAGAAATCAGCTTGAATGCTTCAGGGGATGGGGCATGGCCAACATGAGCCCCACACCAAAGGAGGGTGGGGGTGTTTAATGAGAACTAGGGGTCATCCAAGCACTGCAAAAGGCCGCCATGCCCTGCACGCCCCTTTTCTCTTTTCATATGCAGATGAGGGTTCCAGCCAACTTTGGCCCACTGCTTGAATAACATCACTGTATGCAAATCCGTCTGCTGCAGACCTTCCCCCAGGAAGGCTTGTACTAGATGTTGCATATGGTTTGATATTTGATGGTGCTTCAGTATTAGGCAGCCTTCCGCCCTCCCATGTTCATCTGAAAAGATGTGGTCTCCCTGCAGTTGTTGTCCCCAGACGAGAGTTCCCTTGTGCTTCCTCAGTTGAATCTCCTTAACTTGACGGGGGAGGGGCTGCCCGAGCAGCCACCCTCCCCAGCCCTATCCCAACTCATACTTATTTTGCATATGAGATCTCTTGATCATGAAGATTGTTCTCACAGGGTGAGGTTCATCCATTATATTTTAAAATAGGAAGGTACAAATTACATATTTGAATTGCATTTATGTGCTGGATTCAAATGTACCCCCCCCCCTTCCTTTCTCAATTGTGCCCGTCAGCAGCTATTCTAAGGTTGCTGCCAATGGGTGTGACACATTAATTTCTTCTGTGGGGTACACTGGACTCCACAAGGATTCACATTGGGGTGTAGAGTAGGATCTTGATCTGAGGCACCAACCGGCTCAAAGCTTTTGACTGTTCCCAAGATGCTCAGTGCATTCTCCTCTATAACCCCGCTTCCATGAACAGGGAGCTCAGTTTGTAGTTGGTGCCTTCAGTAGCAGGCCACTTAACAGGGGCCTGCCTCAGGCAGCCTATTCTTAGCTATAAATTTTGACAAGAAAAGAAGAACTTGTTTTATGAGAATCTACAAGGGCTGCAGCAGGCTAGGTCTAATAGACATCTTTACTGCAGCTTCATCACTCCCAGCGGCGCTGTATACTCCCGTGCCCTGGTTGCTGGGTCACTGCAGCGGAGGGTCCGGTTTCATCCTAAGGTCAGTCACACACACACCACCCTTCCGGATCACGAGGCCGCTGATGAAGGGGAGCGTGGCCGTAGGGGGTGGACCGTGTGCGCACTGGCGTGGACACTGATTACTGGGCAGCCGCTCCACTAGCCACCAGGTACAGTTAAGGAGCACAGGTCTGGGGGTTTTTCTCCTATATTAACCCAATTTTGTACTGCCCGCAGCGCATTGTGATAGGTAATAGGGCCTGATTCAGGTTGGATTGCAATCACAATAAGCGATCCAACTGCAAAAATTGCTAAGAGCATACGCATGTGCCTGCATTTTCTGCGGCACCCCGCAGAGAATGCGATCGCCTCTGCCTGTCAATCGGGGCGGGGGGGGGATAGGTGGGTCAGCAACACTCCATTTCCAAGTCAGGGATGGAGCGGTGCGGGGGCAAGGCTTCAAAATGGGGTCTGCAACGGAGTAGACACAGGGGGCGTGGTCACAGCGGCTGTATGACATCACATTCAGCCGCTGTGATCACAAAAATGGTGGCGGCTTCCTGCGCGCACATACAGTCTGCACCAGCAGGAGGCTACACCATTTTTTATGATCACGCTGAACTGCAGTGCGACTGCAATTACAGCATGGTCAAGAAGGGAGGCGTCATGCTGGGTGGCCATGCCCTTTCACTGTGCAGGAGCCAGCACCGCTCACACACTAGTCCCCGGGTGCAGCCCCCAACCCCCGGGACACCCGGAGCAACAAAATGTAGATTCAGGCCACCAGGCCACGCCCCTACCTATGAAACCATGCCTCCTTTTTACCATTGCGCTGCTTATCTGCGCGCACTGCATTACAATCTCCCTCGCCACCTCTCTGGGTGTCACCAGTGATAGTGACACCTCTGCCATGCTTGTAGCAGCTGGTCCTAAGATCTACGCCTCAAGCCCTGAGTGTTTGCCCTTGTGACTTGTTGATCATCATAGCGAAGCAGATGCTTACAGAAAACTGCAGGGGCTTAGATTGAAAATAAAAAAATTGATTGGTATAAGGTAGAGAGGAGCGGGTTCGGTTCTCCGAGAACCGAATTCCCCACGAACTCCACGTTGTTTACACTGGTCCGAGGCAGGCTCGGTTGTTCCCGCCTGACTCGCAAAACCTGAACAAGGGAAAATGTCATCATCCCGCTGTCGGATTCTCGCGAGATTCGGATTCCATATAAAGAGCTGCGCGTTGCCGCCATTTTTACTCGTGCATTGAAGAGAGAGCGGAATGGACGTGGCTATGTTCTCTCAGTGGAAATCTCAATATCAGTGCTCAGTATCAGTGGTTACTTATTGCTGCTCAGTAATACTAGTAGTGTGTCTCTCCTGCTCAGTGTCAGTTCTCAGTAGTATCCTCATCAGTGCTCAGTATCACTGCTCATTGTCTTGTGCTGCATTGTGGTGCTCAGCATACTACAGTACATTACTAATAGTCCAGTGCTGCATCTTGCTGCTCAGTGTCAGTTCTAGTATCCTCATCAGTGCTCACTATCACTGTTCATTGCATTTTGGTTTTCTGTATACTACAGTAACATAGTAATATAGTAACATATAGTAACATAGTTTTTGAGGTTGAATAGAGGCAAATTGCCCATCGTGTTCAACCTGTTTTAAGTTGTGATGATTCTACATACTTGCTGAATAATGTTTTATGACTAGTTAGCTACTATAACTCATGTTACCCCCGGATTAACCATGTTGATATTTTAAGTATTATAACCTTAGATAGCTTTTTCATTCAGAAATGTATCCATTCCTTTTTTAAATCCAATTACAGAGTCCGCCATTACCACCTTCCCTGGCAGGGAATTCCACATCCTGATTGCCCTAACAGTAAAGATCATAGTATCTCACCTGGCAGGTAAGTAGGAGTTGGGCTAGAGCTGTGGAGGATTGCTGCTCGGGCACCCCCTGTCAAGTGAAGGAGATCCAACTGAGGCAGCACAAGGGAACTCTCGAAAGAAGAACAAGGCTAGAGGAAGATCTGAGACAAAGAAATCTGACTTTTACCAGAGCTGACCAGAGGAAAGCACAAACACAGTCCCCCACTACCACAAATAATGCAGTCGAGTTTCCCACATTGGGGAAATCACAGGGGTCAGCATACCCAGAATGCAATGAATGAACCTCACCCTGGGAGAACAATCTTCATGACCATGGTATCTCCTATGCAAAATAAGTATGATTTGGGATAGGGCTGGGGAGGGCCGCTGCTCAGGCACATCTCTGTCAAGTAAAGGAGATTCAACTGAGGCAGCACAAGGGAACTCTCATCTGGGGACAACAACTGCAGGGAGAACACATATTTTCAGATGAAAATCTTGGTCATGCTCTGGCTTCTCTTCAGAACGAACAAATCTTTCGCCTTTTACTAAAGATTTCTGTGGAGAGGAGCAAAACTGAGTTTTACCTCAATTTTTGCATGCCCCATCTTTTTGGATTTTCTTTTATCGGTTTAAAGATAGAATGAGTGTGCTTTAATGAAAGCTCATTTGCATAGAAATTACAGTAAATGTTTGTTTCTTTTCAAACAGAACTTTCTTGACCATGCTACTTGCTTGAAAGATCTGGGAGCACATGGAATACAGTACAAACCATGCTTATAGCAAGGAGAAGCCAGGTGAGAAATCTGCTTTCTTTCAAATTGGGCGCTCACTTTGATCTGAATGAGGACTGCTGGCATGGCACTCAGGCGACAGGTGGAATCTTGGTCATGCTCTGGTTTCTCTTCAGAATGAACAAATCTTTCGCCATTTATTAAAGATTTCCGTGGAGAGGAGCAAAACTGAGTTTTATCTCAATTTTTGCATGCCCCATATTATTGGGGTTTCTTTTATCAGTTTAAGGACAGAATGAGTGTGCTTTCTTGTTGGCTTTAATGTAAGTTTATTTGTATAACAATGACAGTAAATGTCTGTTTCTTTTCAAACAGAACCTTCTTGACCATGCTACTTGCTTGAAAGATCTGGGAGCACATGGAAAAGAGTACAAACCATGCTTATAGCAAGGGGAAGCCTGGTGAGAAATCTGCTTTCTTTCTTTCAAATTGGGTGCTCACTTTGAGCTGAATGAGGACTGCTGGCATGGCACTCAGGCGACAGGTGGAATCTTGGTCATGCTCTGGTTTCTCTTCAGAACGAACAAATCTTTCGCCTTTTACTAAAGATTTCCGTGGAGAGGAGCAAAACTGAGTTTTATCTCAAATTTTGCATTCCCCATCTTATTGGGGTTTTATTTTATCTGTTTAAAGATAGAACGAGTGTGCTTTAATGTAAGCTCATTTGCATAGAAATGACAGTAAATGTTTGTTTCTTTTCAAACAGAACTTTCTTGACTATACTAATTGCTTGAAAGATCTGGGAACACATGGAAAAGAGTACAAACCATGTTTATAGCTAGGGGAAGCCTGGTGAGAAATCTGCTATCTTTCTTTCAAATTGGGTGCTCACTTTGAGCTCAATGAGAACTGCTGGCATGGCACTCAGGCGACAGGTGGAATCTTGGTCATGCTCTGGTTTCTCTTCAGAACTAACAAATATTTCGCCTTTTATTAAAGATTTCCGTGGAGAGGAGCAAAACTGAGTTTTATCTCAATTTTTGCATGCCCCATATTATTGGGGTTTCTTTTATCAGTTTAAAGACAGAACGAGTGTGCTTTCTTGTTAGCTTTAATGTAAGTTGCCATAGATGCAGTGAAACACACGTGTAGGGCACGGCGTGTCCGCGTGTATTTGACTCATGTGAAATGTTATAAAACAAAAATATATGATTATGATGTTAGCTGTTAGTCTCCACTAATAGGGAATAGAAGCTGAGCTATAAGAAAGGAATACACTAGATATGATGTCACTTAGCAGATACAATGTCTAAAGTGCATACAGATAGCTACTAATAACTCTTGATAAGAAAGTATATCAGTGTGGGTATATTTATATGATGGGATATTGGGACTAGTGAATATATATCACTCCTGCTGTCCAGATTGGCAATAACCAGACAATTATGATAAGAGTAGAGATGTCACATGGGCTGCTATAGATATTAATTTAATGCTGTATGTGTCATTTGTTACAAATGGATACATTTTCTATGAGTCAGCCTAGCAGCTGCATGTTCTAACAGAACACTATCCTCACACAGAATCTGCTAACCTTGAGATAACTAAATGACAGTGTGTAACAGTCTCTTTACTATAAGACTGTTACAAAGTAATATATATATTTGAAGTCAGTCTAGCAGCTGTGTGTTCCAGCAGTTTATAAGACAAAGAAAATCTCCTATTGTGGAATCTAGACACATGGGACTGCTGGCCTGTGTCATACTATTTCTATGTAATACCAGTAACATGTATATAACTGTTACATAATTGTTACAAATGGATAAATCTTTGAGTCAGCCTAGCAGCTGCATGTCCTAACAGGACACCATAAATCCTTTACAGTGTAACAAATTGATTGGTAACACTTAAAGGCTGGAGAGCAGTTATATGCCTTACTAGCATACTCAATATACCACATTATTACACCAGTTACCACGATTATTGACAGCGCATTTGATATATTATATTACCCTCACACTGAGTCTGTTTACCTTTAGATAACTAAGTGACCGAATATGTAACAGTTTCTCTATCATAAGACTGTTACAAAGTGAGATAGATATATTTGGAAGTCAGTCAAACAGCTGTGTGTTTCAGCGGTTTATAAGAAAATTCCTCATTGTGGAATCTGGACCACTAAGGGTTATTATATATATAGCACATGGAATTGCCACATCTCCCTATATGATAATTTCATTACACTGTAACATAATAAGAATTAACTCTTTAACAGTGTAAATAGAGAGTAATGAATCTCTGACACATGGAATATATTATTTCTTAGATGAATTGGATAAACCATTATGACAGACACTTTGCTTCCTAATAAGAATTGAGGTGGCTATACCTCTAAGGAAAGCATTATTGCCTACGCCTAGATCAGATTAAATAAGATCTGGCTGAATATATGAAGGAAGGTTGCTATTTATATGAGAATTGGAATTGCTATATTCCTTAAGGCAACCCCACCGATTGATATATGTTGTCAATTAAGTATATCTGAACGGCTATATCTGGACCAGATTTAATAAGATCTGGCTGATTATATGAAGGAGGGCTGCTATTTATATTGGAATTGCCATATTCCTTAAGGCAACCGCACCTGTTGGTATATCTCGCCAATTAACTATATCTAAACAGCTAAATTAAAGCTATTCATCATTTTTTTAGTTTGGATATTAATAAATATGATCTTTCCATGATGCATAGAGATTTCCCTATCAAGTGATTCCTTATCCGATATAGAAAGCTATCCCCCTGTGGTATTGAATTTAGGAATATAGTCTTAGGGGACACAGAGAAATAAGTGATCCCCATCTACCTAAGCACCCCACAAATTGGAGGTTAGCTTACCGGTTATACTCAATCACCCCCACAAATTCGCCAATGGGGATGGCTTCCCGGGAGGTAACCCCTATTGAGTGAAGGGAGTATATAGGATACGACCCAGTGGTACCTGACGACATAGATACTAACAGCTATTTAATAACATTACGCTAGAAAGTGATTATTAGCAACATATATATCTATATAAACAACCCCGCCAGGGTTGTGCCTTCAAAAATAATCACACACGGACACGCTTTTTAAACCTTTTTTTCACATCTCTTTATTCTTCTTATGCACATGTATGTTAGTTCTGTGATTTTAACCTTTATGTTTCACTGCAGTTTGGGATAATAATATTAATATTTATCCAATTTTAATACATACTTAATAAAGGTTATATTTTATGATTCATTCATTCTGTCCAGTGCGTCAACAGTGCAGATTTCTTCTTGTTTTTTCTCCCAAATTCTATAACAATGACAGTAAATGTTGTTTCTTTTCAAACAGAACTTTCTTGACCATGCTACTTGCTTGAAAGATCTGGGAGCACATGGAAAACAGTACAAACCATGCAGTATCACAAGAGCCTTTATTTGATCTTTCATGAAGATAGAGCAGAATTGAGGACACGTCAACAATTTCTGCCGAAGGTGGTTCATCTTTCCACATGGTGCCTTTGGCCACTGACACCTTCGTTGAGTCAAAGTCTCTGGCTGTGGTCAGAACTTTGAAAATTTATGTCACCAGAACGGTTCAGATTAGGAAAACAGAGGCTCTGTTTGTCCTGTATGCTCCCAACAGGATTGGGTGTCCTGCTTCCATGTAGACCATTATGCGCTGGATCTGTGGTAAGATTCAGCATGCTCATTCCATGGCAGGATTGCCGTTACTGAATTAGGTGAAGACCCATTCTACTAGAAAGGTGGGTTCATCCTGGGCAGCTGGTCGGGGAGTCTCGGCATTGCAACTTTGCCGAGCAGCTATTTAGTAAACACTTTTGCTAAGTTTTACAAGTTTGATACCTTGGCTGATGATAACCTCAAGTTGGGTCATTCGGTGCTGCAGAGTCGTACGCACTCTCCCACCCGTTCAAGAGCTTTGGTATAACCCCATGGTTCTTAATGTGACCCCAGCATCCTCTAGGTCGTATGAGAAAATAGGATTTTAATACCTACCGGTAAATCCTTTTCTCTTAGTCCGTAGAGGATGCTGGGCACCCGTCCCAGTCCATACTGTGTCTGCAGTTATTACTTGTGGTTATACACATGTTATGTTATGGTTCTGGTCAGCTTTTTGCTGCAATTGTTCATGCCGTTGGCTTGTGTTCTGTTGAATGCCACGTTCTGCGGCATGCTTAAGGTGTGAGCTGGTAAGATGCTCACCTTAGTTTAACAATAAATCCTTTCCTCGAAATGTCCGTCTCCCTGGGCACAGTTCCTATAACTGGAGTCTGGAGGAGGGGCATAGAGGGAGGAGCCAGTTCACACCCTTTGAAAGTCTTAAAGTGCCCATGTCTCTTGCGGATCCCGTCTATACCCCATGGTTCTTAATGTGACCCCAGCATCCTCTACGGACTAAGAGAAAAGGATGCCCTTGCGCACTATCCTGACTTCTCCTCCCTCTGCTTACTTTGTGCCTTCCAACGCACAATGCGAACTACAGGTGGTGCTGCAGGGCCCACACCCTTTTACTTGCCTTACAGAACAGCTCTGGAGCTGTTACAGTGCCCAGCTGCTGCAAGAAATCAGCTTGAATGCTTCAGGGGATGGGGCATGGCCAACATGAGCCCCACACCAAAGGAGGGTGGGGGTGTTTAATGCGAACTAGGGGTCATCCAAGCACCGCAAAAGGCCGCCATGCCCTGCATGCCCCTTTTCTCTTTTCATATGCAGATGAGGGTTCCAGCCAACTTTGGCCCACATCTTGGATGACATCACCGTATGCAAATCCGTCTTCTGCAGACCTTCCCCCAGGAATGCTTGTACTAGTTGTTGCATATGGTTTGATATTTGATGGTGCTTCAATATTAGGCAGCCTTCCACCCTCCCATGTTCATCTGAACAGATGTGGTCTCCCTGCAGTTGTTGTCCCCAGACGAGAGTTCCCTTGTGCGTCCTCAGTTGAATCTCCTTAACTTGACGGGGGAGGGGCTGCCCGAGCAGCCACCCTCCCCAGCCCTATCCCAACTCATACTTATTTTGCATATGAGATCTCTTGATCATGAAGATTGTTCTCACAGGGTGAGGTTCATCCATTATATTTTAAAATAGGAAGGTACAAATTACATATTTGAATTGCATCTATGTGCTGGATTCAAATGTCCCCCCCCCCCCCTTCCTTTCTCAATTGTGCCCGTCAGCAGCTATTCTAAGGTTGCTGCCAATGGGTGTGACACATTAATTTCTTCTGTGGGGTACACTGGACTCCACAAGGATTCACATTGGGGTGTAGAGTAGGATCTTGATCTGAGGCACCAACCGGCTCAAAGCTTTTGACTGTTCCCAAGATGCTCAGCGCATCCTCCTCTATAACCCCGCTTCCATGAACAGGGAGCTCAGTTTGTAGTTGGTGCCTTCAGTAGCAGGCCACTTAACAGGGGCCTGCCTCAGGCAGCCTATTCTTAGCTATTAATTTTGACAAGAAAAGAAGAACTTGTTTTATGAGAATCTACAAGGGCTGCAGCAGGCTAGGTCTAATAGACATCTTTACTGCAGCTTCATCACTCCCAGCGGCGCTGTATACTCCCGTGCCCTGGTTGCTGGGTCACTGCAGCGGAGGCTCCAGTTTCTTCCTAAGGTCAGTCACACACACACCGCCCTTCCGGATCACGAGGCCGCTGATGAAGGGGAGCGTGGCCGTAGGGGGTGGACCGTGTGCGCACTGGCGTGGACACTGATTACTGGGCAGCCGCTCCACTAGCCACCAGGTACAGTTAAGGAGCACAGGTCTGGGAGTTTTACTCCTATATTAACCCAATTTTGTACTGCCCGCAGCGCATTGTGATAGGTAATAGGGCCTGATTCAGGTTGGAATGCAATCACAATAAGCGATCCAACTGCAAAAATTGCTAACAGCATACGCATGTGCCTGCATTTTCTGCGGCACCCCGCAGAGAATGCGATCGCCTCTGCCTGTCAATCGGGGCGGGGGGGGGGGAGAGGGGGGTCAGCAACACTCCATTTCCAAGTCAGGGATGGAGCGGTGCGGGGGCAAGGCTTCAAAATGGGGTCTGCAACGGAGGAGACACAGGGGGCGTGGTCACAGCGGCTGTATGACATCACATTCAGCCGCTGTGATCACAAAAATGGTGGCGGCTTCCTGCGCGCACATACAGTCTGCACCAGCAGGAGGCTACACCATTTTTTATGATCACGCTGAACTGCAGTGCGACTGCAATTACAGCATGGTCAAGAATGGAGGTGTCATGATGGGTGGCCATGCCCTGTCACTGTGCAGGAGCCAGCACCGCACACACACTAGTCCCCGGGTGCAGCCCCCAACCCCCGGGACACCCGGAGCAACAAAATGTAGATTCAGGCCACCAGGCCACGCCCCTACCTATGAAACCATGCCTCCTTTTTACCATTGCGCTGCTTATCTGCGCGCACTGCATTACAATCTCCTTCGCCACCTCTCTGGGTGTCACCAGTGATAGTGACACCTCTGCCATGCTTGTAGCAGCTGGTCCTAAGATCTACGCCTCAAGCCCTGAGTGTTTGCCCTTGTGACTTGTTGATCATCATAGCGAAGCAGATGCTTACAGAAAACTGCAGGGGCTTAGATTGAAAATAAAAAAATTGATGGGTATAAGGTAGAGAGGAGCGGGTTCGGTTCTCCGAGAACCGAATTCCCGACGAACTCCACGTGGTTTACACTGGTCCGAGGCAGGCTCGGTTGTTCCCGCCTGACTCGGAAAACCTGAACAAGGGAAAATGTCATCATCCCGCTGTCGGATTCTCTCGAGATTCGGATTCCATATAAAGAGCTGCGCGTTGCCGCCATTTTTACTCGTGCATTGAAGAGAGAGCGGAGAGGACGTGGCTATGTTCTCTCAGTGGAAATCTCAATATCAGTGCTCAGTATCAGTGGTTACTTATTGCTGCTCAGTAATACTAGTAGTGTGTCTCTCCTGCTCAGTGTCAGTTCTCAGTAGTATCCTCATCAGTGCTCAGTATCACTGCTCATTGTCTTGTGCTGCATTGTGGTGCTCAGCATACTACAGTACATTACTAATAGTCCAGTGCTGCATCTTGCTGCTCAGTGTCAGTTCTAGTATCCTCATCAGTGCTCACTATCACTGCTCATTACATTGTGGTGTTCTGTATACTACAGTAACATAGTAATATAGTAACATATAGTAACATATTTTTTGAGGTTGAATAGAGGCAAATTGCCCATCGTGTTCAACCTGTTTTAAGTTGTGATGATTCTACATACTTGCTGAATAATGTTTTATGACTAGTTAGCTACTATAACTCATGTTACCCCCGGATTAACCATGTTGATATTTTAAGTATTATAACCTTGGATAGCTTTTTCATTCAGAAATGTATCCATTCCTTTTTTAAATCCAATTACAGAGTCCGCCATTACCACCTTCCCTGGCAGGGAATTCCACATCATGATTGCCCTAACAGTGAACATCATAGTATCTCACCTGGCAGGTAAGTAGGAGTTGGGCTAGAGCTGTGGAGGATTGCTGCTCGGGCACCCCCTGTCAAGTGAAGGAGATCCAACTGAGGCAGCACAAGGGAACTCTCGAAAAAAGAACAAGGCTAGAGGAAGATCTGAGACAAAGAAATCTGACTTTTACCACAGCTGACCAGAGGAAAGCACAAACGCAGTCCCCCACTACCACAAATAATGCAGTCGAGTTTCCCACATTTGGGGAAATCACAGGGGTCAGCATACCCAGAGTGCAATGAATGAACCTCACCCTGGGAGAACAATCTTCATGACCATGGTATCTCCTATGCAAAATAAGTATGATTTGGGATAGGGCTGGGGAGGGCCGCTGCTCAGGCACATCTCTGTCAAGTAAAGGAGATTCAACTGAGGCAACACAAGGGAACTCTCATCTGGGGACAACAACTGCAGGGAGAACACATATTTTCAGATGAACATGGGAGGGCAGAAGGCTGCCTAACACTGAAGCACCCCCAAACAACAAACCAAATGCAACTACTAGTGCAAGCATTCCTGGGGGAAGGCCTGCAGCAGATGGATTTGCATATGGTGATGTCATCCAAGCAGTGGGTCAAAGTTGGCTTCAACCCTCGTCTGCATATGAAAATAAAAAAGGGGTGTGCAGGGCATGGCGGCCTTTTGCGGCGCTTGGATGACCCCTAGTTTGCATTAAACACCTCCACCTTCCTTCGGTGTGGGGCTCATGTTGGCTATGCCCCAGCCCCTGAAGCATTCAAGCTGATTTCTTGCAGCAGCTGGGCACTGTAACAGCTCCAGAGCTGCTCTGTAAAGCAAGTAAAAGGGTGTGGGCCCTGCAGCACTACCTGTAGTTTGCATTGTGCGTTGGAAGGCACAAAGTAAGCAGACGGGAGAAGTCAGGATAGTGCACAAGGGCATAGAAGGGAGCGGCTCAAGAAAAGAGAAGTGGAAACAGACAGCAAACTAGGCTGGAGAGAGACCTGAGACAAAGAGATCTGAATTATACGAGAGCCGACCAGAGGAAACACAAATTATGTAATCAAGTGTCCCACATTTGGGGAAATCGTAGGAGCAGCACACCCAGAGTGCATTGGGTGAGCCTTGCCCTGGGAGAAGCACCTTCCTGATCATAGTATCTCACCTGGCAGGTAAGTAGGAGTTGGGCTAGAGCTGGGGAGGGTCGCTGTTCGGGCACCCCCCTGTCAAGTGAAGGAGATCCAACTGAGGCAGCACAAGGAAACTCTCGAAAAAAGAACAAGGCTAGAGGAAGATCTGAGACAAAGAAATCTGACTTTTACCAGAGCTGACCAGAGGAAAGCACAAACACAGTCCCCCACTACCACAAATAATGCAGTCGAGTTTCCCACATTTGGGGAAATGACAGGGGTCAGCATACCCAGAATGCAATGAATGAACCTCACCCTGGGAGAACAATCTTCATGACAATGGTATCTCCTATGCAAAATAAGTATGATTTGGGATAGGGCTGGGGAGGGCCGCTGCTCAGGCACATCTCTGTCAAGTAAAGGAGATTCAACTGAGGCAGCACAAGGGAACTCTCATCTGGGGACAACAACTGCAGGGAGAACACATATTTTCAGATGAACATGGGAGAGCAGAAGGCTGCCTAATACTGAAGCACCCCCAAACAACAAACCAAATGCAACAACTAGTACAAGCATTCCTGGGAAAAGGTCTGCAGAAGACGGATTTGCATACGGTGATGTCATCCAAGCAGTGGGCCAAAGTTGGCTGGAACCCTCATCTGCATATGAAAAGAGAAAAGGGGTATGCAGGGCATGGCGGCCTTTTGCGGCGCTTGGATGACCCTTAGTTCGCATTAAACACCTCCACCCTCCGTCGGTGTGGGGCTCATGTTGGCTATGCCCCAGCCCCTGAAGCATTCAAGCTGATTTCTTGCAGCAGCTGGGCACTGTAACAGCTCCAGAGCTGCTCTGTAAGGCAAGTAAAAGGGTGTTGGCCCTGCAGCACTACCTGTAGTTTGCATTGTGCGTTGGAAGGCACAAAGTAAGCAGACAGGAGAAGTCAGGAGAGTGCACAAGGGCAAGGGCAGGGGCTCAAGAAAAGAGAAGTGGAAACAGACAGCAAACTAGGCTGGAGAGAGACCTGAGACAAAGAGATCTGAATTATACGAGTAGCCGACCAGAGGAAACACAAATTATGTAGTCAAGTGTCCCACATTTGGGGAAATCGTAGGAGCAGCACACCCAGAGTGCAATGGGTGAGCCTTGCCCTGGGAGAAGCACCTTCCTGATCATAGTATCTCACCTGGCAGGTAAGTAGGAGTTGGGCTAGAGCTGGGGAGGGTCGCTGCTCGGGCACCCCCCTGTCAAGTGAAGGAAATCCAACTGAGGCAGCACAAGGAAACTCTCAAAAAAAGAACAAGGCTAGAGGAAGATCTGAGACAAAGAAATCTGACTTTTACCAGAGCTGACCAGAGGAAAGCACAAACACAGTCCCCCACTACCACAAATAATGCAGTCGAGTTTCCCACATTTGGGGAAATCACAGGGGTCAGCATACCCAGAATGCAATGAATGAACCTCACCCTGGAAGAACAATCTTCATGACCATGGTATCTCCTATGCAAAATAAGTATGATTTGGGATAGGGCTGGGGAGGGCCGCTGCTCAGGCACATCTCTGTCAAGTAAAGGAGATTCAACTGAGGCAGCACAAGAGAACTCTCATCTGGGGACAACAACTGCAGGGAGAACACATATTTTCAGATGAACATGGGAGAGCAGAAGGCTGCCTAATACTGAAGCACCCCAAACAACAAACCAAATGCAACAACTAGTACAAGCATTCCTGGGGGAAGGTCTGCAGAAGACGTATTTGCATACGGTGATGTCATCCAAGCAGTGGGCCAAAGTTGGCTGGAACCCTCATCTGCATATGAAAAGAGAAAAGGGGTATGCAGGGCATGGCGGCCTTTTGCGGCGCTTGGATGACCCTTAGTTCGCATTAAACACCTCCACCCTCCGTCGGTGTGGGGCTCATGTTGGCTATGCCCCAGCCCCTGAAGCATTCAAGCTGATTTCTTGCAGCAGCTGGGCACTGTAACAGCTCCAGAGCTGCTCTGAAAGGCAAGTAAAAGGGTGTGGGCCCTGCAGCACTACCTGTAGTTTGCATTGTGCGTTGGAAGGCACAAAGTAAGCAGACAGGAGAAGTCAGGAGAGTGCACAAGGGCATAGAAGGCAGCGGCTCAAGAAAAGAGAAGTGGAAACAGACAGCAAACTAGGCTGGAGAGAGACCTGAGACAAAGAGATCTGAATTATACAAGAGCCGACCAGGGGAAACACAAATTATGCAGTCAAGTTTCCCACATTTGGGGAAATCGCAGGAGCAGCACACCCAGAGTGCAATGGGTGAGCCTTGCCCTGGGAGAAGCACCTTCATGATCATAGTATCTCACCTGGCAGTTATGTAGGAGTTGGGCTAGAGCTGGGGAGGGTCGCTGCTCGGGTACCCCCCTGTCAAGTGAAGGAGATCAAACTGAGGCAGCACAATGGAACTCTCGAAAGAAGAACAAGGCTAGAGGAAGATCTGAGACAAAGAAATCTGACTTTTACCAGAGCTGACCAGAGGAAAACACAAACACAGTCCCCCACTACCACAAATAATGCAGTTGAGTTTCCCACATTTGGGGAAATCACAGGGGTCAGCATACCCAGAATGCAATGAATGAACCTAACCCTGGGAGAACAATCTTTATGACCATGGTATCTCCTATGCAAAATAAGTATGATTTGGGATAGGGCTGGGGAGGGCCGCTGCTCAGGCACATCTCTGTCAAGTAAAGGAGATTCAACTGAGGCAGCACAAGGGAACTCTCATCTGGGGACAACAACTGCCGGGAGAACACATATTTTCAGATGAACATGGGAGGGCAGAAGGCTGCCTAATACTGAAGCACCCCCAAACAACAAACCAAATGCAACAACTAGTACAAGCATTCCTGGGGGAAGGTCTGCAGAAGACGGATTTGCATACAGTGATGTCATCCAAGCAGTGGGCCAAAGTTGGCTGGAACCCTCATCTGCATATGAAAAGAGAAAAGGGGTATGCAGGGCATGGCGGCCTTTTGCGGCGCTTGGATGACCCTTAGTTCGCATTAAACACCCCCACCCTACTTCGGTGTGGGGCTCATGTTGGCCATGCCCCAGCCCCTGAAGCATTCAAGCTGATTTCTTGCAGCAGCTTGGCACTGTAACAGCTCCAGAGCTGCTCTGTAAGGCAAGTAAAAGGGTGTGGGCCCTGCAGCACTACCTGTAGTTTGCATTGTGCATCGGAAGGCACAAAGTAAGCAGACAGGAGGAGAAGTCAGGATAGTGCACAAGGGTATAGAAGGGAGGGGCTCAAGAAAAAAGAAGTGGAAACAGACAGCAAACTAGGCTGGAGAGAGACCTGAGACAAAGAGATCTGAATTATATGAGAGCCGACTAGGGGAAACACAAATTATGCAATCAAGTTTCCCATATTTGGGGAAATCGCAGGGGCAGCACACCCAGAGTGCAATGGGTGAGCCTTGCCCTGGGAGAAGCAACTTCATGATCATAGTATCTCACCTGGCAGGTAAGTAGGAGTTGGGCTAGAGCTGGGGAGGGTCGCTGCTCGGGCACCCCCCTGTCAAGTGAAGGAGATCCAACTGAGGCAGCACAAGGGAACTCTTGAAAGAAGAACAAGGCTAGAGGAAGATCTGAGACAAAGAAATCTGACTTTTACCAGAGCTGACCAGAGGAAAGCACAAACACAGTCCCCCACTACCACAAATAATGCAGTTGAGTTTCCCACATTTGGGGAAATCACAGAGGTCAGCATACCCAGAACGCAATGAATGAACCTAACCCTGGGAGAACAATCTTCATGACCATGGTATCTCCTATGCAAAATAAGTATGATTTGGGATAGGGCTGGGGAGGGCCGCTGCTCAGGCACATCTCTGTCAAGTAAAGGAGATTCAACTGAGGCAGCACAAGGGAACTCTCATCTGGGGACAACAACTGCAGGGAGAACACATATTTTCAGATGAACATGGGAGGGCAGAAGGCTGCCTAATACTGAAGCACCCCCAAACAACAAACCAAATGCAACAACTAGTGCAAGCATTCCTGGGGGAAGGCCTGCCGCAGATGGATTTGCATATGGTGATGTCATCCAAGCAGTGGGTCAAAGTTGGCTTCAACCCTCGTCTGCATATGAAAAGAGAAAAGGGGCATGCAGGGCATGGCGGCCTTTTGCGGCGCTTGGCTGACCCCTAGTTTGCATTAAACACCTCCACCCTCCGTCGGTGTGGGGCTCATGTTGGCTATGCCCCAGCCCCTGAAGCATTCAAGCTGATTTCTTGCTGCAGCTGGGCACTGTAACAGCTCCAGAGCTGCTCTGTAAGGCAAGTAAAAGGGTGTGGGCCCTGCAGCACTACCTGTAGTTTGCATTGTGCGTTGGAAGGCACAAAGTAAGCAGACAGGAGAAGTCTGGAGAGTGCACAAGGGCATAGAAGGCAGCGGCTCAAGAAAAGAGAAGTGGAAACAGACAGCAAACTAGGCTGGAGAGAGACCTGAGACAAAGAGATCTGAATTATACGAGAGCCGACCAGGGGAAACACAAATTATGCAGTCAAGTTTCCCACAGGAGTATATAGGATACGACCCAGTGGTACCTGACGACATAGATACTAACAGCTATTTAATAACATTACGCTAGAAAGTGATTATTAGCAACATATATATCTATATAAACAACCCCGCCAGGGTTGTGCCTTCAAAAATAATCACACACGGACACGCTTTTTAAACCTTTTTTTCACATCTCTTTATTCTTCTTATGCACATGTATGTTAGTTCTGTGATTTTAACCTTTATGTTTCACTGCAGTTTGGGATAATAATATTAATATTTATCCAATTTTAATACATACTTAATAAAGGTTATATTTTATGATTCATTCATTCTGTCCAGTGCGTCAACAGTGCAGATTTCTTCTTGTTTTTTCTCCCAAATTCTATAACAATGACAGTAAATGTTGTTTCTTTTCAAACAGAACTTTCTTGACCATGCTTCTTGCTTGAAAGATCTGGGAGCACATGGAAAACAGTACAAACCATGCAGTATCACAAGAGCCTTTATTTGATATTTCATGAAGATAGAGCAGAATTGAGGACACGTCAACTATTTCTGCCGAAGGTGGTTCATCTTTCCACATGGTGCCTTTGGCCACTGACACCTTCGTTGAGTCAAAGTCTCTGGCTGTGGTCAGAACTTTGAAAATTTATGTCACCAGAACGGTTCAGATTAGGAAAACAGAGGCTCTGTTTGTCCTGTATGCTCCCAACAGGATTGGGTGTCCTGCTTCCATGTAGACAATTATGCGCTGGATCTGTGGTAAGATTCAGCATGCTCATTCCACGGCAGGATTGCCGTTACTGAATTAGGTGAAGACCCATTCTACTAGAAAGGTGGGTTCATCCTGGGCAGCTGGTCGGGGAGTCTCGGCATTGCAACTTTGCCGAGCAGCTATTTAGTAAACACTTTTGCTAAGTTTTACAAGTTTTAGAGTAAAGGAGATTCAACTGAGGCAGCACAAGGGAACTCTCATCTGGGGACAACAACTGCAGTGAGAACACATATTTTCAGATGAACATGGGAGGGCAGAAGGCTGCCTAATACTGAAGCACCCCCAAACAACAAACCAAATGCAACAACTAGTACAAGCATTCCTGGGGGAAGGTCTGCAGAAGACGGATATGCATATAGTGATGTCATCCAAGCATTGGGCCAAAGTTGGCTGGAACCCTCATCTGCATATGAAAAGAGAAAAGGGGTATGCAGGGCATGGCGGCCTTTTGCGGCGCTTGGATGACCCTTAGTTCGCATTAAACACCCCCACCCTCCTTCGGTGTGGGGCTCATGTTGGCCATGCCCCAGCCCCTGAAGCATTCAAGCTGATTTCTTGCAGCAGCTTGGCACTGTAACAGCTCCAGAGCTGCTCTGTAAGGCAAGTAAAAGGGTGTGGGCCCTGCAGCACTACCTGTAGTTTGCATTGTGCATTGGAAGGCACAAAGTAAGCAGACAGGAGGAGAAGTCAGGATAGTCCACAAGGGTATAGAAGGGAGGGGCTCAAGAAAAAAGAAGTGGAAACAGACAGCAAACTAGGCTGGAGAGAGACCTGAGACAAAGAGATCTGAATTATATGAGAGCCGACCAGGGGAAACACAAATTATGCAGTCAAGTTTCCCACATTTGGGGAAATCGCAGGGGCAGCACACCCAGGTGAGATACTATAATCAGGAAGGTGCTTCTCCCAGGGCAAGGCTCACCCATTGCACACTGGGTGTGCTGCTCCTACGATTTCCCCAAATGTGGGACACTTGACTGCATAATTTGTGTTTCCTCTGGTCGGCTCTCGTATAATTCAGATCTCTTTGTCTCAGGTCTCTCTCCAGCCTAGTTTGCTCTCTGTTTCCACTTCTTTTTTCTTGAGCCCCTCCCTTCTATACCCTTGTGGACTATCCTGACTTCTCCTCCCGTCTGCTTACTTTGTGCCTTCCAATGCACAATGCAAACTACAGGTAGTGCTGCAGGGCCCACACCCTTTTACTTGCCTTACAGAGCAGCTCTGGAGCTGTTACAGTGCCCAGCTGCTGCAAGAAATCAGCTTGAATGCTTCATGGGATGGGGCATGGCCAACATGAGCCCCACACCAAAGGAGGGTGGGGGTGTTTAATGCGATCTAGGGGTCATCCAAGCACCGCAAAAGGCCGCCATGCCCTGCACGCCCCTTTTCTCTTTTCATATGCAGATGAGGGTTGAAGCCAACTTTGACCCACTGCTTGGATAACATCACCATATGCAAATCCATCTGCTGCAGGCCTTCCCCCAGGAATGCTTGCACTAGTTGTTGCATTTGGTTTGTTGTTTGGGGGTGCTTCAGTATTAGGCAGCCTTCTGCCCTCCCATGTTCATCTGAAAATATGTGTTCTCCCTGCAGTTGTTGTCCCCATATGAGAGTTCCCTTGTGCTGCCTCAGTTGAATCTCCTTTACTTGACAGAGATGTGCCTGAGCAGCGGCCCTCCCCAGCCCTATCCCAAATCATACTTATTTTGCATAGGAGACACCATGGTCATGAAAATTGTTCACCCAGGGTGAGGTTCATTCATTGCATTCTGGGTATGCTGACCCCTGTGATTTACCCAAATGTGGGAAACTCGCCTGCATTATTTGTGGTAGTTGGGGACTGTGTTTGTGTTTTCCGCTGGTCAGCTCTGGTAAAAGTCAGATTTCTTTGTCTCAGATCTTCCTCTAGCCTTGTTCTTCTTTCGAGAGTTCCATTGTGCTGCCTCAGTTGGATCTCCTTCACTTGACAGGGGGGTGCCCGAGCAGCGACCCTCCCCAGCTCTAGCCCAACTCCTACTTACCTGCCAGGTGAGATACTATGATCTTGAAGGTGCTTCTCCCAGGGCAAGGCTCAACCATTGCACTCTGGGTGTGCTGCCCCTGCGATTTCCCCAAATATGGGAAACTTGACTGCATAATTTGTGTTTCCCCTGGTCGGCTCTCGTATAATTCAGATCTCTTTGTCTCAGGTCTCTCTCCAGCCTAGTTTGCTGTCTGTTTCCACTTCTCTTTTCTTGAGCCGCTCCCTTCTATGCCCTTGCGCACTATCCTGACTTCTCCCGTCTGCTTACTTTGTGCCTTCCAACGCACAATGCGAACTACAGGTAGTGCTGCAGGGCCCACACCCTTTTATTTGCCTTACAGAGCAGCTCTGGAGCTGTTACAGTGCCCAGCTGCTGCAAGAAATCAGCTTGAATGCTTCAGGGGCTGGGGCATAGCCAACATGAGCCCCACACCGAAGGAGGGTGGAGGTGTTTAATGCGAACTAGGGGTCATCCAAGCGCCGCAAAAGGCCGCCATGCCCTGCATAACCCTTTTCTCTTTTCATATGCAGATGAGGGTTCCAGCCAACTTTGGCCCACTGCTTGGATGACATCACCGTATGCAAATTCGTCTCCTGCAGACCTTCCCCCAGGAATACTTGTACTAGTTATTGCATATGGTTTGATATTTGATGGTGCTTCAGTATTAGGCAGCCTTCCGCCCTCCCATGTTCATCTGAAAAAATGTGGTCTCCCTGCAGTTGTTGTCCCCAGACGAGAGTTCCCTTGTGCTTCCTCAGTTGAATCTCCTTAACTTGACGGGGGAGGGGCTTGCCCGAGCAGCCACCCTCCCCAGCCCTATCCCAACTCATACTTATTTTGCATATGAGATCTCTATATCATGAAGATTGTTATCACAGGGTGAAGTTCATCCATTATATTTTAAAATAGGAAGGTTCAAATTACATATTTGAATTGCATCTATGTGCTGGATTCAAATGTCCCCCCCCCCTTCCTTTCTCAATTGTGCCCGTCAGCAGCTATTCTAAGGTTGCTGCCAATGGGTGTGACACATTAATTTCTTCTGTGGGGTACACTGGACTCCACAAGGATTCACATTGGGGTGTAGAGTAGGATCTTGATCTGAGGCACCAACCGGCTCAAAGCTTTTGACTGTTCCCAAGATGCTCAGCGCATTCTCCTCTATAACCCCGCTTCCATGAACAGGGAGCTCAGTTTGTAGTTGGTGCCTTCAGTAGCAGGCCACTTAACAGGGGCCTGCCTCAGGCAGCCTATTCTTAGCTATTAATTTTGACAAGAAAATAAGAACTTTTTTTATGAGAATCTACAAGGGCTGCAGCAGGCTAGGTCTAATAGACATCTTTACTGCAGCTTCATCACTCCCAGCGGCGCTGTATACTCCCGTGCCCTGGTTGCTGGGTCACTGCAGCGGAGGCTCCGGTTTCTTCCTAAGGTCAGTCACACACGCACCGCCCTTCCGGATCACGAGGCCGCTGATGAAGGGGAGCGTGGCCGTAGGGGGTGGACCGTGTGCGCACTGGCGTGGACACTGATTACTGGGCAGCCGCTCCACGAGCCACCAGGTACAGTTAAGGAGCACAGGTCTGGGGTTTTTTCTCCCATATTAAACCAATTTTGTACTGCCCGCAGCGCATTGTGATAGGTAATAGGGCCTGATTCAGGTTGGATTGCAATCACAGTAAGCGATCCAACTGCAAAAATTGCTAAGAGCATACGCATGTGCCTGCATTTTCTGCGGCACCCCGCAGAGAATGCGATCGCCTCTGCCTGTCAATCGGGGCAGGGGGGGAGAGGGGGGTCAGCAACACTCCATTTCCAAGTCAGGGATGGAGCGGTGCGGGGGCAAGGCTTCAAAATGGGGTCTGCAACGGAGGAGACACAGGGGGCGTGGTCACAGCGGCTGTATGACATCACATTCAGCCGCTGTGATCACAAAAATGGTGGCGGCTTCCTGCGCGCACATACAGTCTGCACCAGCAGGAGGCTACACCATTTTTTATGATCACGCTGAACTGCAGTGCGACTGCAATTACAGATTGGTCAAGAAGGGAGGCGTCATGCTGGGTGGCCATGTCCTGTCACTGTGCAGGAGCCAGCACCGCTCACACACTAGTCCCCGGGTGCAGCCCCCAACCCCCGGGACACCCGGAGCAACAAAATGTAGATTCACACCACCAGGCCACGCCCCTACCTATGAAACCATGCCTCCTTTTTACCATTGCGCTGCTTATCTGCGCGCACTGCATTACAATCTCCTTCGCCACCTCTCTGGGTGTCACCAGTGATAGTGACACCTCTGCCATGCTTGTAGCAGCTGGTCCTAAGATCTACGCCTCAAGCCCTGAGTGTTTGCCCTTGTGACTTGTTGATCATCATAGCGAAGCAGATGCTTACAGAAAACTGCAGGGGCTTAGATTGAAAATAAAAAAATATATGGGTATAAGGTAGAGAGGAGCGGGTTCGGTTCTCCGAGAACCGAATTCCCCACGAACTCCACGTGGTTTACACTGGTCCGAGGCAGGCTCGGTTGTTCCCGCCTGACTCGGAAAACCTGAACAAGGGAAAATGTCATCATCCCGCTGTCGGATTCTCGCGAGATTCGGATTTCATATAAAGAGCTGCGCGTTGCCGCCATTTTTACTCGTGCATTGAAGAGGGAGCGGAGAGGACGTGGCTATGTTCTCTCAGTGGAAATCTCAATATCAGTGCTCAGTATCAGTGGTTACTTATTGCTGCTCAGTAATACTAGTAGTGTGTCTCTCCTGCTCAGTGTCAGTTCTCAGTAGTATCCTCATCAGTGCTCAGTATCACTGCTCATTGTCTTGTGCTGCATTGTGGTGCTCAGCATACTACAGTACATTACTAATAGTCCAGTGCTGCATCTTGCTGCTCAGTGTCAGTTCTAGTATCCTCATCAGTGCTCACTATCACTGCTCATTACATTGTGGTGTTCTGTATACTACAGTAACATAGTAATATAGTAACATATAGTAATATAGTTTTTGAGGTTGAAAAGAGGCAAATTGCCCATCGTGTTCAACCTGTTTTAAGTTGTGATGATTCTACATACTTGCTGAATAATGTTTTATGACTAGTTAACTACTACAACTCATGTTACCCCCGGATTAACCATGTTGATATTTTAAGTATTATAACCTTGGATAGCTTTTTCATTCAGAAATGTATCCATTCCTTTTTTAAATCCAATTACAGAGTCCGCCATTACCACCTTCCCTGGCAGGGAATTCCACATCCTGATTGCCCTAACAGTGAAGATCATAGTATCTCACCTGGCAGGTAAGTAGGAGTTGGGCTAGAGCTGTGGAGGATTGCTGCTTGGGCACCCCCTGTCAAGTGAAGGAGATCCAACTGAGGCAGCACAAGGGAACTCTCGAAAGAAGAACAAGGCTAGAGGAAGATCTGAGACAAAGAAATCTGACTTTTACCAGAGCTGACCAGAGGAAAGCACAAACACAGTCCCCCACTACCACAAATAATGCAGTCGAGTTTCCCACATTTGGGGAAATCACAGGGGTCAGCATACCCAGAATGCAATGAATGAACCTCACCCTGGGAGAACAATCTTCATGACCAAGGTATCTCCTATGCAAAATAAGTATGATTTGGGATAGGGCTGGGGAGGGCCGCTGCTCAGGCACATCTCTGTCAAGTAAAGGAGATTCAACTGAGGCAGCACAAGGGAACTCTCATCTGGGGACAACAACTGCAGGGAGAACACATATTTTCAGATGAACATGGGAGGGCAGAAGGCTGCCTAAAACTGAAGCACCCCCAAACAACGAACCAAATGCAACTACTAGTGCAAGCATTCCTGGGGGAAGGCCTGCAGCAGATGGATTTGCATATGGTGATGTCATCCAAGCAGTGGGTCAAAGTTGGCTTCAACCCTCGTCTGCATATGAAAAGAAAAAAGGGGTGTGCAGGGCATGGCGGCCTTTTGCGGCGCTTGGATGACCCCTAGTTCGCATTAAACACCTCCACCCTCCTTCGGTGTGGGGCTCATGTTGGCTATGCCCCAGCCCCTGAAGCATTCAAGCTGATTTCTTGCAGCAGCTGGGCACTGTAACAGCTCCAGAGCTGCTCTGTAAAGCAAGTAAAAGGGTGTGGGCCCTGCAGCACTACCTGTAGTTTGCATTGTGCGTTGGAAGGCACAAAGTAAGCAGATGGGAGAAGTCAGGATAGTGCACAAGGGTATAGAAGGGAGGGGCTCAAGAAAAAAGAAGTGGAAACAGACAGCAAACTAGGCTGGAGAGAGACCTGAGACAAAGAGATCTGAATTATATGAGAGCCGACCAGGGGAAACACAAATTATGCAGTCAAGTTTCCCACATTTGGGGAAATCGCAGGGGCAGCACACCCAGAGTGCAATGGGTGAGCCTTGCCCTGGGAGAAGCATCTTCATGATCATAGTATCTCACCTGGCAGGTAAGTAGGAGTTGGGCTAGAGCTGGGGAGGGTCGCTGCTCGGGCACCCCCCTGTCAAGTGAAGGAGATCCAACTGAGGCAGCACAAGGGAACTCTCGAAAGAAGAACAAGGCTAGAGGAAGATCTGAGACAAAGAAATCTGACTTTTACCAGAGCTGACCAGAGGAAAGCACAAACACAGTCCCCCACTACCACAAATAATGCAGTTGAGTTTCCCACATTTGGGGAAATCACAGGGGTCAGCATACCCAGAATGCAATGAATGAACCTAACCCTGGGAGAACAATCTTCATGACCATGGTATCTCCTATGCAAAATAAGTATGATTTGGGATAGGGCTGGGGAGGGCCGCTGCTCAGGCACATCTCTGTCAAGTAAAGGAGATTCAACTGAGGCAGCACAAGGGAACTCTCATCTGGGGACAACAACTGCAGGGAGAACACATATTTTCAGATGAACATGGGAGGGCAGAAGGCTGCCTAATACTGAAGCACCCCCAAACAACAAACCAAATGCAACAACTAGTGCAAGCATTCCTGGGGGAAGGCCTGCAGCAGATGGATTTGAATATGGTGATGTCATCCAAGCAGTGGGTCAAAGTTGGCTTCAACCCTCGTCTGCATATGAAAAGAATAAAGGGGTGTGCAGGGCATGGCGGCCTTTTGCGGCGCTTGGATGACCCCTAGTTCGCATTAAACACCTCCACCCTCCTTCGGTGTGGGGCTCATGTTGGCTATGCCCCAGCCCCTGAAGCATTCAAGCTGATTTCTTGCAGCAGCTGGGCACTGTAACAGCTCCAGAGCTGCTCTGTAAAGCAAGTAAAAGGGTGTGGGCCCTGCAGCACTACCTGTAGTTTGTATTGTGCGTTGGAAGGCACAAAGTAAGCAGACGGGAGAAGTCAGGATAGTGCACAAGGGTATAGAAGGGAGGGGCTCAAGAAAAAAGAAGTGGAAACAGACAGCAAACTAGGCTGGAGAGAGACCTGAGACAAAGAGATCTGAATTATATGAGAGCCGACCAGGGGAAACACAAATTATGCATTCAAGTTTCCCACATTTGGGGAAATCGCAGGGGCAGCACACCCAGAGTGCAATGGGTGAGCCTTGCCCTGGGAGAAGCATCTTCATGATCATAGTATCTCACCTGGCAGGTAAGTAGGAGTTGGGCTAGAGCTGGGGAGGGTCGCTGCTCGGGCACCCCCCTGTCAAGTGAAGGAGATCCAACTGAGGCAGCACAAGGGAACTCTCGAAAGAAGAACAAGGCTAGAGGAAGATCTGAGACAAAGAAATCTGACTTTTACCAGAGCTGACCAGAGGAAAGCACAAACACAGTCCCCCACTACCACAAATAATGCAGTTGAGTTTCCCACATTTGGGGAAATCACAGGGGTCAGCATACCCAGAATGCAATGAATTAACCTAACCCTGGGAGAACAATCTTCATGACCATGGTATCTCCTATGCAAAATAAGTATGATTTGGGATAGGGCTGGGGAGGGCCGCTGCTCAGGCACATCTCTGTCAAGTAAAGGAGATTCAACTGAGGCAGCACAAGGGAACTCTCATCTGGGGACAACAACTGCAGGGAGAACACATATTTTCAGATGAACATGGGAGGGCAGAAGGCTGCCTAATACTGAAGCACCCCCAAACAACAAACCAAATGCAACAACTAGTGCAAGCATTCCTGGGGGAAGGCCTGCCGCAGATGGATTTGCATATGGTGATGTCATCCAAGCAGTGGGTCAAAGTTGGTTCAAACACCTTTGCAAAGTTCTATAAGTTTGATACCCTGGCTGAGGAGGACCTCCTGTTTGCTCAATCGGTGCTGCAAAGTCATCCGCACTCTCCTGCCCGTTTGGGAGCTTTGGTATAATCCCCATGGTCCTTACGGAGTCCCCAGCATCCTCTAGGACGTAAGAGAAAATAAGATTTTAAACCTACCGGTAAATCTTTTTCTCGTAGTCCGTAGAGGATGCTGGGTGCCCGTCCCAAGTGCGGTCTACTTCTGCAAGACTTGTATATAGTTATTGCTTACATAAGGGTTATATGTTAGTTTTCATCGGTCTTGGACTGATGCTATGTTGTTTTCATACTGTTAACTGGGTAGTATATCACAAGTTATACGGTGTGATTGGTGTGGCTGGTATGAATCTTGACCTTGGATTAACAAAAATCCTTTCCTCGTACTGTCCGTCTCCTCTGGGCACAGTTTCTCTAACTGAGGTATGGAGGAGGGGCATAGAGGGAGGAGCCAGTGCACACCCAGATCTAAAGTCTTTCTTAAAGTGCCCATGTCTGCTGCGGAGCCCGTCTATCCCCCATGGTCCTTACGGAGTCCCCATCATCCTCTACGGACTACGAGAAAAAAAAATTACCGGTAGGTTTAAAATGTTATTTTTTTCTCTGCAACCCACTGCTAAATTGTGCTTCCTAGCTGTTTTTTATAAAATCACTTAATTAAATCTAACTCTGATTACGTCAGAGAAGGCCAGGTACCCTACACCATAAGAGGGGGTTTGAAATTTTGACTTGTCTACTTAAAGATCACCAAAATCTGATGACAAGGTCAATTACATCCCTGGGTGGGATTGAACCACCAACCTTTTGGTTAATAGCCCATGTAAGTGCAAGAAATCCTGAAGCACTTACTCATCATGGGAAAGTACCAATGTGTTTCTTACAAAAATTCTCCAGATTATTGACTTTTTAAAGTTTTTCTAGGAAACGTTCTAGATGAATGCTTATTAGCCTTTGTCAGTATTGACTTTCGCAAGGTGTCTCTGTGGCGCAATCGGTTAGCATGTTTGGCTATTAACCAAAAGGTTGGTGGTTCAATCCCACCCAGGGATGTAATTGACCTTGTAATCAGATTTTGGTGATCTTTAAGTAGACAAGTCAAAATTTCAAAAACCCCCCTTATGGTGTAGGGTACCTGGCCTTCTCTGATGTAATCAGAGTTAGATTTGATTAAGTGATTTTATAAAAAAACAGCTAGGAAGCACAATTTAGCAGTGAGTTGCAGAGAAAAAAAATTATGCTGGCAGAAAAGTCCAATTGAGTGATTAAACAGCTCTTCATTTTCTGATTTTATGTTTATGCTAACAAATTTGCTCTCTGAAAAGTGTCCACAAAGCCAAGTCTCTGATTAACACCTTTGTAGGAATGGTTTTTCACCTATTACTGAATTAAACTTGCTTCATTGGAAAGGCATCAAAGATGCATCCTCATTTCAATGTCTACTGAAATAATACAGGTTGACACCAGGAAACGTCACTGCATCCTTGCTGCTTCCTCATGGGGAAGTCTGTTTAATGTGAAAACAAGGTGATATCTAATCAGCACACAGGTAAGGAATTAAGAAAATCTTTCTTTATGGGTGAAGATGTTTCTCACAAATTGTTGTCCCAATGCATCATTGAAATTCAAGATGGAAGATGATTTTCATATATCACTTGTACATTTTGCATTGCTCTTCTGGTGACAATGTAGTTTGTTTTTGTCAATTACCATTTCAGTAATAGGGTAAAGAAAATTAAGTGGATTTTTTAAAGAAAACAATGCTGTCAATATACTATTAAAACAAATTAAAATGATAAAAGTTATTGTACTTTAAGTAAAAATAAAAGTGCCAAAATATCAATCCCAGTTTTTGATTACTTTAATTATAAAAAAAAAAATGCACATAGCAGAGGATAGTTTCGATCAATCGACCTCTGGGTTATGGGCCCAGCATGCTTCCATTGCACTACTCTGCTGCTCATGGAAGTGTCAGAGATCCTGAAGACTAAATTGATTAAAGGCCTTAAAGTACTGGACTATAAGGAAAGACTTACTAGGCTGAATATTTATACACTAGAAAAGAGGTGCCTAAGAGGAGATATTATTAATATCTTCAAATATGTAAAGATACATAACAAAGAGTTATCAGAGGAATTATTTATTAAAAGAACACGTGGTCACTCGCTGCGACTGGAGGAAAGTTCAGAACGCAATGGAGGAAAGGTTTCTTCACTGTTAGGGCAATCAGGATGTGGAATTCCCTGCCAGGGAAGGTGGTAATGGCGGACTCTGTAATTGGATTTAAAAAAGGAATGGATACATTTCTGAATGAAAAAGCTATCCAAGGTTATAATACTTAAAATATCAACATGGTTAATCCGGGGGTAACATGAGTTATAGTAGCTAACTAGTCATAAAACATTATTCAGCAAGTATGTAGAATCATCACAACTTAAAACAGGTTGAACACGATGGGCAATTTGCCTCTATTCAACCTCAAAAACTATGTTACTATATTACTATGTTATTGTAGTATACAGAACACCACAATGCAATGAGCAGTGATAGTGAGCACTGATGAGGATACTAGAACTGACACTGAGCAGCAAGATGCAGCACTGGACTATTAGTAATGTACTGTATTATGCTGAGCAACACAATGCAGCACAAGACAATGAACAGTGATACTGAGCACTGATGAGGATACTACTGAGAACTGACACTGAGCAGGAGAGACACACTACTAGTATTACTGAGCAGCAATAAGTAACCACTGATACTGAGCACTGATATTGAGATTTCCACTGAGAGAACATAGCCACGTCCTCTCCGCTCTCTCTTCAATGCACGAGTAAAAATGGCAGCAACGCGCAGCTCTTTATATGGAATCCGAATCTCGCGAGAATCCGACAGCGGGATGATGACATTTTCCCTTGTTCAGGTTTTCCGAGTCAGGCGGGAACAACCGAGCCTGCCTCGGACCAGTGTAAACCACGTGGAGTTCGTGGGGAATTCGGTTCTCGGAGAACCGAACCCGCTCCTCTCTACCTTATACCCTATCAATTTTTTTATTTTCAATCTAAGCCCCTGCAGTTTTCTGTAAGCATCTGCTTCGCTATGATGATCAACAAGTCACAAGGGCAAACACTCAGGGTTTGAGGCGTAGATCTTAGGACCAGCTGCTACAAGCATGGCAGAGGTGTCACTATCACTGGTGACACCCAGAGAGGTGGCGAGGGAGATTGTAATGCAGTGCGCGCAGATAAGCAGTGCAATGGTAAAAAGGAGGCATGGTTTCATAGGTAGGGGCGTGGCCTGGTGGCCTGAATCTACATTTTGTTGCTCCGGGTGTCCCGGGGGTTGGGGGCTGCACCCGGGGACTAGTGTGTGAGCGGTGCTGGCTCCTGCAAAGTGACAGGGCATGGCCACCCAGCATGACGCCTCCCTTCTTGACCATGCTGTAATTGCAGTCGCACTGCAGTTCAGCGTGATCATAAAAAATGGTGTAGGCTCCTGCTGGTGCAGACTGTATGTGCGCGCAGGAAGCCGCCACCATTTTTGTGATCACAGCGGCTGAATGTGATGTCATACAGTCGCTGTGACCACGCCCCCTGTGTCTCCTCCGTTGCAGACCCCATTTTGAAGCCTTGCCCCCGCACCGCTCCATCCCTGACTTGGAAATGGAGTGTTGCTGACCCACCTCTCCCCCCCTTCCCCGCCCCGATTGACAGGCAGAGGCGATCACATTCTCTGCGGGGTGCCGCAGAAAATGCAGGCACATGCGTATGCTCTTAGCAATTTTTGCAGTTGGATCGCTTATTGTGATTGCAATCCAACCTGAATCAGGCCCTATTACCTATCACAATGCGCTGCGGGCAGTACAAAATTGGGTTAATATAGGAGAAAAACCCCCAGACCTGTGCTCCTTAACTGTACCTGGTGGCTAGTGGAGCGGCTGCCCAGTAATCAGTGTCCACCGCAGTGCGCACACGGCCCACCCCCTACGGCCTCACTCCCCTTCAGCAGCGGCCTCGTGATCCGGAAGGGTGGTGTGTGTGTGACTGACCTTAGGATGAAACCGGAGCCTCCGCTGCAGTGACCCAGCAACCAGGGCACGGGAGTATACAGCGCCGCTGGGAGTGATGAAGCTGCAGTAAAGATGTCTATTAGACCTAGCCTGCTGCAGCCCTTGTAGATTCTCATAAAACAAGTTCTTCTTTTCTTGTCAAAATTAATAGCTAAGAATAGGCTGCCTGAGGCAGGCCCCTGTTAATTGGCCTGCTACTGAAGGCACCAACTACAAACTGAGCTCCCTGTTCATGGAAGCGGGGTTATAGAGGAGAATGCACTGAGCTTCTTGGGAACAGTCAAAAGCTTTGAGCCGGTTGGTGCCTCAGATCAAGATCCTACTCTACACCCCAATGTGAATCCTTGTGGAGTCCAGTGTACCCCACAGAAGAAATTAATGTGTCACACCCATTGGCAGCAACCTTAGAATAGCTGCTGACGGGCACAATTGAGAAAGGAAGGGGGGGGGGACATTTGAATCCAGCACATAGATGCAATTCAAATATGTAATTCGTACCTTCCTATTTTAAAATATAATGGATGAACCTCACCCTGTGAGAACAATCTTCATGATCAAGAGATCTCATATGCAAAATAAATATGAGTTGGGATAGGGCTGGGGAGGGCTGCTCGGGCAGCACCTCCCCCGTCAAGTTAAGGAGATTCAACTGAGGAAGCACAAGGGAACTCTCATCTGGGGACAACAACTGCAGGGAGACCACATCTTTTCAGATGAACATGGGAGGGCGGAAGGCTGCCTAATACTGAAGCACCATATGCAACAACTAGTACAAGCATTCCTGGGGGAAGGTCTGCAGCAGACGGATTTGCATACGGTGATGTTATCCAAGCAGTGGGCCAAAGTTGACTGGAACCCTCATCTGCATATGAAAAGAGAAAAGGGGCATGCAGGGCATGGCGGCCTTTTGCAGTGCTTGGATGACCCCTAGTTCACATTAAACACCCCCACCCTCCTTTGGTGTGGGGCTCATGTTGGCCATGCCCCATCCCCTGAAGCATTCAAGCTGATTTCTTGCAGCAGCTGGGCACTGTAACAGCTCCAGAGCTGTTCTGTAAGGCAACTAAAAGGGTGTGGGCCCTGCAGCACCACCTGTAGTTCGCATTGTGCGTTGGAAGGCACAAAGTAAGCAGACGGGAGGAGAAGTCAGGATAGTGCGCAAGGGCATTCTTTTCTCTTAGTCCGTAGAGGATGCTGGGGTCACATTAAGAACCATGGGGTATAGACGGGATCCGCAAGATACATGGGCACTTTAAGACTTTCAAAGGGTGTGAACTGGCTCCTCCCTCTATGCCCCTCCTCCAGACTCCAGTTATAGGAACTGTGCCCAGGGAGACGGACATTTCGAGGAAAGGATTTATTGTTAAACTAAGGTGAGCATCTTACCAGCTCACACCTTAAACATGCCGCAGAACGTGGCATTCAACAGAACACAAGCCAACGGCATGAACAATTGCAGCAAAAAGCTGACCAGAACCATAACACAACATGTGTATAACCACAAGTAATAACTGCAGACACAGTATGGACTGGGACGGGTGCCCAGCATCCTCTACAGACTAAGAGAAAAGGATTTACCGGTAGGTATTAAAATCCTATTTTCTCATACGACCTAGAGGATGCTGGGGTCACATTAAGAACCATGGGGTTATACCAAAGCTCTTGAACGGGTGGGAGAGTGCGTACGACTCTGCAGCACCGAATGACCCAACTTAAGGTTATCATCAGCCAAGGTATCAAACTTGTAAAACTTAGCAAAAGTGTTTACTAAATAGCTGCTCGGCAAAGTTGCAATGCCGAGACTCCCCGACCAGCTGCCAAGGATGAACCCACCTTTCTAGTAGAATGGGTCTTCACCTACTTCAGTAACGGCAATCCTGCCGTGGAACGAGCATGCTGAATCTTACCACAGATCCAGCGCATAATGGTCTGCATGGAAGCAGGACACCAAATCCTGTTGGGAGCATACAGGACAAACAGAGCCTCTGTTTTCCTAATCTGAACCGTTCTGGTGACATACATTTTCAAAGTTCTGACCACAGCCAGAGACTTTGACTCAACGAAGGTGTCAGTGGCCAAAGGCACCATGTGGAAAGATGAACCACCTTCGGCAGAAATTGTTGACGTGTCCTCAATTCTGCTCTATCTTCATGAAAGATCAAATAAAGGCTCTTGTGATACTGCATGGTTTGTACTGTTTTCCATGTGCTCCCAGACCTTTAAGCAAGTAGCATGGTCAAGAAAGTTCTGTTTGAAAAGAAACAACATTTACTGTCATTGTTATGCAAATAAACTTACATTAAAGCTAACAAGAAAGCACACTCGTTCTGTCTTTAAACTGATAAAAGAAACCCCAATAATATGGGGCATGCAAAAATTGAGATAAAACTCAGTTTTGCTCCTCTCCACGGAAATCTTTAATAAAAGGCGAAATATTTGTTAGTTCTGAAGAGAAACCAGAGCATGACCAAGATTCCACCTGTCGCCTGAGTGCCATGCCAGCAGTTCTCATTCAGCTGAAAGTGAGCACCCAATTTGAATGAAAGAAAGCAGATTTCTCACCAGGCTTCCCCTTGCTATAAACATGGTTTGTACTCTTTTCCATGTGCTCCCAGATCTTTCAAGCAATTAGTGTGGTCAAGAAAGTTCTGTTTGAAAAGAAACAAACATTTACTGTCATTTCTATGCAAATGAGCTTACATTAAAGCACACTCGTTCTATCTTTAAACCGATAAAATAAAACCCCAATAAGATGGGGCATGCAAAAATTGAGATAAAACTCAGTTTTGCTCTTCTCCACGGAAATCTTTAGTAAAAGGCGAAAGATTTGTTCGTTCTGAAGAGAAACCAGAACATGACCAAGATTCCACCTGTCGCCTGAGTGCCATGCCAGCAGTCCTCATTCAGCTCAAAGTGAGCACCCAATTTGAAAGAAAGAAAGCAGATTTCTCACCAGGCTTCCCCTTGCTATAAACATGGTTTGTACTCTTTTCCATGTGCTCCCAGATCTTTCAAGCAATTAGTATAGTCAAGAAAGTTCTGTTTGAAAAGAAACAAACATTTACTGTCATTTCTATGCAAATGAGCTTACATTAAAGCACACTCGTTCTATCTTTAAACCGATAAAAGAAACCCCAATAAGACGGAGCATGCAAAAATTGAGATAAAACTCAGTTTTGCTCCTCTCCACGGAAATCTTTAGTAAAAGGCGAAAGATCTGTTCGTTTTGAAGAGAAACCAGAGCATGACCAAGATTCCACCTGTCGCCTGAGTGCCATGCCAGCAATCCTCATTCAGCTCAAAGTGAGCACCCAATTTGAAAGAAAGAAAGCAGATTTCTCACCAGGCTTCCCCTTGCTATAAACATGGTTTGTACTCTTTTCCATGTGCTCCCAGATCTTTCAAGCAATTAGTGTGGTCAAGAAAGTTCTGTTTGAAAAGAAACAAACATTTACTGTCATTTCTATGCAAATGAGCTTACATTAAAGCACACTCGTTCTATCTTTAAACCGATAAAATAAAATCCCAATAAGATGGGGCATGCAAAAATTGAGATAAAACTCAGTTTTGCTCCTCTCCACGGAAATCTTTAGTAAAAGGCGAAAGATTTGTTCGTTCTGAAGAGAAACCAGAACATGACCAAGATTCCACCTGTCGCCTGAGTGCCATGCCAGCAGTCCTCATTCAGCTCAAAGTGAGCACCCAATTTGAAAGAAAGAAAGCAGATTTCTCACCAGGCTTCCCCTTGCTGTAAACATGGTTTGTACTCTTTTCCATGTGCTCCCAGATCTTTCAAGCATTTAGTATAGTCAAGAAAGTTCTGTTTGAAAAGAAACAAACATTTACTGTCATTTCTATGCAAATGAGCTTACATTAAAGCACACTCGTTCTATCTTTAAACCGATAAAAGAAACCCCAATAAGACGGAGCATGCAAAAATTGAGATAAAACTCAGTTTTGCTCCTCTCCACGGAAATCTTTAGTAAAAGGCGAAAGATCTGTTCGTTTTGAAGAGAAACCAGAGTATGACTAAGATTCCACCTGTCGCCTGAGTGCCATGCCAGCAGTCCTCATTCAGCGCAAAGTGAGCACCCAATTTGAAAGAAAGAAAGCAGATTTCTCACCAGGCTTCCCCTTGCTATAAGCATGGTTTGTACTCTTTTCCATGTGCTCCCAGATCTTTCAAGCAATTAGAATGGTCAAGAAAGTTCTGCTTGAAAAGAAACAGACATTTATAGTCATTGTTATGCAAATAAACTTACATTAAAGCTAACAAGAAACTGATAAAAGAAACCCCAATAATATGGGGCATGCAAAAATTGAGATAAAACTCAGTTTTGCTCCTCTCCACAGAAATCTTTAATAAAAGGCGAAAGATTTGTTCGTTCTGAAGAGAAACCAGAGCATGACCAAGATTCCACCTGTCGCCTAAATGCTGTGCCAGCAGTCCTCATTCAGATCAAAGTGAGCGCCCAACTTGAAAGTAAGCAGATTTCTCACCTGGCTTCTCCTTGCTATAAGCATGGTTTGTACTGTATTCCATGTGCTCCCAGATCTTTCAAGCAAGTAGCATGGTCAAGAAAGTTCTGTTTGAAAAGAAACAAACATTTACTGTCATTTCTATGCAAATGAGCTTACATTAAAGCACACTCATTCTATCTTTAAACCGATAAAAGAAACCCCAAAAAGATGGGGCATGCAAAAATTGAGATAAAACTCGGTTTTGCTCCTCTCCACGGAAATCTTTAATAAAAGGCGAAAGATTTGTTCGTTCTGAAGAGAAACCAGAGCATGACCAAGATTTTTATCTGAAAATATGTGTTCTCCCTGCAGTTGTTGTCCCCAGATGAGAGTTCCCTTGTGCTGCCTCAGTTGAATCTCCTTTACTTGACAGAGATGTGCCTGAGCAGCGGCCCTCCCCAGCCCTATCCCAAATCATACTTATTTTGCATAGGAGATACCATGGTCATGAAAATTGTTCTCCCAGGGTGAGGTTCATTCATTGCATTCTGGGTATGCTGACCCCTGTGATTTTCCCAAATGTGGGAAACTCGCTTTTATACCCTTGTGCACTATCCTGACTTCTCCTCCTGTCTGCTTACTTTGTGCCTTCCAATGCACAATGCAAACTACAGGTAGTGCTGCAGGGCCCACACCCTTTTACTTGCCTTACAGAGCAGCTCTGGAGCTGATACAGTGCCAAGCTGCTGCAAGAAATCAGCTTGAATGCTTCAGGGGATGGGGCATGGCCAACATGAGCCCCACACCGAAGGAGGGTGGGGGTGTTTAATGCGAACTAAGGGTCATCCAAGCGCCGCAAAAGGCCGCCATGCCCTGCATACCCCTTTTCTCTTTTCATATGCAGATGAGGGTTCCAGCCAACTTTGGCCCACTGCTTGGATGACATCACCGTATGCAAATCCGTCTTCTGCAGAACTTCCCCCAGGAATGCTTGCACTAGTTGTTGCATTTGGTTTGTTGTTTGGGGGTGCTTCAGTATTAGGCAGCCTTCTGCCCTCCCATGTTCATCTGAAAATATGTGTTCTCCCTGCAGTTGTTGTCCCCAGATGAGAGTTCCCTTGTGCTGCCTCAGTTGAATCTCCTTTACTTGACAGAGATGTGCATGAGCAGCGGCCCTCCCCAGCCCTATCCCAAATCATACTTATTTTGCATAGGAGATACCATGGTCATGAAGATTGTTCTCCCAGGGTGAGGTTCATTCATTGCATTTTGGGTATGCTGACCCCTGTGATTTACCCAAATGTGGGAAACTCGACTGCATTATTTGTGGTAGTGGGGGACTGTGTTTGTGCTTTCCTCTGGTCAGCTCTGTTAAAACTCAGATTTCTTTGTCTCAGATTTTCCTCTAGCCTTGTTCTTCTTTCGAGAGTTCCCTTGTGCTGCCTCAGGTGGATCTCCTTCACTTGACAGGGGGGTGCCCGAGCAGCGACCCTCCCCAGCTCTAGCCCAACTCCTACTTACCTGCCAGGTGAGATACTATGATCAGGAAGGTGCTTCTCCCAGGGCAAGGCTCACCCATTGCACTCTGGGTGTGCTGCTCCTACGATTTCCCCAAATGTGGGACACTTGACTGCATAATTTGTGTTTCCTCTGGTCGGCTCTCGTATAATTCAGATCTCTTTGTCTCAGGTCTTTCTCCAGCCTAGTTTGCTGTCTGTTTCCACTTCTTTTATCTTGAGCCCCTCCCTTCTATACCCTTGTGCACTATCCTGACTTCTCCTCCCGTCTGCTTACTTTGTGCCTTCCAATGCACAATGCAAACTACAGGTAGTGCTGCAGGGCCCACACAATCTTTTACTTGCCTTAAAGAGCAGCTCTGGAGCTGTTACAGTGCCCAGCTGCTGCAAGAAATCAGCTTGAATGCTTCAGGGGATGGGGCATGGCCAACATGAGCCCCACACCAAAGGTGGGTGGGGGTGTTTAATGCGAACTAGGGGTAATCCAAGCACCGCAAAAGGCCGCCATGCCCTGCACGCCCCTTTTCTCTTTTCATATGCAGATGAGGGTTGAAGCCAACTTTGACCCACTGCTTGGATGACATCACCATATGCAAATCCATCTGCTGCAGGCCATCCCCCAGGAATGCTTGCACTAGTTGTTGCATTTGGTTTGTTGTTTGGGGGTGCTTCAGTATTAGGCAGCCTTCTGCCCTCCCATGTTCATCTGAAAATATGTGTTCTCCCTGCAGTTGTTGTCCCCAGATGAGAGTTCCCTTGTGCTGCCTCAGTTGAATCTCCTTTACTTGATAGAGATGTGCCTGAGCAGCGGCCCTCCCAGCCCTATCCCAAATCATACTTATTTTGCATAGGAGACACCATGGTCATGAAGATTGTTCACCCAGGGTGAGGTTCATTCATTGCATTCTGGGTATGCTGACCCCTGTGATTTCCCCAAATGTGGGAAACTCGCCTGCATTTTTTGTGGTAGTGGGGGACTGTGTTTGTGTTTTCCTCTGGTCAGCTCTGGTAAAAGTCAGATTTCTTTGTCTCATATATTCCTCTAGCCTTGTTCTTCTTTCGAGAGTTCCCTTGTGCTGCCTCAGTTGGATCTCCTTCACTTGACAGGGGGGTGCCCGAGCAGTGACCCTCCCCAGCTCTAGCCCAACTCCTACTTACCTGCCAGGTGAGATACTATGATCATGAAGGTGCTTCTCCCAGGGCAAGGCTCACCCATTGCACTCTGGGTGTGCTGCTCCTGTGATTTCCCCAAATGTGGGAAACTTGATTGCATAATTTGTGTTTCCCCTGGTCGGCTCTCGTATAATTCAGATCTCTTTGTCTCAGGTCTCTCTCCAGCCTAGTTTGCTGTCTGTTTCCACTTCTCTTTTCTGGAGCCACTCCCTTCTATGCCCTTGCGCACTATCCTGACTTCTCCCGTCTGCTTACTTTGTGCCTTCCAACGCACAATGCGAACTACAGGTAGTGCTGCAGGGCCCACACCCTTTTAGTTGCCTTACAGAGCAGCTCTGGAGCTGTTACAGTGCCCAGCTGCTGCAAGAAATCAGCTTGAATGCTTCAGGGGCTGGGGCATAGCCAACATGAGCCCCACACCAAAGGAGGGTGGGGGTGTTTAATGCGAACTAGGGGTCATCCAAGCACCGCAAAAGGCCGCCATGCCCTGCATGCCCCTTTTCTCTTTTCATATGCAGATGAGGGTTCCAGCCAACTTTGGCCCACTGCTTGGATGACATCACCGTATGCAAATCCGTCTGCTGCAGGCCTTCCCCCAGGAATGCTTGTACTAGTTGTTGCATATGGTTTGATATTTGATGGTGCTTCAGTATTAGGCAGCCTTCCGCCCTCCCATGTTCATCTGAAAAGATGTGGTCTCCCTGCAGTTGTTGTCCCCAGACGAGAGTTCCCTTGTGCTTCCTCAGTTGAATCTCCTTAACTTGATGGGGGAGGGGCTGCCCGAGCAGCCACCCTCCCCAGCCCTATCCCAACTCATACTTATTTTGCATATGAGATCTCTTGATCATGAAGATTGTTCTCACAGGGTGAAGTTCATCCATTATATTTTAAAATAGGAAGGTACAAATTACATATTTGAATTGCATCTATGTGCTGGATTCAAATGTCCCCCCCCCCTTCCTTTCTCAATTGTGCCCATCAGCAGCTATTCTAAGGTTGCTGCCAATGGGTGTGACACATTAATTTCTTCTGTGGGGTACACAGGACTCCACAAGGATTCACATTGGGGTGTAGAGTAGGATCTTGATCTGAGGCACCAACCGACTCAAAGCTTTTGACTGTTCCCAAGATGCTCAGCGCATCCTCCTCTATAACCCCGCTTCCATGAACAGGGAGCTCAGTTTGTAGTTGGTGCCTTCAGTAGCAGGCCACTTAACAGGGGCCTGCCTCAGGAAGCCAATTCTTAGCTATTCATTTTGACAAGAAAAGAAGAACTTGTTTTATGAGAATCTACAAGGGCTGCAGCAGGCTAGGTCTAATAGACATCTTTACTGCAGCTTCATCACTCCCAGCGGCGCTGTATACTCCCGTGCCCTGGTTGCTGGGTCACTGCAGCGGAGGCTCCGGTTTCTTCCTAAGGTCAGTCACACACACACCGCCCTTCCGGATCACGAGGCCGCTGATGAAGAGGAGCGTGGCCGTAGGGGGTGGACCGTGTGCGCACTGGCGTGGACACTGATTACTGGGCAGCCGCTCCACTAGCCACCAGGTACAGTTAAGGAGCACAGGTCTGGGGGTTTTTCTCCTATATTAAACCAATTTTGTACTGCCCGCAGCGCATTGTGATAGGTAATAGGGCCTGATTCAGGTTGGATTGCAATCACAATAAGTGATCCAACTGCAAAAATTGCTAAGAGCATACGCATGTGCCTGCATTTTCTGCGGCACCCCGCAGAGAATGCGATCGCCTCTGCCTGTCAATCGGGGCAGGGGGGGAGAGGGGGGTCAGCAACACTCCATTTCCAAGTCAGGGATGGAGCGGTGCGGGGGCAAGGCTTCAAAATGGGGTCTGCAATGGAGGAGACACAGGGGGCGTGGTCACAGCAGCTGTATGACATCACATTCAGCCGCTGTGATCACAAAAATGGTGGCGGCTTCCTGCGCGCACATACAGTCTGCACCAGCAGGAGGCTACACCATTTTTTATGATCACGCTGAACTGCAGTGCGACTGCAATTACAGCATGGTCAAGAAGGGAGGCGTCATGCTGGGTGGCCATAAGAGATGAGCGGGTTCGGTTCATCGGAATCCGAACCCGCCCGAACTTCACCCTTTTTTGCTCGGGTCCGAGCAGACTCGGATCCTCTCGCCTTGCTCGGTTAACCCGAGCGCGCCCGAACGTCATCATCCCGCTGTAGGATTCTCACGAGACTTGGATTCTATATAAGGAGCCGCGCGTCGCCGCCATTTTCACACGTGCATTGAGATTGATAGGGAGAGGACGTGGCTGGCGTCCTCTCCGTTTAGATTAGAAGATAGAGACGAGTGACATTTGATTTACTACTAATTTGGGGAGCAGTTGAACTTGTCAGGAGTACTCAGTAGTGCAGAGTTTTGCTGATAGTGACCACCAGTTTTATTATTTATAATCCGTTCTCTGCCTGAAAAAAAACGATACACATACCATATCTGTGCTCAGCCTCAGTGTGCTGCATTATATATTATCTATGTATATCTGACTGTGCTGAGTGCTCACTGCTCACACAGCTTAATTGTGGGGGAGACTGGGGAGCAGTTATAGCAGGAGTACAGTGCACACTTTTGCTGCCAGTGTGACCACCAGTATATTGTCTGCCTGAAAAAGTTAAACACTCCTGTGGTGTTTTTTTTTTATTCTATAAATGCATTCTGCTGACAGTGTCCAGCAGGTCCGTCATACATATATTATATAAATATTTACCTGCAGTAGTGTTATATTTTTTTTTTCATCTTTATCATCTCTATATTAGCAGACGCAGTACGGTAGTCCACGGCTGTGGCTATCTCTGTGTCGTCAGTGCTCGTCCATAATTGTATACCTACCTACCTGTGGTGGTTTTTTTTTTTCTATCTTCTTCATACTAGTAGTTTAGGAGTCTACTGACAGTGTCCACCAGGTCCATCATTATATTATATACCTACAGTAGTAATATATTTATTATATTATCTATACTAGCAGACGCAGTACGGTAGTCCACGGCTGTGGCTATCTCTGTGTCGTCAGTGCTCGTCCATAATTGTATACCTACCTACCTGTGGTGGGTTTTTTTTTTTATCTTCTTCATACTAGTAGTTTAGCAGTCTGCTGACAGTGTCCACCAGGTCCGTCATTATATTATATACCTACAGTAGTAATATATTTATTATATTATCTATACTAGCAGATGCAGTACGGTAGTCCACGGCTGTACCTACCTCTGTGTCGTCAGTGCTCGTCCATAATTGTATACCTACCTGTGGTGGGGTTTTTTTTTCTATCTTCTTCATACTAGTAGTTTAGGAGTCTGCTGACAGTGTCCACCAGGTCCGTCATTATATTATATACCTACAGTAGTAATATATTTAGTATATTATCTATACTAGCAGACGCAGTACGGTCGTCCACGGCTGTACCTACCTCTGTGTCGTCACTCGTCCATAATTGTATACCTAACTGTGGTGGTTTTTTTTTTCTATCTTCTTCATACTAGTAGTTTAGCAGTCTGCTGACAGTGTCCACCAGGTCCGTCATTATATTATATATACCTACAGTAGTTATATATATTTTTTTTTATATCATTAATTATCATCTCTATACTAGCAGACGCAGTACGGTAGGCCACGGCTGTGGCTATCTCTGTGTCGTCAGTGCTCGTCCATAATTGTATACCTACCTACCTGTGGTGGAAGTTTTTTTCTATCTTCTTCATACTAGTAGTTTAGCAGTCTGCTGACAGTGTCCACCAGGTCCGTCATTATATTATATATACCTACAGTAGTTATATATATATTTTTTTTTATGTCATTAATTATCATCTCTATACTAGCAGACGCAGTACGGTAGTCCACGGCTGTAGCTACCTCTGTGTCGTCAGTCACTCGTCATCCATAAGTATACTAGTATCCATCCATCTCCATTGTTTACCTGAGGTGCCTTTTAGTTGTGCCTATTAAAATATGGAGAACAAAAATGTTGAGGTTCCAAAAATAGGGAAAGATCAAGATCCACTTCCACCTCGTGCTGAAGCTGCTGCCACTAGTCATGGCCGAGACGATGAAATTCCATCAACGTCGTCTGCCAAGGCCGATGCCCAATGTCATAGTACAGAGCATGTAAAATCCAAAACACAAAAGATCAGTAAAAAAATGACTCAAAAATCTAAATAAAAATCGTCGGAGGAGAAGCGTAAACTTGCCAATATGCCATTTACCACACGGAGTGGCAAGGAACGGCTGAGGCCCTGGCCTATCTTCATGGCTAGTGGTTCAGCTTCACATGAGGATGGAAGCACTCAGCCTCTCGCTAGAAAAATGAAAAGACTTAAGCTGGCAAAAGCACAGCAAAGAACTGTGCGTTCTTCAAAATCACAAATCCACAAGGAGAGTCCAATTGTGTCGGTTGCGATGCCTGACCTTCCCAACACTGGACGTGAAGAGCATGCACCTTCCACCATTTGCACACCCCCTGCAAGTGCTGGAAGGAGCACCCGCAGTCCAGTTCCTGATAGTCAGATTGAAGATGTCAGTGTTGAAGTACACCAGGATGAGGAGAATATGGGTGTTGCTGGCGCTGGGGAGGAAATTGACAAGGAGGATTCTGATGGTGAGGTGGTTTGTTTAAGTCAGGCACCCGGCGAGACACCTGTTGTCCGTGGGAGGAATATGGCCATTGACATGCCTGGTGAAAATACCAAAAAAAATCAGCTCTTCGGTGTGGAAGTATTTCAACAGAAATGCGGACAACAGGTGTCAAGCCGTGTGTTGCCTTTGTCAAGCTGTAATAAGTAGGGGTAAGGACGTTAACCACCTCGGAACATCCTCCCTTATACGTCACCTGCAGCGCATTCATCATAAGTCAGTGACAAGTTCAAAAACTTTGGGCGACAGCGGAAGCAGTCCACTGACCAGTAAATCCCTTCCTCTTGTAACCAAGCTCACGCAAACCACCCCACCAACTCCCTCAGTGTCAATTTCCTCCTTCCCCAGGAATGCCAATAGTCCTGCAGGCCATGTCACTGGCAATTCTGACGAGTTCTCTCCTGCCTGGGATTCCTCCGATGCATCCTTGAGTGTAACGCCTACTGCTGCTGGCGCTGCTGTTGTTGCTGCTGGGAGTCGATGGTCATCCCAGAGGGGAAGTCGTAAGACCACTTTTACTACTTCCACCAAGCAATTGACTGTCCAACAGTCCTTTGCGAGGAAGATGAAATACCACAGCAGTCATCCTGCTGCAAAGCGGATAACTGAGGCCTTGGCATCCTGGGCAGTGAGAAACGTGGTTCCGGTATCCATCATTACTTCAGAGCCAACTATAGACTTGATTGAGGTACTGTGTCCCCGGTACCAAATACTATCTAGGTTCCATTTCTCTAGGCAGGCGATACCGAAAATGTACACAGACCTCAGAAAAAGACTCACCAGTGTCCTAAAAAATGCAGTTGTACCCAATGTCCACTTAACCACGGACATGTGGACAAGTGGAGCAGGGCAGACTCAGGACTATATGACTGTGACAGCCCACTGGGTAGATGTATTGACTCCCGCCGCAAGAACAGCAGCGGCGGCACCAGTAGCAGCATCTCGCAAACGCCAACTCTTTCCTAGGCAGGCTACGCTTTGTATCACCGCTTTCCAGAATACGCACACAGATGAAAACCTCTTACGGCAACTGAGGAAGATCATCACAGAATGGCTTACCCCAATTGGACTCTCCTGTGGATTTGTGGCATCGGACAACGCCAGCAATATTGTGCGTGCATTATATCTGGGCAAATTCCAGCACGTCCCATGTTTTGCACATACCTTGAATTTGGTGGTGCAGAATTATTTAAAAAACGACAGGGGCGTGCAAGAGATGCTGTCGGTGGCCACAAGAATTGCGGGACACTTTCGGCGTACAGGCACCACGTACAGAAGACTGGAGCAACACCAAAAACGCCTGAACCTGCCCTGCCATCATCTGAAGCAAGAAGTGGAAACGAGGTGGAATTCAACCCTCTATATGCTTCAGAGGATGGAGGAGCAGCAAAAGGCCATTCAAGCCTATACATCTGACCACGATATAGGAGGTGGAATGCACCTGTCTCAAGCGCAGTGGAGAATGATTTCAACGTTGTGCAAGGTTCTGCAACCTTTGAACTTGCCACACGTGAAGTCAGTTCAGACACTGCCAGCCTGAGTCAGGTCATTCCCGTCATCAGGCTTTTGCAGAAGAAGCTGGAGACATTGAAGGAGGAGCTAAGACAGAGCGATTCCGCTAGGCATGTGGGACTTGTGGATGGAGCCCTTCATTCGCTTAACCAGGATTCACGGGTGGTCAATCTGTTGAAATCAGAGCACTACATTTTGGCCACCGTGCTCGATCCTAGATTTAAAACCTACGTTGTATCTCTCTTTCCGGCAGACACAAGTCTGCAGGGGTTCAAAGACCTGCTGGTGAGAAAATTATCAAGTCAAGCGGAACTTGATCGGTCAACAGCTCCTCCTTCACAGTCTCCCGCAATTGGGGGTGCGAGGAAAAGGCTCAGAATTCCGAGCCCACCCGCTGGCGGTGATGCAGGGCAGTCTGGAGCGACTGCTGATGCTGACATCTGGTCCGGACTGAAGGACCTGCCAACGATTACGGACATGTCGTCTACTGTCACTGCATATGATTCTCTCACCATTGAAAGAATGGTGGAGGATTATATGAGTGACCGCATCCAAGTAGGCACGTCAGACAGTCCGTACGTATACTGGCAGGAAAAAGAGGCAATTTGGAGGCCCTTGCACAAACTGGCTTTATTCTACCTAAGTTGCCCTCCCACAAGTGTGTACTCCGAAAGAGTGTTTAGTGCCGCCGCTCACCTTGTCAGCAATCGGCGTACGAGGTTACTTCCAGAAAATGTGGAGAAGATGATGTTCATTAAAATGAATTATAATCAATTGCTCCGTGGAGACATTGACCAGCAGCAATTGCCTCCACAAAGTATACAGGGAGCTGAGATGGTGGATTCCAGTGGGGACGAATTGATAATCTGTGAGGAGGGGGATGTACACGGTGATGAATCGGAGGATGATGATGAGGTGGACATCTTGCCTCTATAGAGCCAGTTTGTGCAAGGAGAGATTTATTGCTTCTTTTTTGGTGGGGGTCCAAACCAACCCGTCATTTCAGTCACAGTCGTGTGGCAGACCCTGTCACTGAAATGATGGGTTGGTTAAAGTGTGCATGTCCTGTTTATACAACATAAGGGTGGGTGGGAGGGCCCAAGGCAATTCCACCTTGCACCTCTTTTTTCTTTTATTTTTCTTTGCGTCATGTGCTGTTTGGGGAGTGTTTTTTGGAAGGGCCATCCTGCGTGACACTGCAGTGCCACTCCTAGATGGGCCAGGTGTTTGTGTCGGCCACTTGGGTCGCTGAGCTTAGTCACACAGCTACCTCATTGCGCCTCTTTTTTTCTTTGCGTCATGTGCTGTTTGGGGAGTGTTTTTTGGAAGGGCCATCCTGCGTGACACTGCAGTGACACTCCTAGATGGGCCAGGTGTTTGTGTCGTCCACTTGGGTCGCTGAGCTTAGTCACACAGCTACCTCATTGCGCCACTTTTTTTCTTTGCGTCATGTGCTGTTTGGGGAGTGTTTTTTGGAAGGGCCATCCTGCGTGACACTGCAGTGCCACTCCTAGATGGGCCAGGTGTTTGTGTCGGCCACTTGGGTCGCTGAGCTTAGTCACACAGCTACCTCATTGCGCCTCTTTTTTTCTTTGCGTCATGTGCTGTTTGGGGAGTGTTTCTGGAAGGGCCATCCTGCGTGACACTGCAGTGCCACTCCTAGATGGGCCAGGTGTTTGTGTCGGCCACTTGGGTCGCTGAGCTTAGTCACACAGCTACCTCATTGCGCCTCTTTTTTTCTTTGCGTCATGTGCTGTTTGGGGAGTGTTTTTTGGAAGGGCCATCATGCGTGACACTGCAGTGCCACTCCTAGATGGGCCAGGTGTTTGTGTCGGCCACTTGGGTCACTGAGCTTAGTCATCCAGCGACCTCGGTGCAAATTTTAGGACTAAAAATAATATTGTGAGGTGTGAGGTGTTAAGAATAGACTGAAAATTAGTGGAAATTATGGTTATTGAGGTTAATAATACTTTGGGATCAAAATGACTCCCAAATTCTATGATTTAAGCTGTTTTTTTAGGGTTTTTTGAAAAAAACACCCGAATCCAAAACACACCCGAATCCGACAAAAAAAATTCGGTGAGGTTTAGCCAAAACGCGTTCGAACCCAAAACACGGCCGCGGAACCGAACCCAAAACCAAAACACAAAACCCGAAAAATTTCCGGTGCACATCTCTAGTGGCCATGCCATGTCACTGTGCAGGAGCCAGCACCGCTCACACACTAGTCCCCGGTGCAGCCCCCAACCCCCGGGACACCCGGAGCAACAAAATGTAGATTCAGGCCACCAGGCCACGCCCCTACCTATGAAACCATGCCTCCTTTTTACCATTGCGCTGCTTATCTGCGCGCACTGCATTACAATCTCCCTCGCCACCTCTCTGGGTGTCACCAGTGATAGTGACACCTCTGCCATGCTTGTAGCAGCTGGTCCTAAGATCTACACCTCAAGCCCTGAGTGTTTGCCCTTGTGACTTGTTGATCATCATAGCAAAGCAGATGCTTACAGAAAACTGCAGGGGCTTAGATTGAAAATAAAAAAAATTGATGGGTATAAGGTAGAGAGGAGCGGGTTCGGTTCTCCGAGAACCGAATTCCCCACGAACCCCACGAACTCCTCCTCCGAGGCAGGCTCGGTTGTTCCCGCCTGACTCGGAAAACCTGAACAAGGGAAAATGTCATCATCCCGCTGTCGGATTCTCGCGAGATTCGGATTCCATATAAAGAGCTGCGCGTTGCCGCCATTTTTACTCGTGCATTGAAGAGAGAGCGGAGAGGACGTGGCTATGTTCTCTCAGTGGAAATCTCAATATCAGTGCTCAGTATTAGTGGATACTTATTGCTGCTCAGTAATACTAGTAGTGTGTCTCTCCTGCTCAGTGTCAGTTCTCAGTAGTATCCTCATCAGTGCTCAGTATCACTGCTCATTGTCTTGTGCTGCATTGTTGTGCTCAGCATACTACAGTACATTACTAATAGTCCAGTGCTGCATCTTGCTGCTCAGTGTCAGTTCTAGTATCCTCATCAGTGCTCACTATCACTGCTCATTGCATTGTGGTGTTCTGTATACTACAGTAACATAGTAATATAGTAACATATAGTAACATAGTTTTTGAGGTTGAATAGAGGCAAATTGCCCATCGTGTTCAACCTGTTTTAAGTTGTGATGATTCTACATACTTGCTGAATAATGTTTTATGACTAGTTAGCTACTACAACTCATGTTACCCCCGGATTAACCATGTTGATATTTTAAGTATTATAACCTTGGATAGCTTTTTCATTCAGAAATGTATCCATTCCTTTTTTAAATCCAATTACAGAGTCCGCCATTACCACCTTCCCTGGCAGGGAATTCCACATCCTGATTGCCCTAACAGTGAAGATCATAGTATCTCACCTGGCAGGTAAGTAGGAGTTGGGCCAGAGCTGTGGAGGATTGCTGCTCGGGCACCCCCTGTCAAATGAAGGAGATCCAACTGAGGCAGCACAAGGGAACTCTCGAAAGAAGAACAAGGCTAGAGGAAGATCTGAGACAAAGAAATCTGACTTTTACCAGAGCTGACCAGAGGAAAGCACAAACACAGTCCCCCACTACCACAAATAATGCAGTCGAGTTTCCCACATTTGGGGAAATCACAGGGGTCAGCATACCCAGAATGCAATGAATGAACCTCACCCTGGGAGAACAATCTTCATGACCATGGTATCGCCTATGCAAAATAAGTATGATTTGGGATAGGGCTGGGGAGGGCCGCTGCTCAGGCACATCTCTGTCAAGTAAAGGAGATTCAACTGAGGCAGCACAAGGGAACTCTCATCTGGGGACAACAACTGCAGGGAGAACACATATTTTCAGATGAACATGGGAGGGCAGAAGGCTGCCTAATACTGAAGCACCCCCAAACAACAAACCAAATGCAACAACTAGTACAAGCATTCCTGGGGGAAGTTCTGCAGAAGACCGATTTGCATACGGTGATGTCATCCAAGCAGTGGGCCAAAGTTGGCTGGATCCCTCATCTGCATATGAAAAGAGAAAAGGGGTATGCAGGGCATGGCGGCCTTTTGCGGCGCTTGGATGACCCTTAGTTCGCATTAAACACCCCCACCCTCCTTCGGTGTGGGGCTCATGTTGACAATGCCCCAGCCCCTGAAGCATTCAAGCTGATTTCTTACAGCAGCTTGGCACTGTAACAGCTCCAGAGCTGCTCTGTAAGGCAAGTAAAAGGGTGTGTAGTTTGCATTGTGCATTGGAAGGCACAAAGTAAGCAGACAGGAGGAGAAGTCAGGATAGTGCACAAGGGTATAAAAGGGAGGGGCTCAAGAAAAAAGAAGTGGAAACAGACAGCAAACTAGGCTGGAGAGAGACCTGAGACAAAGAGATCTGAATTATACGAGAGCCGACCAGGGGAAACACAAATTATGCAGTCAAGTTTCCCACATTTGGGGAAATCGCAGGGGCAGCACACCCAGAGTGCAATGGGTGAGCCTTGCCCTGGAAGAAGCACCTTCATGATCATAGTATCTCACCTGGCAGGTAAGTAGGAGTTGGGCTTGAGCTGGGGAGGGTCGCTGCTCGGGCACCCCCCTGTCAAGTGAAGGAGATCCAACTGAGGCAGCACAAGGGAACTCTCGAAAGAAGAACAAGGCTAGAGGAAGATCTGAAACAAAGAAATCTGACTTTTACCAGAGCTGACCAGAGGAAAACACAAACACAGTCCCCCACTACCACAAATAATGCAGTCGAGTTACCCACATTTGGGGAAATCACAGGGGTCAGCATACCCAGAATGCAATGAATGAACCTCACCCTGGGAGAATAATCTTCATGACCATGGTATCTCATATGCAAAATAAGTATGATTTGGGATAGGGCTGGGGAGGGCCGCTGCTCAGGCACATCTCTGTCAAGTAAAGGAGATTCAACTGAGGCAGCACAAGGGAACTCTCATCTGGGGACAACAACTGCAGGGAGAACACATATTTTCAGATGAACATGGGAGGGCAGAAGGCTGCCTAATACTGAAGCACCCCCAAACAACAAACCAAATGCAACAACTAGTGCAAGCATTCCTGTTTGTTTCTGAAGCCAACTTTGACCCACTGCTTGGATGACATCACCATATGCAAATCCATCTGCTGCAGGCCTTCCCCCAGGAATGCTTGCACTCTTTATATGAAATCCGAATCTCGCGAGAATCCGACAGCGGGATGATGACATTTTCCCTTGTTCAGGTTTTCCGAGGCAGGCGGGAACAACCGAGCCTGCCTCGGAGGAGGAGTTCGTGGGGTTCGTGGGGAATTCGGTTCTCGGAGAACCGAACCCGCTCCTCTCTACCTTATACCCATCAATTTTTTTTATTTTCAATCTAAGCCCCTGCAGTTTTCTGTAAGCATCTGCTTTGCTATGATGATCAACAAGTCACAAGGGCAAACACTCAGGGCTTGAGGTGTAGATCTTAGGACCAGCTGCTACAAGCATGGCAGAGGTGTCACTATCACTGGTGACACCCAGAGAGGTGGCGAGGGAGATTGTAATGCAGTGCGCGCAGATAAGCAGCGCAATGGTAAAAAGGAGGCATGGTTTCATAGGTAGGGGCGTGGCCTGGTGGCCTGAATCTACATTTTGTTGCTCCGGGTGTCCCGGGGGTTGGGGGCTGCACCGGGGACTAGTGTGTGAGCGGTGCTGGCTCCTGCACAGTGACATGGCATGGCCACTAGAGATGTGCACCGGAAATTTTTCGGGTTTTGTGTTTTGGTTTTGGGTTCGGTTCCGCGGCCGTGTTTTGTGTTCGAACGCATTTTGGCTAAACCTCACCGAATTTTTTTTGTGAGAGAGACCTGAGACAAAGAGATCTGAATTATACGAGAGCCGACCAGGGGAAACACAAATTATGCAGTCAAGTTTCCCACATTTGGGGTAATCGCAGGGGCAGCACACCCAGAGTGCAATGGGTGAGCCTTGCCCTGGGAGAAGCACCTTCATGATCATAGTATCTCACCTGGCAGGTAAGTAGGAGTTGGGCAAGAACTGGGGAGGGTCGCTGCTCGGGCACCCCCTGTCAAGTGAAGGAGATCCAACTGAGGCAGCACAAAGGAACTCTCGAAAGAAGAACAAGGCTAGAGGAAGATCTGAGACAAAGAAATCTGACTTTTACCAGAGCTGACCAGAAGAAAGCACAAACACAGTCCCCCCACTACCAACAAATAAAGCAGTCGTGTTTCCCACATTTGGGGAAATCACAGGGGTCAGCATACCCAGAATGCAATGAATGAACCTCACCCTGGGAGAGTAATCTTCATGACCATGGTATCTCCTATGCAAAATAAGTATGATTTGGGATAGGGCTGGGGAGGGCCGCTGCTCATGCACATCTCTGTCAAGTAAAGGAGATTCAACTGAGGCAGCACAAGGGAACTCTCATCTGGGGACAACAACTGCAGGGAGAACACATATTTTCAGATGAACATGGGAGGGCAGAAGGCTGCCTAATACTGAAGCACCCCCAAACAACAAACCAAATGCAACAACTAGTGCAAGCATTCCTGGGGGAAGGCCTGCAGCAGATGGATTTGCATACGGTGATGTCATCCAAGCAGTGGGTCAAAGTTGGCTTCAACCCTCGTCTGCATATGAAAAGAGAAAAGGGGCGTGCAGGGCATGACTAGTGGCAGCAGCTTCAGCACGAGGTGGAAGTGGATCTTGATCTTTCCCTATTTTTGGAACCTCAACATTTTTGTTCTCCATGGCCTTCTCTGATGTAATCAGAGTTAGATTTGATTAAGTGATTTTATAAAAAAACAGCTAGGAAGCACAATTTAGCAGTGGGTTGCAGAGAAAAAGAATAATGCTGGCAGAAAAATCCAATTGAGTGATTAAACAGCTCTTCATTTTCTGGCTTTATTTTTATGATAACAAATTTGTTCTCTGAAAAGTGTCCACAAAGCCAAATATCTGATTAACATCTTTGTAGGGATGGTTTTTCACCTATTACTAAATTAAACTTGCTTCATTGGAAAGGCAGCAAGATGCATCCTCATTTCAATATCTACGGAAATAATACAGGTTGACACCAGGAAACATTAACGCCACTGCATCTTTACTGTTTTCTCATGTGGAAGTCTGTTTAATGTGAAAACAAGGTGATATCTAATTAGCACACAGGTAAGGAATTAAGAAAATCTTTATTTAAGGGTGAAGATGTTTCTCACAAAATCGTTGCCCCAATGCATCATTGAAATTCAAGCTGGAAAGATGATTTTAATATATCACTTGTACATTTTGTATTGCTCTTCTGGTGACAATGTAGTTTGTTTTTGTCAATTACCATTTTAATTATCGGGTAAAGAAAATTAAGTGGATTTTTGAAAGAAAACAATACTGTCAATATACTATTAAAACAAATTAAAATGGTAAAAGTTATTGTACTTTAAGTAAAAATAAAAGAGCAAAAATATCAATCCCAGTTTTGGATTACGTTAATTAACAAAAAAAAAATGCATATAGCAGAGGATAGTTTCAATCTGCCTACCTCTGGGTTATGGACCCAGCATGCTTCCATTACAGTACTCTGCTGCACATGTAAGTGCAAAAGATCCTGAAGCACTCACTCATCATGGGAAAGTACCAATGTGTTTCTTCATTGGTTGATGGAAGAAACATCTTACAAAAACTCTCCACATTATTGACTTTTTAAAATGTTTCTAGGAATCGTTCTAGATGAATGCTTATTAGCCTTTGTCAGTATGTACTTTTGCAAAGTGTCGCTGTGGCGCAATCAGTTAGTGTGTAAGGCTATTAACCAAAAGGTTGGTGGTTCAATCCCACCCAGGGACTTAATTGACCTTGTTATCAGATTTTGGTGATCTTTAAGTAGACAAGTCAAAATTTCAAACCCCCTGTTATGGTGTAGGGTACCTGGCCTTCTCTGATGTAGTTAGATTTGATTCAGTGATTTTATAAAAACAGCTAGGAAGCACAATTTAGCAGTGGGTTGCAGAGAAAAAGAAATATGCTGGCAGAAAAATCCAATTGAGTGATTAAACAGCTCTTCATTTTCTGGCTTTATTTTTATGCTAACTAATTTGTTCTCTGAAAAGTGTCCACAAAGCCAAGTATCTGATTAACATATTTGTAGGGATGGTTTTTCATCTATTACTAAATTAAACTTGCTTCATTGGAAAGGCAGCAAGATGCATCCTCATTTCAATATCTACTGAAATAATACAGGTTGACACCAGGAAACATTAACGCCACTGCATCCTTGCTGCTTTCTCATGTGGAAGTCTGTTTAATGTGAAAACAAGGTGATATCTAATTAGCACACAGGTAAGGAATTAAGAAAATCTTTATTTAAGGGTGAAGATGTTTCTCACATAATCGTTGCCCCAATGCATCATTGAAATTCAAGCTGGAAAGATGATTTTAATGTATCACTTGTACATTTTGTATTGCTCTTCTGGTGACAATGTAGTTTGTTTTTGTTAATTACCATTTTAATAATAGGGTAAAGAAAATTAAGTGGATTTTTGAAAGAAAACAATACTGTCAATATACTATTAAAACAAATTAAAATGGTAAAAGTTATTGTACTTTAAGTAAAAATAAAAGCTAAAATATCAATCCCAGTTTTGGATTACTTTAATGAACAAAAAAAAATGCATATAGCAAAGGATAGTTTCAATCTGCCTACCTCTGGGTTATGGGCCCAGCATGCTTCCATTGCAGTACTCTGCTGCACATTTAAGTGCAAGAGATCCTGAAGCACTCACTCATCATGCGAAAGTACCAATGTGTTTCTTCATTGGTTGCTGGAAGAAACATCTTACAAAAACTCTCCAGATTATTGACTTTTTAAAGTTTTTCTAGGAAACGTTCAAGATGAATGCTTATTAGTCTTTGTCAGTATGTACTTTTTGCAAAGTGTCTCTGTGGCGCAATCTGTTAGTGTGTTCAGCTATTAATCAAAAGGTTGGTGGTTCAATCCCACCCAGGGACGTAATTGACCTTGTGATCAGATTTTGGTGATATTTAAGTAGACAAGTCAAAATTGCAAACCCTCTCTTATGGTGTAGGGTACCTGGCCTTCTCTGATGTAATCAGAGTTAGATTTGATTAAGTGATTTTATAAAAAAAACAGCTAGGAAGCACAATTTAGCAGTGGGTTGCAGAGAAAAAGAAAAATGCTGGCAGAAAAATCCAATTGAGTGATTAAACAGCTCTTCATTTTCTGGCTTTATTTTTATGATAACAAATTTGTTCTCTGAAAAGTGTCCACAAAGCCAAGTATCTGATTAACATCTTTGTAGGGATGGTTTTTCACCTATTACTAAATTAAACTTGCTTCATTAAAAAGGCAGCAAGATGCATCCTCATTTCAATATCTACAGAAATAATACAGGTTGACACCAGGAAACATTAACACCACTGCATCTTTGCTTTTTTGTCATGTGGAAGTCTGTTTAATGTGAAAACAAGGTGATATCTAATTAGCACACAGGTAAAGAATTAAGAAAATCTTTATTTAAGGGTGAAGATGTTTCTCACAAAATCGTTGCCCCAATGCATCATTGAAATTCAAGCTGGAAAGATGATTTTAATATATCACTTGTACATTTTGTATTGCTCTTCTGGTGACAATGTAGTTTGTTTTTGTCAATTACCATTTTAATAATCGGGTAAAGAAAATTAATTGGATTTTTGAAAGAAAACAATACTGTCAATATACTATTAAAACAAATTAAAATGGTAAAAGTTGTTGTACTTTAAGTAAAAATAAAAGCTAAAATATCAATCCCAGTTTTGGATTACTTTAATGAACAAAAAAAAATGCATATAGCAAAGGATAGTTTCAATCTGCCTACCTCTGGGTTATGGGCCCAGCATGCTTCCATTGCAGTACTCTGCTGCACATGTAAGTGCAAGAGATCCTGAAGCACTCACTCATCATGCGAAAGTACCAATGTGTTTCTTCGTTGGTTGCTGGAAGAAACATCTTACAAAAACTCTCCAGATTATTGACTTTTTAAAGTTTTTTTAGGAAACGTTCTAGATGAATGCTTATTAGTCTTTGTCAGAATGTACTTTTTGCAAAGTGTCTCTGTGGCGCAATTGGTTAGTGTGTTCAGCTATTAATCAAAAAGTTGGTGGTTCAATCCCACCCAGGGACATAATTGACCTTGTGATCAGATTTTGGTGATATTTAAGTAGACAAGTCAAAATTGCAAACCCCCTCTTATGGTGTAGGGTACCTGGCCTTCTCTGATGTAATCAGAGTTAGATTTGATTAAGTGATTTTATAAAAAAACAGCTAGGAAGCACAATTTAGCAGTGGGTTGCAGAGAAAAAGAAAAATGCTGGCAGAAAAATCCAATTGAGTGATTAAACAGCTCTTCATTTTCTGGCTTTATTTTTATGATAACAAATTTGTTCTCTGAAAAGTGTCCACAAAGCCAAGTATCTGATTAACATTTTTGTAGGGATGGTTTTTCACCTATTACTAAATTAAACTTGCTTCATTGGAAAGGCAGCAAGATGCATCCTCATTTCAATATCTACGGAAATAATACAGGTTGACACCAGGAAACATTAACGCCACTGCATCTTTGCTGTTTTCTCATGTGGAAGTCTGTTTAATGTGAAAACAAGGTGATATCTAATTAGCACACAGGTAAGGAATTAAGAAAATCTTTATTTAAGGGTGAAGATGTTTCTCACAAAATCGTTGCCCCAATGCATCATTGAAATTCAAGCTGGAAAGATGATTTTAATATATCACTTGTACATTTTGTATTGCTCTTCTGGTGACAATGTAGTTTGTTTTTGTCAATTACCATTTTAAAAATCAGGTAAAGAAAATTAATTGGATTTTTGAAAGAAAACAATACTGTCAATATACTATTAAAACAAATTAAAATGGTAAAAGTTATTGTACTTTAAGTAAAAATAAAAGCTAAAATATCAATCCCAGTTTTGGATTACTTTAATGAACAAAAAAAAAATGCATATAGCAAAGGATAGTTTCAATCTGCCTACCTCTGGGTTATGGGCCCAGCATGCTTCCAGTGCAGTACTCTGCTGCACATGTAAGTGCAAGAGATCCTGAAGCACTCACTCATCATGCGAAAGTACCAATGTGTTTCTTCATTGGTTGCTGGAAGAAACATCTTACAAAAACTCTCCAGATTATTGACTTTTTAAAGTTTTTCTAGGAAACGTTCTAGATGAATGCTTATTAGTCTTTGTCAGTATGTACTTTTTGCAAAGTGTCTCTGTGGCGCAATCGGTTAGTGTGTTCAGCTATTAATCAGAAGGTTGGTGGTTCAATCCCACCCAGGGACGTAATTGACATTGTGATCAGATTTTGGTAATATTTAAGTAGACAAGTCAAAATTGCAAAACCCCTCTTATGGTGTAGGGTACCTGGCCTTCTCTGATGTAATCAGAGTTAGATTTGATTAAGTGATTTTATAAAAAAAACAGCTAGGAAGCACAATTTAGCAGTGGGTTGCAGAGAAAAAGAAAAATGCTGGCAGAAAAATCCAATTGAGTGATTAAACAGCTCTTCATTTTCTGGCTTTATTTTTATGATAACAAATTTGTTCTCTGAAAAGTGTCCACAAAGCCAAGTATCTGATTAACATCTTTGTAGGGATGGTTTTTCACCTATTACTAAATTAAACTTGCTTCATTGGAAAGGCAGCAAGATGCATCCTCATTTCAATATCTACGGAAATAATACAGGTTGACACCAGGAAACATTAACGCCACTGCATCTTTGCTGTTTTCTCATGTGGAAGTCTGTTTAATGTGAAAACAAAGTGATATCTAATTAGCACACAGGTAAGGAATTAAGAAAATCTTTATTTAAGGGTGAAGATGTTTCTCACAAAATCGTTGCCCCAATGCATCATTGAAATCCAAGCTGGAAAGATGATTTTAATATATCACTTGTACATTTTGTATTGCTCTTCTGGTGACAATGTAGTTTGTTTTTGTCAATTACCATTTTAATAATCGGGTAAAGAAAATTAATTGGATTTTTGAAAGAAAACAATACTGTCAATATACTATTAAAACAAATTAAAATGGTAAAAGTTATTGTACTTTAAGTAAAAATAAAAGAGCAAAAATATCAATCCCAGTTTTGGATTACTTTAATTAACAAAAAAAAAATGCATATAGCAGAGGATAGTTTCAATCTGCCTACCTCTGGGTTATGGACCCAGCATGCTTTCATAACAGTACTCTGCTGCACATGTAAGTGCAAGAGATCCTGAAGCACTCACTCATCATGGGAAAGTACCAATGTGTTTCTTCATTGGTTGATGGAAGAAACATCTTACAAAAACTCTCCAGATTATTGACTATTTAAAGTTTTTATAGGAAACGTTCTAGATGAATGCTTATTAGCCTTTGTCAGTATGTACTTTTGCAAAGTGTCGCTGTGGCGCAATCAGTTAGTGTGTACAGCTATTAACCAAAAGGTTGGTGGTTCAATCCCACCCAGGGACATAATTGACCTTGTTATCAGATTTTGTTGATCTTTAAGTAGACAAGTCAAAATTTCGAAAACCCCTGTTATGGTGTAGGGTACCTGGCCTTCTCTGATGTAATCAGAGTTAGATTTGATTCAGTGATTTTATAAAAACAGCTAGGAAGCACAATTTAGCAGTGGGTTGCAGAGAAAAAGAAATATGCTGGCAGAAAAATCCAATTGAGTGATTAAACAGCTCTTCATTTTCTGGCTTTATTTTTATGCTAACTAATTTGTTCTCTGAAAAGTGTCCACAAAGCCAAGTATCTGATTAACATATTTGTAGGGATGGTTTTTCACCTATTACTAAATTAAACTTGCTTCATTGGAAAGGCAGCAAGATGCATCCTCATTTCAATATCTACTGAAATAATACAGGTTGACACCAGGAAACATTAACGCCACTGCATCCTTGCTGCTTTCTCATGTGGAAGTCTGTTTAATGTGAAAACAAGGTGATATCTAATTAGCACACAGGTAAGGAATTAAGAAAATCTTTATTTAAGGGTAAAGATGTTTCTCACAAAATCATTGCCCCAATGCATCATTGAAATTCAAGCTGGAAAGATGATTTTAATATATCACTTGTACATTTTGTATTGCTCTTCTGGTGACAATGTAGTTTGTTTTTGTCAATTACCATTTTAATAATAGGGTAAAGAAAATTAAGTGGATTTTTGAAAGAAAACAATACTGTCAATATACTATTAAAACAAATTAAAATGGTAAAAGTTATTGTACTTTAAGTAAAAATAAAAGCTAAAATATCAATCCCAGTTTTGGATTACTTTAATGAACAAAAAAAAAATGCATATAGCAAAGGATAGTTTCAATCTGCCTACCTCTGGGTTATGGGCCCAGCATGCTTCCATTGCAGTACTCTGCTGCACATGTAAGTGCAAGAGATCCTGAAGCACTCACTCATCATGCGAAAGTACCAATGTGTTTCTTCATTGGTTGCTGGAAGAAACATCTTACAAAAACTCTCCAGATTATTGACTTTTTAAAGTTTTTCTAGGAAACGTTCTAGATGAATGCTTATTAGTCTTTGTCAGTATATTCTTTTTGCAAAGTGTCTCTGTGGCGCAATCGGTTAGTGTGTTCAGCTATTAATCAAAAGGTTGGTGGTTCAATCCCACCCAGGGACGTAATTGACCTTGTGATCAGATTTTGGTGATATTTAAGTAGACAAGTCAAAATTGCAAACCCCCTCTTATGGTGTAGGGTACCTGGCCTTCTCTGATGTAATCAGAGTTAGATTTGATTAAGTGATTTTATAAAAAAACAGCTAGGAAGCACAATTTAGCAGTGGGTTGCAGAGAAAAAGAAAAAAGCTGGCAGAAAAATACAATTGAGTGATTAAACAGCTCTTCATTTTCTGGCTTTATTTTTATGATAACAAATTTGTTCTCTGAAAAGTGTCCACAAAGCCAAGTATCTGATTAACATCTTTGTAGGGATGGTTTTTCACCTATTACTAAATTAAACTTGCTTCATTGGAAAGGCAGCAAGATGCATCCTCATTTCAATATCTACGGAAATAATACAGGTTGACACCATGAAACATTAACGCCACTGCATCTTTGCTGTTTTCTCATGTGGAAGTCTGTTTAATGTGAAAACAAGGTGATATCTAATTAGCACACAGGTAAGGAATTAAGAAAATCTTTATTTAAGGGTGAAGATGTTTCTCACAAAATCGTTGCCCCAATGCATCATTGAAATCCAAGCTGGAAAGATGATTTTAATATATCACTTGTACATTTTGTATTGCTCTTCTGGTGACAATGTAGTTTGTTTTTGTCAATTACCATTTTAATAATCGGGTAAAGAAAATTAAGTGGATTTTTGAAAGAAAACAATACTGTCAATATACTATTAAAACAAATTAAAATGGTAAAACTTATTGTTACTTTAAGTAAAAATAAAAGAGCAAAAATATCAATCCCAGTTTTGGTTTACTTTAATTAACAAAAAAAAATGCATATAGCAGAGGATAGTTTCAATCTGCCTACCTCTGGGTTATGGACCCAGCGAGCTTCCATTACAGTACTCTGCTGCACATGTAATTGCAAGAGATCCTGAAGCACTCACTCATCATGGGAAAGTACCAATGTGTTTCTTCATTGGTTGATGGAAGAAACATCTTACAAAAACTCTCCAGATTATTGACTATTTAAAGTTTTTCTAGGAAACGTTCTAGATGAATGCTTATTAGCCTTTGTCAGTATGTACTTTTGCAAAGTGTCGCTGTGGCGCAATCAGTTAGTGTGTACGGCTATTAACCAAAAGGTTGGTGGTTCAATCCCACCCAGGGACGTAATTGACCTTGTTATCAGATTTTGGTGATCTTTAAGTAGACAAGTCAAAATTTCAAAAACCCCTGTTATGGTGTAGGGTACCTGGCCTTCTCTGATGTAATCAGAGTTAGATTTGATTCAGTGATTTTATAAAAACAGCTAGGAAGCACAATTTAGCAGTGGTTTGCAGAGAAAAAGAAATATGCTGGCAAAAAAATCCAATTGAGTGATTAAACAGCTCTTCATTTTCTGGCTTTATTTTTATGCTATCAAATTTGTTCTCTGAAAAGTGTCCACAAAGCCAAGTATCTGATTAACATCTTTGTAGGGATGGTTTTTCACCTATTACTAAATTAAACTTGCTTCATTGGAAAGGCAGCAAGATGCATCCTCATTTCAATATCTACTGAAATAATACAGGTTGACACCAGGAAACATTAACGCCACTGCATCCTTGCTGCTTTCTCATGTGTAAGTCTGTTTAATGTGAAAACAAGGTGATATCTAATTAGCACACAGGTAAGGAATTAAGAAAATCTTTATTTAAGGGTGAAGATGTTTCTCACAAAATCGTTGCCCCAATGCATCATTGAAATTCAAGCTGGAAAGATGATTTTAATATATCACTTGTACATTTTGTATTGCTCTTCTGGTGACAATGTAGTTTGTTTTTGTCAATTACCATTTTAATAATAGGGTAAAGAAAATTAAGTGGATTTTTGAAAGAAAACAATACTGTCAATATACTATTAAAACAAATTAAAATGGTAAAAGTTATTGTACTTTAAGTAAAAATAAAAGAGCAAAAATATCAATCCCAGTTTTGGATTACTTTAATTAACAAAAAAAAATGCATATAGCAGAGGATAGTTTCAATCTGCCTACCTCTGGGTTATGGGCCCAGCATGCTTCCATTGCAGTACTCTGCTGCACATGTAAGTGCAAGAGATCCTGAAGCACTCACTCATCATGGGAAAGTACCAATGCGTTTCTTCATTGGTTGATGGAAGAAACATCTTACAAAATCTCTCCAGATTATTGACTTTTTAAAGTTTTCTAGGAAACGTTCTAGATGAATGCTTATTAGCCTTTGTCAGTATGTACTTTTGCAAAGTGTCTGTGTGGTGCAATCGGTTAGTGTGTTTGGTTATTAACCAAAGGGTTGGTGGTTCAATCCCACCCAGGGATGTTATTGACCTTGTCATCAGATTTTGGTGATCTTTAAGTAGACAAGTCAAAATTTCAAACCCCCTGTTATGGTGTAGGGTACCTGGCCTACTCTGATGTAATCAGAGTTAGATTTGATTAAGTGATTTTATAAAAAAACAGCTAGGAAGCACAATTTAGCAGTGGGTTGCAGAGAAAATGAAATATGCTGGCAGAAAAATCCAATTGAGTGATTAAACAGCTCTTCATTTTCTGGCTTTATTTTTATGCTAACAAATTTGTTCTCTGAAAAGTGTCCACAAAGCCAAGTATCGGATTAACATCTTTGTAGGGATGGTTTTTCACCTATTACTAAATTAAACTTGCTTCATTGGAAAGGCAGCAAGATGCATCCTCATTTCAATATCTACTGAAATAATACAGGTTGACACCAGGAAACATTAACGCCACTGCATCCTTGCTGCTTTCTCATGTGGAAGTCTGTTTAATGTGAAAACAAGGTGATATCTAATTAGCACACAGGTAAGGAATTAAGAAAATCTTTATTTAAGGGTGAAGATGTTTCTCACAAAATCGTTGCCCCAATGCATCATTGAAATTCAAGCTGGAAAGATGATTTTAATATATCACTTGTACATTTTGTATTGCTCTTCTGGTGACAATGTAGTTTGTTTTTGTCAATTACCATTTTAATAATCGGGTAAAGAAAATTAAGTGGATTTTTGAAAGAAAACAATACTGTCAATATACTATTAAAACATATTAAAATGGTAAAAGTTATTGTACTTTAAGTAAAAATAAAAGAGAAAAAATATCAATCCCAGTTTTGGATTACTTTAATTAACAAAAAAAAAATGCATATAGCAGAGGATAGTTTCAATCTGCCTACCTCTGGGTTATGAACCCAGCATGCTTTCATTACAGTACTCTGCTGCACATGTAAGTGCAAGAGATCTTGAAGCACTCACTCATCATGGGAAAGTAACAATGTGTTTCTTCGTTGGTTGATGGAAGAAACATCTTACAAAAACTCTCCAGATTATTGACTTTTTAAAGTTTTTCTAGGAAACGTTCTAGATGAATGCTTATTAGCCTTTGTCAGTATGGACTTTTGCAAAGTGTCTCTGTGGCGCAATTGGTTAGTGTGATTGGTTATTAACCAAAGGGTTGGTGGTTCAATCCCACCCAGGGATGTAATTGACCTTGTTATCAGATTTTGGTGATCTTTAAGTAGACAAGTCAAAATTTCAAAAACCCCTGTTATGGTATAGGGTGCCTGGCCTTCTCTGATGTAATCAGAGTTAGATTTGATTCAGTGATTTTATAAAAACAGCTAGGAAGCACAATTTAGCAGTGGTTTGCAGAGAAAAAGAAATATGCTGGCAAAAAAATCCAATTGAGTGATTAAACAGCTCTTCATTTTCTGGCTTTATTTTTATGATAACAAATTTGTTCTCTGAAAAGTGTCCACAAAGCCAAGTATCTGATTAACATCTTTGTAGGGATGGTTTTTCACCTATTACTAAATTAAACTTGCTTCATTGGAAAGGCAGCAAGATGCATCCTCATTTCAATATCTACTGAAATAATACAGGTTGACACCAGGAAACATTAACGCCACTGCATCCTTGCCGATGATAACCTCAAGTTGGGTCATTCGGTGCTGCAGAGTCGTACGCACTCTTCCACCCGTTCAAGAGCTTTGGTATAACCCCATGGTTCTTAATGTGACCCCAGCATCCTCTAGGTCGTATGAGAAAATAGGATTTTAATACCTACCGGTAAATCCTTTTCTCTTAGTCTGTAGAGGATGCTGGAGTTCCCTTGTGCTGCCTCAGTTGAATCTCCTTTACTTGACAGAGATGTGCCTGAGCAGCGGCCCTCCCCAGCCCTATCCCAAATCATACTTATTTTGCATAGGAGATACCATGGTCATGAAGATTATTCTCCCAGGGTGAGGTTCATTCATTGCATTCTGGGTATGCTGACCCCTGTGATTTCCCCAAATGTGGGTAACTCGACTGCATTATTTGTGGTAGTGGGGGACTGTGTTTGTGTTTTCCTCTGGTCAGCTCTGGTAAAAGTCAGATTTCTTTGTTTCAGATCTTCCTCTAGCCTTGTTCTTCTTTCGAGAGTTCCCTTGTGCTGCCTCAGTTGGATCTCCTTCACTTGACAGGGGGGTGCCCGAGCAGCGACCCTCCCCAGCTCAAGCCCAACTCCTACTTACCTGCCAGGTGAGATACTATGATCATGAAGGTGCTTCTCCCAGGGCAAGGCTCACCCATTGCACTCTGGGTGTGCTGCCCCTGCGATTTCCCCAAATGTGGGAAACTTGACTGCATAATTTGTGTTTCCCCTGGTCGGCTCTCGTATAATTCAGATCTCTTTGTCTCAGGTCTCTCTCCAGCCTAGTTTGCTGTCTGTTTCCACTTCTTTTTTCTTGAGCCCCTCCCTTTTATACCCTTGTGCACTATCCTGACTTCTCCTCCTGTCTGCTTACTTTGTGCCTTCCAATGCACAATGCAAACTACACACCCTTTTACTTGCCTTACAGAGCAGCTCTGGAGCTGTTACAGTGCCAAGCTGCTGTAAGAAATCAGCTTGAATGCTTCAGGGGCTGGGGCATTGTCAACATGAGCCCCACACCGAAGGAGGGTGGGGGTGTTTAATGCGAACTAAGGGTCATCCAAGCGCCGCAAAAGGCCGCCATGCCCTGCATACCCCTTTTCTCTTTTCATATGCAGATGAGGGTTCCAGCCAACTTTGGCCCACTGCTTGGATGACATCACCGTATGCAAATCCATCTTCTGCAGAACTTCCCCCAGGAATGCTTGTACTAGTTGTTGCATTTGGTTTGTTGTTTGGGGGTGCTTCAGTATTAGGCAGCCTTCTGCCCTCCCATGTTCATCTGAAAATATGTGTTCTCCCTGCAGTTGTTGTCTCCAGATGAGAGTTCCCTTGTGCTGCCTCAGTTGAATCTCCTTTACTTGACAGAGATGTGCCTGAGCAGCGGCCCTCCCCAGCCCTATCCCAAATCATACTTATTTTGCATAGGCGATACCATGGTCATGAAGATTGTTCTCCCAGGGTGAGGTTCATTCATTGCATTCTGGGTATGCTGACCCCTGTGATTTCCCCAAATGTGGGAAACTCGACTGCATTATTTGTGGTAGTGGGGGACTGTGTTTGTGCTTTCCTCTGGTCAGCTCTGGTAAAAGTCAGATTTCTTTGTCTCAGATCTTCCTCTAGCCTTGTTCTTCTTTCGAGAGTTCCCTTGTGCTGCCTCAGTTGGATCTCCTTCACTTGACAGGGGGTGCCCGAGCAGCAATCCTCCACAGCTCTGGCCCAACTCCTACTTACCTGCTAGGAGAGATACTATGATCTTCACTGTTAGGGCAATCAGGATGTGGAATTCCCTGCCAGGGAAGGTGGTAATGGCGGACTCTGTAATTGGATTTAAAAAAGGAATGGATACATTTCTGAATGAAAAAGCTATCCAAGGTTATAATACTTAAAATATCAACATGGTTAATCCGGGGGTAACATGAGTTGTAGTAGCTAACTAGTCATAAAACATTATTCAGCAAGTATGTAGAATCATCACAACTTAAAACAGGTTGAACACGATGGGCAATTTGCCTCTATTCAACCTCAAAAACTATGTTACTATATGTTACTATATTACTATGTTACTGTAGTATACAGAACACCACAATGCAATGAGCAGTGATAGTGAGCACTGATGAGGATACTAGAACTGACACTGAGCAGCAAGATGCAGCACTGGACTATTAGTAATGTACTGTAGTATGCTGAGCACAACAATGCAGCACAAGACAATGAGCAGTGATACTGAGCACTGATGAGGATACTACTGAGAACTGACACTGAGCAGGAGAGACACACTACTAGTATTACTGAGCAGCAATAAGTATCCACTGATACTGAGCACTGATATTGAGATTTCCACTGAGAGAACATAGCCACGTCCTCTCCGCTCTCTCTTCAATGCACGAGTAAAAATGGCGGCAACGCGCAGCTCTTTATATGGAATCCGAATCTCGCGAGAATCCGACAGCGGGATGATGACATTTTCCCTTGTTCAGGTTTTCCGAGTCAGGCGGGAACAACCGAGCCTGCCTCGTACCAGTGTAAACCACGTGGAGTTCGTGGGGAATTCGGTTCTCGGAGAACCGAACCCGCTCCTCTCTACCTTATACCCATCAATTTTTTTTATTTTCAATCTAAGCCCCTGCAGTTTTCTGTAAGCATCTGCTTTGCTATGATGATCAACAAGTCACAAGGGCAAACACTCAGGGCTTGAGGCGTAGATCTTAGGACCAGCTGCTACAAGCATGGCAGAGGTGTCACTATCACTGGTGACACCCAGAGAGGTGGCGAGGGAGATTGTAATGCAGTGCGCGCAGATAAGCAGCGCAATGGTAAAAAGGAGGCATGGTTTCATAGGTAGGGGCGTGGCCTGGTGGCCTGAATCTACATTTTGTTGCTCCGGGTGTCCCGGGGGTTGGGGGCTGCACCGGGGACTAGTGTGTGAGCGGTGCTGGCTCCTGCACAGTGACATGGCATGGCCACTAGAGATGTGCACCGGAAATTTTTCGGGTTTTGTGTTTTGGTTTTGGGTTCGGTTCCGCGGCCGTGTTTTGGGTTCGAACGCGTTTTGGCTAAACCTCACCGAATTTTTTGTTGTCGGATTCGGGTGTGTTTTGGATTCGGGTGTTTTTTTCAAAAAACCCTAAAAAACAGCTTAAATCATAGAATTTGGGAGTCATTTTGATCCCAAAGTATTATTAACCTCAATAACCATAATTTCCACTCATTTTCAGTCTATTCTTAACACCTCACACCTCACAATATTATTTTTAGTCCTAAAATTTGCACCGAGGTCGCTGGATGACTAAGCTCAGTGACCCAAGTGGCCGACACAAACACCTGGCCCATCTAGGAGTGGCACTGCAGTGTCACGCATGATGGCCCTTCCAAAAAACACTCCCCAAACAGCACATGACGCAAAGAAAAAAAGAGGCGCAATGAGGTAGCTGTGTGACTAAGCTCAGCGACCCAAGTGGCCGACACAAACACCTGGCCCATCTAGGAGTGGCACTGCAGTGTCACGCAGGATGGCCCTTCCAAAAAACACTCCCCAAACAGCACATGACGCAAAGAAAAAAAGAGGCGCAATGAGGTAGCTGTGTGACTAAGCTCAGCGACCCAAGTGGACGACACAAACACCTGGCCCATCTAGGAGTGTCACTGCAGTGTCACGCAGGATGGCCCTTCCAAAAAACACTCCCCAAACAGCACATGACGCAAAGAAAAAAAGAGGCGCAATGAGGTAGCTGTGTGACTAAGCTCAGCGACCCAAGTGGCCGACACAAACACCTGGCCCATCTAGGAGTGGCACTGCAGTGTCACGCAGGATGGCCCTTCCAAAAAACACTCCCCAAACAGCACATGACGCAAAGAAAAATAAAAGAAAAAAGAGGTGCAAGGTGGAATTGCCTTGGGCCCTCCCACCCACCCTTATGTTGTATAAACAGGACATGCACACTTTAACCAACCCATCATTTCAGTGACAGGGTCTGCCACACGACTGTGACTGAAATGACGGGTTGGTTTGGACCCCCACCAAAAAAGAAGCAATTAATCTCTCCTTGCACAAACTGGCTCTATAGAGGCAAGATGTCCACCTCATCATCCTCCGATTCATCACCGTGTACATCCCCCTCCTCACAGATTATCAATTCGTCCCCACTGGAATCCACCATCTCAGCTCCCTGTATACTTTGTGGAGGCAATTGCTGCTGGTCAATGTCTCCACGGAGAAATTGATTATAATTCATTTTAATGAACATCATCTTCTCCACATTTTCTGGAAGTAACCTCGTACGCCGATTGCTGACAAGGTGAGCGGCGGCACTAAACACTCTTTCGGAGTACACACTTGTGGGAGGGCAACTTAGGTAGAATAAAGCCAGTTTGTGCAAGGGCCTCCAAATTGCCTCTTTTTCCTGCCAGTATACGTACGGACTGTCTGACGTGCCTACTTGGATGCGGTCACTCATATAATCCTCCACCATTCTTTCAATGGTGAGAGAATCATATGCAGTGACAGTAGACGACATGTCCGTAATCGTTGGCAGGTCCTTCAGTCCGGACCAGATGTCAGCATCAGCAGTCGCTCCAGACTGCCCTGCATCACCGCCAGCGGGTGGGCTCGGAATTCTGAGCCTTTTCCTCGCACCCCCAATTGCGGGAGAATGTGAAGGAGGAGCTGTTGACCGATCAAGTTCCGCTTGACTTGATAATTTTCTCACCAGCAGGTCTTTGAACCCCTGCAGACTTGTGTCTGCCGGAAAGAGAGATACAACGTAGGTTTTAAATCTAGGATCGAGCACGGTGGCCAAAATGTAGTGCTCTGATTTCAACAGATTGACCACCCGTGAATCCTGGTTAAGCGAATGAAGGGCTCCATCCACAAGTCCCACATGCCTAGCGGAATCGCTCTGTCTTAGCTCCTCCTTCAATGTCTCCAGCTTCTTCTGCAAAAGCCTGATGACGGGAATGACCTGACTCAGGCTGGCAGTGTCTGAACTGACTTCACGTGTGGCAAGTTCAAAAGGTTGCAGAACCTTGCACAACGTTGAAATCATTCTCCACTGCGCTTGAGACAGGTGCATTCCACCTCCTATATCGTGGTCAGATGTATAGGCTTGAATGGCCTTTTGCTGCTCCTCCATCCTCTGAAGCATATAGAGGGTTGAATTCCACCTCGTTACCACTTCTTGCTTCAGATGATGGCAGGGCAGGTTCAGGCGTTTTTGGTGTTGCTCCAGTCTTCTGTACGTGGTGCCTGTACGCCGAAAGTGTCCCGCAATTCTTGTGGCCACCGACAGCATCTCTTGCACGCCCCTGTCGTTTTTTAAATAATTCTGCACCACCAAATTCAAGGTATGTGCAAAACATGGGACGTGCTGGAATTTGCCCAGATATAATGCACGCACAATATTGCTGGCGTTGTCCGATGCCACAAATCCACAGGAGAGTCCAATTGGGGTAAGCCATTCTGTGATGATCTTCCTTAGTTGCCGTAAGAGGTTTTCAGCTGTGTGCGTATTCTGGAAAGCGGTGATACAAAGCGTAGCCTGCCTAGGAAAGAGTTGGCGTTTGCGAGATGCTGCTACTGGTGCCGCCGCTGCTGTTCTTGCGGCGGGAGTCAATACATCTACCCAGTGGGCTGTCACAGTCATATAGTCCTGAGTCTGCCCTGCTCCACTTGTCCACATGTCCGTGGTTAAGTGGACATTGGGTACAACTGCATTTTTTAGGACACTGGTGAGTCTTTTTCTGAGGTCTGTGTACATTTTCGGTATCGCCTGCCTAGAGAAATGGAACCTAGATGGTATTTGGTACCGGGGACACAGTACCTCAATCAAGTCTATAGTTGGCTCTGAAGTAATGATGGATACCGGAACCACGTTTCTCACTGCCCAGGATGCCAAGGCCTCAGTTATCCGCTTTGCAGCAGGATGACTGCTGTGATATTTCATCTTCCTTGCAAAAGACTGTTGGACAGTCAATTGCTTGGTGGAAGTAGTAAAAGTGGTCTTACGACTTCCCCTCTGGGATGACCATCGACTCCCAGCAGCAACAACAGCAGCGCCAGCAGCAGTAGGCGTTACACTCAAGGATGCATCGGAGGAATCCCAGGCAGGAGAGAACTCGTCAGAATTGTCAGTGACATGGCCTGCAGGACTATTGGCATTCCTGGGGAAGGAGGAAATTGACACTGAGGGAGTTGGTGGGGTGGTTTGCGTGAGCTTGGTTACAAGAGGAAGGGATTTACTGGTCAGTGGACTGCTTCCGCTGTCGCCCAAAGTTTTTGAACTTGTCACTGACTTATGATGAATGCGCTGCAGGTGACGTATAAGGGAGGATGTTCCGAGGTGGTTAACGTCCTTACCCCTACTTATTACAGCTTGACAAAGGCAACACACGGCTTGACACCTGTTGTCCGCATTTCTGTTGAAATACTTCCACACCGAAGAGCTGATTTTTTTGGTATTTTCACCAGGCATGTCAATGGCCATATTCCTCCCACGGACAACAGGTGTCTCGCCGGGTGCCTGACTTAAACAAACCACCTCACCATCAGAATCCTCCTTGTCAATTTCCTCCCCAGCGCCAGCAACACCCATATCCTCCTCATCCTGGTGTGTTTTGGATTCGGGTGTTTTTTTCAAAAAACCCTAAAAAAACAGCTTAAATCATAGAATTTGGGAGTCATTTTGATCCCAAAGTATTGCCAAATTGCCCATCGTGTTCAACCTGTTTTAAGTTGTGATGATTCTACATACTTGCTGAATAATGTTTTATGACTAGTTAACTACTATAACTCATGTTACCCCCGGATTAACCATGTTGATATTTTAAGTATTATAACCTTGGATAGCTTTTTCATTCAGAAATGTATACATTCCTTTTTTAAATCCAATTACAGAGTCCGCCATTACCACCTTCCCTGGCAGGGAATTCCACATCCTGATTGCCCTAACAGTGAAGATCACAGTATCTCACCTGGCAGGTAAGTAGGAGTTGGGCTAGAGCTGTGGAGGATTGCTGCTCGGGCACCCCCTGTCAAGTGAAGGAGATCCAACTGAGGCAGCACAAGGGAACTCTCGAAAGAAGAACAAGGCTAGAGGAAGATCTGAGACAAAGAAATCTGACTTTTACCAGAGCTGACCAGAGGAAAGCACAAACACAGTCCCCCACTACCACAAATAATGCAGTCGAGTTTCCCACATTTGGGGAAATCACAGGGGTCAGCATACCCAGAGTGCAATGAATGAACCTCACCCTGGGAGAACAATCTTCATGACCATGGTATCTCCTATGCAAAATAAGTATGATTTGGGATAGGGCTGGGGAGGGCCGCTGCTCAGGCACATCTCTGTCAAGTAAAGGAGATTCAACTGAGGCAACACAAGGGAACTCTCATCTGGGGACAACAACTGCAGGGAGAACACATATTTTCAGATGAACATGGGAGGGCAGAAGGCTGCCTAATACTGAAGCACCCCCAAACAACAAACCAAATGCAACTACTAGTGCAAGCATTCCTGGGGGAAGGCCTGCAGCAGATGGATTTGCATATGGTGATGTCATCCAAGCAGTGGGTCAAAGTTGGCTTCAACCCTCGTCTGCATATGAAAATAAAAATGGGGTGTGCAGGGCATGGCGGCCTTTTGCGGCGCTTGGATGACCCCTAGTTCGCATTAAACACCTCCACCTTCCTTCGGTGTGGGGCTCATGTTGGCTATGCCCCAGCCCCTGAAGCATTCAAGCTGATTTCTTGCAGCAGCTGGGCACTGTAACAGCTCCAGAGCTGCTCTGTAAAGCAAGTAAAAGGGTGTGGGCCCTGCAGCACTACCTGTAGTTTGCATTGTGCTTTGGAAGGCACAAAGTAAGCAGACGGGAGAAGTCAGGATAGTGCACAAGGGCATAGAAGGGAGCGGCTCAAGAAAAGAGAAGTGGAAACAGACAGCAAACTAGGCTGGAGAGAGACCTGAGACAAAGAGATCTGAATTATACGAGAGCCGACCAGAGGAAACACAAATTATGTAATCAAGTGTCCCACATTTGGGGAAATCGTAGGAGCAGCACACCCAGAGTGCATTGGGTGAGCCTTGCCCTGGGAGAAGCACCTTCCTGATCATAGTATCTCACCTGGCAGGTAAGTAGGAGTTGGGCTAGAGCTGGGGAGGGTCGCTGTTCGGGCACCCCCCTGTCAAGTGAAGGAGCTCCAACTGAGGCAGCACAAGGAAACTCTCGAAAAAAGAACAAGGCTAGAGGAAGATCTGAGACAAAGAAATCTGACTTTTACCAGAGCTGACCAGAGGAAAGCACAAACACAGTCCCCCACTACCACAAATAATGCAGTCGAGTTTCCCACATTTGGGGAAATCACAGGGGTCAGCATACCCAGAATGCAATGAATGAACCTCACCCTGGGAGAACAATCTTCATGACAATGGTATCTCCTATGCAAAATAAGTATGATTTGGGATAGGGCTGGGGAGGGCCGCTGCTCAGGCACATCTCTGTCAAGTAAAGGAGATTCAACTGAGGCAGCACAAGGGAACTCTCATCTGGGGACAACAACTGCAGGGAGAACACATATTTTCAGATGAACATGGGAGAGCAGAAGGCTGCCTAATACTGAAGCACCCCCAAACAACAAACCAAATGCAACAACTAGTACAAGCATTCCTGGGAAAAGGTCTGCAGAAGACGGATTTGCATACGGTGATGTCATCCAAGCAGTGGGCCAAAGTTGGCTGGAACCCTCATCTGCATATGAAAAGAGAAAAGGGGTATGCAGGGCATGGCGGCCTTTTGCGGCGCTTGGATGACCCTTAGTTCGCATTAAACACCTCCACCCTCCGTCGGTGTGGGGCTCATGTTGGCTATGCCCCAGCCCCTGAAGCATTCAAGCTGATTTCTTGCAGCAGCTGGGCACTGTAACAGCTCCAGAGCTGCTCTGAAAGGCAAGTAAAAGGGTGTGGGCCCTGCAGCACTACCTGTAGTTTGCATTGTGCGTTGGAAGGCACAAAGTAAGCAGACAGGAGAAGTCAGGAGAGTGCACAAGGGCATAGAAGGCAGCGGCTCAAGAAAAGAGAAGTGGAAACAGACAGCAAACTAGGCTGGAGAGAGACCTGAGACAAAGAGATCTGAATTATACGAGAGCCGACCAGGGGAAACACAAATTATGCAGTCAAGTTTCCCACATTTGGGGAAATCGCAGGAGCAGCACACCCAGAGTGCAATGGGTGAGCCTTGCCCTGGGAGAAGCACCTTCATGATCATAGTATCTCACCTGGCAGGTATGTAGGAGTTGGGCTAGAGCTGGGGAGGGTCGCTGCTTGGGTACCCCCCTGTCAAGTGAAGGAGATCAAACTGAGGCAGCACAATGGAACTCTCGAAAGAAGAACAAGGCTAGAGGAAGATCTGAGACAAAGAAATCTGACTTTTACCAGAGCTGACCAGAGGAAAACACAAACACAGTCCCCCACTACCACAAATAATGCAGTTGAGTTTCCCACATTTGGGGAAATCACAGGGGTCAGCATACCCAGAATGCAATGAATGAACCTCACCCTGGGAGAACAATCTTTATGACCATGGTATCTCCTATGCAAAATAAGTATGATTTGGGAAAGGGCTGGGGAGGGCCGCTGCTCAGGCACATCTCTGTCAAGTAAAGGAGATTCAACTGAGGCAGCACAAAGGAACTCTCATCTGGGGACAACAACTGCCGGGAGAACACATATTTTCAGATGAACATGGGAGGGCAGAAGGCTGCCTAATACTGAAGCACCCCCAAACAACAAACCAAATGCAACAACTAGTTCAAGCATTCCTGGGGGAAGGTCTGCAGAAGACGGATTTGCATACAGTGATGTCATCCAAGCAGTGGGCCAAAGTTGGCTGGAACCCTCATCTGCATATGAAAAGAGAAAAGGGGTATGCAGGGCATGGCGGCCTTTTGCGGCGCTTGGATGACCCTTAGTTCGCATTAAACACCCCCACCCTCCTTCGGTGTGGGGCTCATGTTGGCCATGCCCCAGCCCCTGAAGCATTCAAGCTGATTTCTTTCAGCAGCTTGGCACTGTAACAGCTCCAGAGCTGCTCTGTAAGGCAAGTAAAAGGGTGTGGGCCCTGCAGCACTACCTGTAGTTTGCATTGTGCATCGGAAGGCACAAAGTAAGCAGACAGGAGGAGAAGTCAGGATAGTGCACAAGGGTGTAGAAGAGAGGGGCTCAAGAAAAAAGAAGTGGAAACAGACAGCAAACTAGGCTGGAGAGAGACCTGAGACAAAGAGATCTGAATTATATGAGAGCCGACTAGGGGAAACACAAATTATGCAGTCAAGTTTCCCACATTTGGGGAAATCGCAGGGGCAGCACACCCAGAGTGCAATGGGTGAGCCTTGCCCTGGGAGAAGCAACTTCATGATCATAGTATCTAACCTGGCAGGTAAGTAGGAGTTGGGCTAGAGCTGGGGAGGGTCGCTGCTCGGGCACCCCCCTGTCAAGTGAAGGAGATCCAACTGAGGCAGCACAAGGGAACTCTTGAAAGAAGAACAAGGCTAGAGGAAGATCTGAGACAAAGAAATCTGACTTTTACCAGAGCTGACCAGAGGAAAGCACAAACACAGTCCCCCACTACCACAAATAATGCAGTTGAGTTTCCCACATTTGGGGAAATCACAGAGGTCAGCATACCCAGAATGCAATGAATGAACCTAACCCTGGGAGAACAATCTTCATGACCATGTTATCTCCTATGCAAAATAAGTATGATTTGGGATAGGGCTGGGGAGGGCCGCTGCTCAGGCACATCTCTGTCAAGTAAAGGAGATTCAACTGAGGCAGCACAAGGGAACTCTCATCTGGGGACAACAACTGCAGGGAGAACACATATTTTCAGATGAACATGGGAGGGCAGAAGGCTGCCTAATACTGAAGCACCCCCAAACAACAAACCAAATGCAACAAGATGAAGACCCATGTGCTAGAGCCAAGCCGCAGGTACATTGAATGCTAGCAAGCTGAATATTTAAATCCTTTTTGTTCCGCAGCATTCCAATGCGGAAGATTCCATGGAACCAGAGATCCTTCCATTGAGAAGGACATGCTGCCTGGATGACTACACTGTGCAAATTAAATCACGGAGCCAGTTGGCTTGTGGGTGGCTCTGGTGACTGGGTGGTTGGGTGGGTGGTGTGTCGGAAGTGGAGCGCATGCAAATGATTGTGTATCATCCAGCTAGTGAGAGAGAAAACTCATGCAGGAGTGTTCCTGCTTGTCAGTGGGTTATGCACCTTGCCAGACGTTAAATCTACATAGAGCAGCTGGAGGGGACAAGAGCATGTTTGCAAAATATAGATAGAAGAGCATATATGCTGGCGCATTCTCCATGATTGTGTCAGCTTATGTTTTGGTGCACTGCACTTTCCTCCACTAAGTTTTAGCCATTTTTGTTAAGCTCAAGTGTAGTTGCTTCTCGGCCTTTTGGCTGTGATCTTGTATCGTGGTTGAAGGGTCTGCTGGAGGGAGGGATTGTTTTCTTCATTGGCGAAAGATCAAAGATATTCCAGGATGGAAGGCTTGGGAACACTATCTGTTTTTCAGTTGTGGAAGAGCACAGAGGTCGGATTGGACTACATTCTATAGTAAAGGATATCTTTCTATTTATTGACCCTCCCCTTATATGTGTCTGTGTTACAATAAAGCTTCGGTTTTGTGAATCCCTCACCCTCTTACACTCCACACCCATAGCCTTATTAACTGTTGTATTATTGTATACTTTAAATGTATAGTGCAGTTCATGATTTATAGTGTAGACTGGCCTGTGCTGTAGTTCTTGAACTGTACTATACCGTCAGCATTTGTATTGTGTTTTGGCTGTGCTGCAACACTGTATTTATGTGTGCAATGTTTATGTATGTTTTTTTTTATGTCAATAAAGACTGCTTTTTCAAGCCAATATCTGAAAACAATCAATGTTTATCTTTGATGGCAATAAAAGTGGTATGATATTTGATGCTTTTGAAATCCAATATCTGATATGTCCCCTATCTGGGAACCATATATTAAATGGCTTTTCAGAAAAGGGAGATGGGAGAAGAGCTTTCATTACTTGTAGGACCGATGCACATAAAGAAGCAAAAAAACATACATAAACATTACACACATAAGTACCGCGTTGCGGCACAGCCAAAACACAATAGAAATGCTGATGGTATAGTACAGTTCAAGAACTACAGCACAGGCCAGCCTACACTATAAATCATGAACTGCACTATACATTTAAACTGTACAATAATACAACAGTTAATAAGGCTATGGGTGTGGAGTGTAAGAGGGTGAGGGAATCACAAGCCCGAAGCTTTATTGAAAGACTGACACATATAAGGGGAGGTTTAATAAATAGAAAGACATCCTTTACTATAGAATGTAGTCCAATCCGACCTCTGTGCTCTTCCACAACTGAAAAACAGATAGTGTTCCCAAGCCTTCCATCCTGGAATATCTTTGGTCTTTCGCCAATGAAGAAAGCAACCCCTCCCTCCAGCAGACCCTTCAACCACAATACAAGATCACAGCCAAAAGGCCGAGAAGCAACTACACTTGAGCTTAACAAAAATGGCTAAAACTTAGTGGAGGAAAGTGCAGTGCACCAAAACATAAGCTGACACAATCATGGAGAATGCGCCAGCATATATGCTCTTCTATCTATATTTTGCAAACATGCTCTTGTCCCCTCCAGCTGCTCTATGTAGATTTAACGTCTGGCAAGGTGCATAACCCACTGACAAGCAGGCACACTCCTGCATGAGTTTTCACTCTCACTAGCTGGATGATACACAATCATTTGCATGTGCTCCACCTCCGACACACCACCCACCCAACCACCCAGTCACCAGAGCCACCCACAAACCAACTGGCTCCGTGATTTAATTTGCACAGTGTAGTCATCCAGGCAGCATGTCCTTCTCAATGGAAGGATCTCTGGTTCCATGGAATCTTCCGCATTGGAATGCTGCGGAACAAAAAGGATTTAAATATTCAGCTTGCTAGCATTCAATGTACCTGCGGCTTGGCTCTAGCACATGGGTCTTCATCCTGTGGCCCTCCAGCTGCTGTGAAACTACACATCCCAGCACGCCCTGCCACAGTTTTGCTATAAGGTATGCTAAAACTGAGGCAGGGCATGCTGGGATGTGTAGTTCCATAGCAGCTGGAGGGTCGCAGGTTGAAGACCCATGTTTTAGCATGCCTGTTCTATGATGCATGTTCCGTGATGTCACAATCAGCTTGGAATGGGGTGTCTAGCAGGCATTTGCTGACAGCCGCTTGAGGGAGACACACATCAGGAGATGCAGCATATCGGAGGTCTTCGATGCCTTTCCAGCAAATGCACACCACCTGCTGCTGGTCTGGACACAAAACAATGCCCACAATCGAAGTCCCAAAATGCCCAACTACAGGATTCATGTAAGTAGTGAATTTAGGAATGAATTTAGAAGTAGGAAATTAAGTTAGTTCACAAGTACATTCAAATTCAGATCTAAAGTCTAGGTAGGCCTCACGTCCTGGCAGCCGCCAGCATTTAAAAATGCCTTGATTAGAGGTACGGAATTAAATGTAGATAAGAAGTAGACACAAAATAAGACTCCGCAGAGCAGTTATCAGGTGTTTTTATCAATTGTTGCATTTAAAAAATCAAGCAATTAGGGAACACAATGTTGCAACAATGTAACCCTATTTGCAAAATAGTACTAAATAAGTTTGTCGATGTAAGACATTTGCAAAGGCGCATCCAAAACACGCTGGAAAATGCAACTGAATCTGTTTTTGGAGGCTAGAATAGGAAATGTGCATCGGTCCTACAAGTACTGAAAGCTCTTCTCCCATCTCCCTTTTCTGAAAAGCCATTTAATATATGGTTCCCAGATAGGGGACATATCAGATATTGCCTTTCAAAAGCAGCAAATATCATACCACTTCTATTGCCATCAAAGATAAACATTGATTGTTTTCAGATATTGGATTGAAAAAGCAGTCTTTATTGACATAAAGAAGCAAAAAAACATACATAAACATTACACACATAAGTACTGTGTTGCAGCACAGCCAAAACACAATACAAATGCTGTCGGTATAGTACAGTTCAAGAACTACAGTACAGGTCAGCCTACACTATAAATCATGAACTGCACTATACATTTAAACAATACAATAGTTAATAAGGCTATGGGTGTGGAGTGTAAGAGGGTGACGGAATCACAAGCCCAAAGCTTTATTAAAAGACAGACACATATAAAGGGAGGATTAATAAATACAAAGATACCCTTTACTATAGAATGTAGTCCAATCCGGTCTTTCAACTCTTCCACAACTGAAAAACGGATAGTGTTCCCAAGCCTTCCATCCTGGAATATCTTCAGTCTCTCGCCAATGAAGAAAACAATCCCTCCAGCAGACTCTTCAACCACAATACAATATCACAGCCAAAAGAGCGAGAAGCAACTACACTTGCGTTTAAACAAAATGGCTAAAACTTAGTGGAGGAAAGTGCAGTGCACCAAAACATAAGCTGACACAATCATGGAGAATGCGCCAGCATATATGCTCTTCTGTGTATATTTTCCAAACCTGCTCTTGTCCCCTCCAGTTGCTCCATGTAGATTTGACGTCTGGCAAGGTGCATAACTCACTGACAAGCAGGCACACTCCTGCATGAGTTTTCTCTCTCACTAGCTGGATGATACACATTCATTTGCATGTGCTCCACCTCCGACACACCGCCCACCCAACCACCCAGTCACCAGAGCCACCCACAAGCCAACTGGCTCCGTGATTTAATTTGCACAGTGCAGTCATCCAGGCAGCATGTCCTTCTCAATGGAATAATCTCTGGTTCCATGGAATCTTCCGCATTGGAATGCTGCGGAACAAAAAGGATTTAAACATTCAGCTTGCTAGCATTCAATGTACCTGCGGTTTGGTTCTAGCACATGGGTCTTCATCCTGTGGCCCTCCAGCTGCTGTGAAACTACACATCCCAGCATGCCCTGCCACAGTTTTGCTATTAAGGTATGCTAAAACTGAGGCAGGGCATGCTGGGATATGTAGTTCCACAGCAGCTGGAGGGTCGCAGGTTTCCTAGAAAAACTTTAAAAAGTCAATAATCTGGAGAGTTTTTGTAAGATGTTTCTTCCAGCAACCAATGAAGAAACACATTGGTACTTTCGCATGATGAGTGAGTGCTTCAGGATCTCTTGCACTTACATGTGCAGCAGAGTACTGCACTGGAAGCATGCTGGGCCCATAACCCAGAGGTAGGCAGATTGAAACTATCCTTTGCTATATGCATTTTTTTTTTGTTCATTAAAGTAATCCAAAACTGGGATTGATATTTTAGCTTTTATTTTTACTTAAAGTACAATAACTTTTACCATTTTAATTTGTTTTAATAGTATATTGACAGTATTGTTTTCTTTCAAAAATCCAATTAATTTTCTTTACCCGATTATTAAAATGGTAATTGACAAAAACAAACTACATTGTCACCAGAAGAGCAATACAAAATGTACAAGTGATATATTAAAATCATCTTTCCAGCTTGAATTTCAATGATGCATTGGGGCAACGATTTTGTGAGAAACATCTTCACCCTTAAATAAAGATTTTCTTAATTCCTTACCTGTGTGCTAATTAGATATCACCTTGTTTTCACATTAAACAGACTTCCACATGAGAAAGCAGCAAGGATGCAGTGGCGTTAATGTTTCCTGGTGTCAACCTGTATTATTTCAGTAGATATTGAAATGAGGATGCATCTTGCTGCCTTTCCAATGAAGCAAGTTTAATTTAGTAATAGGTGAAAAACCATCACTACAAATATGTTAATCAGATACTTGGCTTTGTGGACACTTTTCAGAGAACAAATTAGTTAGCATAAAAATAAAGCCAGAAAATGAAGAGCTGTTTAATCACTCAATTGGATTTTTCTGCCAGCATATTTCTTTTTCTCTGCAACCCACTGCTAAATTGTGCTTCCTAGCTGTTTTTATAAAATCACTGAATCAAATCTAACTCTGATTACATCAGAGAAGGCCAGGTACCCTACACCATAACAGGGGGTTTGAAATTTTGACTTGTCTACTTAAAGATCACCAAAATCTGATAACAAGGTCAATTAAGTCCCTGGGTGGGATTGAACCACCAACCTTTTGGTTAATAGCCTTACACACTAACTGATTGCGCCACAGCGACACTTTGCAAAACTATATACTGACAAAGGCTAATAAGCATTCATCTAGAACGATTCCTAGAAACATTTTAAAAAGTCAATAATGTGGAGAGTTTTTGTAAGATGTTTCTTCCATCAACCAATGAAGAAACACATTGGTACTTTCCCATGATGAGTGAGTGCTTCAGGATCTCTTGCACTTACATGTGCAGCAGAGTACTGTAATGGAAGCATGCTGGGTCCATAACCCAGAGGTAGGCAGATTGAAACTATCCTCTGCTATATGCATTTTTTTTGTTAATTAAAGTAATCCAAAACTGGGATTGATATTTTTGCTCTTTTATTTTTACTTAAAGTACAATAACTTTTACCATTTTAATTTGTTTTAATAGTATATTGACAGTATTGTTTTCTTTCAAAAATCCAATTAATTTTCTTTACCCGATTATTAAAATGGTAATTGACAAAAACAAACTACATTGTCACCAGAAGAGCAATACAAAATGTACAAGTGATATATTAAAATCATCTTTCCAGCTTGAATTTCAATGATGCATTGGGGCAACGATTTTGTGAGAAACATCTTCACCCTTAAATAAAGATTTTCTTAATTCCTTACCTGTGTGCTAATTAGATATCACCTTGTTTTCACATTAAACAGACTTCCACATGAGAAAACAGCAAAGATGCAGTGGCGTTAATGTTTCCTGGTGTCAACCTGTATTATTTCCATAGATATTGAAATGAGGATGCATCTTGCTGCCTTTCCAATGAAGCAAGTTTAATTTAGTAATAGGTGAAAAACCATCCCTACAAAGATGTTAATCAGATACTTGGCTTTGTGGACACTTTTCAGAGAACAAATTTGTTATCATAAAAATAAAGCCAGAAAATGAAGAGCTGTTTAATCACTCAATTGGATTTTTCTGCCAGCATTTTTCTTTTTCTCTGCAACCCACTGCTAAATTGTGCTTCCTAGCTGATTTTTTATAAAATCACTTAATCAAATCTAACTCTGATTACATCAGAGAAGGCCAGGTACCCTACACCATAAGAGGGGGTTTGCAATTTTGACTTGTCTACTTAAATATCACCAAAATCTGATCACAAGGTCAATTACGTCCCTGGGTGGGATTGAACCACCAACCTTTTGACTAATAGGCACTTAGCAACTGTATAAATGTTAAGGATAATGTTAATAAGTTAACCAATGCAAGCATTAACCCGTGCAAGTTGTACCCTGTTTTGAACTTTGAACATGAGCCCCACACCAAAGGAGGTTGGAGGTGTTTAATGCAAACTAGGGGTCAGCCAAGCGCCGCAAAAGGCCACCATGCCCTGCACGCCCCTTTTCTCTTTTCATATGCAGACGAGGGTTGAAGCCAACTTTGACCCACTGCTTGGATGACATCACCATATGCAAATCCATCTGCGGCAGGCCTTCCCCCAGGAATGCTTGCACTAGTTGTTGCATTTGGTTTGTTGTTTGGGGGTGCTTCAGTATTAGGCAGCCTTCTGCCCTCCCATGTTCATCTGAAAATATATGTTCTCCCTGCAGTTGTTGTCCCCAGATGAGAGTTCCCTTGTGCTGCCTCAGTTGAATCTCCTTTACTTGATAGAGATGTGCATGAGCAGCGGCCCTCCCCAGCCCTATTCCAAATCATACTTATTTTGCATAGGAGATACCATGGTCATGAAGATTTTTCTCCCAGGGTGAGGTTCATTCATTGCATTTTGGGTATGCTGACCCCTGTGATTTCCCCAAATGTGGGAAACTTGACTGCATTATTTGTGGTAGTGGGAGGCTGTGTTTGTGATTTCTTCTGGTCAGCTCTGGTAAAAGTCAGATTTCTTTGTCTCAGATTTTCCTTTAGCCTTGTTCTTCTTTCGAGAGTTCCCTTGTGCTGCCTCAGTTGGATCTCCTTCACTTTACAGGGGGGTACCCGAGCAGCAACCCTCCCCAGCTCTAGACCAACTCCTACTTACCTGCCAGGTGAGATACTATGATCATGAAGGTGCTTCTCCCAGGGCAAGGCTCACCCATTGTACTCTGGGTGTGCTGCTCCTGCGATTTCCCCAAATGTGGGAAACTTGACTGCATAATTTGTGTTTCCCCTGGTCGGCTCTCGTATAATTCAGATCTCTTTGTCTCAGGTCTCTCTCCAGCCTAGTTTGCTGTCTGTTTCCACTTCTCTTTTCTTCAGCCGCTTCCTTCTATACCCTTGTGCACTATCCTGACTTCTCCTCCCGTCTGCTTACTTTGTGCCTTCCAATGCACAATGCAAACTACAGGTAGTGCTGCAGGGCCCACACCCTTTTACTTGCCTTACAGAGCAGCTCTGGAGCTGTTACAGTGCCCAGCTGCTGCAAGAAATCAGCTTGAATGCTTCAGGGGCTGGGGCATAGCCAACATGAGCCCCACACCGAAGGAGGGTGGAGGTGTTTAATGCAAACTAGGGGTCAGTCATGTTGGCTATGCCCCAGCCCCTGAAGCATTCAAGCTGATTTCTTGCAGCAGCTGGGCACTGTAACAGCTCCAGAGCTGCTCTGAAAGGCAAGTAAAAGGGTGTGGGCCCTGCAGCACTACCTGTAGTTTGCATTGTGCGTTGGAAGGCACAAAGTAAGCAGACAGGAGGAGAAGTCAAGAGAGTCCACAAGGGTATAGAAGGGAGGGGCTCAAGAAAAAAGAAGTGGAAACAGACAGCAAACTAGGCTGGAGAGAGACCTGAGACAAAGAGATCTGAATTATATGAGAGCCGACCAGGGGAAACACAAATTATGCAGTCAAGTTTCCCACATTTGGGGAAATCGCAGGGGCAGCACACCCAGAGTGCAATGGGTGAGCCTTGCCCTGGGAGAAGCACCTACATGATCATAGTATCTCACCTGGCAGGTAAGTAGGAGTTGGGCTAGAGCTGGGGAGGGTCGCTGCTCGGGCACCCCCATGTCAAGTGAAGGAGATCCAACTGAGGCAACACAAGGGAACTCTCGAAAGAAGAACAAGGCTAGAGGAAGATCTGAGACAAAGAAATCTGACTTTTACCAGAGCTGACCAGAGGAAAGCACAAACACAGTCCCCCACTACCACAAATAATGCAGTTGAGTTTCCCACATTTGGGGAAATCACAGGGGTCAGCATACCCAGAATGCAATGAATTAACCTAACCCTGGGAGAACAATCTTCATGACCATGGTATCTCCTATGCAAAATAAGTATGATTTGGGATAGGGCTGGGGAGGGCCGCTGCTCAGGCACATCTCTGTCAAGTAAAGGAGATTCAACTGAGGCAGCACAAGGGAACTCTCATCTGGGGACAACAACTGCAGGGAGAACACATATTTTCAGATGAACATGGGAGGGCAGAAGGCTGCCTAATACTGAAGCACCCCCAAACAACAAACCAAATGCAACAACTAGTAAAAGCATTCCTGGGAGAAGGTCTGCAGAAGACGGATTTGCATACGGTGATGTCATCCAAGCAGTGGGCCAAAGTTGGCTGGAACCCTCATCTGCATATGCAAAGAAAAAAGGGTTATGCAGGGCATGGCGGCCTTTTGCGGCGCTTGGATGACCCCTAGTTCGCATTAAACACCTCCATTCTCCTTCGGTGTGGGGCTCATGTTGGCTATGCCCCAGCCCCTGAAGTATTCAAGCTGATTTCTTGCAGCAGCTGGGCACTGTAACAGCTCCAGAGCTGCTCTGTAAGGCAAGTAAAAGGGTGTGGGCCCTGCAGCACTACCTGTAGTTCGCATTGTGCGTTGGAAGGCACAAAGTAAGCAGACAGGAGAAGTCAGGAGAGTGCACAAGGGCATAGAAGGCAGGGGCTCAAGAAAAGAGAAGTGGAAACAGACAGCAAACTAGGCTAAAGAGAGACCTGAGACAAAGAGATCTGAATTATACGAGTAGCCGACCAGAGGAAACACAAATTATGCAATCAAGTGTCCCACATTTGGGGAAATCGTAGGAGCAGCACACCCAGAGTGCAATGGGTGAGCCTTGCCCTGGGAGAAGCACCTTCCTGATCATAGTATCTCACCTGGCAGGTAAGTAAGAGTTGGGCTTGAGCTGGGGAGGGTCGCTGCTCGGGCACCCCCCTGTCAAGTGAAGGAGATCCAACTGAGGCAGCACAAGGAAACTCTCAAAAAGAGAACAAGGCTAGAGGAAGATCTGAGACAAAGAAATCTGACTTTTACCAGAGCTGACCAGAGGAAAGCACAAACACAGTCCCCCACTACCACAAATAATGCAGTCGAGTTTCCCACATTTGGGGAAATCACAGGGGTCAGCATACCCAGAATGCAATGAATGAACCTCACCCTGGGAGAACAATCTTCATGACCATGGTATCTCCTATGCAAAATAAGTATGATTTGGGATAGGGCTGGGGAGGGCCGCTGCTCAGGCACATCTCTGTCAAGTAAAGGAGATTCAACTGAGGCAGCACAAGGGAACTCTCATCTGGGGACAACAACTGCAGGGAGAACACATATTTTCAGATGAACATGGGAGAGCAGAAGGCTGCCTAATACTGAAGCACCCCAAACAACAAACCAAATGCAACAAATAGTACAAGCATTCCTGGGGGAAGGTCTGCAGAAGACGGATTTGCATACGGTGATGTCATCCAAGCAGTGGGCCAAAGTTGGCTGGAACCCTCATCTGCATATGAAAAGAGAAAAGGGGTATGCAGGGCATGGCGGCCTTTTGCGGCGCTTGGATGACCCTTAGTTCGCATTAAACACCTCCACCCTCCGTCGGTGTGGGGCTCATGTTGGCTATGCCCCAGCCCCTGAAGCATTCAAGCTGATTTCTTGCAGCAGCTGGGCACTGTAACAGCTCCAGAGCTGCTCTGAAAGGCAAGTAAAAGGGTGTGGGCCCTGCAGCACTACCTGTAGTTTGCATTGTGCGTTGGAAGGCACAAAGTAAGCAGACAGGAGGAGAAGTCAAGAGAGTCCACAAGGGTATAGAAGGGAGGGGCTCAAGAAAAAAGAAGTGGAAACAGACAGCAAACTAGGCTGGAGAGAGACCTGAGACAAAGAGATCTGAATTATATGAGAGCCGACCAGGGGAAACACAAATTATGCAGTCAAGTTTCCCACATTTGGGGAAATCGCAGGGGCAGCACACCCAGAGTGCAATGGGTGAGCCTTGCCCTGGGAGAAGCACCTACATGATCATAGTATCTCACCTGGCAGGTAAGTAGGAGTTGGGCTAGAGCTGGGGAGGGTCGCTGCTCGGGCACCCCCCTGTCAAGTGAAGGAGATCCAACTGAGGCAACACAAGGGAACTCTCGAAAGAAGAACAAGGCTAGAGGAAGATCTGAGACAAAGAAATCTGACTTTTACCAGAGCTGACCAGAGGAAAGCACAAACACAGTCCCCCACTACCACAAATAATGCAGTTGAGTTTCCCACATTTGGGGAAATCACAGGGGTCAGCATACCCAGAATGCAATGAATGAACCTAACTCTGGGAGAACAATCTTCATGACCATGGTATCTCCTATGCAAAATAAGTATGATTTGGGATAGGGCTGGGGAGGGCCGCTGCTCAGGCACATCTCTGTCAAGTAAAGGAGATTCAACTGAGGCAGCACAAGGGAACTCTCATCTGGGGACAACAACTGCAGGGAGAACACATATTTTCAGATGAACATGGGAGGGCAGAAGGCTGCCTAATACTGAAGCACCCCCAAACAACAAACCAAATGCAACAACTAGTAAAAGCATTCCTGGGAGAAGGTCTGCAGAAGACGGATTTGCATACGGTGATGTCATCCAAGCAGTGGGCCAAAGTTGGCTGGAACCCTCATCTGCATATGCAAAGAAAAAAGGGTTATGCAGGGCATGGCGGCCTTTTGCGGTGCTTGGATGACCCCTAGTTCGCATTAAACACCTCCATTCTCCTTCGGTGTGGGGCTCATGTTGGCTATGCCCCAGCCCCTGAAGTATTCAAGCTGATTTCTTGCAGCAGCTGGGCACTGTAACAGCTCCAGAGCTGCTCTGTAAGGCAAGTAAAAGGGTGTGGGCCCTGCAGCACTACCTGTAGTCGCATTGTGCGTTGGAAGGCACAAAGTAAGCAGACAGGAGAAGTCAGGAGAGTGCACAAGGGCATAGACGGCAGGGGCTCAAGAAAAGAGAAGTGGAAACAGACAGCAAACTAGGCTGGAGAGAGACCTGAGACAAAGAGATCTGAATTATACAAGCGCCGACCAGGGGAAACACAAATTATGCAGTCAAGTTTCCCACATTTGGGGAAATCGCAGGAGCAGCACACCCAGAGTGCAATGGGTGAGCCTTGCCCTGGGAGAAGCACCTTCATGATCATAGTATCTCACCTGGCAGGTATGTAGGAGTTGGGCTAGAGCTGGGGAGGGTCGCTACTCGGGTACCCCCCTGTCAAGTGAAGGAGATCAAACTGAGGCAGCACAATGGAACTCTCGAAAGAAGAACAAGGCTAGAGGAAGATCTGAGACAAAGAAATCTGACTTTTACCAGAGCTGACCAGAGGAAAACACAAAAACAGTCCCCCACTACCACAAATAATGCAGTTGAGTTTCCCACATTTGGGGAAATCACAGGGGTCAGCATACCCAGAATGCAATGAATGAACCTCATCCTGGGAGAACAGTCTTTATGACCATGGTATCTACTATGCAAAATAAGTATGATTTGGGATAGGGCTGGGGAGGGCCGCTGCTCAGGCACATCTCTGTCAAGTAAAGGAGATTCAACTGAGGCAGCACAAGGGAACTCTCATCTGGGGACAACAACTGCAGGGAGAACACATATTTTCAGATGAACATGGGAGGGCAGAAGGCTGCCTAATACTGAAGCACGCCCAAACAACAAACCAAATGCAACAACTAGTACAAGCATTCCTGGGGGAAGGTCTGCAGAAGACGGATTTGCATACGGTGATGTCATCCAAGCAGTGGGCCAAAGTTGGCTGGAACCCTCATCTGCATATGAAAAGAGAAAAGGGGTATGCAGGGCATGGCGGCCTTTTGCGGCGCTTGGATGACCCTTAGTTCGCATTAAACACCCCCACCCTCCTTCGGTGTGGGGCTCATGTTGGCCATGCCCCAGCCCCTGAAGCATTCAAGCTGATTTCTTGCAGCAGCTTGGCACTGTAACAGCTCCAGAGCTGCTCTGTAAGGCAAGTAAAAGGGTGTGGGCCCTGCAGCACTACCTGTAGTTTGCATTGTGCATTGGAAGGCACTTAAGAAAAGAGAAGTGGAAACAGACAGCAAACTAGGCTGGAGAGAGACCTGAGACAAAGAGATCTGAATTATACGAGAGCCGACCAGGGGAAACACAAATTATGCAGTCAAGTTTCCCACATTTGGGGAAATCGCAGGAGCAGCACACCCAGAGTGCAATGGGTGAGCCTTGCCCTGGGAGAAGCACCTACGTGATCATAGTATCTCACCTGGCAGGTAAGTAGGAGTTGGGCTAGAGCTGGGGAGGGTCGCTGCTCGGGTACCCCCCCTGTCAAGTGAAGGAGATCCAACTGAGGCAGCACAAGGGAATTCTCGAAAGAAGAACAAGGCTAGAGGAAGATCTGAGACAAAGAAATCTGACTTTTACCAGAGCTGACCAGAGGAAAACACAAACACAGTCTCCCACTACCACAAATAATGCTGTCGAGTTTCCCACATTTGGGGAAATCACAGGGGTCAGCATACCCAGAATGCAATGAATGAACCTCATACTGGGAGAATAATCTTCATGACCATGGTCTCTCCTATGCAAAATAAGTATGATTTGGGATAGGGCTGGGGAGGGCCGCTGCTCAGGCACATCTCTGTCAAGTAAAGGAGATTCAACTGAGGCAGCATAAAGGAACTCTCATCTGGGGACAACAACTGCAGGGAGAACACATATTTTCAGATGAACATGGGAGGGCAGAAGGCTGCCTAATACAGAAGCACCCCCAAACAACAAACCAAATGCAACAACTAGTGCAAGCATTCCTGGGGGAAGGCCTGCAGCAGATGGATTTGCATATGGTGATGTCATCCAAAGCAGTGGGTCAAAGTTGGCTTCAACCCTCGTCTTTATATGAAAAGAGAAAAGGGGCGTGCAGGGCATGGCGGCCTTTTGCGGCGCTTGGATGACCCCTAGTTCGCATTAAACACCTCCACCCTCCTTCGGTGTGGGGCTCATGTTGGCTATGCCCCAGCCCCTGAAGCATTCAAGCTGATTTCTTGCATTAGCTGGGCACTGTAACTGCTCCAGAGCTGCTCTGTACAGCAAGTAAAAGGGTGTGGGCCCTGCAGCACTACCTGTAGTTTGCATTGTGCATTGGAAGGCACAAAGTAAGCAGACGGGAGAAGTAAGGATAGTGCGCAAGGCCATAGAATGGAGCGGCTTAAGAAAAGAGAAGTGGAAACAGACAGCAAACTAGGCTGGAGAGAGACCTGAGACAAAGAGATCTGAATTATACCAGAGCCGACCAGGGGAAACACAAATTATGCAGTCAAGTTTCCCACATTTGGGGAAATCGCAGGGGCAGCACATCCAGAGTGCAATGGGTGAGCCTTGCCCTGGGAGAAGCACCTTCATGATTATAGCATCTCACCTGGCAGGTAAGTAGAAGTTGGGCTAGAGCTGGGGAGAGTCGCTGCACGGGCACCCCCCTGTCAAGTGAAGGAGATCCAACTGAGGCAGCACAAGGGAACTCTCGAAAGAAGAACAAGGCTAGAGGAAGATCTGAAACAAAGAAATCTGACTTTTACCAGAGCTGACCAGAGGAAAGCACAAACACAGTCCCCCACTACCACAAATAATGCAGTTGAGTTTCCCACATTTGGGGAAATCACAGGGGTCAGCATACCCAGAATGCAATGAATGAACCTCACCCTGGGAGAACAATCTTCAAGACCATGGTCTCTCCTATGCAAAATAAGTATGATTTGGGATAGGGCTGGGGAGGGCCGCTGCTCAGGCACATCTCTGTCAAGTAAAGGAGATTCAACTGAGGCAGCACAAGGGAACTCTCATCTGGGGACAACAACTGCAGGGAGAACACATATTTTCAGATGAACATGGGAGGGCAGAAGGCTGCCTAATACTGAAGCACCCCCAAACAACAAACCAAATGCAACAACTAGTGCAAGCATTCCTGGGGGAAGGCCTGCAGCAGATGGATTTGCATATGGTGATGCCATCCAAGCAGTGGGTCAAAGTTGGCTTCAACCCTCGTCTGCATATGAAAAGAGAAAAGGGGCGTGCAGGGCATGGCGGCCTTTTGCGGCGCTTGGATGACCCCTAGTTCGCATTACACACCTCCACCCTCCTTCGGTGTGGGGCTCATGTTGGCTATGCCCCAGCCCCTGAAGCATTCAAGCTGATTTCTTGCAGCAGCTGGGCACTGTAACTGCTCCAGAGCTGCTCTGTAAGGCAAGTAAAAGGGTGTGGGCCCTGCAGCACTACCTGTAGTTTGCATTGTGCGTTGGAAGGCACGAAGTAAGCAGACGGGAGAAGTCAGGATAGTGCGCAAGGGCATAGAAGGGAGCGGCTCAAGAAAAGAGAAGTGGAAACAGACAGCAAACTAGGCTGGAGAGAGACCTGAGACAAAGAGATCTGAATTATACGAGAGATGACCAAGGGAAACACAAATTATGCAGTCAAGTTTCCCACATTTGGGGAAATCGCAGGGGCAGCACAACCAGAGTGCAATGGGTGAGCCTTGCCCTGGGAGAAGCACCTTCATGATCATAGTATCTCACCTGGCAGGTAAGTAGGAGTTGGGCTAGAGCTGGGGAGGGTCACTGCTCGGGCACCCCCCTCTCAAGTGAAAGAGATCCAACTGAGGCAGCACAAGGGAACTCTCGAAAGAAGAACAAGGCTAGAGGAAGATCTGATATAAAGAAATCTGATTTTTACCAGAGCTGACCAGAGGAAAGCACAAACACAGTCCCCCACTACCACAAATAATGCAGTCGAGTTTCCCACATTTGGGGAAATCACAGGGGTCAGCATACCCAAAATGCAATGAATGAACCTCACCCTCGGAGAACAATCTTCATGAAAATGGTATCTCCTATGCAAAATAAGTATGATTTGGGATAGGGCTGGGGAGGGCCGCTGCTCAGGCACATCTCTGTCAAGTAAAGGAGATTCAACTGAGGCAGCACAAGGGAACTCCCATCTGGGGACAACAACTGCAGGGAGAACACATATTTTCAGATGAACATGGGAGGGCAGAAGGCTGCCTAATACTGAAGCACCCCCAAACAACAAACCAAATGCAACAACTAGTACAAGCATTCCTGGGGGAAGTTCTGCAGAAGACGGATTTGCATACGGTGATGTCATCCAAGCAGTGGGCCAAAGTTGGCTGGAACCCTCATCTGCATATGAAAAGAGAAAAGGGGTATGCAGGGCATGGCGGCCTTTTGCGGCGCTTGGATGACCCTTAGTTCACATTAAACACCCCCACCCTCCTTCGGTGTGGGGCTCATGTTTGCTATGCCCCAGCCCCTGAAGCATTCAAGCTGATTTCTTGCAGCAGCTGGGCACTGTAACAGCTCCAGAGCTGCTCTGTACGGCAAGTAAAAGGGTGTGGGCCCTGCAGCACTACCTGTAGTTTGCATTGTGCATTGGAAGGCACTTAAGAAAAGAGAAGTGGAAACAGACAGCAAACTAGGCTGGAGAGAGACCTGAGACAAAGAGATCTGAATTATACGAGAGCCGACCAGGGGAAACACAAATTATGCAGTCAAGTTTCCCACATTTGGGGAAATCGCAGGAGCAGCACACCCAGAGTGCAATGGGTGAGCCTTGCCCTGGGAGAAGCACCTACGTGATCATAGTATCTCACCTGGCAGGTAAGTAGGAGTTGGGCTAGAGCTGGGGAGGGTCGCTGCTCGGGTAACCCCCTGTCAAGTGAAGGAGATCCAACTGAGGCAGCACAAGGGAATTCTCGAAAGAAGAACAAGGCTAGAGGAAGATCTGAGACAAAGAAATCTGACTTTTACCAGAGCTGACCAGAGGAAAACACAAACACAGTCCCCCACTACCACAAATAATGCTGTCGAGTTTCCCACATTTGGGGAAATCACAGGGGTCAGCATACCCAGAATGCAATGAATGAACCTCACACTGGGAGAATAATCTTCATGACCATGGTATCTCCTATGCAAAATAAGTATGATTTGGGATAGGGCTGGGGAGGGCCGCTGCTCAGGCACATCTCTTTCAAGTAAAGGAGATTCAACTGAGGCAGCATAAGGGAACTCTCATCTGGGGACAACAACTGCAGGGAGAACACATATTTTCAGATGAACATGGGAGGGCAGAAGGCTGCCTAATACTGAAGCACCCCCAAACAACAAACCAAATGCAACAACTAGTGCAAGCATTCCTGGGGGAAGGCCTGCAGCAGATGGATTTGCATATGGTGATGTCATCCAAAGCAGTGGGTCAAAGTTGGCTTCAACCCTCGTCTGCATATGAAAAGAGAAAAGGGGCGTGCAGGGCATGGCGGCCTTTTGCGGCGCTTGGATGACCCCTAGTTCGCATTAAACACCTCCACCCTCCTTCGGTGTGGGGCTCATGTTGGCTATGCCCCAGCCCCTGAAGCATTCAAGCTGATTTCTTGCAGTAGCTGGGCACTGTAACTGCTCCAGAGCTGCTCTGTACGGCAAGTAAAAGGGTGTGGGCCCTGCAGCACTACCTGTAGTTTGCATTGTGCATTGGAAGGCACAAAGTAAGCAGACGGGAGAAGTAAGGATAGTGCGCAAGGCCATAGAATGGAGCGGCTTAAGAAAAGAGAAGTGGAAACAGACAGCAAACTAGGCTGGAGAGAGACCTGAGACAAAGAGATCTGAATTATACGAGAGCCGACCAGGGGAAACACAAATTATGCAGTCAAGTTTCCCACATTTGGGGAAATCGCAGGGGCAGCACATCCAGAGTGCAATGGGTGAGCCTTGCCCTGGGAGAAGCACCTTCATGATTATAGTATCTCACCTGGCAGGTAAGTAGAAGTTGGGCTAGAGCTGGGGAGAGTCGCTGCACGGGCACCCCCCTGTCAAGTGAAGGAGATCCAACTGAGGCAGCACAAGGGAACTCTCGAAAGAAGAACAAGGCTAGAGGAAGATCTGAAACAAAGAAATCTGACTTTTACCAGAGCTGACCAGAGGAAAGCACGAACACAGTCCCCCACTACCACAAATAATGCAGTTGAGTTTCCCACATTTGGGGAAATCACAGGGGTCAGCATACCCAGAATGCAATGAATGAACCTCACCCTGGGAGAACAATCTTCAAGACCATGGTCTCTCCTATGCAAAATAAGTATGATTTGGGATAGGGCTGGGGAGGGCCGCTGCTCAGGCACATCTCTTTCAAGTAAAGGAGATTCAACTGAGGCAGCACAAGGGAACTCTCATCTGGGGACAACAACTGCAGGGAGAACACATATTTTCAGATGAACATGGGAGGGCAGAAGGCTGCCTAATACTGAAGCACCCCCAAACAACAAACCAAATGCAACAACCAGTGCAAGCATTCCTGGGGGAAGGCCTGCAGCAGATGGATTTGCATATGGTGATGCCATCCAAGCAGTGGGTCAAAGTTGGCTTCAACCCTCGTCTGCATATGAAAAGAGAAAAGGGGCGTGCAGGGCATGGCGGCCTTTTGCGGCGCTTGGATGACCCCTAGTTCGCATTACACACCTCCACCCTCCTTCGGTGTGGGGCTCATGTTGGCTATGCCCCAGCCCCTGAAGCATTCAAGCTGATTTCTTGCAGCAGCTGGGCACTGTAACTGCTCCAGAGCTGCTCTGTAAGGCAAGTAAAAGGGTGTGGGCCCTGCAGCACTACCTGTAGTTTGCATTGTGCGTTGGAAGGCACGAAGTAAGCAGACGGGAGAAGTCAGGATAGTGCACAAGGGCATAGAAGGGAGCGGCTCAAGAAAAGAGAAGTGGAAACAGACAGCAAACTAGGCTGGAGAGAGACCTGAGACAAAGAGATCTGAATTATACGAGAGATGACCAAGGGAAACACAAATTATGCAGTCAAGTTTCCCACATTTGGGGAAATCGCAGGGGCAGCACAACCAGAGTGCAATGGGTGAGCCTTGCCCTGGGAGAAGCACCTTCATGATCATAGTATCTCACCTGGCAGGTAAGTAGGAGTTGGGCTAGAGCTGGGGAGGGTCGCTGCTCGGGCACCCCCCTCTCAAGTGAAAGAGATCCAACTGAGGCAGCACAAGGGAACTCTCGAAAGAAGAACAAGGCTAGAGGAAGATCTGATATAAAGAAATCTGATTTTTACCAGAGCTGACCAGAGGAAAGCACAAACACAGTCCCCCACTACCACAAATAATGCAGTCGAGTTTCCCACATTTGGGGAAATCACAGGGGTCAGCATACCCAGAATGCAATGAATGAACCTCACCCTGGGAGAACAATCTTCATGACCATGGTATCGCCTATGCAAAATAAGTATGATTTGGGATAGGGCTGGGGAGGGCCGCTGCTCAGGCACATCTCTGTCAAGTAAAGGAGATTCAACTGAGGCAGCACAAGGGAACTCTCATCTGGGGACAACAACTGCAGGGAGAACACATATTTTCAGATGAACATGGGAGGGCAGAAGGCTGCCTAATACTGAAGCACCCCCAAACAACAAACCAAATGCAACAACTAGTGCAAGCATTCCTGGGGGAAGGCCTGCAGCAGATGGATTTGCATATGGTGATGTCATCCAAACAGTGGGTCAAAGTTGGCTTCAACCCTCGTCTGCATATGAAAAGAGACAAGGGGCGTGCAGGGCATGGCGGCCTTTTGCGGCGCTTGGATGACCCCTAGTTCGCATTACACACCTCCACCCTCCTTCGGTGTGGGGCTCATGTTGGCTATGCCCCAGCCCCTGAAGCATTCAAGCTGATTTCTTGCAGCAGCTGGGCACTGTAACTGCTCCAGAGACGCTCTGTAAGGCAAGTAAAAGGGTGTGGGCCCTGCAGCACTACCTGTAGTTTGCATTGTGCGTTGGAAGGCACGAAGTAAGCAGACGGTAGAAGTCAGGATAGTGCGCAAGGGCATAGAAGGGAGCGGCTCAAGAAAAGAGAAGTGGAAACAGACAGCAAACTAGGCTGGAGAGAGACCTGAGACAAAGAGATCTGAATTATACGAGAGCCGACCAGGGGAAACACAAATTATGCAGTCAAGTTTCCCACATTTGGGGAAAACGCAGAAGCAGCACACCCAGAGTGCAATGGGTGAGCCTTGCCCTGGGAGAAGCACCTTCATGATCATAGTATCTCACCTGGCAGGTAAGTAGGAGTTGGGCTAGAGCTGGGGAGGGTCGCTGCTCGAGCATCCCCCTGTCAAGTAAAGGAGATTCAACTGAGGCAGCACAAGGGAACTCTCATCTGGGGACAACAACTGCAGGGAGAACACATATTTTCAGATAAAAATCTTGGTCATGCTCTGGTTTCTCTTCAGAACGAACAAATCTTTCGCCTTTTACTAAAGATTTCCGTGGAGAGGAGCAAAACCGAGTTTTATCTCAATTTTTGCATGCCCCATCTTTTTGGGGTTTCTTTTATCGGTTTAAAGATAGAATGAGTGTGCTTTAATGTAAGCTCATTTGCATAGAAATGACAGTAAATGTTTGTTTCTTTTCAAACAGAACTTTCTTGACCATGCTACTTGCTTGAAAGATCTGGGAGCACATGGAATACAGTACAAACCATGCTTATAGCAAGGAGAAGACAGGTGAGAAATCTGCTTTCTTTCAAATTGGGCGCTCACTTTGATCTGAATGAGGACTGCTGGCACGGCACTCAGGCGACAGGTGGAATCTTGGTCATGCTCTGGTTTCTCTTCAGAACGAACAAATCTTTCGCCTTTTACTAAAGATTTCCGTGGAGAGGAGCAAAACTGAGTTTTATCTCAATTTTTGCATGCCCCATATTATTGGGGTTTCTTTTATCGGATTAAAGACAGAACGAGTGTGCTTTCTTGTTAGCTTTAATGTAAGTTTATTTGCAGAACAATGACAATAAATGTCTGTTTCTTTTCAAGCAGAACTTTCTTGACCATACTAATTGCTTGAAAGATCTGGGAGCACATGGAAAAGAGTACAAACCATGCTTATAGCAAGGGGAAGCCTGGTGAGAAATCTGCTTTCTTTCTTTCAAATTGGGTGCTCACTTTGAGCTGAATGAGGACTGCTGGCATGGCACTCAGGCGACAGGTGGAATCTTGGTCATGCTCTGGTTTCTCTTCAGAACGAACAAATCTTTCGCCTTTTACTAAAGATTTCCGTGGAGAGGAGCAAAACTGAGTTTTATCTCAATTTTTGCATGCCCCGTCTTATTGGGGTTTCTTTTATCAGTTTAAAGATAGAACGAGTGTGCTTTAATGTAAGCACATTTGCATAGAAATGACAGTAAATGTTTGTTTCTTTTCAAACAGAACTTTCTTGACTATACTAATTGCTTGAAAGATGTGGGAGCACATGGAAAAGAGTACAAACCATGTTTATAGCAAGGGGAAGCTTGGTGAGAAATCTGCTTTCTTTCTTTCTTTCAAATTGGGTGCTCACTTTGAGCTGAATGAGGACTGCTGGCATGGCACTCAGGCGACAGGTAGAATCTTGGTCATGCTGTGGTTTCTCTTCAGAACGAACAAATCTTTCGCCTTTTACTAAAGATTTCCGTGAAGAGGAGCAAAACTGAGTTTTATCTCAATTTTTGCATGCCCCATCTTATTGGGGTTTTATTTTATCGGTTTAAAGATAGAACGAGTGTGCTTTAATGTAAGCTCATTTGCATAGAAATGACAGTCAATGTTTGTTTCTTTTCAAACAGAACTTTCTTGACCACACTAATTGTTTGAAAGATCTGGGAGCACATGGAAAAGAGTACAAACCATGTTTATAGCAAGGGGAAGCCTGGTGAGAAATCTGCTTTCTTTCATTCAAATTGGGTGCTCACTTTGAGCTGAATGAGAACTGCTGGCATGGCACTCAGGCGACAGGTGGAATCTTGGTCATGCTCTGGTTTCTCTTCAGAACTAACAAATATTTCGCCTTTTATTAAAGATTTCCGTGGAGAGGAGCAAAACTGAGTTTTATCTAAATTTTTGCATGCCCCATATTATTGGGGTTTCTTTTATCAGTTTAAAGACAGAACGAGTGTGCTTTCTTGTTAGCTTTAATGTAAGTTTATTTGCATAACAATGACAGTAAATGTTTGTTTCTTTTCAAACAGAACTTTCTTGACCATGCTACTTGCTTGAAAGATCTGGGAGCACATGGAAAACAGTACAAACCATGCAGTATCACAAGAGCCTTTATTTGATCTTTCATGAAGATAGAGCAGAATTGAGGACACATCAACAATTTCTGCCAAAGGTGGTTCATCTTTCCACATGGTGCCTTTGGCCACTGACACCTTCGTTGAGTCAAAGTCTCTGGCTGTGGTCAGAACTTTGAAAATTTATGTCACCAGAACGGTTCAGATTAGGAAAACAGAGGCTCTGTTTGTCCTGTATGCTCCCAACAGGATTGGGTGTCCTGCTTCCATGCAGACCATTATGCGCTGAATCTGTGGTAAGATTCAGCATGCTCATTCCACGGCAGGATTGCCGTTACTGAATTAGGTGAAGACCCATTCTACTAGAAAGGTGGGTTCATCCTGGGCAGCTGGTCGGGGAGTCTCAGCATTGCAACTTTGCCGAGCAGCTATTTAGTAAACACTTTTGCTAAGTTTTACAAGTTTGATACCTTGGCTGATGATAACCTCAAGTTGGGTCATTCGGTGCTGCAGAGTCGTACGCACTCTCCCACCCGTTCAAGAGCTTTGGTATAACCCCATGGTTCTTAATGTGACCCCAGCATCCTCTAGGTCGTATGAGAAAATAGGATTTTAATACCTACTGGTAAATCCTTTTCTCTTAGTACGTAGAGGATGCTGGGCACCCGTCCCAGTCCATACTGTGTCTGCAGTTATTACTTGTGGTTATACACATGTTGTGTTATGGTTCTGGTCAGCTTTTTGCTGCAATTGTTCATGCCGTTGGCTTGTGTTCTGTTGAATGCCACGTTCTGCGGCATGCTTAAGGTGTGAGCTGGTAAGATGCTCACCTTAGTTTAACAATAAATCCTTTCCTCGAAATGTCCGTCTCCCTGGGCACAGTTCCTATAACTGGAGTCTGGAGGAGGGGCATAGAGGGAGGAGCCAGTTCACACCCTTTGAAAGTCTTAAAGTGCCCATGTCTCTTGCGGATCCCGTCTATACCCCATGGTTCTTAATGTGACCCCAGCATCCTTTACGGACTAAGAGAAAAGGATGCCCTTGTGTACTATCCTGACTTCTCCTCCCGTCTGCTTACTTTGTGCCTTCCAACGCACAATGCGAACTACAGGTGGTGCTGCAGGGCCCACACCCTTTTACTTGCCTTACAGAGCAGCTCTGGAGCTGTTACAGTGCCCAGCTGCTGCAAGAAATCAGCATGAATGCTTCAGGGGATGGGGCATGGCCAACATGAGCCCCACACCAAAGGAGGGTGGGGGTGTTTAATGCAAACTAGGGGTCATCCAAGCACTGCAAAAGGCCGCCATGCCCTGCATGCCCCTTTTCTCTTTTTATATGCAGATGAGGGTTCCAGCCAACTTTGGCCCACTGCTTGGATGACATCACCGTATGCAAATCCGTCTGCTGCAGACCTTCCCCCAGGAATGCTTGTACTAGTTGTTGGATATGGTTTGATATTTGATGGTGCTTCAGTATTAGGCAGCCTTCCGCCCTCCCATGTTCATCTGAAAAGATGTGGTCTCCCTGCAGTTGTTGTCCCCAGACGAGAGTTCCCTTGTGCTTCCTCAGTTGAATCTCCTTAACTTGACGGGGGAGGGGCTGCCCGAGCTGCCACCCTCCCCAGCCCTATCCCAACTCATACTTATTTTACATATTAGATCTCTTGATCATGAAGATTGTTCTCACAGGGTGAGGTTCATCCATTATATTTTAAAATAGGAAGGTACAAATTACATATTTGAATTGCATCTATGTGCTGGATTCAAATGCCCCCCCCCTTCCTTTCTCAATTGTGCCCGTCAGCAGCTATTCTAAGGTTGCTGCCAATGGGTGTGACACATTAATTTCTTCTGTGGGGTACACTGGACTCCACAAGGATTCACATTGGGGTGTAGAGTAGGATCTTGATCTGAGGCACCAACCGGCTCAAAGCTTTTGACTGTTCCCAAGATGCTCAGCGCATCCTCCTCTATAACCCCGCTTCCATGAACAGGGAGCTCAGTTTGTAGTTGGTGCCTTCAGTAGCAGGCCACTTAACAGGGGCCTGCCTCAGGCAGCCTATTCTTAGCTATTAATTTTGACAAGAAAAGAAGAACTTGTTTTATGAGAATCTACAAGGGCTGCAGCAGGCTAGGTCTAATAGACATCTTTACTGCAGCTTCATCACTCCCAGCGGCGCTGTATACTCCCGTGCCCTGGTTGCTGGGTCACTGCAGCGGATGCTCCGGTTTCTTCCTAAGGTCAGTCACACACACACACCGCCCTTCCGGATCACGAGGCCGCTGATTAAGGGGAGCGTGGCCGTAGGGGGTGGGCCGTGTGCGCACTGGGGTGGACACTGATTACTGGGCAGCCGCTCCACTAGCCACCAGGTACAGTTAAGGAGCACAGGTCTGGGGGTTTTTCTCCTATATTAACCCAATTTTGTACTGCCCGCAGCGCATTGTGATAGGTAATAGGGCCTGATTCAGGTTGGATTGCAATCACAATAAGCGATCCAACTGCAAAAATTGCTAAGAGCATACGCATGTGCCTGCATGCGATCGCCTCTGCCTGTCAATCGGGGCAGGGGGGGAGAGTGGGGTCAGCAACACTCCATTTCCAAGTCAGGGATGGAGCAGTGCGGGGGCAAGGCTTCAAAATGGGGTCTGCAATGGAGGAGACACAGGGGGCGTGGTCACAGCGGCTGTATGACATCACATTCAGCCGCTGTGATCACAAAAATGGTGGCGGCTTCCTGCGCGCACATACAGTCTGCACCAGCAGGAGGCTACACCATTGTTTATGATCACGCTGAACTGCAGTGCGACTGCAATTACAGCATGGTCAAGAAGGGAGGTGTCATACTGGGTGGCCATGCCCTGTCACTGTGCAGGAGCCAGCACCGCTTACACACTAGTCCCCGGGTGCAGCACCCAACCCCCGGGACACCCGGAGCAACAAAATGTAGATTCAGGCCACCAGGCCACGCCCCTACCTATGAAATCATGCCTCCTTTTTACCATTGCGCTGCTTATTTGCACGCACTGCATTACAATCTCCCTCGACACCTCTCTGGGTGTCACCAGTGATAGTGACACCTCTGCCATGCTTGTAGCAGCTAGTCCAAAGATCTATGCCTCAAGCCCTGAGTGTTTGCCCTTGTGACTTGTTGATCATCATAGCGAAGCAGATGCTTACAGAAAACTGCAGGGGCTTAGATTGAAAATAAAAAAAATTGATGGGTATAAGGTAGAGAGGAGCGGGTTCGGTTCTCCGAGAACCGAATTCCCCACGAACTCCACGTGGTTTACACTGGTCTGAGGCAGGCTCGGTTGTTCCCGCCTGACTCGGAAAACCTGAACAAGGGAAAATGTCATCATCCCGCTGTCGGATTTCGCGAGATTCGGATATTATATATAGAGCAGCGCGTTGCCGCCATTTTTACTCGTGCATTGAAGAGAGAGCGGAGAGGACGTGGCTATGTTCTCTCAGTGGAAATCTCAATATCAGTGCTCAGTATCAGTGGTTACTTATTGCTGCTCAGTAATACTAGTAGTGTGTCTCTCCTGCTCAGTGTCAGTTCTCAGTAGTATCCTCATCAGTGCTCAGTATCACTGCTCATTGTCTTGTGCTGCATTGTGGTGCTCAGCATACTACAGTACATTACTAATAGTCCAGTGCTGCATCTTGCTGCTCAGTGTCAGTTCTAGTATCCTCATCAGTGCTCACTATCACTGCTCATTGCATTGTGGTGTTCTGTATACTACAGTAATATAGTAACATATAGTAACATAGTTTTTGAGGTTGAATAGAGGCAAATTGCCCATCGTGTTCAACCTGTTTTAAGTTGTGATGATTCTACATACTTGCTGAATAATGTTTTATGACTAGTTAGCTACTATAACTCATGTTACCCCCGGATTAACCATGTTGATATTTTAAGTATTATAACCTTGGATAGCTTTTTCATTCAGAAATGTATCCATTCCTTTTTTAAATCCAATTACAGAGTCCGCCATTACCACCTTCCCTGGCAGGGAATTCCACATCCTGATTGCCCTAACAGTGAAGAAACCTTTCCTCCATTGCGTTCTGAACTTTCCTCCAGTCGCAGCGAGTGACCACGTGTTCTTTTAATAAATAATTCCTCTGATAACTCTTTGTTATGTATCTTTACATATTTGAAGATATTAATAATATCTCCTCTTAGGCACCTCTTTTCTAGTGTATACATATTCAGCCTAGTAAGTCTTTCCTTATAGTCCAGTACTTTTAGGCCTTTAATCAATTTAGTCTTCAGGATCTCTCGGACTTCCATGAGCAGCAGAGTAGTGCAATGGAAGGATGCTGGGCGCATAACCCAGAGGTCGATTAATCGAAACTATCCTCTGCTATGTGCATTTTTTTTTATAATTAAAGTAATCAAAAACTGGGATTGATATTTTGGCTCTTTTATTTTTACTTAAAGTACAATAACTTTTATCATTTTAATTTGTTTTAATAGTATATTGACAGCATTGTTTTCTTTAAAAAATCCACTTAATTTTCTTTACCCTATTACTGAAATGGTAATTGACAAAAACAAACTACATTGTCACCAGAAGAGCAATGCAAAATGTACAAGTGATATATTAAAATCATCTTCCATCTTGAATTTCAATGATGCATTGGGACAACAATTTTGTGAGAAACATCTTCACCCATAAAGAAAGATTTTCTTAATTCCTTATCTGTGTGCTGATTAGATATTACCTTGTTTTCACATTAAACAGACTTCCACATGAGAAAGCAGCAAGGATGCAGTAACGTTTATGTTTCCTGGTGTCAACCTGTATTATTTCAGTAGACATTGAAATGAGGATGCATCTTGCTGCCTTTCCAATGTAGCAAGTTTAATTCAGTAATAGGTGAAAAAACATTCCTACAAAGGTGTTAATCAGAGACTTGGCTTTGTGGACACTTTTCAGAGAGCAAATTTGTTAGCATAAAAATAAAGTCAGAAAATGAAGAGCTGTTTAATCACTCAATTGGACTTTTCTGCCAGCATAATTTTTTTTTCTCTGCAACCCACTGCTAAATTGTGCTTCCTAGCTGTTTTTTATAAAATCACTTAATCAAATCTAACTCTGATTACATCAGAGAAGGCCAGGTACCCTACACCATAAGAGGGGGTTTGAAATTTTGACTTGTCTACTTAAAGATCACCAAAATCTGATCACAAGGTCAATTACATCCCTGGGTGGGATTGAACCACCAACCTTTTGGTTAATAGCCAAACATGCTAACCGATTGCACCACAGAGACACCTCGTAAAAGTCCATTCTGACAAAGGCTAATAAGCATTCATCTAGAACGTTTCCTAGAAAAACTTTAAAAAGTCAATAATCTGGAGAGTTTTTGTAAGAAACACATTGCTACTTTCCCATGATGAGTGAGTGCTTCAGGATCTCTTGCACTTACATGAGCAGCAGAGTACTGCAACGGAAGCATGCTGGGCCCATAACCCAGAGGTAGGCAGATTGAAACTATCCTCTGCTATATGCATTGTTTTTTGTTAATTAAAGTAATCCAAAACTGGGATTGATATTTTGGCTCTTTTATTTTTACTTAAAGTACAATAACTTTTACCATTTTAATTTGTTTTAATAGTATATTGACAGTATTGTTTTCTTTCAAAAATCCACTTAATTTTCTTTACCCTATTATTAAAATGGTAATTGACAAAAACAAACTACATTGTCACCAGAAGAGCAGTACAAAATGTACAAGTGATATATTAAAATCATCTTTCCAGCTTGAATTTCAATGATGCTTTGGTGCAACAATTTTGTGAGAAACATCTTCACCCATAAAGAAAGATTTTCTTAATTCCTTACCTGTGTGCTGATTAGATATCACCTTGTTTTCACATTAAACAGACTTCCCCATGAGGAAGCAGCAAGGATGCAGTGACGTTTATGTTTCCTGGTGTCAACCTGTATTATTTCAGTAGACATTGAAATGAGGATGCATCTTGCTGCCTTTCCAATGAAGCAAGTTTAATTCAGTAATAGGTGAAAAACCATCCCTACAAAGGTGTTAATCAGAGACTTGGCTTTGTGGACACTTTTCAGAGAGCAAATTTGTTAGCATAAACATAAAATCAGAAAATGAAGAGCTGTTTCGTCACTAAATTGGACTTTTCTGCCAGCATAATTTTTTTTCTCTGCAACCCACTGCTAAATTGTGCTTCCTAGCTGTTTTTTTATAAAATCACTTAATCAAATCTAACTCTGATTACATCAGAGAAGGCCAGGTACCCTACACCATAAGAGGGGGTTTGAAATTTTGACTTGTCTATTTAAAGATCACCAAAATCTGATTACAAGGTTATTTACATCCCTGGGTGGGATTGAACCACCAACCTTTTGGTTAATAGCCAAACATGCTAACCGATTGCGCCACATAGACACCTTGCAAAAGTAGATACTGACAAAGGCTAATAAGCATTTATCTAGAACGTTTCCTAGAAAAACTTTAAAAAGTCAATAATCTGGAGAATTTTTGTAAGAAACACATTGGTACTTTCCCATGATGAGTGAGTGCTTCAGGATCTCTTTCACTTACATGGGCTATTAACCAAAAGGTTGGTGGTTCAATCCCACCCAGGGATGTAATTGACCTTGTGATCAGATTTTGGTGATCTTTAAGTAGACAAGTCAAAATGTCAAACCCCCTCTTATGGTGTAGGGTACCTGGCCTTCTCTGACGTAATCAGAGTTAGATTTAATTAAGTTATTTTATAAAAAACAGCTAGGAAGCACAATTTTGCAGTGGGTTGCAGAGAAAAAAATAACATTTTAAACCTACCGGTAAATTTTTTTTCTCGTAGTCCGTAGAGGATGATGGGGACTCCGTAAGGACCATGGGGGATAGACGGGCTCCGCAGCAGACATGGGCACTTTAAGAAAGACTTTAGATCTGGGTGTGCACTGGCTCCTCCCTCTATGCCCCTCCTCCATACCTCAGTTAGAGAAACTGTGCCCAGAGGAGACGGACAGTACGAGGAAAAGATTTTTGTTAATCCAAGGTCAAGATTCATACCAGCCACACCAATCACACCGTATAACTTGTGATATACTACCCAGTTAACAGTATGAAAACAACATAGCATCAGTCCAAGACCGATGAAAACTAACATATAACCCTTATGTAAGCAATAACTATATACAAGTCTTGCAGAAGTAGTCCGCACTTGGGACGGGCACCCAGCATCCTCTACGGACTACGAGAAAAAGATTTACCGGTAGGTTTAAAATCTTATTTTCTCTTACGTCCTAAAAGATGCTGGGGACTCCGTAAGGACCATGGGGATTATACCAAAGCTCCCAAACGGGCTCCTGCGGATGACTCTGCAGCACCGATTGAGCAAACAGGAGGTCCTCCTCAGCCAGGGTATCAAACTTATAGAACTTTGCAAAGGTGTTTGAACCCGACCAAGTAGCAGCTCGGCACAGCTGTAGTGCCGAGACCCCCGGGCAGCTGCCCAAGAAGAGCCCACCTTCCTAGTGGAATGGGCCTTGACTGAATTAGGCAACGGCAATCCCGCCATAGAATGCGCCTGCTGAATCGTGTTAGAGATCCAGAGAGCAATAGTCTGATTTGAAGCAGGGGTGCCAATCTTGTTGGCTGCATACAGGACAAACAGTGCTTCTGTTTTTCTGACTCTAGCCGTTCTGGCCACGTAAATTTTCAAAGCCCTGACCACATCAAGGGACTCGGAATCCTCCAAGTCACGCGTAGCCACAGGCACCACAATAGGTTGGTTCATATGAAAGGATGAGTCCACTTTTAGCAGGAATTGAGGACGGGTCTGCAATTCCGCTCTATCCATATGGAAAACCAGATAGGGGATTTTATGTGATAAAGCTGCTAATTCCGACACTCGCCTAGCGGAAGCCAAGGCTAATAACATGACCACCTTCCAAGTGAGATATTTAAACTCCACCATTTTAAGTGGTTCAAACCATAACCTTAACACCACGTTAAGGTCCCAAGGGACCACCGGAGGTACAAAAGGAGGCTGAATATGCAGTACTCCCTTCACAAAAGTTTGTACTTACTTCAGGAAGAGAGGCCAATTCCTTTTGAAAGAAAATGGATAAGGCCAAAATCTGAACCTTAATAGAGCCTAATTTTAGGCCCAAATTCACTCCAGTTTGTAGGAAGTGAAGGAAGTGGCCCAGGTGGAATTCTTACGTATGAGCATTCCTGGCCTCACACAAAGAAACATATTTTCGCCATATACAGTGATAATGTTTAGATGTCACGTCCTTCCTAGCCTTTATTAGCGTAGGAATGACCTCATCTGGAATACCCTTTTCCGCTAGGATCCGGCGTTCAACCGCCATGCCGTCAAACGCAGCCGCGGTAAGTCTTGGAACAGACAGGGCCCCTGTTGCAACAGGTCCTGTCTTAGAGGAAGTGGCCACGGATCTTCTGTGAGCATTTCCTGCAGATCTGGATACCAGGTCCTTCGCAGCCAATCTGGAACAATGAGAATTGTTCTTACTCCTCTTTTTCTTACTATTATCAACACCTTGGGTATGAGAGGTAGAGGAGGAAATACATAGACCGACCGGAACACCCACGGTGTCACTAGGGCGTCTACAGCTACTGCCCGAGGGTCTCTTGACCTGTTGCAATACCTCTGTAGCTTTTTGTTGAGGCGGGACGCCATCATGTCTATCTGGAACAGTCCCCACCGACTTGCAATCTGTGCGAAGACTTCCTGATGGAGTCCCCACTCTCCTGGATGTAGGTCGTGTCTGCTGAGGAAGTCTGCATCCCAGTTGTCCACTCCCGGAATGAACACTGCTGACAGTGCGCTTTGATAAAGCTAAATATTTATCTTATTTAAAACCCTTTGTGAGGTCTAAGAACACTGTACGCTATTTGCGTATGGAGTACTGTAAGGGTACGCTCGTTGCGTAACAATCGCTTAGCCGTGGTCGAGACGCTCAAGCGTCACGTTCGCTCACGGCCAAGAGATCACAGGCAGGCACGCTATTGGCTGCTGACTAACGTAATGGTTCGCTATAGCATAACGGACGCTGTATCGGGAGCGGGCTGCTCGAGCGATACAGACGCTCACGAGAATACGCTGTTGGTATCGGGCACACTTATAGGTGAGCGACTACCGTAATGCTACGCTATCAGCGTAGCGAACGCTCGAGACCACGAGGAGATCACGAGCGGCGCCGACGCTCACAATGTTAAACCTTTATGTCTAAACCACAAACAATGTAATTTGCTGTAAAACCTTAGTGTAGAGATAGGGTGTAAATGCAACACTGTATAACCTTATTAACTCAAAAGCTGTTCGAGCGTCACCGACGCTCTGAGAATACTTAACACTATAAGAAATACACAAATACCGTGCTTAGGGTCCAACGCCTAATATATATATTATGAATGTTATACTTGCAAAAGAATTAATACAATACAAGTCATACACTACAATATAACATAGACTAACTAACCAGGTAACTACACAGTAAATACAATACAAGTACGTTTAAGAGAAAATGAGAGAAAGAGAAGAGAGAGAGAGAAAGATATGGCCCATAATAACAAGAAAAGACAATATGATTACGGAGAAAACTTACGCACAAAGGAAACGATCGCATGCGCCTCTGGACATCCAGCTCCCGATTTTCAGCAATGATAACCGATGAAGAGTGAGTGCTGGATGTGATCGGCCTGTCTATTTATGCCCCACACACAATACAATTCAATGGTCCCTACAATCTCATTGTTCATTGGACACAGGAATTCGTCTTCGCATTATAACAAAAGGTCATAGGTTGATTCATACAGGTGGGCTGTGACTATTTCCAACAGCTCAGGTGGGAGGGAAACTGGGTTTCCCGCCGCATGGATAAGTAAGTGCAAATACAGTAAATGTTCATAAACTTCTTATGTCCATAACTATTCGCACGAGCGATTGATCCGCTTCAAACCAACACCGGAATATTGCTAATTAAATACTCTTCCGATGGATACTAAACACCACTGTATTACTCCTGTCTGACCCTTCGTATCAAACAATGAGGGATCTCTCTGTCCAGGAACATACTACATTAACTAAACTTTCAGAATCTATCAAAGGGACCATAATCTACAAAATGCATTATATGGTGAAAATATGTAACGAAAGAGTCGCCCGCTAGACGCACACAATCTCTACCGTAAATGTGCATACCGTGCGCCTGCGGGTGCCCGCAACAGCGAGTATGCGCACGCACGGTAGAGCGCACGCATGCGCAGCAGGGACACATATGAGGTGCAAATATGGCAGTGTGCATCGTGATATTTTTCTGACTTTGACAGTCCACCCTTTGGCAGTCAACAATAACTGCCACTTCCTAAAACATTTCAAAAAGAGAAAAATATATGTCAGGGGTTAATACATTTACATGGTTGGGTAGGGGAGGAGAGGAGAAGGTAGGAAAAGGGTATGACCTAGTGAGATAGCAGAAGCATGTGTGTATGAATCCATGTTTGGGGGGTCATGTATCATCGTGCCGTACGTGTTTTAAATCAAGCTTTGAGGTATTGCGAAGTATACATTTGAATTCCTTCTTATCCCGTGGTACGGGTCTGTGGATGGGCTGTCAAACTTTACCGAGCTTTTTTCGGATTTTGGTTGTAACAAAAATGGGGAGCACATTTTAGTTGATGATACATGAATGGGGGAATATGTGATTGCTGATATCTGTGCCTGTATTCCCTATACTATGTGTGTAATTACCTGAAGGTTGTAGAGATGAAGAAAATACATAGTTACGGTAAATGCAGTGGTATTCTATGTCAGGTTAATGAACATTCGTCGATTGAGGTCTTGTTTGGTGTCTGTTGAATGCAGTCTTCTTTGTGCTTTTGCCCATAAGGTGCGAGCAAAAAGCTTTGTCAATGTCCATAGATTTACAAAAGTGTTGGGCTAGAGTAATTTTAAAATTTCTAGGGAAACTGGGGATCTATGGCATAGTTCATCAAAAATCTGTGTATAAGGTTGTCAAAACTTCTTCTTTAATCCATCTGTTGTCTGTATATCGGCTCATCAAATTCCTCGTCCAAGTGGGTCTTTTTACCTCAGAGGAAAACGGAAAAACAGGTGAAAGAAACGGACCGTAGAAATCGCATTACAATTTCCTCACTCCTTAAACTCATCACCCTGGTACTTCGTTTGCACTTCGTTAAAGCCTGACCGCATCTAAATATCAAGCCAATCGTTATGATAACACCTAAGATACATAGGAGAAACTTCCCTACATCCATTATAACTCCTTGAGCCCATTCTCCTAAACCGGAGAACCAATTTCGCGGGTTCAACCATGACACCCAACTAGTCAGCTCATTACTCACAGCAGCAAGGGTGAGATTGTGTCTCCTGCGAAATTCCCACTTCAATTGGAGAATATCGTCCATCTTTTGGTCTATGACCTCGACCGGGTCCTCGGTACTATTCGTTATATATGTGCAGCATTTCACGCCGTACTGCGTTGCCAGTGTGACACAATATCCACCTGTTACTGCTGTGAGATAATTGAGAATCATTCTATGCTGAACTAGTTCTGTTTTATAAGCTTGAAGTTCTCTTCCAGTATACCTAAACGTGTCATCATACATTTCTGTGATATTGTCTAACAAATTTGCGAGCGCAGATATGTATTTATAATTCAACACTCCTCTGGCGGTGCGAGTGAGGTCTAACGCAAGTAGAAACTGAATCCCGGTGGATTCATGGATCATGTCAGAGGCCGGGTGCTCTGTTCTTTCTATCAGGTGCCGTTTAACTACGTGCTCGTAATGGGTGTGAGTATAAGGAGTTTGGGCAACACGGTGTATGTCTTTCATTTTGGCATGTGATACAGTCATTACCTCAGGCAATACTTTTCCAATATAACACAATCCTTCAGAGTTTGGGGCAAGCCACTTATACGCCTTCCTCCCGCATATGAAATATGCATCATCGGGGAGAACATATGGGACGGAGTAGGACATAACCATATTACACATTTTCCATGTGAAATCTCCTAACCCTAATTCTCCCATCTGTCTAGTACACGTATCAGCTTGTACGATATGTGCACAGTATCCTGGTGATACCTCTCCAACTCTCGTAATCCTACTTCCTAGGGTATACCTATACCGGAAAGATTTTCCTCTACTGGCTATGTGGCGTATAAGCTCTGTATCTGTCGGCATTCTATCTGCTCTATATGAAAAGGTCATGGTTTGGTTACTCCATGACACTTCCCAATTTCCCGGCTTTCGGGGATTGGAAATGTTAAAACATATGAGGGATCTATCCACATGATATTGGTGGAGCTTCAAACTAGGAGGACTGGAGATATTAAACCTCCTGTCCACCGGTCTCCCACCACTTAGCTCAAGTACCTCCCCTATCGTTAAAGGAAATGGTACTAGTCCTGATTTGCTATGACCTTGAGGTACTTGAGAGCATACCCAACAATCTGTTTGATTTAACACGCTACCCACTAAGGAGTGATAGTCACTCAAGGGATGCCGGTCCATGTGGATATTAAAACTGGATTGGCATTTCTTAATGCACCCATCCTCGACTACGTTGTCACAGAGCCTACAGATACAGTTTTCTTCAGCTAACAATCCTTCACAATTCCTTCTATTGTCAATGCTATCGGATCGTTTTCTGATACTCGCCTTTGCTTGTTGATTATGTTGTTCTCGGAAAACTACGCCTCCATCTCTGTCATCAGAACCCATTCCAGAACCTCTCTCGACCTCCATGGTACTCTCGCCGGAACAGACTGCTCTGGTCAACATCATGGTCAACAGGAAAATCCGGATCACAGTCTCTTGGGGCAAGTCCATCTTATAGGAGGAAACGAAGAAGAATGAGAAGGGGGGGAAAATAATTTGAGGGAGAGGGGATGGGAAGTTGGAGAAAAACAATAAAAGGGAACAGGGAATCGACAACTGCTTTTGATCTTGTGATTTTCAATGCTCAGGTGCCGCCTCAGTCCTCCTGGAACAGACACTCCAGTGATACAACGTCCTCTACCGTCTGTTCCTTATCACGGGACCTCTCTGGATCAGCAACCTTCTTACAGTGGGACGAATGAACCCAAGTCTCTCTCTCGGCAACTTTCAATGCTGTAGTGCTAGTCAATAAGACTTGGTATGGTCCTTCCCATCTGTCAATAAGGCAACCTGAGCGTAGAAAATTTTGTATCATTACATACTCCCCAGGTTCAATGTCATGACAATTACTTTCTGGTAAATCAGGAATCACCAACTTCAAATTATTATTTTGATTCCTTAGCTGTTTACTCATATTAACCAGGTACTTTACAGTCACTTCATTGTTACACTTCAAATCATCCTGAGGGTTAATCATAACATGCGGTTGTCGACCAAACAAGATTTCAAAAGGGGACAGATTAAGAGGGGACCTGGGAGTGGTTCTGATGCTGTACAGTACAATGGGTAAAGCTTCTGGCCATGTCAATCCTGTTTCTGCCATAACTTTGCTCAAATTATTTTTAATAGTGCTATTCACTCTTTCCACCTTCGCACTCGCCTGTGGACGGTATGGAGTGTGCAGCTTGCTATCAATTCCCATCAACTTACACATTCTTTGAAAGACATCACCTGTAAAATGGGTACCCCTATCACTTTTGATAATTCTAGGGATACCATATCTACATACAAATTCCTGCACAATTTTCTTAGCAGTAAACATAGCGGTATTTGTGGCCGCCGGGAATGCTTCAACCCAATTTGAGAACACATCTATACAAACAAGTACATATTTCAAATTTCGACAAGGGGGTAATTGAATGAAGTCAATCTGTATTGCCTGGAAAGGACCGCCTGCAGGTGGGATATGAGATGGTTCTGTTGGTATTGCCTTTCCGATATTCTTTCTCAAACAGGTAAGGCATGACATTGCTCTCTTACTTGCATGAGATGAAAATCCTGGGGCGCACCAATATGCTCTTACCAACTTGCACATTCCTTCCTTGCCCAGATGAGTCAGCCCGTGAGCTGCCTCAGCTAAACATGGAAGATATGCTCTGGGGGCCACCGGTTTACCTTGTCCATCCGTCCAGAGTCCTGAGGACTCCTGGCCATATCCCTTCGCCTTCCAGACTGCCTTTTCCTGTGTGGAACACAAATTTTGCATTTCACACAACTTCTGTGTGTTGATGGTATTAAATACCATCAGTTGTGTGGTGTCTGTCTGTCTGGGGGTACCAGCTGCTAACTTAGCTGCTTCGTCTGCTCGGCTGTTACCAAGTGATACTGGGTCCTAGCTATATGTGTGTGCTTTACACTTGATAACAGCCACTCTGTCGGGTTCCTGTATCGCTGTTAGAAGCCTTTTGATGTGAGCTGCATGCGCTACCGGTGTACCAGCTGCCGTCATGAAATTTCTGAGGCGCCATAGGGCTCCGAAATCATGGACTACCCCGAATGCGTATCTAGAGTCGGTGTAGATATTGGCTGATTTGCCCTTAGCCAATTCACATGCTCTGGTTAGGGCGACCAGTTCAGCAACCTGGGCTGAGTGAGGTGGGCCTAGCGGTTCCGCTTCTATGGTGCCTTGGTCATCTACGACTGCGTATCCAGTACACAAGTCTCCCGAGTCTGACTGTCTGTGACAACTACCGTCCGTGTAGAAAGTTAGATCTACATTTTCCAGCGGGTTGTCACTGATGTCAGGCCTTGCGGTAAAATTTTGGGTCAAATATTCCATACAATCATGTGTGTCCTCCTGTGTGTTAAATTCTCCTTCCCCACCACTCTCATCCTCCACCCTTTGTGCCTGTCCAGGCACACCTGGGAGATATGTTGCAGGATTTAATGCACTGCATCTCCTTATGGTGATGTTTACGGGGGCCATTAGTGCCAATTCCCATCTTGTAAACCGCGCTGATGAGACGTGCCTGGTTTGGGCAGAATTTAGCAAGGCTGACACTGCATGTGGTGTATGAATTGTGAGGTTGTGACCTAGCACTACATCTTCGCTTTTCGTTACTAGCAATGCTATCGCAGCGACGCTTCGCAAGCATGTGGGGAGGGATCGCGCTACCGTGTCTAGCTGAGCGCTGTAGTATGCTACTGGCCTGCTGGCATCACCGTGCTTTTGGGTTAAGACGCCTGCCGCGCAACCAGCACTTTCTGTTCCGTACAGCTCAAAGGGTTTCCCATAGTCTGGCATACCTAATGCTGGTGCCTGCGTTAGGCACTGTTTAAGTCTCTCAAATGCCATCTCGGACTCGTCTGTATGCGAAATCCGATCAGGTTTGTTTGAGGAGACCATCTCCTGCAGAGGTAACGCTAGAATGGAAAACCCTGGGATCCAGTTACGGCAATACCCACACATTCCTAAAAATGTTCTGATCTGTTGCTGGGTTTTTGGCAGAGTCATGTCTCTAATTGCTTGAATTCTATCAGTGGTCAGGTGTCTCAGTCCTTGTGTTAGACAGTGTCCCAAATATTTTACCTTAGTTTGGCATAATTGCAACTTGTCTTTGGAAACCTTGTGTCCTGTGTCTGAAAGATGAAACAGGAGCTGTTTCGTATCCTTCAGGGATGCTTCCAATGAATCAGAACACAGTAGTAGATCATCCACGTACTGTATTAATACTGATCCACTCTCTGGTTGGAAAGACTGTAAAAACAATCATGCAAAGCCTGGGAAAATATACTTGGACTGTCTATGAAACCTTGTGGTAATCGAGTCCATGTGTATTGGACTCCTCTGTATGTGAATGCAAACAAATATTGGCTGTCAGGGTGCAGAGGTACCGAAAAGAAAGCGGAGCAGAGGTCAATAACAGTGAAAAATTTCGCAGTGGGAGGGATTTGCATAAGGATGACAGCTGGATTTGGCACTACGGGGAACTGACTCTCAACTATTTTGTTGATCCCCCTTAGATCCTGCACTAGCCGGTAACCCCTCCCCCCACTCTTTTTCACAGGGAAGATGGGACTATTGGCAGTGCTGGACGTTCTTACCAGAATACCCTGTTGTAGCAAGCGCTCTATTACGCGACAGGTGGAATCTTGGTCATGCTCTGGTTTCTCTTCAGAATGAACAAATCTTTCGCCTTTTATTAAAGATTATCCGTGGAGAGGAGCAAAACTGAGTTTTATCTCAATTTTTGCATGCCCCATATTATTGGGGTTTCTTTTATCAGTTTAAAGACAGAACGAGTGAGCTTTCTTGTTGGCTTTAATGTAAGTTTATTTGTATAACAATGACAGTAAATGTCTGTTTCTTTTCAAGCAGAACTTTCTTGACCATACTAATTGCTTGAAAGATCTGGGAGCACATGGAAAAGAGTACAAACCATGCTTATAGCAAGGGGAAGCCTGGTGAGAAATCTGCTTTCTTTCTTTCATATTGGGTGCTCACTTTGAGCTGAATGAGGACTGCTGGCATGGCACTCAGGCGACAGGTGGAATCTTGGTCATGCTCTGGTTTCTCTTCAGAACGAACAAATCTTTCGCCTTTTACTAAAGATTTCCGTGGAGAGGAGCAAAACTGAGTTTTATCTAAATTTTTGCATGCCCCATATTATTGGGGTTTCTTTTATCTGTTTAAAGACAGAACGAGTGTGCTTTCTTGTTAGCTTTAATGTAAGTTGCCATAGATGCAGTGAAACACGCGTGTAGGGCACGGCGTGTCCTCGTGTATTTGACTCATGTGAAATGTTATAAAACAAAAATATATGATTATGATGTTAGCTGTTAGTCTCCACTAATAGGGAATAGAAGCTGAGCTATAAGAAAGGAATACACTAGATATGATGTCACTTAGCAATTACAATGTCTAAAGTGCATACAGATAGCTACTAATAACTCTTGATAAGAAAGTATATCAGTGTGGGTATATTTATATGATGGGATATTGGGACTAGTGAATATATATCACTCCTGCTGTCCAGATTGGCAATAACCAGACAATTATGATAAGAGTAGAGATGTCACATGGGCTGCTATAGATATTAATTTAATGCTGTATGTGTCATTTGTTACAAATGGATACATTTTCTATGAGTCAGCCTAGCAGCTGCATGTTCTAACAGAACACTATCCTCACACAGAATCTGCTAACCTTGAGATAACTAAATGACAGTGTGTAACAGTCTCTTTACTATAAGACTGTTACAAAGTAATATATATATTTGAAGTCAGTCTAGCAGCTGTGTGTTCCAGCAGTTTATAAGACAAAGAAAATCTCCTATTGTGGAATCTAGACACATGGGACTGCTGGCCTGTGTCATACTATTTCTATGTAATACCAGTAACATGTATATAACTGTTACATAATTGTTACAAATGGATAAATCTTTGAGTCAGCCTAGCAGCTGCATGTCCTAACAGGACACCATAAATCCTTTACAGTGTAACAAATTGATTGGTAACACTTAAAGGCTGGAGAGCAGTTATATGCCTTACTAGCATACTCAATATACCACATTATTACACCAGTTACCACGATTATTGACAGCGCATTTGATATATTATATTACCCTCACACTGAGTCTGTTTACCTTTAGATAACTAAGTGACCGAATATGTAACAGTTTCTCTATCATAAGACTGTTACAAAGTGAGATAGATATATTTGGAAGTCAGTCAAACAGCTGTGTGTTTCAGCGGTTTATAAGAAAATTCCTCATTGTGGAATCTGGACCACTAAGGGTTATTATATATATAGCACATGGAATTGCCACATCTCCCTATATGATAATTTCATTACACTGTAACATAATAAGAATTAACTCTTTAACAGTGTAAATAGAGAGTAATGAATCTCTGACACATGGAATATATTATTTCTTAGATGAATTGGATAAACCATTATGACAGACACTTTGCTTCCTAATAAGAATTGAGGTGGCTATACCTCTAAGGAAAGCATTATTGCCTACGCCTAGATCAGATTAAATAAGATCTGGCTGAATATATGAAGGAAGGTTGCTATTTATATGAGAATTGGAATTGCTATATTCCTTAAGGCAACCCCACCGATTGATATATGTTGTCAATTAAGTATATCTGAACGGCTATATCTGGACCAGATTTAATAAGATCTGGCTGATTATATGAAGGAGGGCTGCTATTTATATTGGAATTGCCATATTCCTTAAGGCAACCGCACCTGTTGGTATATCTCGCCAATTAACTATATCTAAACAGCTAAATTAAAGGTATTCATCATTTTTTTAGTTTGGATATTAATAAATATGATCTTTCCATGATGCATAGAGATTTCCCTATCAAGTGATTCCTTATCCGATATAGAAAGCTATCCCCCTATGGTATTGAATTTAGGAATATAGTCTTAGGGGACACAGAGAAATAAGTGATCCCCATCTACCTAAGCACCCCACAAATTGGAGGTTAGCTTACCGGTTATACTCAATCACCCCCACAAATTCGCCAATGGGGATGGCTTCCCGGGAGGTAACCCCTATTGAGTGAAGGGAGTATATAGGATACGACCCAGTGGTACCTGACGACATAGATACTAACAGCTATTTAATAACATTACGCTAGAAAGTGATTATTAGCAACATATATATCTATATAAACAACCCCGCCAGGGTTGTGCCTTCAAAAATAATCACACATGGACACGCTTTTTAAACCTTTTTTTCACATCTCTTTATTCTTCTTATGCACATGTATGTTAGTTCTGTGATTTTAACCTTTATGTTTCACTGCAGTTTGGGATAATAATATTAATATTTATCCAATTTTAATACATACTTAATAAAGGTTATATTTTATGATTCATTCATTCTGTCCAGTGCGTCAACAGTGCAGATTTCTTCTTGTTTTTTCTCCCAAATTCTATAACAATGACAGTAAATGTTGTTACTTTTCAAACAGAACTTTCTTGACCATGCTACTTGCTTGAAAGATCTGGGAGCACATGGAAAACAGTACAAACCATGCAGTATCACAAGAGCCTTTATTTGATCTTTCATGAAGATAGAGCAGAATTGAGGACACGTCAACAATTTCTGCCGAAGGTGGTTCATCTTTCCACATGGTGCCTTTGGCCACTGACACCTTCGTTGAGTCAAAGTCTCTGGCTGTGGTCAGAACTTTGAAAATTTATGTCACCAGAACGGTTCAGATTAGGAAAACAGAGGCTCTGTTTGTCCTGTATGCTCCCAACAGGATTGGGTGTCCTGCTTCCATGTAGACCATTATGCGCTGGATCTGTGGTAAGATTCAGCATGCTCATTCCACGGCAGGATTGCCGTTACTGAAATAGGTGAAGACCCATTCTACTAGAAAGGTGGGTTCATCCTGGGCAGCTGGTCGGGGAGTCTCGGCATTGCAATTTTGCCGAGCAGCTATTTAGTAAACACTTTTGCTAAGTTTTACAAGTTTGATACCTTGGCTGATGATAACCTCAAGTTGGGTCATTCGGTGCTGCAGAGTCGTACGCACTCTCCCACCCGTTCAAGAGCTTTGGTATAACCCCATGGTTCTTAATGTGACCCCAGCATCCTCTAGGTCGTATGAGAAAATAGGATTTTAATACCTACCGGTAAATCCTTTTCTCTTAGTCCGTAGAGGATGCTGGGCACCCGTCCCAGTCCATACTGTGTCTGCAGTTATTACTTGTGGTTATACACATGTTGTGTTATGGTTCTGGTCAGCTTTTTGCTGCAATTGTTCATGCCGTTGGCTTGTGTTCTGTTGAATGCCACGTTCTGCGGCATGCTTAAGGTGTGAGCTGGTAAGATGCTCACCTTAGTTTAACAATAAATCCTTTCCTCGAAATGTCCGTCTCCCTGGGCTCAGTTCCTATAACTGGAGTCTGGAGGAGGGGCATAGAGGGAGGAGCCAGTTCACACCCTTTGAAAGTCTTAAAGTGCCCATGTCTCTTGCGGATCCCGTCTATACCCCATGGTTCTTAATGTGACCCCAGCATCCTCTACGGACTAAGAGAAAAGGATGCCCTTGCGCACTATCCTGACTTCTCCTCCCGTCTGCTTACTTTGTGCCTTCCAACGCACAATGCGAACTACAGGTGGTGCTGCAGGGCCCACACCCTTTTACTTGCCTTACAGAACAGCTCTGGAGCTGTTACAGTGCCCAGCTGCTGCAAGAAATCAGCTTGAATGCTTCAGGGGATGGGGCATGGCCAACATGAGCCCCACACCAAAGGAGGGTGGGGGTGTTTAATGCGAACTAGGGGTCATCCAAGCACCGCAAAAGGCCGCCATGCCCTGCATGCCCCTTTTCTCTTTTCATATGCAGATGAGGGTTCCAGCCAACTTTGGTCCACTGCTTGGATGACATCACCGTATGCAAATCCGTCTTCTGCAGACCTTCCCCCTGGAATGCTTGTACTAGTTGTTGCATATGGTTTGATATTTGATGGTGCTTCAATATTAGGCAGCCTTCCACCCTCCCATGTTCATCTGAACAGATGTGGTCTCCCTGCAGTTGTTGTCCCCAGACGAGAGTTCCCTTGTGCGTCCTCAGTTGAATCTCCTTAACTTGACGGGGGAGGGGCTGCCCGAGCAGCCACCCTCCCCAGCCCTATCCCAACTCTTACTTATTTTGCATATGAGATCTCTTGATCATGAAGATTGTTCTCACAGGGTGAGGTTCATCCATTATATTTTAAAATAGGAAGGTACAAATTACATATTTGAATTGCATCTATGTGCTGGATTCAAATGTCCCCCCCCCCCCTTCCTTTCTCAATTGTGCCCGTCAGCAGCTATTCTAAGGTTGCTGCCAATGGGTGTGACACATTAATTTCTTCTGTGGGGTACACTGGACTCCACAAGGATTCACATTGGGGTGTAGAGTAGGATCTTGATCTGAGGCACCAACCGGCTCAAAGCTTTTGACTGTTCCCAAGATGCTCAGTGCATTCTCCTCTATAACCCCGCTTCCATGAACAGGGAGCTCAGTTTGTAGTTGGTGCCTTCAGTAGCAGGCCTCTTAACAGGGGCCTGCCTCAAGCAGCCTATTCTTAGCTATTAATTTTGACAAGAAAAGAAGAACTTGTTTTATGAGAATCTACAAGGGCTGCAGCAGGCTAGGTCTAATAGACATCTTTACTGCAGCTTCATCACTCCCAGCGGCGCTGTATACTCCCGTGCCCTGGTTGCTGGGTCACTGCAGCGGAGGCTCCAGTTTCTTCCTAAGGTCAGTCACACACACACCGCCCTTCCGGATCACGAGGCCGCTGATGAAGGGGAGCGTGGCCGTAGGGGGTGGACCGTGTGCGCACTGGCGTGGACACTGATTACTGGGCAGCCGCTCCACTAGCCACCAGGTACAGTTAAGGAGCACAGGTCTGGGAGTTTTACTCCTATATTAACCCAATTTTGTACTGCCCGCAGCGCATTGTGATAGGTAATAGGGCCTGATTCAGGTTGGATTGCAATCACAATAAGCGATCCAACTGCAAAAATTGCTAAGAGCATACGCATGTGCCTGCATTTTCTGCGGCACCCCGCAGAGAATGCGATCGCCTCTGCCTGTCAATCGGGGCGGGGGGGGGGGAGAGGGGGGTCAGCAACACTCCATTTCCAAGTCAGGGATGGAGCGGTGCGGGGGCAAGGCTTCAAAATGGGGTCTGCAACGGAGGAGACACAGGGGGCGTGGTCACAGCGGCTGTATGACATCACATTCAGCCGCTGTGATCACAAAAATGGTGGCGGCTTCCTGCGCGCACATACAGTCTGCACCAGCAGGAGGCTACACCATTTTATATGATCACGCTGAACTGCAGTGCGACTGCAATTACAGCATGGTCAAGAATGGAGGCGTCATGCTCGGTGGCCATGCACTGTCACTGTGCAGGAGCCAGCACCGCACACACACTAGTCCCCGGGTGCAGCCCCCAACCCCCGGGACACCCGGAGCAACAAAATGTAGATTCAGGCCACCAGGCCACGCCCCTACCTATGAAACCATGCCTCCTTTTTACCATTGCACTGCTTATCTGCACGCACTGCATTACAATCTCCCTCGCCACCTCTCTGGGTGTCACCAGTGATAGTGACACCTCTGCCATGCTTGTAGCAGCTGGTCCTAAGATCTACGCCTCAAGCCCTGAGTGTTTGCCCTTGTGACTTGTTGATCATCATAGCGAAGCAGATGCTTACAGAAAACTGCAGGGGCTTAGATTGAAAATAAAAAAATTGATGGGTATAAGGTAGAGAGGAGCGGGTTCGGTTCTCCGAGAACCGAATTCCCGACGAACTCCACGTGGTTTACACTGGTCCGAGGCAGGCTCGGTTGTTCCCGCCTGACTCGGAAAACCTGAACAAGGGAAAATGTCATCATCCCGCTGTTGGATTCTCGCGAGATTCGGATTCCATATAAAGAGCTGCGCGTTGCCGCCATTTTTACTCGTGCATTGAAGAGAGAGCGGAGAGGACGTGGCTATGTTCTCTCAGTGGAAATCTCAATATCAGTGCTCAGTATCAGTGGTTACTTATTGCTGCTCAGTAATACTAGTAGTGTGTCTCTCCTGCTCAGTGTCAGTTCTCAGTAGTATCCTCATCAGTGCTCAGTATCACTGCTCATTGTCTTGTGCTGCATTGTGGTGCTCAGCATACTACAGTACATTACTAATAGTCCAGTGCTGCATCTTGCTGCTCAGTGTCAGTTCTAGTATCCTCATCAGTGCTCACTATCACTGCTCATTACATTGTGGTGTTCTGTATACTACAGTAACATAGTAATATAGTAACATATAGTAACATAGTTTTTGAGGTTGAATAGAGGCAAATTGCCCATCGTGTTCAACCTGTTTTAAGTTGTGATGATTCTACATACTTGCTGAATAATGTTTTATGACTAGTTAACTACTATAACTCATATTACCCCCCTATTAACCATGTTGATATTTTAAGTATTATAACCTTGGATAGCTTTTTCATTCAGAAATGTATCCATTCCTTTTTTAAATCCAATTACAGAGTCCGCCATTACCACCTTCCCTGGCAGGGAATTCCACATCCTGATTGCCCTAACAGTGAAGATCATAGTATCTCACCTGGCAGGTAAGTAGGAGTTGGGCTAGAGCTGTGGAGGATTGCTGCTCGGGCACCCCCTGTCAAGTGAAGGAGATCCAACTGAGGCAGCACAAGGGAACTCTCGAAAGAAGAACAAGGCTAGAGGAAGATCTGAGACAAAGAAATCTGACTTTTACCAGAGCTGACCAGAGGAAAGCACAAACACAGTCCCCCACTACCACAAATAATGCAGTCGAGTTTCCCACATTTGGGGAAATCACAGGGGTCAGCATACCCAGAGTGCAATGAATGAACCTCACCCTGGGAGAACAATCTTCATGACCATGGTATCTCCTATGCAAAATAAGTATGATTTGGGATAGGGCTGGGGAGGGCCGCTGCTCAGGCACATCTCTGTCAAGTAAAGGAGATTCAACTGAGGCAACACAAGGGAACTCTCATCTGGGGACAACAACTGCAGGGAGAACACATATTTTCAGATGAACATGGGAGGGCAGAAGGCTGCCTAATACTGAAGCACCCCCAAACAACAAACCAAATGCAACTACTAGTGCAAGCATTCCTGGGGGAAGGCCTGCAGCAGATGGATTTGCATATGGTGATGTCATCCAAGCAGTGGGTCAAAGTTGGCTTCAACCCTCGTCTGCATATGAAAATAAAAATGGGGTGTGCAGGGCATGGCGGCCTTTTGCGGCGCTTGGATGACCCCTAGTTTGCATTAAACACCTCCACCTTCCTTCGGTGTGGGGCTCATGTTGGCTATGCCCCAGCCCCTGAAGCATTCAAGCTGATTTCTTGCAGCAGCTGGGCACTGTAACAGCTCCAGAGCTGCTCTGTAAAGCAAGTAAAAGGGTGTGGGCCCTGCAGCACTACCTGTAGTTTGCATTGTGCTTTGGAAGGCACAAAGTAAGCAGACGGGAGAAGTCAGGATAGTGCACAAGGGCATAGAAGGGAGCGGCTCAAGAAAAGAGAAGTGGAAACAGACAGCAAACTAGGCTGGAGAGAGACCTGAGACAAAGAGATCTGAATTATACGAGAGCCGACCAGAGGAAACACAAATTATGTAATCAAGTGTCCCACATTTGGGGAAATCGTAGGAGCAGCACACCCAGAGTGCATTGGGTGAGCCTTGCCCTGGGAGAAGCACCTTCCTGATCATAGTATCTCACCTGGCAGGTAAGTAGGAGTTGGGCTAGAGCTGGGGAGGGTCGCTGTTCGGGCACCCCCCTGTCAAGTGAAGGAGCTCCAACTGAGGCAGCACAAGGAAACTCTCGAAAAAAGAACAAGGCTAGAGGAAGATCTGAGACAAAGAAATCTGACTTTTACCAGAGCTGACCAGAGGAAAGCACAAACACAGTCCCCCACTACCACAAATAATGCAGTCGAGTTTCCCACATTTGGGGAAATCACAGGGGTCAGCATACCCAGAATGCAATGAATGAACCTCACCCTGGGAGAACAATCTTCATGACAATGGTATCTCCTATGCAAAATAAGTATGATTTGGGATAGGGCTGGGGAGGGCCGCTGCTCAGGCACATCTCTGTCAAGTAAAGGAGATTCAACTGAGGCAGCACAAGGGAACTCTCATCTGGGGACAACAAATGCAGGGAGAACACATATTTTCAGATGAACATGGGAGAGCAGAAGGCTGCCTAATACTGAAGCACCCCCAAACAACAAACCAAATGCAACAACTAGTACAAGCATTCCTGGGAAAAGGTCTGCAGAAGACGGATTTGCATACGGTGATGTCATCCAAGCAGTGGGCCAAAGTTGGCTGGAACCCTCATCTGCATATGAAAAGAGAAAAGGGGTATGCAGGGCATGGCGGCCTTTTGCGGCGCTTGGATGACCCTTAGTTCGCATTAAACACCTCCACCCTCCGTCGGTGTGGGGCTCATGTTGGCTATGCCCCAGCCCCTGAAGCATTCAAGCTGATTTCTTGCAGCAGCTGGGCACTGTAACAGCTCCAGAGCTGCTCTGAAAGGCAAGTAAAAGGGTGTGGGCCCTGCAGCACTACCTGTAGTTTGCATTGTGCGTTGGAAGGCACAAAGTAAGCAGACAGGAGAAGTCAGGAGAGTGCACAAGGGCATAGAAGGCAGCGGCTCAAGAAAAGAGAAGTGGAAACAGACAGCAAACTAGGCTGGAGAGAGACCTGAGACAAAGAGATCTGAATTATACGAGAGCCGACCAGGGGAAACACAAATTATGCAGTCAAGTTTCCCACATTTGGGGAAATCAGAGTGCAATGGGTGAGCCTTGCCCTGGGAGAAGCACCTTCATGATCATAGTATCTCACCTGGCAGGTAAGTAGGAGTTGGGCTAGAGCTGGGGAGGGTCGCTGCTCGGGCACCCCCCTGTCAAGTGAAAGAGATCCAACTGAGGCAGCACAAGGGAACTCTCGAAAGAAGAACAAGGCTAGAGGAAGATCTGAGACAAATAAATCTGACTTTTACCAGAGCTGACCAGAGGAAAGCACAAACACAGTCCCCCACTACCACAAATAATGCAGTCGAGTTTCCCACATTTGGGGAAATCACAGGGGTCAGCATACCCAGAATACAATGAATGAACCTCACCCTGGGAGAACAATCTTCATGACCATGGTATCTCCTATGCAAAATAAGTATGATTTGGGATAGGGCTGGGGAGGGCCGCTGCTCAGGCACATCTCTGTCAAGTAAAGGAGATTCAACTGAGGCAGCACAAGGGAACTCTCATCTGGGGACAACAACTGCAGGGAGAACACATATTTTCAGATGAACATGGGAGGGCAGAAGGCTGCTTAATACTGAAGCACCCCCAAACAACAAACCAAATGCAACAACTAGTGCAAGCATTCCTGGGGGAAGGCCTGCAGCAGATGGATTTGCATACGGTGATGTCATCCAAGCAGTGGGTCAAAGTTGGCTTCAACCCTCGTCTGCATATGAAAAGAGAAAAGGGGCGTGCAGGGCATGGCGGCCTTTTGCGGCGCTTGGATGACCCCTAGTTCACATTAAACACCTCCACCCTCCTTCGGTGTGGGGCTCATGTTGGCTATGCCCCAGCCCCTGAAGCATTCAAGCTGATTTCTTGCAGCAGCTGGGCACTGTAACAGCTCCAGAGCTGCTCTGTACGGCAAGTAAAAGGGTGTGGGCCCTGCAGCACTACCTGTAGTTTGCATTGTGCATTGGAAGGCACAAAGTAAGCAGACAGGAGGAGAAGTCAGGATAGTGCACAAGGGTATAAAAGGGAGGGGCTCATGAAAAAAAGAAGTGGAAACAGACAGCAAACTAGGCTGGAGAGAGACCTGAGACAAAGAGATCTGAATTATACGAGAGCTGACCAGGGGAAACACAAATTATGCAGTCAAGCTTCCCACATTTGGGGAAATCGCAGGGGCACCACACCCAGAGTGCAATGGGTGAGCCTTGCCCTGGGAGAAGCACCTTCATGATCAAAGTATCTCACCAGGCAGGTAAGTAGGAGTTGGGCTAGAGCTGAGGAGGGTCGCTGCTCTGGCACCCCCCTGTCAAGTGAAAGAGATCCAACTGAGGCAGCACAAGGGAACTCTCGAAAGAAGAACAAGGCTAGAGGAAGATCTGAGACAAATAAATCTGACTTTTACCAGAGCTGTCCAGAGGAAAGCACAAACACAGTCCCCCACTACCACAAATAATGCAGTCGAGTTTCCCACATTTGGGGAAATCACAGGGGTCAGCATACCCAGAATGCAATGAATGAACCTCACCCTGGGAGAACAATCTTCATGACCATGGTATCGCCTATGCAAAATAAGTATGATTTTGTATAGGGCTGGGGAGGGCCGCTGCTCAGGCACATCTCTGTCAAGTAAAGGAGATTCAACTGAGGCAGCACAAGGGAACTCTCATCTGGGGACAACAACTGCAGGGAGAACACATATTTCCAGATAAACATGGGAGGGCAGAAGGCTGCCTAATACTGAAGCACCCCCAAACAACAAACCAAATGCAACAACTAGTACAAGCATTCCTGGGGGAAGGCCTGCAGCAGATGGATTTGCATATGGTGATGTCATCCAAGCAGTGGGTCAAAGTTGGCTTCAACCCTCGTCTGCATATGAAAAGAGAAAAGGGGCGTGCAGGGCATGGCGGCCTTTTGCGGCGCTTGGATGACCCCTAGTTCGCATTAAACACCTCCACCCTCCTTTGGTGTGGGGCTCATGTTGGCTATGCCCCAGCCCCTGAAGCATTCAAGCTGATTTCTTGCAGCAGCTGGGCACTGTAACAGCTCCAGAGCTGCTCTGAACGGCAAGTAAAAGGGTGTGGGCCCTGCAGCACTACCTGTAGTTTGCATTGTGCATTGGAAGGCACAAAGTAAGCAGACGGGAGAAGTCAGGATAGTGCGCAAGGGCATAGAAGGGAGCGGCTCAAGAAAAGAGAAGTTGAAACAGACAGCAAACTAGGCTGGAGAGAGACCTGAGACAAAGAGATCTGAATTATATGAGAGCCGACCAGGGGAAACACAAATTATGCAGTCAAGTTTCCCACATTTGGGGAAATCGCAGGAGCAGCACACCCAGAGTGCAATGGGTGAGCCTTGCCCTGGGAGAAGCACCTACATGATCATAGTATCTCACCTGCCAGGTAAGTAGAAGTTGGGCTAGAGCTGGGGAGGGTCGCTGCTCGGGTACCCCCCTGTCAAGTGAAGGAGATCCAACTGAGGCAGCACAAGGGAACTCTCGAAAGAAGAACAAGGCTAGAGGAAGATCTGAGACAAATAAATCTGACTTTTACCAGAGCTGACCAGAGGAAAGCACAAACACAGTCCCCCACTACCACAAATAATGCAGTCGAGTTTCCCACATTTGGGGAAATCACAGGGGTCAGCATACCCAGAATGCAATGAATGAACCTCACCCTGGGAGAACAATCTTCATGACCATGGTATCTCCTATGCAAAATAAGTATGATTTGGGATAGGGCTGGGGAGGGCCGCTGCTCAGGCACATCTCTGTCAAGTAAAGGAGATTCAACTGAGGCAGCACAAGGGAACTCTCATCTGGGGACAACAACTGCAGGGAGAACACAAATTTTCAGATGAACATGGGAGGGCAGAAGGCTGCCTAATAATGAAGCACCCCCAAACAACAAACCAAATGCAACAACTAGTGCAAGCATTCCTGGGGGAAGGCCTGCAGCAGATGGATTTGCATACGGTGATGTCATCCAAGCAGTGGGTCAAACAACAAACCAAATGCAACAACTAGTGCAAGCATTCCTGGGGGAAGGCCTGCAGCAGATGGATTTGCATACGGTGATGTCATCCAAGCAGTGGGTCAAAGTTGGCTTCAACCCTCGTCTGCATATGAAAAGAGAAAAGAGGCGTGTAGGGCATGGCGGCCTTTTGCGGCGCTTGGATGACCCCTAGTTCGCATTAAACACCTCCACCCTCCTTCGGTGTGGGGCTCATGTTGGCTATGCCCCAGCCCCTGAAGCATTCAAGCTGATTTCTTGCAGCAGCTGGGCACTGTAACAGCTCCAGAGCTGCTCTGTACGGCAAGTAAAAGGGTGTGGGCCCTGCAGCACTACCTGTAGTTTGCATTGTGCATTGGAAGGCACAAAGTAAGCAGGCAAGGTCCAGAGAACAGTTAGAGGTCGGAGTAGCACTATCTCAAGTAGTACTACGACAGCACGGATGGATTCTAAATATTCCAAAATCGCAGCTGATTCCGACGACACGTCTGCTGTTCCTAGGGATGATTCTGGACACAGTACAGAAAAAGGTGTTTCTCCCGGAGGAGAAAGCCAAGGAGTTATCCGACATAGTCAGGAACCTCCTAAGACCAGGCCAAGTGTCAGTACAATGCACAATGGTCCTGGGAAAGATGGTGGCTTCTTACGAAGCGATTCCATTCGGCAGATTCCATGCAAGAACTTTTCAGTGGGATCTGCTGGACAAATGGTCCGGATCGCATCTTCAAATGCATCAGCGGATAACCCTGTCTCCAAGGACAAGGATGTCTCTCCTGTGGTGGTTACAGAGTGCTCATCTCCTAGAGGGCCGCAGATTCGGCATTCAGGATTGGGTCCTGGTGACCACGGATGCCAGCCTGAGAGGCTGGGGAGCAGTCACACAGGGAAGAAATTTCCTGGGCTTGTGGTCAAGCATGGAAACGTCACTTCACATAAATATCCTGGAACTAAGGGCCATTTACAATGCCCTAAGTCAGGCAAGACCTCTGCTTCAGGGTCAGCCGGTGTTGATCCAGTCGGACAACATCACGGCAGTCGCCCACGTAAACAGACAGGGCGGCACAAGAAGCAGGAGGGCAATGATGGAAGTGGCAAGGATTCTTCGCTGGGCGGAGAATCATGTGATAGCACTGTCAGCAGTGTTCATTCCGGGAGTGGACAACTGGGAAGCAGACTTCCTCAGCAGACACGATCTTCACCCGGGGGAGTGGGGACTTCACCCAGAAGTCTTCCACATGATTGTGAACCATTGGGAAAAACCAAAGGGTGGACATGATGGCGTCCCGCCTCAACAAAAAGCTGGACAGATATTGCGCCAGGTCAAGGGACCCTCAGGCAATAGCTGTGGACTCTCTGGTAACACCGTGGGTGTACCAGTCAGTGTATGTGTTCCCTCCTCTTCCTCTCATACCAAAAGTACTGAGAATCATAAGAAGGAGAGGAGTAAAGACTATACTCGTGGCTCCGGATTGGCCAAGAAGGACTTGGTACCCGGAAATTCAAGAGATGCTCACGGAAGACCCGTGGCCTCTACCTCTAAGAAAGGACCTGCTCCAGCAGGGACCATGTCTGTTCCAAGACTTACCGCGGCTGCGTTTGACGGCATGGCGGTTGAACGCCGGATCCTGAAGGAAAAAGGCATTCCGGATGAAGTCATCCCTACCCTGATCAAAGCCAGGAAGGATGTAACCATACAACATTATCACCGTATTTGGCGTAAATATGTTGCGTGGTGCGAGGCCAGGATGGCCCCTACAGAGGAATTTCAACTGGGTCGTTTCCTGCATTTCCTGCAAACAGGACTGTCTATGGGCCTCAAATTAGGGTCCATTAAGGTTCAAATTTCGGCCCTGTCAATATTCTTCCAAAAAGAACTGGCTTCTGTTCCTGAAGTTCAGACGTTTGTCAAGGGAGTACTGCATATACAGCCTCCTTTTGTGCCTCCAGTGGCACCTTGGGATCTCAATGTAGTTTTGGGATTCCTAAAATCACATTGGTTTGAACCACTCACCACTGTGGACTTAAAATATCTCACATGGAAAGTGGTAATGCTGTTAGCCCTGGCTTCAGCCAGGCGTGTCTCAGAATTGACCAAAACAAAAAACTGCAACAAACGAGCGCCTAATCATCAAAATAAAAAGTGAAAACCAATACGTGTTTCATAGAATTAAATAATCACAATTTTATGTTCCTGATAGTCTGCGCTTGCCGGAATACTATGTGTAGTATTGTGGTGATAGCATAGAAAAAGAACAAACGGCTGCGCTGAATATCAGGAACGAAACATGATGTACAGAGAGCCAACGTAAAAAATAACAATGTTTATTAATAAAACATATAAAAAGATTAATTGTCAAATAACCGGTGAAAAATATATACAAATATATATAAGAACAGTCACTAGACGTGAACTAGTGGTATATTGTAATGACTCAGCTTATTGGGGTGAAAAGTTCCGTGATTCACTTGTTAGATAGTTGATAAATACCAGGTGTGTTGGTAGGATCCTAATGAATAAAAAAGTCCCTCAGTTGAAATTGATATTCAATACCTTTCCAAAATGGGCTGGTAAGAGCCGAGCGTCCTCGGCTTCAATGTCCTGCAATGCCCATATACGCTGTGCAGCGGAAAGGAATGGACCGTCTCTCTCACAACCCGGTCGTGGCGGCGTGTGCGCTGAAGCCGCTGATGTCGGATGCTGTAGAAGGAGGGTGCAGCGGGGACCAAGGAACACCTGGAAGATTTCACCTGAGCTGAGTGTGGATAGGGGCGGGTCCTGACGCGTTTCGTCACGTTCACGTGACTTTCTCAAAGGTAGAATGTTCTTATATATATTTATATATATTTTTCACCGGTTATTTGACAATTAATCTTTTTATATGTTTTATTAATAAACATTGTTATTTTTTACGTTGGCTCTCTGTACATCGCGTCTCAGAATTGGCGGCTTTATCCTATAAAAGCCCTTACCTAATTTTTCATATGTGGTGCCTGCGGCTACTAGGGACTTGGAGGATTCCAAGTTGCTGGACGTAGTCAGGGCCCTGAAAATATATGTTTCCAGGACGGCTGGAGTCAGAAAATCTGATTCGCTGTTTATCCTGTATGCACCCAGCAAGCTGGGTGCTCCTGCTTCTAAGCAGACGATTGCTCGTTGGATTTGTAGTACAATTCAGCTTGCACATTCTGTGGCAGGCCTGCCACAGCCAAAATCTGTAAAAGCCCATTCCACACGGAAAGTGGGCTCATCTTGGGCGGCTGCCCGAGGGGTCTCGGCTTTACAACTTTGCCGAGCAGCTACTTGGTCAGGGGAAAACATGTTTGCTAAATTCTACAAATTTGATACCCTGGCTGAGGAGGACCTGGAGTTCTCTCATTCGGTGCTGCAGAGTCATCCGCACTCTCCCACCCGGTTGGGAGCTTTGGTATAATCCCCATGGTCCTTTCGGAGTCCCCAGCATCCACTAGGACGTTAGAGAAAATAAGAATTTACTTACCGATAATTCTATTTCTCATAGTCTGTAGTGGATGCTGGGCGCCCATCCCAAGTGCGGATTGTCTGCATTACTTGTACATAGTTATTGTTACAAAAATCGGGTTATTGTTGTTGTGAGCCATCTTTTCAGAGGCTCCTTCTGTTATCATGCTGTTAACTGGGTTCAGATCACAAGTTGTACGGTGTGATTGGTGTGGCTGGTATGAGTCTTACCCGGGATTCAAAATCCTTCCTTATTGTGTACGCTCGTCCGGGCACAGTATCCTAACTGAGGCTTGGAGGAGGGTCATAGGGGGAGGAGCCAGTGCACACCAGCTAGTCCTAAAGCTTTTACTTTGTGCCCAGTCTCCTGCGGAGCCGCTATTCCCCATGGTCCTTTCGGAGTCCCCAGCATCCACTACGGACTATGAGAAATAGAATTATCGGTAAGTAAATTCTTATTTTCTGGACTGTGTCCAGGATCATCCTTAGGAATAGAAGACGTGTCGTCGGAATCAGCTGCGATTTTGGAATATTAAGAATCCAACCGTGCTGCCGCAACACTACTTGAGATAGTGCTACCCCGACTACCAACTGTTCCCTGGATCTTGCCCTTATCCGGAGATCGTCCAAGTAAGGGATAATTAAAACTCCCTTCCTTCGAAGGAGTATCATCATTTCGGCCATTACTTTGGTAAAGACCCGGGGTGCCGTGGACAAACCAAACGGCAGCGTCTGAAACTGATAGTGACAGTTCTGTACCACAAACCTGAGGTACCCTTGGTGAGAAGGGTAATTTGGGACATGGAGATAAGCATCCTTGATGTCCAGAGACACCATATAATCCCCTTCTTCCCGGTTTGCCATCACCGCTCTGAGTGACTCCATCTTGAATTTGAACCTTTGTATGTAAGTGTTCAAGGATTTCAGATTTAAATTAGGTCTCACCGAGCCGTCCGGCTTCGGTACCACAAACAGCGTGGAATAATACCCCTTTCCCTGTTGTAGGAGGGGTACCTTGATTATCACCTGCTGGGAATACAGCTTGTGAATGGCTTCCCATACCGCCTCCCTGTCGGAGGGAGACGTCGGTAAAGCAGACTTTAGGAAAACGGCGAAGGGGAGACGTCTCGAATTCCAATTTGTACCCCTGAGATACCACCTGAAGGATCCAGGGGTCCACCTGTGAGTGAGCCCACTGCACGCTGAAATTTATGAGACGGGCCCCCACCGTTTCTGTTCCTGGGAACTGGCTGTTTGCTGCAGCCTTTTTCCTCTCCCTCTGCCACGGGGCAGAAATGAGGAGCCTTTTGCCCGCTTGCCCTTATGGGGCCCAAAGGACTGCGCCTGATAATACGGCGTCTTCTTATGTTGAGAGGCTACCTGGGGTAAAAATGTGGATTTCCCAGCCGTTGCCGTGGCCACCAGGTCTGTTAGACCTACCCCAAATAACTCCTCCCTTTTATAAGGCGATACTTCCATATGCCTTTTGGAATCAGCATCACCTGACCACTGTCTTGTCCATAACCCTCTTCTGGCAGAAATGGACAGCGCACTTACTCTTGATGCCAGTCGGCAAATATCCCTCTGTGCATCACGCATATATAGAAAGCATCTTTTAAATGCTCTATAGTCAGTAATATACTGTCCCTATCTAGGGTATCAATATTGTCAGTCAGGGAATCCGACCAAGCCATCCCAGCACTGCACATCCAGGCTGAGGCGATTGCTGGTCGCAGTATCACACCCGTGTGAGTGTATATACATTTTAGGATATTTTACTGCTTTCTGTCAGCAGGTTCCTTAAGGGCGGCCGTATCCGGGGACGGTAGTGCCACCTGTTTAGACAAGCGTGTGAGCGCTTTATTCACCCTAGGGGGTGTTTCCCAATGTGCCCTATCCTCTGGCGGGAAGGGGTATGATGCTAATAACTTTTTTAGGAATTAACAGTTTTTATCGGGGGAAACCCACGCATCATCACACACTTCATTTAATTCCTCAGATGCAGGAAAAACTACAGGCAGTTTTTTCTCACCCAACATAATACCCTTTTTAGTGGTACTGGTATTATCAGAAATGTGTAAAAACATTTTCCATAGCCTCAATCATGTAACGTGTGGCCCTACTGGAAGTCACATTCGTCTCTTAATCGTCGACACTGGAATCAGTATCCGTGTCGGCGTCTGTATCTGCCATCTGCGGTAACGGGCGTTTTAGAGCCCCTGATGGCTTTTGAGACACCTGGACAGGCACAGGCTGAGTAGCCGGCTGTCTCATGTCATCAATCTTTTGTAAAGAGCTGACACTGTCACGTAATTCCTTCCATAAGCTCAGCCACTCAGGTGTCGACTCCCTAGGGGGTGACAACTCCATTACAGGCAATTGCTCCGCCTCCACACCATTTTCCTCCTCATACATGTCGACACAATCGTACCGACACACACACACACAGGGAATGCTCTGATAGAGGACAGGACCCCACTAGCCCTTTGGGGAGACAGAGGGAGAGTATGCCAGCACACACCAGAGCGCTATATATATATATATATATATATATATACAGGGATAACCTTATATAAGTGTTTTTCCCCTTATAGCTGCTGTATTGTTATACTACGCCTAATTAGTGCCCCCCTCTCTTTTTTAACCCCTTTCTGTAGTGTAGTAACTGCAGGGGAGAGCCAGGGAGTTTCCCTCCAACGGAGCTGTGAGAGAAAATGGCGCCAGTGTGCTGAGGAGATAGGCTCCGCCCCCTTCTCGGCGGCCTTTTCTCCCGTTTTTCTGTGGAATCTGCCAGGGGTTAAAATTCATCCATATAGCCCTGGGGGCTATATGTGATGTATTTTCGCCAGCCAAGGTGTTTCTATTGCTGCTCAGGGTGCCCCCCCCTAGCGCCCTGCACCCTCAGTGACCGAAGTGTGAAGTGTGCTGAGGAGCAATGGCGCACAGCTGCAGTGCTGTGCGCTACCTTGGTGAAGACAGGATGTCTTCTGCCGCCGATTTTCCGGACCTCTTCTTGCTTCTGGCTCTGTAAGGGGGCCGGCGGCGCGGCTCTGGGACCGAGCTCCGAGGCTGGGCCTGTGTTCGGTCCCTCTGGAGCTAATGGTGTCCAGTAGCCTAAGAAGCCCAATCCACTCTGCACGCAGGTGAGTTCGCTTCTTCTCCCCTTAGTCCCTCGATGCAGTGAGCCTGTTGCCAGCAGGTCTCACTGAAAATAAAAAACCTAAAACTAAACTTTCACTAAGAAGCTCAGGAGAGCCCCTAGTGTGCACCCTTCTCGGCCGGGCACAAAAATCTAACTGAGGCTTGGAGGATTGTCATAGGGGGAGGAGCCAGTGCACACCAGGTAGTCCTAAAGCTTTACTTTTGTGCCCAGTATCCTGCGGAGCCGCTAATCCCCATGGTCCTTACGGAGTTCCCAGCATCCACTAGGACGTCAGAGAAACACTGATAGAGTACATTATATTTATGAATTAATTGCTTCCAGATTCTGCAGCAGCATCATCAGCACCACCAGTGTTACTCACAGTCACTTCACACTGACTGCTGCACAACACATCACTTAATTTCCGGGCCGCCCGCCACCTGGTGAAGAGACATGGGAGATGAAGGACCAGCAGTGCCACGTTGAGCGGAAGTATTGTGAATTAGTTACCCACACACTCCTTGTGACACCTGCTCCCCGTCTGCCCTCCCACCCGCCGCCTGCCGTCCGGAACCCGCACTGACAAGTAAGTCTCAGCAGAATGTGTCTGCCAGCAGCTCCCAGTCCCTCCTAGAGGAACACTGCCAGTGGTGTGGCGGCCGCGGCACACTAGGACTGAGAGACCGCAGCAGGAGGAAAGCACAGGTGGGCGGGAGGAGAGCATGGGCGGACATCACCACGTCACATTGCAAGGTGACGCCAGTCCCCCCAGTGAGGCCGCCGACGAATGCACTCAGCATAGTATTAGCAGCAGGCAGAGGGGGGTCGGGTGCAGCGGTGGTGGGAGGTACGGAAATGAGCTGCAGGCTAGGCTCCACCGATCACACAGTCAGCGATCACTGTGCTACAGCAAGCGTGGCGTGCAGCGGTGCTGGACATTAGGGAGTGCCTGTGCGCACCAGGCACCCCTTGTACGCACGCCTATGCGCTACCACCCCCCATATGCCACACTACATCACTATGCTACAGCCCTCCCATATGCTGCACTTCATAATTACACTATACCCCCCATACAACATACTACATCACCACACTACACTACTCACAATAAAATTAAAACATCCCAGTTCCTCATTCTTAATGAGCTCACGTGAGTTCTCTCCCCAACGGAGCTCCAGACCAAGTAACAATGAAGACACCAGCAGCGTGTAGGGGGCAGGCCTGGTCCACTTGTCAGGAGAGAGCAGTCACAGGAGGGTAAGAAGGGGGCGGGGCCTAGTCCTACAGACGGGAGAGAGCACAGACAGGAGAGAGCAAGGTACAGGGGTAGAAGGGGACGGAGCCTATTCTTACAGGCTTTCAAAATTCGACTTTAAAATTCGACATTTGACAAATTCGACTTTTCTGCAATGGTACAAATGCGGCAATTCGACAAAAGTATATTCAATTGAAGTTTGTAAATTCGACAACAGTGCTTTTAAACAGTAAATTCGTCATTTTCAATCCGCCACACTTTGCTGGCGGAATCTAATAAAAAAAATTTAAAAACATGTTTTTTTTTTGCAGTTTTTTTTTTTTGGTAATAGCATATCTATTTATATTAGAAGGGATTAGGTACTTGGTTTGTCTTTTTTGGAGGCACAAGTATTATTTATATATTTTTTAAAATATTATTTATTTTTTAAATGGAATGTGAAAAACCCGGAAAAAAAATTGCGTGGGTCCCCCCTCCAAAGCATAACCAGCCTCGGGCTCTTCGAGCCGGTCCTGGTTCTAAAAATCCGGGGGAAAAACGGACAGGGGATCCCCCGTATTTTTAAAACCAGCACCGGGCTCTGCGCCTGGTGCTGGTGCAAAAAATACGGGGGACAAAAAGAGTAGGGGTCCCCCGTATTTTTTACACCAGCATCGGGCTCCACTAGCTGGACAGATAATGCCACAGCCGGGGGTCACTTTTATACAGTGCCCTGCGGCCGTGGCATTAAATATCCAACTAGTCACCCCTGGCCGGGGTACCCTGGGGGAGTGGGGACCCCTTCAATCAAGGGGTCCCCCCCCCCAGCCACCTAAGGGCCAGGGGTGAAGCCCGAGGCTGTCCCCCCCATCCAAGGGCTGCGGATGGGAGGCTGATAGCCTTGAGAAAAGTTAAAGAATATTGTTTTTTCTAGTAGTACTACAAGTCCCAGCAAGCCTCCCCCGCAAGCTGGTACTTGGAGAACCACAAGTACCAGCATGCAGGAGAAAAACGGGCCCGCTGGTACCTGTAGTTCTACTGGGGAAAAAATACCCAAATAAAAACAGGACACAGACACCGTGAAAGTATAACTTTATTTCCCACCTGCCGACACACACATACTTACCTATGTTGACATGAAGCAGTCGGTCCTCTTCTCCAAGTAGAATCCACGGGTACCTGAAAATAAAAGATAATTATACTCACCTGATCCAGGTTCCAGATTAAATCCACGTACTTGGCAAAACAACAAACCGAACACCCGGACCAGACGGACTGAAAGGGGTCCCATGTTTACACATGGGATCCCTTTCCACGAATGCAGACATCCGAATCTCGCGAGAATCCGACAGCGGGATGATGACGTTCGTGCGCGCTCAGGCTAGCCGAGCAAGGCGGGAAGGTTCGAACCTGCCTCGGACCCGTGTAAAATGGGTGAAGTTCGGGGGGTTCGGATTCCGACGAACCGAACCCACTCATCACTAGTATGTACGTGAGTGTCAGGTGCCGTGCGCGTACATACGTGTCAGTGCCGTGCGTGTACGTACGTGTGTGTGTCAAGTGTCGTACGTGTACGTGTGTGTGTGTGTCAGGTGGCGCGTACCTACATGTGTGTATGTCAGGTGCTGTGCATGTGTGTACGTACAGGCGTGTGTCAGGTGCCGCGCGTGTACGTACGTGTGTGTGTGTGTGCCAGGAGCCGCGCGTGTACATGCGTGTGGGTGTCAGGAGCCGTGCGTATACGTACATACGTGTAGGTGTCAGGTGCCGTGCGTATACGTATATACGTGTGTGTGTCAGGAGCCGCGCGTGTTCGTACATGTGTGTGTGTGTGTGTCAGGAGCCACGCGTGTGTGTGTGTCAGGAGCCACGCGTGTTCGTACATGTGTGTCAGGTGCCGCACGTGTATGTGTGTGTGTGTGTTAAATTCCGTGTGTGTACGTACGTATGTGTGTGCCTGGAGCCGCGCGTGTACATACATGTGTGTGTGTGTCAGGTGCTGTACGTGTATGTGTGTGTCTCAGGTGCTGCACGTGTATATGTGTGTATTTCTGGTGCTGCATTTGTATGCGTCAGCTGCCACCTGGGTGTCAGGTGTTGAGCGTGTATGTGTTTGTGTCGCATCTGTATGTGTGTGACTGTCAGGTGCTGCACGTGTATGTGTGTGTCAGGTGCTGCATGTATATATGTGTGTGTTAGGTGCTGTTCATGTATGTGGGAGTGGCAGGTGCTACATGTGTATATATGTGTGAGTGGCAGGTGCTGCGTGTGTATACGAGTGTGTGTGAGGTGCTGCGAGTGTATGTGTGTGTTAGGTGCTCTGAGTGTATATGATTGTGTGTCAGGTGCTGTGCGTGTGTGCGTTAAATGCCACATGTATGTATGTGTGTCAGGTGCTGCGTGTGTGTGTGGGTGTGTCAGGTGCTGCATGTCTGTGTGTGTGGGTGTGTCAGGTGCTGCATGTGTGTGTGTGTGTGTGTGTCTGTCAGGTGCTGCATGTGTGTGTCAGGTGCTGCATGTCTGCGTGTGTGTGTCAGGCGCTGCATGTCTGTGTCAGGTGCTGCGTGTGTGTGTGTCAGGTGCTGTGTGTGTGTGTGTGTCAGGTGCTGCGTATGTGTGTGTGTGTCAGGTGCTGCGTGTCTGTGTCAGGTGCTGCGTGTCTGCGTGTGTGTGTCAGGTGCTGCGTGTCTGCGTGTGTGTGTCAGGTGCTGCATGTCTGCGTGTGTGTGTCAGGTGCTGCGTGTGTGTGTGTGTGTGTGTGTCAGGTGCTGCGTGTCTGCGTGTGTGTGTCAGGTGCTGCGTGTCTGTGTGTGTGTGTCAGGCGCTGCATGTCTGTGTGTCAGGTGCTGCGTGTGTGTGTGTGTGTGTGTGTCAGGTGCTGTGTGTGTGTGTCAGGTGCTGCGTGCCGTGTGCGTGTGTCAGGTGCGTGAGTGTGCGTGTGTCAGGTGCGTGAGTGTGTGTGTGTCAGGTGCGTGAGTGTGTGTGTGTGTGTCAGGTGCGTGAGTGTGTGTGTCAGGTGCGTGAGTGTGTGTGTGTCAGGCGCTGCGTGTCTGTGTGTGTCAGGCGCTGCGTGTCTGTGTGTGTCAGGCGCTGCGTGTGAGTGTGTGCGTGTGTGTCAGGTCCGTGTGAGTGTCAGGTGCTGCGTCTGTGTGTGTGTGTCAGGTGCTGCGTGTGTGCGTGTGTGTCAGGCGCTGCGTGTGCGTGTGTCAGGCGCTGCAGGGAGGGCGGGGGGGGGGGACACACAGCAGGGAGGGCGGGGGGAGAACGGACACACAGCAGAGAGGAGGAGGGGGGGTCGACAGACACAGCGGGAGGAGGGGGGGTGGCCTGACACAGCGGGAGGAGGGGGGGTGGCCGGACACAGCGGGAGGAGGGGGGGGTGGCCGGACACAGCGGGAGGGGGAGGGTGGCCGGACACAGCGGGAGGGGGGGTGGACGGACACAGCGGGAGGGGGGGTGGCCGGACACAGCGGGAGGGGGGGGTGGCCGGACACAGCAGGAGGAGGGGAGGGTGGCCGGACACAGCGGGAGGAGGGGAGGGTGGCCGGACACAGCGGGAGGGGGGGGTGGCCAGACACAGCGGGAGTGGGGGGGGGGGTGGCCGGTCACAGCGGGAGGGGGGGGTGGCCGGACACAGCGGGAGGGGGGGGGTGGACGGACACAGCGAGAGGGGGGGGGTGGCCGGACACAGCGGGAGGGGGGGGTGGCCGGACACAGCGGGAGGAGGGGAGGGTGGCCGGACACACAGCAGGGAGGGCACGGGGGGGAACACACTGCAGGGAGGAGGGGGGGACACACAGCAGGGAGGGCAAGGGGGGGGGCGACGGACACACAGCAGGGGGGGGAGACGGACACACAGCAGGGAGGGCGAGAGGGGGAAGGGGGGGTGACTGGTGACCATAGAGACCTTGATAAATACCGCATACTGCAGGTAGGGAGGGCCGGACACAGCGGGAGGAGGAGGAGGGAGGAGTGGCCGGACACAGCTGCCCGAGACGCCTCCTACTGCCAGCCGCACCACAGACGCGGGGAGGAGACGCAGGCAGCCACCAGGGAAGGTCCGGCGGGCGGCCGGGCACACAGCGGGCAAGCGGGCGGGCGAGCGGGCGAGCGGGCGGGCGGGCGGGAGGGGAGGGTGGCCGGGCGGGCGGGAAGGGAGGGTGGCCGGACACGCGGGGGAGAAGTGGAAGCTGGGTACACAGCGGTGGGCTGCCTGACAGAACTCACCCAGTGCTACGCAGCTCCGGCGATCTCCTCCCGCTTCATGGACCTCAATGAACTCACACGCCGGGAACCGCTGGCTGTCCTCCTGCAGCTCCACGTGACTCCTTCCCGCTCTGTCTCCTCGTGCCCAACTGCCAGAGCTACTCTCTGTACACCCCCTGCTGGCGGTCACTGCGCAGGCGCAACAAATTGAAATGCCCTATCTCTATAATGGGGCATATTTCTCTTAATTAAAAAAACCCTATAACTTTCTGAAAAACCACAACCCCAAAAGGCACTACACTGGGGCATACTCTATCTAGTAAAACAAACCCCAAGTCTTAATTCGTCCTCTATCCTGAGTTATGCCTTCCCAAAAAAATCTTCATTCACTCTATAGGAAAACGTTGTCAAAAAGCCACAGAGGGAGTGGCAGAAAAAAACTGACAGTTGGAACTTTAGCTTACTCCCAATTCCTCATTTTTTATTATTTTGCCCTGAAATTTGGCCTGCAGCAGCGGGTGACGATTCTACGCGTCCATGCCAAATTTCAGCTCAGTACGTCCTATCAGTTTTGAGGTGTAGCCCCTCAAACACCATGCCCCCATCTCAGAAGTTCCCTATGGGAGAATTCCGTTTGTTCGATTCAGCCTTAATATAAGGGCACGACCGTGCCCTTATAATTGACAGTATTGTTTTCTTTCAAAAATCCACTTAATTTTCTTTACCCGATTATTAAAATGGTAATTGACAAAAACAAACTACATTGTCACCAGAAGAGCAATACAAAATGTACTAGTGATATATTAAAATCATCTTTCCAGCTTGAATTTCAATGATGCATTGGCGCAACGATTTTGTGAGAAACATCTTCACCCTTAAATAAAGATTTTCTTAATTCCTTACCTGTGTGCTAATTAGATATCACCTTGTTTTCACATTAAACAGACTTCCACATGAGAAAACAGCAAAGATGCAGTGGCGTTAATGTTTCCTGGTGTCAACCTGTATTATTTCCGTAGACATTGAAATGAGGATGCATCTTGCTGCCTTTCCAATGAAGCAAGTTTAATTTAGTAATAGGTGAAAAACCATCCCTACAAAGATGTTAATCAGATACTTGGCTTTGTGGACACTTTTCAGAGAACAAATTAGTTAGCATAAAAATAAAGCCAGAAAATGAAGAGCTGTTTAATCACTCAATTGGATTTTTCTGCCAGCATTTTTCTTTTTCTCTGCAACCCACTGCTAAATTGTGCTTCCTAGCTGTTTTTTTATAAAATCACTGAATCAAATCTAACTCTGATTACATCAGAGAAGGCCAGGTACCCTACACCATAAGAGGGGGTTTGCAATTTTGACTTGTCTACTTAAATATCACCAAAATCTGATCACAAGGTCAATTACGTCCCTGGGTGGGATTGAACCACCAACCTTTTGATTAATAGCTGAACACACTAACCGATTGCGCCACAGAGACACTTTGCAAAAAGTATATACTGACAAAGACTAATAAGCATTCATCTAGAACGTTTCCTAGAAAAACTTTAAAAAGTCAATAATCTGGAGAGTGTTTGTAAGATGTTTCTTCCAGCAACCAATGAAGAAACACATTGGTACTTTCGCATGATGAGTGAGTGCTTCAGGATCTCTTGCACTTACATGTGCAGCAGAGTACTGCAATGGAAGCATGCTGGGTCCATAACCCAGAGGTAGGCAGATTGAAACTATCCTTTGCTATATGCATTTTTTTGTTGTTCATTAAAGTAATCCAAAACTGGGATTGATATTTTAGCTTTTATTTTTACTTAAAGTACAATAACTTTTACCATTTTAATTTGTTTTAATAGTATATTGACAGTATTGTTTTCTTTCAAAAATCCACTTAATTTTCTTTACCCTATTATTAAAATGGTAATTGACAAAAACAAACTACATTGTCACCAGAAGGGCAATACAAAATGTACAAGTGATATATTAAAATCATCTTTCCAGCTTGAATTTCAATGATGCATTGGGGCAACGATTTTGTGAGAAACATCTTCACCCTTAAATAAAGATTTTCTTAATTCCTTACCTGTGTGCTAATTAGATATCACCTTGTTTTCACATTAAACAGACTTCCACATGAGAAAGCAGCAAGGATGCAGTGGCGTTAATGTTTCCTGGTGTCAACCTGTATTATTTCAGTAGATATTGAAATGAGGATGCATCTTGCTGCCTTTCCAATGAAGCAAGTTTAATTTAGTAATAGGTGAAAAACCATCCCTACAAATATGTTAATCAGATACTTGGCTTTGTGGACACTTTTCAGAGAACAAATTAGTTAGCATAAAAATAAAGCCAGAAAATGAAGAGCTGTTTAATCACTCAATTGGATTTTTCTGCCAGCATTTTTCTTTTTCTCTGCAACCCACTGCTAAATTGTGCTTCCTAGCTGTTTTTATAAAATCACTGAATCAAATCTAACTCTGATTACATCAGAGAAGGCCGGGTACCCTACACCATAACAGGGGGTTTGAAATTTTGACTTGTCTACTTAAAGATCACCAAAATCTGATAACAAGGTCAATTAAGTCCCTGGGTGGGATTGAACCACCAACCTTTTGGTTAATAGCCTTACACACTAACTGATTGCGCCACCACGACACTTTGCAAAAGTACATACTGACAAAGGCTAATAAGCATTCATCTAGAACGATTCCTAGAAACATTTTAAAAAGTCAATAATGTGGAGAGTTTTTGTATGATGTTTCTTCCATCAACCAATGAAGAAACACATTGGTACTTTCCCATGATGAGTGAGTGCTTCAGGATCTCTTGCACTTACATGTGCAGCAGAGTACTGTAATGGAAGCATGCTGGGTCCATAACCCAGAGGTAGGCAGATTGAAACTATCCTCTGCTATATGCATTTTTTTTTTGTTAATTAAAGTAATCCAAAACTGGGATTGATATTTTTGCTCTTTTATTTTTACTTAAAGTACAATAACTTTTACCATTTTAATTTGTTTTAATAGTATATTGACAGTATTGTTTTCTTTCAAAAATCCAATTAATTTTCTTTACCCGATTATTAAAATGGTAATTGACAAAAGCAAACTACATTGTCACCAGAAGAGCAATACAAAATGTACAAGTGATATATTAAAATCATCTTTCCAGCTTGAATTTCAATGATGCATTGGGGCAACGATTTTGTGAGAAACATCTTCACCCTTAAATAAAGATTTTCTTAATTCCTTACCTGTGTGCTAATTAGATATCACCTTGTTTTCACATTAAACAGACTTCCACATGAGAAAGCAGCAAGGATGCAGTGGCGTTAATGTTTCCTGGTGTCAACCTGTATTATTTCAGTAGATATTGAAATGAGGATGCATCTTGCTGCCTTTCCAATGAAGCAAGTTTAATTTAGTAATAGGTGAAAAACCATCCCTACAAAGATGTTAATCAGATACTTGGCTTTGTGGACACTTTTCAGAGAACAAATTTGTTAGCATAAAAATAAAGCCAGAAAATGAAGAGCTGTTTAATCAGTCAATTGGATTTTTTTGCCAGCATATTTCTTTTTCTCTGCAACCCACTGCTAAATTGTGCTTCCTAGCTGTTTTTATAAAATCACTGAATCAAATCTAACTCTGATTACATCAGAGAAGGCCAGGTACCCTACACCATAACAGGGGTTTTCGAAATTTTGACTTGTCTACTTAAAGATCACCAAAATCTGATAACAAGGTCAATTAAGTCCCTGGGTGGGATTGAACCACCAACCTTTTGGTTAATAGCCTTACACACTAACTGATTGCGCCACCGCGACACTTTGCAAAAGTACATACTGACAAAGGCTAATAAGCATTCATCTAGAACGATTCCTAGAAACATTTTAAAAAGTCAATAATGTGGAGAGTTTTTGTATGATGTTTCTTCCATCAACCAATGAAGAAACACATTGGTACTTTCCCATGATAAGTGAGTGCTTCAGGATCTCTTGCACTTACATGTGCAGCAGAGTACTGTAATGGAAGCATGCTGGGTCCATAACCCAGAGGTAGGCAGATTGAAACTATCCTCTGCTATATGCATTTTTTTTTGTTAATTAAAGTAATCCAAAACTGGGATTGATATTTTTGCTCTTTTATTTTTACTTAAAGTACAATAACTTTTACCATTTTAATTTGTTTTAATAGTATATTGACAGTATTGTTTTCTTTCAAAAATCCAATTAATTTTCTTTACCCGATTATTAAAATGGTAATTGACAAAAGCAAACTACATTGTCACCAGAAGAGCAATACAAAATGTACAAGTGATATATTAAAATCATCTTTCCAGCTTGAATTTCAATGATGCATTGGGGCAACGATTTTGTGAGAAACATCTTCACCCTTAAATAAAGATTTTCTTAATTCCTTACCTGTGTGCTAATTAGATATCACCTTGTTTTCACATTAAACAGACTTCCACATGAGAAAGCAGCAAGGATGCAGTGGCGTTAATGTTTCCTGGTGTCAACCTGTATTATTTCAGTAGATATTGAAATGAGGATGCATCTTGCTGCCTTTCCAATGAAGCAAGTTTAATTTAGTAATAGGTGAAAAACCATCCCTACAAAGATGTTAATCAGATACTTGGCTTTGTGGACACTTTTCAGAGAACAAATTTGTTAGCATAAAAATAAAGCCAGAAAATGAAGAGCTGTTTAATCAGTCAATTGGATTTTTTTGCCAGCATATTTCTTTTTCTCTGCAACCCACTGCTAAATTGTGCTTCCTAGCTGTTTTTATAAAATCACTGAATCAAATCTAACTCTGATTACATCAGAGAAGGCCAGGTACCCTACACCATAACAGGGGTTTTCGAAATTTTGACTTGTCTACTTAAATATCACCAAAATCTGATCACAAGGTCAATTACATCCCTGGGTGGGATTGAACCACCAACCTTTTGATTAATAGCTGAACACACTAACCGATTGCGCCACAGAGACACTTTGCAAAAAGTACATACTGACAAAGACTAATAAGCATTCATCTAGAACGTTTCCTAGAAAAACTTTAAAAAGTCAATAATCTGGAGAGTTTTTGTAAGATGTTTCTTCCAGCAACCAATGAAGAAACACATTGGTACTTTCGCATGATGAGTGAGTGCTTCAGGATCTCTTGCACTTACATGTGCAGCAGAGTACTGCACTGGAAGCATGCTGGGCCCATAACCCAGAGGTAGGCAGATTGAAACTATCCTTTGCTATATGCATTTTTTTTTTTGTTCATTAAAGTAATCCAAAACTGGGATTGATATTTTAGCTTTTATTTTTACTTAAAGTACAATAACTTTTACCATTTTAATTTTTTTTAATAGTATATTGACAGTATTGTTTTCTTTCAAAAATCCAATTAATTTTCTTTACCCGATTATTAAAATGGTAATTGACAAAAACAAACTACATTGTCACCAGAAGAGCAATACAAAATGTACAAGTGATATATTAAAATCATCTTTCCAGCTTGAATTTCAATGATGCATTGGGGCAACGATTTTGTGAGAAACATCTTCACCCTTAAATAAATATTTTCTTAATTCCTTACCTGTGTGCTAATTAGATATCACCTTGTTTTCACAGTAAACAGACTTCCACATGAGAAAGCAGCAAGGATGCAGTGGCGTTAATGTTTCCTGGTGTCAACCTGTATTATTTCAGTAGATATTGAAATGAGGATGCATCTTGCTGCCTTTCCAATGAAGCAAGTTTAATTTAGTAATAGGTGAAAAACCATCCCTACAAATATGTTAATCAGATACTTGGCTTTGTGGACACTTTTCAGAGAACAAATTAGTTAGCATAAAAATAAAGCCAGAAAATGAAGAGCTGTTTAATCACTCAATTGGATTTTTCTGCCAGCATTTTTCTTTTTCTCTGCAACCCACTGCTAAATTGTGCTTCCTAGCTGTTTTTATAAAATCACTGAATCAAATCTAACTCTGATTACATCAGAGAAGGCCAGGTACCCTACACCATAACAGGGGGTTTGAAATTTTGACTTGTCTACTTAAAGATCACCAAAATCTGATAACAAGGTCAATTAAGTCCCTGGGTGGGATTGAACCACCAACCTTTTGGTTAATAGCCTTACACACTAACTGATTGCGCCACCGCGACACTTTGCCAAAGTACATACTGACAAAGGCTAATAAGCATTCATCTAGAACGATTCCTAGAAACATTTTAAAAAGTCAATAATGTGGAGAGTTTTTGTATGATGTTTCTTCCATCAACCAATGAAGAAACACATTGGTACTTTCCCATGATGAGTGAGTGCTTCAGGATCTCTTGCACTTACATGTGCAGCAGAGTACTGTAATGGAAGCATGCTGGGTCCATAACCCAGAGGTAGGCAGATTGAAACTATCCTCTGCTATATGCATTTTTTTTTTGTTAATTAAAGTAATCCAAAACTGGGATTGATATTTTTGCTCTTTTATTTTTACTTAAAGTACAATAACTTTTACCATTTTAATTTGTTTTAATAGTATATTGACAGTATTGTTTTCTTTCAAAAATCCAATTAATTTTCTTTACCCGATTATTAAAATGGTAATTGACAAAAGCAAACTACATTGTCACCAGAAGAGCAATACAAAATGTACAAGTGATATATTAAAATCATCTTTCCAGCTTGAATTTCAATGATGCATTGGGGCAACGATTTTGTGAGAAACATCTTCACCCTTAAATAAAGATTTTCTTAATTCCTTACCTGTGTGCTAATTAGATATCACCTTGTTTTCACATTAAACAGACTTCCACATGAGAAAGCAGCAAGGATGCAGTGGCGTTAATGTTTCCTGGTGTCAACCTGTATTATTTCAGTAGATATTGAAATGAGGATGCATCTTGCTGCCTTTCCAATGAAGCAAGTTTAATTTAGTAATAGGTGAAAAACCATCCCTACAAAGATGTTAATCAGATACTTGGCTTTGTGGACACTTTTCAGAGAACAAATTTGTTAGCATAAAAATAAAGCCAGAAAATGAAGAGCTGTTTAATCAGTCAATTGGATTTTTTTGCCAGCATATTTCTTTTTCTCTGCAACCCACTGCTAAATTGTGCTTCCTAGCTGTTTTTATAAAATCACTGAATCAAATCTAACTCTGATTACATCAGAGAAGGCCAGGTACCCTACACCATAAGAGGGGGTTTGCAATTTTGACTTGTCTACTTAAATATCACCAAAATCTGATCACAAGGTCAATTACGTCCCTGGGTGGGATTGAACCACCAACCTTTTGACTGATAGCTGAACACACTAACCGATTGCGCCACAGAGACACTTTGCAAAAAGTCCATACTGACAAAAACTAATAAGCATTCATCTAGAACGTTTCCTAGAAAAACTTTAAAAAGTCAATAATCTGGAGAGTTTTTGTAAGATGTTTCTTCCAGCAACCAATGAAGAAACACATTGGTACTTTCCCATGATGAGTGAGTGCTTCAGGATCTCTTGCACTTACATGTGCAGCAGAGTACTGTAATGGAAGCATGCTGGGTCCATAACCCAGAGGTAGGCAGATTGAAACTATCCTCTGCTATATGCATTTTTTTTTTGTTAATTAAAGTAATCCAAAACTGGGATTGATATTTTTGCTCTTTTATTTTTACTTAAAGTACAATAACTTTTACCATTTTAATTTGTTTTAATAGTATATTGACAGTATTGTTTTCTTTCAAAAATCCAATTAATTTTCTTTACCCGATTATTAAAATGGTAATTGACAAAAGCAAACTACATTGTCACCAGAAGAGCAATACAAAATGTACAAGTGATATATTAAAATCATCTTTCCAGCTTGAATTTCAATGATGCATTGGGGCAACGATTTTGTGAGAAACATCTTCACCCTTAAATAAAGATTTTCTTAATTCCTTACCTGTGTGCTAATTAGATATCACCTTGTTTTCACATTAAACAGACTTCCACATGAGAAAGCAGCAAGGATGCAGTGGCGTTAATGTTTCCTGGTGTCAACCTGTATTATTTCAGTAGATATTGAAATGAGGATGCATCTTGCTGCCTTTCCAATGAAGCAAGTTTAATTTAGTAATAGGTGAAAAACCATCCCTACAAAGATGTTAATCAGATACTTGGCTTTGTGGACACTTTTCAGAGAACAAATTTGTTAGCATAAAAATAAAGCCAGAAAATGAAGAGCTGTTTAATCAGTCAATTGGATTTTTTTGCCAGCATATTTCTTTTTCTCTGCAACCCACTGCTAAATTGTGCTTCCTAGCTGTTTTTATAAAATCACTGAATCAAATCTAACTCTGATTACATCAGAGAAGGCCAGGTACCCTACACCATAACAGGGGTTTTCGAAATTTTGACTTGTCTACTTAAATATCACCAAAATCTGATCACAAGGTCAATTACGTCCCTGGGTGGGATTGAACCACCAACCTTTTGATTAATAGCTGAACACACTAACCGATTGCGCCACAGAGACACTTTGCAAAAAGTACATACTGACAAAGACTAATAAGCATTCATCTAGAACGTTTCCTAGAAAAACTTTAAAAAGTCAATAATCTGGAGAGTTTTTGTAAGATGTTTCTTCCAGCAACCAATGAAGAAACACATTGGTACTTTCGCATGATGAGTGAGTGCTTCAGGATCTCTTGCACTTACATGTGCAGCAGAGTACTGCACTGGAAGCATGCTGGGCCCATAACCCAGAGGTAGGCAGATTGAAACTATCCTTTGCTATATGCATTTTTTTTTTGTTCATTAATGTAATCCAAAACTGGGATTGATATTTTAGCTTTTATTTTTACTTAAAGTACAATAACTTTTACCATTTTAATTTTTTCTAATAGTATATTGACAGTATTGTTTTCTTTCAAAAATCCAATTAATTTTCTTTACCCGATTATTAAAATGGTAATTGACAAAAACAAACTACATTGTCACCAGAAGAGCAATACAAAATGTACAAGTGATATATTAAAATCATCTTTCCAGCTTGAATTTCAATGATGCATTGGGGCAACGATTTTGTGAGAAACATCTTCACCCTTAAATAAAGATTTTCTTAATTCCTTACCTGTGTGCTAATTAGATATCACCTTGTTTTCACATTAAACAGACTTCCACATGAGAAAGCAGCAAGGATGCAGTGGCGTTAATGTTTCCTGGTGTCAACCTGTATTATTTCAGTAGATATTGAAATGAGGATGCATCTTGCTGCCTTTCCAATGAAGCAAGTTTAATTTAGTAATAGGTGAAAAACCATCACTACAAATATGTTAATCAGATACTTGGCTTTGTGGACACTTTTCAGAGAACAAATTAGTTAGCATAAAAATAAAGCCAGAAAATGAAGAGCTGTTTAATCATTCAATTGGATTTTTCTGCCAGCATATTTCTTTTTCTCTGCAACCCACTGCTAAATTGTGCTTCCTAGCTGTTTTTATAAAATCACTGAATCAAATCTAACTCTGATTACATCAGAGAAGGCCAGGTACCCTACACCATAAGAGGGGGTTTGCAATTTTGACTTGTCTACTTAAATATCACCAAAATCTGATCACAAGGTCAATTACGTCCCTGGGTGGGATTGAACCACCAACCTTTTGATTAATAGCTGAACACACTAACCGATTGCGCCACAGAGACACTTTGCAAAAAGTACATACTGACAAAGACTAATAAGCATTCATCTAGAACGTTTCCTAGAAAAACTTTAAAAAGTCAATAATCTGGAGAGTTTTTGTAAGATGTTTCTTCCAGCAACCAATGAAGAAACACATTGGTACTTTCGCATGATGAGTGAGTGCTTCAGGATCTCTTGCACTTACATGTGCAGCAGAGTACTGCACTGGAAGCATGCTGGGCCCATAACCCAGAGGTAGGCAGATTGAAACTATCCTTTGCTATATGCATTTTTTTTTTGTTCATTAAAGTAATCCAAAACTGGGATTGATATTTTAGCTTTTATTTTTACTTAAAGTACAATAACTTTTACCATTTTAATTTGTTTTAATAGTATATTGACAGTATTGTTTTCTTTCAAAAATCCAATTAATTTTCTTTACCCGATTATTAAAATGGTAATTGACAAAAACAAACTACATTGTCACCAGAAGAGCAATACAAAATGTACAAGTGATATATTAAAATCATCTTTCCAGCTTGAATTTCAATGATGCATTGGGGCAACGATTTTGTGAGAAACATCTTCACCCTTAAATAAAGATTTTCTTAATTCCTTACCTGTGTGCTAATTAGATATCACCTTGTTTTCACATTAAACAGACTTCCACATGAGAAAGCAGCAAGGATGCAGTGGCGTTAATGTTTCCTGGTGTCAACCTGTATTATTTCAGTAGATATTGAAATGAGGATGCATCTTGATGCCTTTCCAATGAAGCAAGTTTAATTTAGTAATAGGTGAAAAACCATCACTACAAATATGTTAATCAGATACTTGGCTTTGTGGACACTTTTCAGAGAACAAATTAGTTAGCATAAAAATAAAGCCAGAAAATGAAGAGCTGTTTAATCACTCAATTGGATTTTTCTGCCAGCATATTTCTTTTTCTCTGCAACCCACTGCTAAATTGTGCTTCCTAGCTGTTTTTATAAAATCACTGAATCAAATCTAACTCTGATTACATCAGAGAAGGCCAGGTACCCTACACCATAACAGGGGGTTTGAAATTTTGACTTGTCTACTTAAAGATCACCAAAATCTGATAACAAGGTCAATTAAGTCCCTGGGTGGGATTGAACCACCAACCTTTTGGTTAATAGCCTTACACACTAACTGATTGCGCCACAGCGACACTTTGCAAAACTATATACTGACAAAGGCTAATAAGCATTCATCTAGAACGATTCCTAGAAACATTTTAAAAAGTCAATAATGTGGAGAGTTTTTGTAAGATGTTTCTTCCATCAACCAATGAAGAAACACATTGGTACTTTCCCATGATGAGTGAGTGCTTCAGGATCTCTTGCACTTACATGTGCAGCAGAGTACTGTAATGGAAGCATGCTGGGTCCATAACCCAGAGGTAGGCAGATTGAAACTATCCTCTGCTATATGCATTTTTTTTGTTAATCAAAGTAATCCAAAACTGGGATTGATATTTTTGCTCTTTTATTTTTACTTAAAGTACAATAACTTTTACCATTTTAATTTGTTTTAATAGTATATTGACAGTATTGTTTTCTTTCAAAAATCCAATTAATTTTCTTTACCCGATTATTAAAATGGTAATTGACAAAAACAAACTACATTGTCACCAGAAGAGCAATACAAAATGTACAAGTGATATATTAAAATCATCTTTCCAGCTTGAATTTCAATGATGCATTGGGGCAACGATTTTGTGAGAAACATCTTCACCCTTAAATAAAGATTTTCTTAATTCCTTACCTGTGTGCTAATTAGATATCACCTTGTTTTCACATTAAACAGACTTCCACATGAGAAAGCAGCAAGGATGCAGTGGCGTTAATGTTTCCTGGTGTCAACCTGTATTATTTCAGTAGATATTGAAATAAGGATGCATCTTGCTGCCTTTCCAATGAAGCAAGTTTAATTTAGTAATAGGTGAAAAACCATCCCTACAAAGATGTTAATCAGATACTTGGCTTTGTGGACACTTTTCAGAGAACAAATTTGTTAGCATAAAAATAAAGCCAGAAAATGAAGAGCTGTTTAATCAGTCAATTGGATTTTTTTGCCAGCATATTTCTTTTTCTCTGCAACCCACTGCTAAATTGTGCTTCCTAGCTGTTTTTATAAAATCACTGAATCAAATCTAACTCTGATTACATCAGAGAAGGCCAGGTACCCTACACCATAACAGGGGTTTTCGAAATTTTGACTTGTCTACTTAAATATCACCAAAATCTGATCACAAGGTCAATTACGTCCCTGGGTGGGATTGAACCACCAACCTTTTGATTAATAGCTGAACACACTAACCGATTGCGCCACAGAGACACTTTGCAAAAAGTACATACTGACAAAGACTAATAAGCATTCATCTAGAACGTTTCCTAGAAAAACTTTAAAAAGTCAATAATCTGGAGAGTTTTTGTAAGATGTTTCTTCCAGCAACCAATGAAGAAACACATTGGTACTTTCGCATGATGAGTGAGTGCTTCAGGATCTCTTGCACTTACATGTGCAGCAGAGTACTGCACTGGAAGCATGCTGGGCCCATAACCCAGAGGTAGGCAGATTGAAACTATCCTTTGCTATATGCATTTTTTTTTGTTCATTAAAGTAATCCAAAACTGGGATTGATATTTTAGCTTTTATTTTTACTTAAAGTACAATAACTTTTACCATTTTAATTTTTTCTAATAGTATATTGACAGTATTGTTTTCTTTCAAAAATCCAATTAATTTTCTTTACCCGATTATTAAAATGGTAATTGACAAAAACAAACTACATTGTCACCAGAAGAGCAATACAAAATGTACAAGTGATATATTAAAATCATCTTTCCAGCTTGAATTTCAATGATGCATTGGGGCAACGATTTTGTGAGAAACATCTTCACCCTTAAATAAAGATTTTCTTAATTCCTTACCTGTGTGCTAATTAGATATCACCTTGTTTTCACATTAAACAGACTTCCACATGAGAAAGCAGCAAGGATGCAGTGGCGTTAATGTTTCCTGGTGTCAACCTGTATTATTTCAGTAGATATTGAAATGAGGATGCATCTTGCTGCCTTTCCAATGAAGCAAGTTTAATTTAGTAATAGGTGAAAAACCATCACTACAAATATGTTAATCAGATACTTGGCTTTGTGGACACTTTTCAGAGAACAAATTAGTTAGCATAAAAATAAAGCCAGAAAATGAAGAGCTGTTTAATCATTCAATTGGATTTTTCTGCCAGCATATTTCTTTTTCTCTGCAACCCACTGCTAAATTGTGCTTCCTAGCTGTTTTTATAAAATCACTGAATCAAATCTAACTCTGATTACATCAGAGAAGGCCAGGTACCCTACACCATAAGAGGGGGTTTGCAATTTTGACTTGTCTACTTAAATATCACCAAAATCTGATTACAAGGTCAATTACGTCCCTGGGTGGGATTGAACCACCAACCTTTTGATTAATAGCTGAACTCACTAACCGATTGCGCCACAGAGACACTTTGCAAAAAGTATATACTGACAAAGACTAATAAGCATTCATCTAGAACGTTTCCTAGAAAAACTTTAAAAAGTCAATAATCTGGAGAGTGTTTGTAAGATGTTTCTTCCAGCAACCAATGAAGAAACACATTGGTACTTTCGCATGATGAGTGAGTGCTTCAGGATCTCTTGCACTTACATGTGCAGCAGAGTACTGCAATGGAAGCATGCTGGGTCCATAACCCAGAGGTAGGCAGATTGAAACTATCCTTTGCTATATGCATTTTTTTTTGTTCATTAAAGTAATCCAAAACTGGGATTGATATTTTAGCTTTTATTTTTACTTAAAGTACAATAACTTTTACCATTTTAATTTGTTTTAATAGTATATTGACAGTATTGTTTTCTTTCAAAAATCCACTTAATTTTCTTTACCCTATTATTAAAATGGTAATTGACAAAAACAAACTACATTGTCACCAGAAGAGCAATACAAAATGTACAAGTGATATATTAAAATCATCTTTCCAGCTTGAATTTCAATGATGCATTGGGGCAACGATTTTGTGAGAAACATCTTCACCCTTAAATAAAGATTTTCTTAATTCCTTACCTGTGTGCTAATTAGATATCACCTTGTTTTCACATTAAACAGACTTCCACATGAGAAAGCAGCAAGGATGCAGTGGCGTTAATGTTTCCTGGTGTCAACCTGTATTATTTCAGTAGATATTGAAATGAGGATGCATCTTGATGCCTTTCCAATGAAGCAAGTTTAATTTAGTAATAGGTGAAAAACCATCACTACAAATATGTTAATCAGATACTTGGCTTTGTGGACACTTTTCAGAGAACAAATTAGTTAGCATAAAAATAAAGCCAGAAAATGAAGAGCTGTTTAATCACTCAATTGGATTTTTCTGCCAGCATTTTTCTTTTTCTCTGCAACCCACTGCTAAATTGTGCTTCCTAGCTGTTTTTATAAAATCACTGAATCAAATCTAACTCTGATTACATCAGAGAAGGCCAGGTACCCTACACCATAACAGGGGGTTTGAAATTTTGACTTGTCTACTTAAAGATCACCAAAATCTGATAACAAGGTCAATTAAGTCCCTGGGTGGGATTGAACCACCAACCTTTTGGTTAATAGCCTTACACACTAACTGATTGCGCCACCGCGACACTTTGCAAAAGTACATACTGACAAAGGCTAATAAGCATTCATCTAGAACGATTCCTAGAAACATTTTAAAAAGTCAATAATGTGGAGAGTTTTTGTATGATGTTTCTTCCATCAACCAATGAAGAAACACATTGGTACTTTCGCATGATGAGTGAGTGCTTCAGGATCTCTTGCACTTACATGTGCAGCAGAGTACTGCACTGGAAGCATGCTGGGCCCATAACCCAGAGGTAGGCAGATTGAAACTATCCTTTGCTATATGCATTTTTTTTTGTTCATTAAAGTAATCCAAAACTGGGATTGATATTTTAGCTTTTATTTTTACTTAAAGTACAATAACTTTTACCATTTTAATTTGTTTTAATAGTATATTGACAGTATTGTTTTCTTTCAAAAATCCAATTAATTTTCTTTACCCGAGTATTAAAATGGTAATTGACAAAAACAAACTACATTGTCACCAGAAGAGCAATACAAAATGTACAAGTGATATATTAAAATCATCTTTCCAGCTTGAATTTCAATGATGCATTGGGGCAACGATTTTGTGAGAAACATCTTCACCCTTAAATAAAGATTTTCTTAATTCCTTACCTGTGTGCTAATTAGATATCACCTTGTTTTCACATTAAACAGACTTCCACATGAGAAAGCAGCAAGGATGCAGTGGCGTTAATGTTTCCTGGTGTCAACCTGTATTATTTCAGTAGATATTGAAATGAGGATGCATCTTGCTGCCTTTCCAATGAAGCAAGTTTAATTTAGTAATAGGTGAAAAACCATCCCTACAAAGATGTTAATCAGATACTTGGCTTTGTGGACACTTTTCAGAGAACAAATTTGTTAGCATAAAAATAAAGCCAGAAAATGAAGAGCTGTTTAATCAGTCAATTGGATTTTTTTGCCAGCATATTTCTTTTTCTCTGCAACCCACTGCTAAATTGTGCTTCCTAGCTGTTTTTATAAAATCACTGAATCAAATCTAACTCTGATTACATCAGAGAAGGCCAGGTACCCTACACCATAACAGGGGTTTTCGAAATTTTGACTTGTCTACTTAAATATCACCAAAATCTGATCACAAGGTCAATTACGTCCCTGGGTGGGATTGAACCACCAACCTTTTGATTAATAGCTGAACACACTAACCGATTGCGCCACAGAGACACTTTGCAAAAAGTACATACTGACAAAGACTAATAAGCATTCATCTAGAACGTTTCCTAGAAAAACTTTAAAAAGTCAATAATCTGGAGAGTTTTTGTAAGATGTTTCTTCCAGCAACCAATGAAGAAACACATTGGTACTTTCGCATGATGAGTGAGTGCTTCAGGATCTCTTGCACTTACATGTGCAGCAGAGTACTGCACTGGAAGCATGCTGGGCCCATAACCCAGAGGTAGGCAGATTGAAACTATCCTTTGCTATATGCATTTTTTTTTTGTTCATTAAAGTAATCCAAAACTGGGATTGATATTTTAGCTTTTATTTTTACTTAAAGTACAATAACTTTTACCATTTTAATTTGTTTTAATAGTATATTGACAGTATTGTTTTCTTTCAAAAATCCAATTAATTTTCTTTACCCGATTATTAAAATGGTAATTGACAAAAACAAACTACATTGTCACCAGAAGAGCAATACAAAATGTACAAGTGATATATTAAAATCATCTTTCCAGCTTGAATTTCAATGATGCATTGGGGCAACGATTTTGTGAGAAACATCTTCACCCTTAAATAAAGATTTTCTTAATTCCTTACCTGTGTGCTAATTAGATATCACCTTGTTTTCACATTAAACAGACTTCCACATGAGAAAGCAGCAAGGATGCAGTGGCGTTAATGTTTCCTGGTGTCAACCTGTATTATTTCAGTAGATATTGAAATGAGGATGCATCTTGATGCCTTTCCAATGAAGCAAGTTTAATTTAGTAATAGGTGAAAAACCATCACTACAAATATGTTAATCAGATACTTGGCTTTGTGGACACTTTTCAGAGAACAAATTAGTTAGCATAAAAATAAAGCCAGAAAATGAAGAGCTGTTTAATCACTCAATTGGATTTTTCTGCCAGCATATTTCTTTTTCTCTGCAACCCACTGCTAAATTGTGCTTCCTAGCTGTTTTTATAAAATCACTGAATCAAATCTAACTCTGATTACATCAGAGAAGGCCAGGTACCCTACACCATAACAGGGGGTTTGAAATTTTGACTTGTCTACTTAAAGATCACCAAAATCTGATAACAAGGTCAATTAAGTCCCTGGGTGGGATTGAACCACCAACCTTTTGGTTAATAGCCTTACACACTAACTGATTGCGCCACAGCGACACTTTGCAAAACTATATACTGACAAAGGCTAATAAGCATTCATCTAGAACGATTCCTAGAAACATTTTAAAAAGTCAATAATGTGGAGAGTTTTTGTAAGATGTTTCTTCCATCAACCAATGAAGAAACACATTGGTACTTTCCCATGATGAGTGAGTGCTTCAGGATCTCTTGCACTTACATGTGCAGCAGAGTACTGTAATGGAAGCATGCTGGGTCCATAACCCAGAGGTAGGCAGATTGAAACTATCCTCTGCTATATGCATTTTTTTTGTTAATCAAAGTAATCCAAAACTGGGATTGATATTTTTGCTCTTTTATTTTTACTTAAAGTACAATAACTTTTACCATTTTAATTTGTTTTAATAGTATATTGACAGTATTGTTTTCTTTCAAAAATCCAATTAATTTTCTTTACCCGATTATTAAAATGGTAATTGACAAAAACAAACTACATTGTCACCAGAAGAGCAATACAAAATGTACAAGTGATATATTAAAATCATCTTTCCAGCTTGAATTTCAATGATGCATTGGGGCAACGATTTTGTGAGAAACATCTTCACCCTTAAATAAAGATTTTCTTAATTCCTTACCTGTGTGCTAATTAGATATCACCTTGTTTTCACATTAAACAGACTTCCACATGAGAAAGCAGCAAGGATGCAGTGGCGTTAATGTTTCCTGGTGTCAACCTGTATTATTTCAGTAGATATTGAAATGAGGATGCATCTTGATGCCTTTCCAATGAAGCAAGTTTAATTTAGTAATAGGTGAAAAACCATCACTACAAATATGTTAATCAGATACTTGGCTTTGTGGACACTTTTCAGAGAACAAATTAGTTAGCATAAAAATAAAGCCAGAAAATGAAGAGCTGTTTAATCACTCAATTGGATTTTTCTGCCAGCATATTTCTTTTTCTCTGCAACCCACTGCTAAATTGTGCTTCCTAGCTGTTTTTATAAAATCACTGAATCAAATCTAACTCTGATTACATCAGAGAAGGCCAGGTACCCTACACCATAACAGGGGGTTTGAAATTTTGACTTGTCTACTTAAAGATCACCAAAATCTGATAACAAGGTCAATTAAGTCCCTGGGTGGGATTGAACCACCAACCTTTTGGTTAATAGCCTTACACACTAACTGATTGCGCCACAGCGACACTTTGCAAAACTATATACTGACAAAGGCTAATAAGCATTCATCTAGAACGATTCCTAGAAACATTTTAAAAAGTCAATAATGTGGAGAGTTTTTGTAAGATGTTTCTTCCATCAACCAATGAAGAAACACATTGGTACTTTCCCATGATGAGTGAGTGCTTCAGGATCTCTTGCACTTACATGTGCAGCAGAGTACTGTAATGGAAGCATGCTGGGTCCATAACCCAGAGGTAGGCAGATTGAAACTATCCTCTGCTATATGCATTTTTTTTGTTAATCAAAGTAATCCAAAACTGGGATTGATATTTTTGCTCTTTTATTTTTACTTAAAGTACAATAACTTTTACCATTTTAATTTGTTTTAATAGTATATTGACAGTATTGTTTTCTTTCAAAAATCCAATTAATTTTCTTTACCCGATTATTAAAATGGTAATTGACAAAAACAAACTACATTGTCACCAGAAGAGCAATACAAAATGTACAAGTGATATATTAAAATCATCTTTCCAGCTTGAATTTCAATGATGCATTGGGGCAACGATTTTGTGAGAAACATCTTCACCCTTAAATAAAGATTTTCTTAATTCCTTACCTGTGTGCTAATTAGATATCACCTTGTTTTCACATTAAACAGACTTCCACATGAGAAAACAGCAAAGATGCAGTGGCGTTAATGTTTCCTGGTGTCAACCTGTATTATTTCCGTAGATATTGAAATGAGGATGCATCTTGCTGCCTTTCCAATGAAGCAAGTTTAATTTAGTAATAGGTGAAAAACCATCCCTACAAAGATGTTAATCAGATACTTGGCTTTGTGGACACTTTTCAGAGAACAAATTTGTTATCATAAAAATAAAGCCAGAAAATGAAGAGCTGTTTAATCACTCAATTGGATTTTTCTGCCAGCATTTTTCTTTTTCTCTGCAACCCACTGCTAAATTGTGCTTCCTAGCTGATTTTTTATAAAATCACTTAATCAAATCTAACTCTGATTACATCAGAGAAGGCCAGGTACCCTACACCATAAGAGGGGGTTTGCAATTTTGACTTGTCTACTTAAATATCACCAAAATCTGATCACAAGGTCAATTACGTCCCTGGGTGGGATTGAACCACCAACCTTTTGACTAATAGCTGAACACACTAACCGATTGCGCCACAGAGACACTTTGCAAAAAGTCCATACTGACAAAGACTAATAAGCATTCATCTAGAACGTTTCCTAGAAAAACTTTAAAAAGTCAATAATCTGGAGAGTTTTTGTAAGATGTTTCTTCCAGCAACCAATGAAGAAACACATTGGTACTTTCCCATGATGAGTGAGTGCTTCAGGATCTCTTGCACTTACATGTGCAGCAGAGTACTGTAATGGAAGCATGCTGGGTCCATAACCCAGAGGTAGGCAGATTGAAACTATCCTCTGCTATATGCATTTTTTTTTGTTAATTAAAGTAATCCAAAACTGGGATTGATATTTTTGCTCTTTTATTTTTACTTAAAGTACAATAACTTTTACCATTTTAATTTGTTTTAATAGTATATTGACAGTATTGTTTTCTTTCAAAAATCCAATTAATTTTCTTTACCCGATTATTAAAATGGTAATTGACAAAAGCAAACTACATTGTCACCAGAAGAGCAATACAAAATGTACAAGTGATATATTAAAATCATCTTTCCAGCTTGAATTTCAATGATGCATTGGGGCAACGATTTTGTGAGAAACATCTTCACCCTTAAATAAAGATTTTCTTAATTCCTTACCTGTGTGCTAATTAGATATCACCTTGTTTTCACATTAAACAGACTTCCACATGAGAAAGCAGCAAGGATGCAGTGGCGTTAATGTTTCCTGGTGTCAACCTGTATTATTTCAGTAGATATTGAAATGAGGATGCATCTTGCTGCCTTTCCAATGAAGCAAGTTTAATTTAGTAATAGGTGAAAAACCATCCCTACAAAGATGTTAATCAGATACTTGGCTTTGTGGACACTTTTCAGAGAACAAATTTGTTAGCATAAAAATAAAGCCAGAAAATGAAGAGCTGTTTAATCAGTCAATTGGATTTTTTTGCCAGCATATTTCTTTTTCTCTGCAACCCACTGCTAAATTGTGCTTCCTAGCTGTTTTTATAAAATCACTGAATCAAATCTAACTCTGATTACATCAGAGAAGGCCAGGTACCCTACACCATAACAGGGGTTTTCGAAATTTTGACTTGTCTACTTAAATATCACCAAAATCTGATCACAAGGTCAATTACGTCCCTGGGTGGGATTGAACCACCAACCTTTTGATTAATAGCTGAACACACTAACCGATTGCGCCACAGAGACACTTTGCAAAAAGTACATACTGACAAAGACTAATAAGCATTCATCTAGAACGTTTCCTAGAAAAACTTTAAAAAGTCAATAATCTGGAGAGTTTTTGTAAGATGTTTCTTCCAGCAACCAATGAAGAAACACATTGGTACTTTCGCATGATGAGTGAGTGCTTCAGGATCTCTTGCACTTACATGTGCAGCAGAGTACTGCACTGGAAGCATGCTGGGCCCATAACCCAGAGGTAGGCAGATTGAAACTATCCTTTGCTATATGCATTTTTTTTTTGTTCATTAAAGTAATCCAAAACTGGGATTGATATTTTAGCTTTTATTTTTACTTAAAGTACAATAACTTTTACCATTTTAATTTTTTCTAATAGTATATTGACAGTATTGTTTTCTTTCAAAAATCCAATTAATTTTCTTTACCCGATTATTAAAATGGTAATTGACAAAAACAAACTACATTGTCACCAGAAGAGCAATACAAAATGTACAAGTGATATATTAAAATCATCTTTCCAGCTTGAATTTCAATGATGCATTGGGGCAACGATTTTGTGAGAAACATCTTCACCCTTAAATAAAGATTTTCTTAATTCCTTACCTGTGTGCTAATTAGATATCACCTTGTTTTCACATTAAACAGACTTCCACATGAGAAAGCAGCAAGGATGCAGTGGCGTTAATGTTTCCTGGTGTCAACCTGTATTATTTCAGTAGATATTGAAATGAGGATGCATCTTGCTGCCTTTCCAATGAAGCAAGTTTAATTTAGTAATAGGTGAAAAACCATCACTACAAATATGTTAATCAGATACTTGGCTTTGTGGACACTTTTCAGAGAACAAATTAGTTAGCATAAAAATAAAGCCAGAAAATGAAGAGCTGTTTAATCATTCAATTGGATTTTTCTGCCAGCATATTTCTTTTTCTCTGCAACCCACTGCTAAATTGTGCTTCCTAGCTGTTTTTATAAAATCACTGAATCAAATCTAACTCTGATTACATCAGAGAAGGCCAGGTACCCTACACCATAAGAGGGGGTTTGCAATTTTGACTTGTCTACTTAAATATCACCAAAATCTGATCACAAGGTCAATTACGTCCCTGGGTGGGATTGAACCACCAACCTTTTGATTAATAGCTGAACACACTAACCGATTGCGCCACAGAGACACTTTGCAAAAAGTGTATACTGACAAAGACTAATAAGCATTCATCTAGAACGTTTCCTAGAAAAACTTTAAAAAGTCAATAATCTGGAGAGTGTTTGTAAGATGTTTCTTCCAGCAACCAATGAAGAAACACATTGGTACTTTCGCATGATGAGTGAGTGCTTCAGGATCTCTTGCACTTACATGTGCAGCAGAGTACTGCAATGGAAGCATGCTGGGTCCATAACCCAGAGGTAGGCAGATTGAAACTATCCTTTGCTATATGCATTTTTTTTTGTTCATTAAAGTAATCCAAAACTGGGATTGATATTTTAGCTTTTATTTTTACTTAAAGTACAATAACTTTTACCATTTTAATTTGTTTTAATAGTATATTGACAGTATTGTTTTCTTTCAAAAATCCAATTAATTTTCTTTACCCGATTATTAAAATGGTAATTGACAAAAACAAACTACATTGTCACCAGAAGAGCAATACAAAATGTACAAGTGATATATTAAAATCATCTTTCCAGCTTGAATTTCAATGATGCATTGGGGCAACGATTTTGTGAGAAACATCTTCACCCTTAAATAAAGATTTTCTTAATTCCTTACCTGTGTGCTAATTAGATATCACCTTGTTTTCACATTAAACAGACTTCCACATGAGAAAGCAGCAAGGATGCAGTGGCGTTAATGTTTCCTGGTGTCAACCTGTATTATTTCAGTAGATATTGAAATGAGGATGCATCTTGCTGCCTTTCCAATGAAGCAAGTTTAATTTAGTAATAGGTGAAAAACCATCCCTACAAATATGTTAATCAGATACTTGGCTTTGTGGACACTTTTCAGAGAACAAATTAGTTAGCATAAAAATAAAGCCAGAAAATGAAGAGCTGTTTAATCACTCAATTGGATTTTTCTGCCAGCATTTTTCTTTTTCTCTGCAACCCACTGCTAAATTGTGCTTCCTAGCTGTTTTTATAAAATCACTGAATCAAATCTAACTCTGATTACATCAGAGAAGGCCAGGTACCCTACACCATAACAGGGGGTTTGAAATTTTGACTTGTCTACTTAAAGATCACCAAAATCTGATAACAAGGTCAATTAAGTCCCTGGGTGGGATTGAACCACCAACCTTTTGGTTAATAGCCTTACACACTAACTGATTGCGCCACCGCGACACTTTGCAAAAGTACATACTGACAAAGGCTAATAAGCATTCATCTAGAACGATTCCTAGAAACATTTTAAAAAGTCAATAATGTGGAGAGTTTTTGTATGATGTTTCTTCCATCAACCAATGAAGAAACACATTGGTACTTTCCCATGATGAGTGAGTGCTTCAGGATCTCTTGCACTTACATGTGCAGCAGAGTACTGTAATGGAAGCATGCTGGGTCCATAACCCAGAGGTAGGCAGATTGAAACTATCCTCTGCTATATGCATTTTTTTTTTGTTAATTAAAGTAATCCAAAACTGGGATTGATATTTTTGCTCTTTTATTTTTACTTAAAGTACAATAACTTTTACCATTTTAATTTGTTTTAATAGTATATTGACAGTATTGTTTTCTTTCAAAAATCCAATTAATTTTCTTTACCCGATTATTAAAATGGTAATTGACAAAAGCAAACTACATTGTCACCAGAAGAGCAATACAAAATGTACAAGTGATATATTAAAATCATCTTTCCAGCTTGAATTTCAATGATGCATTGGGGCAACGATTTTGTGAGAAACATCTTCACCCTTAAATAAAGATTTTCTTAATTCCTTACCTGTGTGCTAATTAGATATCACCTTGTTTTCACATTAAACAGACTTCCACATGAGAAAGCAGCAAGGATGCAGTGGCGTTAATGTTTCCTGGTGTCAACCTGTATTATTTCAGTAGATATTGAAATGAGGATGCATCTTGCTGCCTTTCCAATGAAGCAAGTTTAATTTAGTAATAGGTGAAAAACCATCCCTACAAAGATGTTAATCAGATACTTGGCTTTGTGGACACTTTTCATAGAACAAATTTGTTAGCATAAAAATAAAGCCAGAAAATGAAGAGCTGTTTAATCAGTCAATTGGATTTTTTTGCCAGCATATTTCTTTTTCTCTGCAACCCACTGCTAAATTGTGCTTCCTAGCTGTTTTTATAAAATCACTGAATCAAATCTAACTCTGATTACATCAGAGAAGGCCAGGTACCCTACACCATAACAGGGGTTTTCGAAATTTTGACTTGTCTACTTAAATATCACCAAAATCTGATCACAAGGTCAATTACATCCCTGGGTGGGATTGAACCACCAACCTTTTGATTAATAGCTGAACACACTAACCGATTGCGCCACAGAGACACTTTGCAAAAAGTACATACTGACAAAGACTAATAAGCATTCATCTAGAACGTTTCCTAGAAAAACTTTAAAAAGTCAATAATCTGGAGAGTTTTTGTAAGATGTTTCTTCCAGCAACCAATGAAGAAACACATTGGTACTTTCGCATGATGAGTGAGTGCTTCAGGATCTCTTGCACTTACATGTGCAGCAGAGTACTGCACTGGAAGCATGCTGGGCCCATAACCCAGAGGTAGGCAGATTGAAACTATCCTTTGCTATATGCATTTTTTTTTTGTTCATTAAAGTAATCCAAAACTGGGATTGATATTTTAGCTTTTATTTTTACTTAAAGTACAATAACTTTTACCATTTTAATTTGTTTTAATAGTATATTGACAGTATTGTTTTCTTTCAAAAATCCAATTAATTTTCTTTACCCGAGTATTAAAATGGTAATTGACAAAAACAAACTACATTGTCACCAGAAGAGCAATACAAAATGTACAAGTGATATATTAAAATCATCTTTCCAGCTTGAATTTCAATGATGCATTGGGGCAACGATTTTGTGAGAAACATCTTCACCCTTAAATAAAGATTTTCTTAATTCCTTACCTGTGTGCTAATTAGATATCACCTTGTTTTCACATTAAACAGACTTCCACATGAGAAAGCAGCAAGGATGCAGTGGCGTTAATGTTTCCTGGTGTCAACCTGTATTATTTCAGTAGATATTGAAATGAGGATGCATCTTGCTGCCTTTCCAATGAAGCAAGTTTAATTTAGTAATAGGTGAAAAACCATCACTACAAATATGTTAATCAGATACTTGGCTTTGTGGACACTTTTCAGAGAACAAATTAGTTAGCATAAAAATAAAGCCAGAAAATGAAGAGCTGTTTAATCACTCAATTGGATTTTTCTGCCAGCATATTTCTTTTTCTCTGCAACCCACTGCTAAATTGTGCTTCCTAGCTGTTTTTATAAAATCACTGAATCAAATCTAACTCTGATTACATCAGAGAAGGCCAGGTACCCTACACCATAACAGGGGGTTTGAAATTTTGACTTGTCTACTTAAAGATCACCAAAATCTGATAACAAGGTCAATTAAGTCCCTGGGTGGGATTGAACCACCAACCTTTTGGTTAATAGCCTTACACACTAACTGATTGCGCCACAGCGACACTTTGCAAAGCTATATACTGACAAAGGCTAATAAGCATTCATCTAGAACGATTCCTAGAAACATTTTAAAAAGTCAATAATGTGGAGAGTTTTTGTAAGATGTTTCTTCCATCAACCAATGAAGAAACACATTGGTACTTTCCCATGATGAGTGAGTGCTTCAGGATCTCTTGCACTTACATGTGCAGCAGAGTACTGTAATGGAAGCATGCTGGGTCCATAACCCAGAGGTAGGCAGATTGAAACTATCCTCTGCTATATGCATTTTTTTTGTTAATTAAAGTAATCCAAAACTGGGATTGATATTTTTGCTCTTTTATTTTTACTTAAAGTACAATAACTTTTACCATTTTAATTTGTTTTAATAGTATATTGACAGTATTGTTTTCTTTCAAAAATCCAATTAATTTTCTTTACCCGATTATTAAAATGGTAATTGACAAAAACAAACTACATTGTCACCAGAAGAGCAATACAAAATGTACAAGTGATATATTAAAATCATCTTTCCAGCTTGAATTTCAATGATGCATTGGGGCAACGATTTTGTGAGAAACATCTTCACCCTTAAATAAAGATTTTCTTAATTCCTTACCTGTGTGCTAATTAGATATCACCTTGTTTTCACATTAAACAGACTTCCACATGAGAAAACAGCAAAGATGCAGTGGCGTTTATGTTTCCTGGTGTCAACCTGTATTATTTCCGTAGATATTGAAATGAGGATGCATCTTGCTGCCTTTCCAATGAAGCAAGTTTAATTTAGTAATAGGTGAAAAACCATCCCTACAAAGATGTTAATCAGATACTTGGCTTTGTGGACACTTTTCAGAGAACAAATTTGTTATCATAAAAATAAAGCCAGAAAATGAAGAGCTGTTTAATCACTCAATTGGATTTTTCTGCCAGCATTTTTCTTTTTCTCTGCAACCCACTGCTAAATTGTGCTTCCTAGCTGATTTTTTATAAAATCACTTAATCAAATTTAACTCTGATTACATCAGAGAAGGCCAGGTACCCTACACCATAAGAGGGGGTTTGCAATTTTGACTTGTCTACTTAAATATCACCAAAATCTGATCACAAGGTCAATTAGGTCCCTGGGTGGGATTGAACCACCAACCTTTTGACTAATAGCTGAACACACTAACCGATTGCGCCACAGAGACACTTTGCAAAAAGTCCATACTGACAAAGACTAATAAGCATTCATCTAGAACGTTTCCTAGAAAAACTTTAAAAAGTCAATAATCTGGAGAGTTTTTGTAAGATGTTTCTTCCAGCAACCAATGAAGAAACACATTGGTACTTTCCCATGATGAGTGAGTGCTTCAGGATCTCTTGCACTTACATGTGCAGCAGAGTACTGTAATGGAAGCATGCTGGGTCCATAACCCAGAGGTAGGCAGATTGAAACTATCCTCTGCTATATGCATTTTTTTTTTGTTAATTAAAGTAATCCAAAACTGGGATTGATATTTTTGCTCTTTTATTTTTACTTAAAGTACAATAACTTTTACCATTTTAATTTGTTTTAATAGTATATTGACAGTATTGTTTTCTTTCAAAAATCCAATTAATTTTCTTTACCCGATTATTAAAATGGTAATTGACAAAAGCAAACTACATTGTCACCAGAAGAGCAATACAAAATGTACAAGTGATATATTAAAATCATCTTTCCAGCTTGAATTTCAATGATGCATTGGGGCAACGATTTTGTGAGAAACATCTTCACCCTTAAATAAAGATTTTCTTAATTCCTTACCTGTGTGCTAATTAGATATCACCTTGTTTTCACATTAAACAGACTTCCACATGAGAAAGCAGCAAGGATGCAGTGGCGTTAATGTTTCCTGGTGTCAACCTGTATTATTTCAGTAGATATTGAAATGAGGATGCATCTTGCTGCCTTTCCAATGAAGCAAGTTTAATTTAGTAATAGGTGAAAAACCATCCCTACAAAGATGTTAATCAGATACTTGGCTTTGTGGACACTTTTCAGAGAACAAATTTGTTAGCATAAAAATAAAGCCAGAAAATGAAGAGCTGTTTAATCAGTCAATTGGATTTTTTTGCCAGCATATTTCTTTTTCTCTGCAACCCACTGCTAAATTGTGCTTCCTAGCTGTTTTTATAAAATCACTGAATCAAATCTAACTCTGATTACATCAGAGAAGGCCAGGTACCCTACACCATAACAGGGGTTTTCGAAATTTTGACTTGTCTACTTAAATATCACCAAAATCTGATCACAAGGTCAATTACATCCCTGGGTGGGATTGAACCACCAACCTTTTGATTAATAGCTGAACACACTAACCGATTGCGCCACAGAGACACTTTGCAAAAAGTACATACTGACAAAGACTAATAAGCATTCATCTAGAACGTTTCCTAGAAAAACTTTAAAAAGTCAATAATCTGGAGAGTTTTTGTAAGATGTTTCTTCCAGCAACCAATGAAGAAACACATTGGTACTTTCGCATGATGAGTGAGTGCTTCAGGATCTCTTGCACTTACATGTGCAGCAGAGTACTGCACTGGAAGCATGCTGGGCCCATAACCCAGAGGTAGGCAGATTGAAACTATCCTTTGCTATATGCATTTTTTTTTTGTTCATTAAAGTAATCCAAAACTGGGATTGATATTTTAGCTTTTATTTTTACTTAAAGTACAATAACTTTTACCATTTTAATTTGTTTTAATAGTATATTGACAGTATTGTTTTCTTTCAAAAATCCAATTAATTTTCTTTACCCGAGTATTAAAATGGTAATTGACAAAAACAAACTACATTGTCACCAGAAGAGCAATACAAAATGTACAAGTGATATATTAAAATCATCTTTCCAGCTTGAATTTCAATGATGCATTGGGGCAACGATTTTGTGAGAAACATCTTCACCCTTAAATAAAGATTTTCTTAATTCCTTACCTGTGTGCTAATTAGATATCACCTTGTTTTCACATTAAACAGACTTCCACATGAGAAAGCAGCAAGGATGCAGTGGCGTTAATGTTTCCTGGTGTCAACCTGTATTATTTCAGTAGATATTGAAATGAGGATGCATCTTGCTGCCTTTCCAATGAAGCAAGTTTAATTTAGTAATAGGTGAAAAACCATCCCTACAAAGATGTTAATCAGATACTTGGCTTTGTGGACACTTTTCAGAGAACAAATTTGTTAGCATAAAAATAAAGCCAGAAAATGAAGAGCTGTTTAATCAGTCAATTGGATTTTTTTGCCAGCATATTTCTTTTTCTCTGCAACCCACTGCTAAATTGTGCTTCCTAGCTGTTTTTATAAAATCACTGAATCAAATCTAACTCTGATTACATCAGAGAAGGCCAGGTACCCTACACCATAACAGGGGTTTTCGAAATTTTGACTTGTCTACTTAAATATCACCAAAATCTGATCACAAGGTCAATTACATCCCTGGGTGGGATTGAACCACCAACCTTTTGATTAATAGCTGAACACACTAACCGATTGCGCCACAGAGACACTTTGCAAAAAGTACATACTGACAAAGACTAATAAGCATTCATCTAGAACGTTTCCTAGAAAAACTTTAAAAAGTCAATAATCTGGAGAGTTTTTGTAAGATGTTTCTTCCAGCAACCAATGAAGAAACACATTGGTACTTTCGCATGATGAGTGAGTGCTTCAGGATCTCTTGCACTTACATGTGCAGCAGAGTACTGCACTGGAAGCATGCTGGGCCCATAACCCAGAGGTAGGCAGATTGAAACTATCCTTTGCTATATGCATTTTTTTTTTGTTCATTAAAGTAATCCAAAACTGGGATTGATATTTTAGCTTTTATTTTTACTTAAAGTACAATAACTTTTACCATTTTAATTTGTTTTAATAGTATATTGACAGTATTGTTTTCTTTCAAAAATCCAATTAATTTTCTTTACCCGAGTATTAAAATGGTAATTGACAAAAACAAACTACATTGTCACCAGAAGAGCAATACAAAATGTACAAGTGATATATTAAAATCATCTTTCCAGCTTGAATTTCAATGATGCATTGGGGCAACGATTTTGTGAGAAACATCTTCACCCTTAAATAAAGATTTTCTTAATTCCTTACCTGTGTGCTAATTAGATATCACCTTGTTTTCACATTAAACAGACTTCCACATGAGAAAGCAGCAAGGATGCAGTGGCGTTAATGTTTCCTGGTGTCAACCTGTATTATTTCAGTAGATATTGAAATGAGGATGCATCTTGCTGCCTTTCCAATGAAGCAAGTTTAATTTAGTAATAGGTGAAAAACCATCACTACAAATATGTTAATCAGATACTTGGCTTTGTGGACACTTTTCAGAGAACAAATTAGTTAGCATAAAAATAAAGCCAGAAAATGAAGAGCTGTTTAATCACTCAATTGGATTTTTCTGCCAGCATATTTCTTTTTCTCTGCAACCCACTGCTAAATTGTGCTTCCTAGCTGTTTTTATAAAATCACTGAATCAAATCTAACTCTGATTACATCAGAGAAGGCCAGGTACCCTACACCATAACAGGGGGTTTGAAATTTTGACTTGTCTACTTAAAGATCACCAAAATCTGATAACAAGGTCAATTAAGTCCCTGGGTGGGATTGAACCACCAACCTTTTGGTTAATAGCCTTACACACTAACTGATTGCGCCACAGCGACACTTTGCAAAACTATATACTGACAAAGGCTAATAAGCATTCATCTAGAACGATTCCTAGAAACATTTTAAAAAGTCAATAATGTGGAGAGTTTTTGTAAGATGTTTCTTCCATCAACCAATGAAGAAACACATTGGTACTTTCCCATGATGAGTGAGTGCTTCAGGATCTCTTGCACTTACATGTGCAGCAGAGTACTGTAATGGAAGCATGCTGGGTCCATAACCCAGAGGTAGGCAGATTGAAACTATCCTCTGCTATATGCATTTTTTTTGTTAATTAAAGTAATCCAAAACTGGGATTGATATTTTTGCTCTTTTATTTTTACTTAAAGTACAATAACTTTTACCATTTTAATTTGTTTTAATAGTATATTGACAGTATTGTTTTCTTTCAAAAATCCAATTAATTTTCTTTACCCGATTATTAAAATGGTAATTGACAAAAACAAACTACATTGTCACCAGAAGAGCAATACAAAATGTACAAGTGATATATTAAAATCATCTTTCCAGCTTGAATTTCAATGATGCATTGGGGCAACGATTTTGTGAGAAACATCTTCACCCTTAAATAAAGATTTTCTTAATTCCTTACCTGTGTGCTAATTAGATATCACCTTGTTTTCACATTAAACAGACTTCCACATGAGAAAACAGCAAAGATGCAGTGGCGTTAATGTTTCCTGGTGTCAACCTGTATTATTTCCGTAGATATTGAAATGAGGATGCATCTTATTGAAACTATCCTTTGCTATATGCATTATTTTTTTGTACATTAAAGTAATTCATAACTGGGATTGATATTTTAGCTTTTATTTTTACTTAAAGTACAATAACTTTTACCATTTTAATTTGTTTTAATAGTATATTGACAGTATTGTTTTCTTTCAAAAATCCAAGCCACTGCATCTTTGCTGTTTTCTCATATGGAAGTCTGTTTAATGTGAAAACAAGGTGATATCTAATTAGCACACAGGTAAGGAATTAAGAAAATCTTTATTTAAGGGTGAAGATGTTTCTCACAAAATCGTTGCCCCAATGCATCATTGAAATTCAAGCTGGAAAGATGATTTTAATATATCACTTGTACATTTTGTATTGCTCTTCTGGTGACAATGTAGTTTGTTTTTGTCAATTACCATTTTAATAATCGGGTAAAGAAAATTAATTGGATTTTTGAAAGAAAACAATACTGTCAATATACTATTAAAACAAATTAAAATGGTAAAAGTTATTGTACTTTAAGTAAAAATAAAAGCTAAAATATCAATCCCAGTTTTGGATTACTTTAATGAACAAAAAAAAATGCATATAGCAAAGGATAGTTTCAATCTGCCTACCTCTGGGTTATGGGCCCAGCATGCTTCCAGTGCAGTACTCTGCTACACATGTAAGTGCAAGAGATCCTGAAGCACTCACTCATCATGCGAAAGTACCAATGTGTTTCTTCATTGGTTGCTGGAAGAAACATCTTACAAAAACTCTCCAGATTATTGACTTTTTAAAGTTTTTCTAGGAAACGTTCTAGATGAATGCTTATTAGTCTTTGTCAGTATGTACTTTTTGCAAAGTGTCTCTGTGGCGCAATCGGTTAGTGTGTTCAGCTATTAATCAAAAGGTTGGTGGTTCAATCCCACCCAGGGACGTAATTGACCTTGTGATCAGATTTTGGTGATATTTAAGTAGACAAGTCAAAATTGCAAACCCCCTCTTATGGTGTAGGGTACCTGGCCTTCTCTGATGTAATCAGAGTTAGATTTGATTAAGTGATTTTATAAAAAAACAGCTAGGAAGCACAATTTAGCAGTGGGTTGCAGAGAAAAAGAAAAATGCTGGCAGAAAAATCCAATTGAGTGATTAAACAGCTCTTCATTTTCTGGCTTTATTTTTATGATAACAAATTTGTTCTCTGAAAAGTGTCCACAAAGCCAAGTATCTGATTAACATATTTGTAGGGATGGTTTTTCACCTATTACTAAATTAAACTTGCTTCATTGGAAAGGCAGCAAGATGCATCCTCATTTCAATGCCTACCTCTGGGTTATGGGCCCAGCATGCTTCCATTGCAGTACTCTGCTGCACATGTAAGTGCAAGAGATCCTGAAGCACTCACTCATCATGCGAAAGTACCAATGTGTTTCTTCATTGGTTGCTGGAAGAAACATCTTACAAAAACTCTCCAGATTATTGACTTTTTAAAGTTTTTCTAGGAAACGTTCTAGATGAATGCTTATTAGTCTTTGTCAGTATGTATTTTCTGCAAAGTGTCTCTGTGGCGCAATCGGTTAGTGTGTTCAGCTATTTATCAAAAGGTTGGTGGTTCAATCCCACCCAGGGACGTAATTGACCTTGTGATCAGATTTTGGTGATATTTAAGTAGACAAGTCAAAATTGCAAACCCCCTCTTATGGTGTAGGGTACCTGGCCTTCTCTGATGTAATCAGAGTTAGATTTGATTAAGTGATTTTATAAAAAAAACAGGTAGGAAGCACAATTTAGCAGTGGGTTGCAGAGAAAAAGAAAAATGCTGGCAGAAAAATCCAATTGAGTGATTAAACATCTCTTCATTTTCTGGCTTTATTTTTATGATAACAAATTTGTTCTCAGAAAAGTGTCCACAAAGCCAAGTATCTGATTAACATCTTTGTAGGGATGGTTTTTCACCTATTACTAAATTAAACTTGCTTCATTGGAAAGGCAGCAAGATGCATCCTCATTTCAATATCTACGGAAATAATACAGGTTGACACCAGGAAACATTAACGCCACTGCATCTTTGCTGTTTTCTCATGTGGAAGTCTGTTTAATATGAAAACAAGGTGATATCTAATTAGCACACAGGTAAGGAATTAAGAAAATCTTTATTTAAGGGTGAAGATGTTTCTCACAAAATCGTTGCCCCAATGCATCATTGAAATTCAAGCTGGAAAGATGATTTTAATATATCACTTGTACATTTTGTATTGCTCTTCTGGTGACAATGTAGTTTGTTTTTGTCAATTACCATTTTAATAATCGGGTAAAGAAAATTAATTGGATTTTTGAAAGAAAACAATACTGTCAATATACTATTAAAACAAATTAAAATGGTAAAAGTTATTGTACTTTAAGTAAAAATAAAAGAGCAAAAATATCAATCCCAGTTTTGGATTACTTTAATTAACAAAAAAAAATGCATATAGCAGAGGATAGTTTCAATCTGCCTACCTCTGGGTTATGGACCCAGCACTTCCATTACAGTACTCTGCTGCACATGTAAGTGCAAAAGATCCTGAAGCACTCACTCATCATGGGAAAGTACCAATGTGTTTCTTCATTGGTTGATGGAAGAAACATCTTACAAAAACTCTCCACATTATTGACTTTTTAAAATGTTTCTAGGAATCGTTCTAGATGAATGCTTATTAGCCTTTGTCAGTATGGACTTTTGCAAAGTGTTGCTGTGGCGCAATCAGTTAGTGTGTAAGGCTATTAACCAAAAGGTTGGTGGTTCAATCCCACCCAGAGACTTAATTGACCTTGTTATCAGATTTTGGTGATCTTTAAGTAGACAAGTCAAAATTTCAAACCCCCTGTTATGGTGTAGGGTACCTGGCCTTCTCTGATGTAATCAGAGTTAGATTTGATTCAGTGATTTTATAAAAACAGCTAGGAAGCACAATTTAGCAGTGGGTTGCAGAGAAAAAGAAATATGCTGGCAGAAAAATCCAATTGAGTGATTAAACAGCTCTTCATTTTCTGGCTTTATTTTATGCTAACAAATTTGTGCTCTGAAAAGTGTCCACAAAGCCAAGTATCTGATTAACACCTTTGTAGGGATGGTTTTTCACCTATTATTAAATTAAACTTGCTTCATTGGAAAGGCAGCAAGTGATGTCATCCAAGCAGTGGGTCAAAGTTGGCTTCAAACCTCGTCTGCTTATGAAAAGAGAAAAGGGGTATGCAGGGCATGGCGGCCTTTTGCGGTGCTTGGATGACCCCTAGTTCGCATTAAATAATGCAGTCGAGTTTCCCACATTTGGGGAAATCACAGGGGTCAGCATACCCAGAATGCAATGAATGAACCGCTCCCTGGGAGAACAGTCTTCATGACCATGGTATCTCCTATGCAAAATAAGTATGATTTGGGATAGGGCTGGGGAGGGCCGCTGCTCAGGCACATCTCTGTCAAGTAAAGGAGATTCAACTGAGGCAGCACAAGGGAACTCTCATCTGGGGACAACAACTGCAGGGAGAACACATATTTTCAGATGAACATGGGAGGGCAGAAGGCTGCCTAATACTGAAGCACCCCCAAACAACAAACCAAATGCAACAACTAGTGCAAGCATTCCTGGGGGAAGGCCTGCAGCAGATGGATTTGCATATGGCGATGTCATCCAAGCAGTGGGTCAAAGTTGGCTTCAACCCTCGTCTGCATATGAAAAGAGAAAAGGGGCGTGCAGGGCATGGCGGCCTTTTGCGGCACTTGGATGACCCCTAGTTCACATTTCTTGCAGCAGCTGGGCACTGTAACAGCTCCAGAGCTGCTCTGTAAGGCAAGTAAAAGGGTGTGGGCCCTGCAGCACTACCTGTAGTTCGCATTGTGCGAGACCCCTAGTTCGCATTAAACACCCCCACCCTCCTTCGGTGTGGGGCTCATGTTGGCCATGCCCCAGCCCCTGAAGCATTCACGCTGATTTCTTGCAGCAGCTGGGCACTGTAACAGCTCAAGAGCTGCTCTGTAAGGCAAGTAAAAGGGTGTGGGCCCTGCAGCACTAACTGTAGTTTGCATTGTGCTTTGGAAGGCACAAAGTAAGCAGACGGGAAGAGAAGTCAGGATAGTGCACAAGGGTATAGACGGGAGGGGCTCAAGAAAAAAGAAGTGGAAACAGACAGCAAACTAGGCTTCCAATGCACAATGCAAACTACAGGTAGTGCTGCAGGGCCCACACCCTTTTACTTGCCTTACAGAGCAGCTCTGGAGCTGTTTAATCACTCAATTGGATTTTTCTGCCAGCATAATTTTTCTCTTACGTCCTAGAGGATGCTGGGGACTCCGTAAGGACCATGGGGGATAGACGGGCTCCGCAGGAGACATGGGCACTTTAAGAAAGACTTTAGATCTGGGTGTGCACTGGCTCCTCCCTCTATGCCCCTCCTCCAGACCTCAGTTTACTACTGTGCCCAGAGGAGACTGGGTGCTTTTCAGGGAGCTCTCCTGAGTTTCCTGACAGAAAGTATATTTGTTAGATTTTTTTATTTTCAGGGAGCCTGCTGGCAACAGACTCCCTGCATCGAGGGGCGGAGGGGAGAGATGCACACCTACTTCTGTGAGTTGATAGGCTCTGCTTCTTAGGCTACTGTACAGCATTAGCTCCAGAGGGATCGGTACGCAGGTCTCACCCTCGCCGTCCGTCCCAGCGCCGCGCCGCCGTCCCCCTCGCAGAGCCGGAAGATAGAAGCCGGGTGAGTATGAGAAGAAAAGAAGACTTCAGAGGCGGCGGAAGACTTCATGATCTTCACTGAGGTAACGCACAGCAGTAAAGCTGTGCTCCATTGCTCCCATACACCTCTCACACGGCAGTCAGTGTAAGGGTGAAGGGCGCAGGGGGGACGCCCTGGGCAGCAATATAGACCTCTCTTTGGCAAAATAAATATATATGCAGCTAGGCACTGTATATATATATAAGAGCCCCCGCCTTTTTTTTACTATATTTGAGCGGGACAGAAGCCCGTCGCTGAGGGGGTGGGGCTTCTCCCTCAGCACTCACCAGCGCCATTTTCTCCACAGCACCGCTGAGGGGAAGCTCCACGGACTCTCCCCTGCTTATACCACGGTAGAAAGAGGGTCTTAAAGAAGAGGGGGGCACATAATTAGGCGCATATATATATGGAAATACAGCGCTACTGGGTAAACATAAAATTATTGTGTTTTTTTCCTGGTTCATATAGCGCTGGGGTGTGTGCTGGCATACTCTCTCTCTCTGTCTCTCCAAAGGGCCTTGTTGGGGAACTGTCCTCAGATAAGAGGATTCCCTGAGTGTATGGTGTGTCGGTACACGTGTGTCGACATGTCTGAGGTAGAAGGCTCTCCTAGAGAGGAGCAGGAGCAAATTAATGTGGTGTCTCCATCGACAACGCCGACACCTGACTGGATGGATATGTGGAATGTTTTAAGTGCTAATGTAAACTTATTACACAAGAGATTAGACAAAGCTGAAGCTAGGGAACAGTCAGGGAGTCAACCCATGCCTGTCCCTATGTCGCAGGGACCTTCGGGGTCTCAAAAGCGCCCACTATCCCAAATAGTTGACACAGATACCGACACGGATTCTGACTCCAGTGTCGACTACGATGATGCAAAGTTACAGCCAAAATTGGCTAAATGTATTCGATATATGATTATTGCACTAAAAGATGTTTTGCACATCACAGAGTCCCCTGTCCCTGACACGAGGGTACACATGTATAAGGGAAAGAAACCTGAGATAACCTTTCCCCCCTCACATGAGTTGAACGAATTATGTGAAAAAGCTTGGGAATCTCCAGACAAAAAGCTGCAGATTCCCAAAAGGATTCTTATGGCGTATCCTTTCCCGCCAATGGACAGGATACGGTGGGAATCCTCCCCTAGGGTGGATAAAGCATTGACACGCTTATCCAAAAAGGTAGCGCTGCCATCCCAGGATACGGCTACCATCAGGGACCCTGCTGACCGCAAGCAGGAGGTTACCCTAAAGTCCATTTACACACATTCTGGTACCTTACTCAGACCGGCAATTGCGTCGGCCGGGGTTGTAGCGCGGTGGCAGCGGAATTGCAGACCCGTCCTCAATTCCTGCTAAAAGTGGAATCATCCTTTCATATGAACCAACCTATTGTGATGCCTGTGGCTACGCGTGACTTGGAGGATTCCGAGTCCCTTGATGTGGTCAGGGCTTTGAAAATTTACGTGGCCAGAACGGCTAGAGTCAGAAAAACAGAAGCACTGTTTGTCCTGTATGCAGCCAACAAGATTGGCACCCCTGCTTCAAAGCAGACTATTGCTCTCTGGATCTGTAACACGATTCAGCAGGCGCATTCTATGGCGGCAAATCCATCTGCGAACTACAGGTAGTGCTGCAGGGCCCACACCCTTTTACTTGCCTTACAGAGCAGCTCTGGAGCTGTTACAGTGCCCAGCTGCTGCAAGAATTCAGCTTGAATGCTTCAGGGGCTGGGGCATAGCCAACATGAGCCCCACACCAAAGGAGGGTGGAGGTGTTTAATGCAAACTAGGGGTCAGCCAAGCGCCGCAAAAGGCCACCATGCCCTGCACGCCCCTTTTCTCTTTTCATATGCAGACGAGGGTTGAAGCCAACTTTGACCAACTGCTTGGATGACATCACCATATGCAAATCCATCTGCGGCAGGCCTTCCCCCAGGAATGCTTGCACTAGTTGTTGCATTTGGTTTGTTGTTTGGGGGTGCTTCAGTATTAGGCAGCCTTCTGCCCTCCCATGTTCATCTGAAAATATATGTTCTCCCTGCAGTTGTTGTCCCAAGATGAGAGTTCCCTTGTGCTGCCTCAGTTGAATCTCCTTTACTTGACAGAGATGTGCATGAGCAGCGGCCCTCCCCAGCCCTATTCCAAATCATACTTATTTTGCATAGGAGATACCATGGTCATGAAGATTTTTCTCCCAGGGTGAGGTTCATTCATTGCATTTTGGGTATGCTGACCCCTGTGATTTCCCCAAATGTGGGAAACTCGACTGCATTATTTGTGGTAGTGGGAGGCTGTGTTTGTGATTTCTTCTGGTCAGCTCTGGTAAAAGTCAGATTTCTTTGTTTCAGATTTTCCTTTAGCCTTGTTCTTCTTTCGAGAGTTCCCTTGTGCTGCCTCAGTTGGATCTCCTTCACTTAACAGGGGGGTGCCCGAGCAGCGACCCTCCCCAGCTCTAGCCCAACTCCTACTTACCTGCCAGGTGAGATACTATGATCATGAAGGTGCTTCTCCCAGGGCAAGGCTCACCCATTGCACTCTGGGTGTGCTGCCCCTGCGATTTCCCCAAATGTGGGAAACTTGACTGCATAATTTGTGTTTCCCCTGGTCGGCTCTCGTATAATTCAGATATCTTTGTCTCAGATCTCTCTCCAGCCTAGTTTGCTGTCTGTTTCCACTTCTCTTTTCTTCAGCCGCTCCCTCCCGTGCACTATCCTGACTTCTCCTCCCGTCTGCTTACTTTGTGCCTTCCAATGCACAATGCAAACTACAGGTAGTGCTGCAGGGCCCACACCCTTTTACTTGCCTTACAGAGCGTCTCTGGAGCTGTTACAGTGCCCAGCTGCTGCAAGAAATCTGCTTGAATGCTTCAGGGGATGGGACATGGCCAACATGAGCCCCACACCAAAGGAGGGTGGAGCAGAAGGCTGCCTAATACTGAAGCACCCCCAAACAACAAACCAAATGCAACAACTAGTGCAAGCATTCCTGGGGGAAGGCCTGCCGCAGATGGATTTGTGGTGATGTCATCCAAGCAGTTGGTCAAAGGTGGCTTCAACCCTCGTCTGCATATGAAAACAGAAAAGGGGCGTGCAGGGCATGGTGGCCTTTTGCGGCGCTTGACTGACCCCTAGTTTGCATTAAACACCTCCACCCTCCTTCGGTGTGGGGCTCATGTTGGCTATGCCCCAGCCCCTGAAGCATTCAAGCTGATTTCTTGCAGCAGCTGGCCACTGTAACAGCTCCAGAGCTGCTCTGTAAGGCAAGTAAAAGGGTGTGGGCCCTGCAGCACTACCTGTAGTTTGCATTGTGCATTGGAAGGCACAAAGTAAGCAGACGGGAGGAGAAGTCAGGATAGTGCACAAGGGTATAGAAGGGAGCGGCTGAAGAAAAGAGAAGTGGAAACAGACAGCAAACTAGGCTGGAGAGAGACCTGAGACAAAGAGATCTGAATTATACGAGAGCCGACCAGGGGAAACACAAATTATGCAGTCAAGTTTCCCACATTTGGGGAAATCGCAGGAGCAGCACACCCAGAGTACAATGGGTGAGCCTTGCCCTGGGAGAAGCACCTTCATGATCATAGTATCTCACCTGGCAGGTAAGTAGGAGTTGGGCTAGAGCTGGGGAGGGTCGCTGCTCGGGTACCCCCCTGTAAAGTGAAGGAGATCCAACTGAGGCAGCACAAGGGAACTCTCGAAAGAAGAACAAGGCTAAAGGAAAATCTGAGACAAAGAAATCTGACTTTTACCAGAGCTGACCAGAAGAAATCACAAACACAGCCTCCCACTACCACAAATAATGCAGTCAAGTTTCCCACATTTGGGGAAATCACAGGGGTCAGCATACCCAAAATGCAATGAATAAACCTCACCCTGGGAGAAAAATCTTCATGACCATGGTATCTCCTATGCAAAATAAGTATGATTTGGAATAGGGCTGGGGAGGGCCGCTGCTCATGCACATCTCTGTCAAGTAAAGGAGATTTAACTGAGGCAACACAAGGGAACTCTCATCTGGGGACAACAACTGCAGGGAGAACATATATTTTCAGATGAACATGGGAGGGCAGAAGGCTGCCTAATACTGAAGCACCCCCAAACAACAAACCAAATGCAACAACTAGTGCAAGCATTCCTGGGGGAAGGCCTGCCGCAGATGGATTTGCATATGGTGATGTCATCCAAGCAGTGGGTCAAAGTTGGCTTCAACCCTCGTCTGCATATGAAAAGAGAAAAGGGGCGTGCAGGGCATGGTGGCCTTTTGCGGCGCTTGGCTGACCCCTAGTTTGCATTAAACACCTCCACCCTCCTTTGGTGTGGGGCTCATGTTGGCTATGCCCCAGCCCCTGAAGCATTCAAGCTGATTTCTTGCAGCAGCTGGGCACTGTAACAGCTCCAGAGCTGCTCTGTAAGGCAAGTAAAAGGGTGTGGGCCCTGCAGCACTACCTGTAGTTCGCATTGTGCGTTGGAAGGCACAAAGTAAGCAGACAGGAGGAGAAGTCAGGATAGTGCGCAAGGGCATAGAAGGGAGCGGCTCAAGAAAAGAGAAGTGGAAACAGACAGCAAACTAGGCTGGAGAGAGACCTGAGACAAAGAGATCTGAATTATACGAGAGCCGACCAGGGGAAACACAAATTATGCAGTCAAGTTTCCCACATTTGGGGAAATCGCAGGAGCAGCACACCCAGAGCAATGGGTGAGCCTTGCCCTGGGAGAAGCACCTTCATGATCATAGTATCTCACCTGGCAGGTAAGTAGGAGTTGGGCTAGAGCTGGGGAGGGTCGCTGCTCGGGTACCCCCCTGTAAAGTGAAGGAGATCCAACTGAGGCAGCACAAGGGAACTCTCGAAAGAAGAACAAGGCTAGAGGAAAATCTGAGACAAAGAAATCTGACTTTTACCAGAGCTGACCAGAGGAAAGCACAAACACAGTCCCCCACTACCACAAATAATGCAGTCAAGTTTCCCACATTTGGGGAAATCACAAGGGTCAGCATACCCAAAATGCAATGAATGAACCTCACCCTGGGAGAACAATCTTCATGACCATGGTATCTCCTATGCAAAATAAGTATGATTTGGAATAGGGCTGGGGAGGGCCGCTGCTCATGCACATCTCTGTCAAGTAAAGGAGATTCAACTGAGGCAGCACAAGGGAACTCTCATCTGGGGATAACAACTGCAGGGAGAACACATATTTTCAGATGAACATGGGAGGGCAGAAGGCTGCCTAATACTGAAGCACCCCCAAACAACAAACCAAATGCAACAACTAGTGCAAGCATTCCTGGGGGAAGTTCTGCAGAAGACGGATTTGCATACGGTGATGTCATCCAAGCAGTGCAAAAGAGAGATATCGGCAAGGAAATGCTGTATTGTACCTTTGCATTTTTCTCCCAAACGAAAGACACTAGAATGAAAATTTTAAAGCCTCCTGTTAGTGCTTCATCTACACGTTATAGCCCTGCATTTTCCAATGCCTATCTCTTTGCAAAAGAGAGATATCGGCAAGGAAAAGCTGCATTGTACTTTTGCATTTTTCTCCCAAACGAAAGACACTAGAATGAAAATTTTAAAGCCTCCTGTTAGTGCTTCATCTACACGTTATAGCCCTGCATTTTCCAATGCCTAGCTCTTTGCAAAAGAGAGATATTGGCAAGGAAAAGCTGTATTGTACCTTTGCATTTTTCTCCCAAACGAAAGACACTAGAATGAAAATTTTAAAGCCTCCTGTTAGTGCTTCATCTACGCGTTATAGCCCTGAATTTTCCAATGCCTATCTCTTTGCCAAATAGAGATATCGGCAAGGAAAAACTGTATTGTACCTTTGCATTTTTCTCCCAAACGAAAGACACTAGAATGAAAATTTTAAAGCCTCCTGTTAGTGCTTCATCTACACGTTATAGCCCTGAATTTTCCAATGCCTATCTCTTTGCCAAAGAGAGATATCGGCAAGGAAAAACTGTATTGTACCTTTGCATTTTTCTCCCAAACGAAAGACACTAGAATTAAAATTTTAAAGCCTCCTGTTAGTGCTTCATCTACACGTTATAGCCCTGAATTTTCCAATGCCTATCTCTTTGCAAAAGAAAGATATCGGCAAGGAAAAGCTGTATTGTACCTTTGCATTTTTCTCCCAAACGAAGGACACTAGAATGAAAATTTAAAAGCCTCCTGTTAGTGCTTCATCTACACGGTATAGCCCTGAATTTTCCAATGCCTAGCTCTTTGCAAAAGAGAGATATTGGCAAGGAAAAGCTGTATTGTACCTTTGCATTTTTCTCCCAAACGAAAGACACTAGAATTAAAATTTTAAAGCCTCCTGTTAGTGCTTCATCTACACGTTATAGCCCTGAATTTTCCAATGCCTAGCTCTTTGCAAAAGAGAGATATCGGCAAGGAAAAGCTGTATTGTACCTTTGCATTTTTCTCCCAAACGAAAGACACTAGAATGAAAATTTTAAAGCCTCCTGTTAGTGCTTCATCTACACGTTATAGCCCTGAATTTTCCAATGCCTATCTCTTTGCAAAAGAGAGATATCGGCAAGGAAAAGCTGTATTGTACCTTTGCATTTTTCTCCCAAACGAAGGACACTAGAATGAAAATTTAAAAGCCTCCTATTAGTGCTTCATCTACACGGTATAGCCCTGAATTTTCCAATGCCTAGCTCTTTGCAAAAGAGAGATATTGGCAAGGAAAAGCTGTATTGTACCTTTGCATTTTTCTCCCAAACGAAGGACACTAGAATGAAAATTTTAAAGCCTCCTGTTAGTGCTTCATCTACACGTTATAGCCCTGAATTTTCCAATGCCTAGCTCTTTGCAAAAGAGAGATATCGGCAAGGAAAATCTGTATTGTACCTTTGCATTTTTCTCCCAAACGAAAGACACTAGAATGAAAATTTTAAAGCCTCCTGTTAGTGCTTCATCTACACGTTATAGCCCTGCATTTTCCAATTGCTATCTCTTTGCAAAAGAGAGATATCGGCAAGGAAAAGCTGCATTGTACTTTTGCATTTTTCTCCCAAACGAAAGACACTAGAATGAAAATTTTAAAGCCTCCTGTTAGTGCTTCATCTACGCGTTATAGCCCTGAATTTTCCAATGCCTATCTCTTTGCCAAAGAGAGATATCGGCAAGGAAAAACTGTATTGTACCTTTGCATTTTTCTCCCAAACGAAAGACACTAGAATGAAAATTTTAAAGCCTCCTGTTAGTGCTTCATCTACACGTTATAGCCCTGCATTTTCCAATGCCTAGCTCTTTGCAAAAGAGAGATATTGGCAAGGAAAAGCTGTATTGTACCTTTGCATTTTTCTCCCAAACGAAAGACACTAGAATGAAAATTTTAAAGCCTCCTGTTAGTGCTTCATCTACGCGTTATAGCCCTGAATTTTCCAATGCCTATCTCTTTGCCAAAGAGAGATATCGGCAAGGAAAAACTGTATTGTACCTTTGCATTTTTCTCCCAAACGAAAGACACTAGAATGAAAATTTTAAAGCCTCCTGTTAGTGCTTCATCTACACGTTATAGCCCTTAATTTTCCAATGCCTATCTCTTTGCCAAAGAGAGATATCGGCAAGGAAAAACTGTATTGTACCTTTGCATTTTTCTCCCAAACGAAGGACACTAGAATGAAAATTTAAAAGCCTCCTGTTAGTGCTTCATCTACACGGTATAGCCCTGAATTTTCCAATGCCTAGCTCTTTGCAAAAGAGAGATATTGGCAAGGAAAAGCTGTATTGTACCTTTGCATTTTTTCTCTCAAACGAAAGACACTAGAATGAAAATTTTAAAGCCTCCTGTTAGTGCTTCATCTACACGTTATAGCCCTGCATTTTCAAATGCCTATCTCTTTGCAAAAGAGAGATATCGGCAAGGAAAAGCAGCATTGTACTTTTGCATTTTTCTCCCAAACGAAAGACACTAGAATGAAAATTTTAAAGCCTCCTGTTAGTGCTTCATCTACACGTTATAGCCCTGAATTTTCCAATGCCTATCTCTTTGCAAAAGAGAGATATCGGCAAGGAAAAGCTGTATTGTACCTTTGCATTTTTCTCCCAAACGAAAGACACTAGAATGAAAATTTTAAAGCCTCCTGTTAGTGCTTCATCTACACGTTATAGCCCTGAATTTTCCAATGCCTATCTCTTTGCAAAAGAGAGATATCGGCAAGGAAAAGCTGTATTGTACCTTTGCATTTTTCTCCCAAACGAAAGACACTAGAATGAAAATTTTAAAGCCTCCTGTTAGGGCTTCATCTACACGTTATAGCCCTGAATTTTCCAATGCCTATCTCTTTGCAAAAGAGAGATATCGGCAAGGAAAAGCTGTATTGTACCTTTGCATTTTTCTCCCAAACGAAGGACACTAGAATGAAAATTTAAAAGCCTCCTGTTAGTGCTTCATCTACACGGTATAGCCCTGAATTTTCCAATGCCTAGCTCTTTGCAAAAGAGAGATATTGGCAAGGAAAAGCTGTATTGTACCTTTGCATTTTTCTCCCAAACGAAGGACACTAGAATGAAAATTTTAAAGCCTCCTGTTAGTGCTTCATCTGCACGTTATAGCCCTGAATTTTCCAATGCCTATCTCTTTGCAAAAGAGATATATTGGCAAGGAAAAACTGTATTGTACCTTTGCATTTTTCTCCTAAACGAAAGACACTAGAATGAAAATTTTAAAGCCTCCTGTTAGTGCTTCATCTACACGTTATAGCCCTGAATTTTCCAATGCCTAGCTCTTTGCAAAAGAGAGATATTGGCAAGGAAAAGCTGTATTGTACCTTTGCATTTTTCTCCCAAACGAAAGACACTAGAATGAAAATTTTAAAGCCTACTGTTAATGCTTCATCTACACGTTATAGCCCTGAATTTTCCAATGCCTATCTCTTTGCAAAAGAGAGATATCGGCAAGGAAAAGCTGTATTGTACCTTTGCATTTTTCTCCCAAACGAAGGACACTAGAATGAAAATTTTAAAGCCTCCTGTTAGTGCTTCATCTACACGTTATAGCCCTGAATTTTCCAATTCCTATCTCTTTGCAAAAGAGAGATATCGGCAAGGAAAAGCTGTATTGTACCTTTGCATTTTTCTCCCAAACGAAAGACACTAGAATGAAAATTTTAAAGCCTCCTGTTAGTGCTTCATCTACACGTTATAGCCCTGAATTTTCCAATGCCTATCTCTTTGCAAAAGAGAGATATCGGCAAGGAAATGCTGTATTATACCTTTGCATTTTTCTCCCAAACGAAAGACACTAGAATGAAAATTTTAAAGCCTCCTGTTAGTGCTTCATCTACACGTTATAGCCCTGAATTTTCCAATGCCTATCTCTTTGCAAAAGAGAGATATCGGCAAGGAAAAGCTGTACTGTACCTTTGCATTTTTCTCCCAAACGAAAGACACTAGAATGAAAATTTTAAAGCCTCCTGTTAGTGCTTCATCTACACGTTATAGCCCTGAATTTTCCAATGCCTATCTCTTTGCCAAAGAGAGATATCGGCAAGGAAAAACTGTATTGTACCTTTGCATTTTTCTCCCAAACGAAAGACACTAGAATTAAAATTTTAAAGCCTCCTGTTAGTGCTTCATCTACACGTAATAGCCCTGAATTTTCCAATGCCTATCTCTTTACAAAAGAGAGATATCGGCAAGGAAATGCTGTATTGTACCTTTGCATTTTTCTCCCAAACGAAAGACACTAGAATGAAAATTTTAAAGCCTCCTGTTAGTGCTTCATCTACACGTTATAGCCCTGCATTTTCCAATGCCTATCTCTTTGCAAAAGAGAGATATCGGCAAGGAAAAGCTGCATTGTACTTTTGCATTTTTCTCCCAAACGAAAGACACTAGAATGAAAATTTTAAAGCCTCCTGTTAGTGCTTCATCTACACGTTATAGCCCTGAATTTTCCAATGCCTATCTCTTTGCCAAAGAGAGATATCGGCAAGGAAAAACTGTATTGTACCTTTGCATTTTTCTCCCAAACGAAAGACACTAGAATTAAAATTTTAAAGCCTCCTGTTAGTGCTTCATCTACACGTTATAGCCCTGAATTTTCCAATGCCTATCTCTTTGCAAAAGAGAGATATCGGCAAGGAAAAGCTGTATTGTACCTTTGCATTTTTCTCCCAAACGAAGGACACTAGAATGAAAATTTAAAAGCCTCCTGTTAGTGCTTCATCTACACGGTATAGCCCTGAATTTTCCAATGCCTAGCTCTTTGCAAAAGAGAGATATTGGCAAGGAAAAGCTGTATTGTACCTTTGCATTTTTCTCCCAAACGAAAGACACTAGAATGAAAATTTTAAAGCCTACTGTTAGTGCTTCATCTACACGTTATAGCCCTGAATTTTCCAATGCCTAGCTCTTTGCAAAAGAGAGATATCGGCAAGGAAAAGCTGTATTGTACCTTTGCATTTTTCTCCCAAACGAAAGACACTAGAATGAAAATTTTAAAGCCTCCTGTCAGTGCTTCATCTACACGTTATAGCCCTGAATTTTCCAATGCCTATCTCTTTGCAAAAGAGAGATATCGGCAAGGAAAAGCTGTATTGTACCTTTGCATTTTTCTCCCAAACGAAGGACACTAGAATGAAAATTTAAAAGCCTCCTGTTAGTGCTTCAACTACACGGTATAGCCCTGAATTTTCCAATGCCTAGCTCTTTGCAAAAGAGAGATATTGGCAAGGAAAAGCTGTATTGTACCTTTGCATTTTTCTCCCAAACGAAGGACACTAGAATGAAAATTTTAAAGCCTCCTGTTAGTGCTTCATCTACACGTTATAGCCCTGAATTTTCCAATGCCTAGCTCTTTGCAAAAGAGAGATATCGGCAAGGAAAATCTGTATTGTACCTTTGCATTTTTCTCCCAAACGAAAGACACTAGAATGAAAATTTTAAAGCCTCCTGTTAGTGCTTCATCTACACGTTATAGCCCTGCATTTTCCAATGCCTATCTCTTTGCAAAAGAGAGATATTGGCAAGGAAAAGCTGTATTGTACCTTTGCATTTTTCTCCCAAACGAAAGACACTAGAATGAAAATTTTAAAGCCTACTGTTAGTGCTTCATCTACACGTTATAGCTCTGAATTTTCCAATGCCTAGCTCTTTGCAAAAGAGAGATATCGGCAAGGAAAAGCTGTATTGTACCTTTGCATTTTTCTCCCAAACGAAAGACACTAGAATGAAAATTTTAAAGCCTCCTGTTAGTGCTTCGTCTACACGTTATAGCCCTGAATTTTCCAATGCCTATCTCTTTGCAAAAGAGAGATATCGGCAAGGAAAAGCTGTATTGTACCTTTGCATTTTTCTCCCAAACGAAAGACACTAGAATGAAAATTTTAAAGCCTCCTGTTAGTGCTTCATCTACACGTTATAGCGCTGCATTTTCCAATGCCTATCTCTTTGCAAAAGAGAGATATCGGCAAGGAAAAGCTGCATTGTACTTTTGCATTTTTCTCCCAAACGAAAGACACTAGAATGAAAAATTTAAAGCCTCCTGTTAGTGCTTCATGTACACGTAATAGCCCTGAATTTTCCAATGCCTATCTCTTTGCAAAAGAGAGATATCGGCAAGGAAATGCTGTATTGTACCTTTGCATTTTTCTCCCAAACGAAAGACACTAGAATGAAAATTTTAAAGCCTCCTGTTAGTGCTTCATCTACACGTTATAGCCCTGCATTTTCCAATGCCTATCTCTTTGCAAAAGAGAGATATCGGCAAGGAAAAGCTGCATTGTACTTTTGCATTTTTCTCCCAAACGAAAGACACTAGAATGAAAATTTTAAAGCCTCCTGTTAGTGCTTCATCTACACGTTATAGCCCTGAATTTTCCAATTCCTATCTCTTTGCAAAAGAGAGATATCGGCAAGGAAAAGCTGTATTGTACCTTTGCATTTTTCTCCCAAACGAAGGACACTAGAATGAAAGTTTTAAAGCCTCCTATTAGTGCTTCATCTACACGTTATAGCCCTGAATTTTCCAATGCCTATCTCTTTGCAAAAGAGAGATATCGGCAAGGAAAAGCTGTATTGTACCTTTGCATTTTTCTCCCAAACGAAGGACACTAGAATGAAAATTTTAAAGCCTCCTATTAGTGCTTCATCTACACGTTATAGCCCTGAATTTTCCAATGCCTATCTCTTTGCAAAAGAGAGATATCGGCAAGGAAAAGCTGTATTGCACCTTTGCATTTTTCTCCCAAACGAAGGACACTAGAATGAAAATTTTAAAGCCTCCTGTTAGTGCTTAATCTACACGTTATAGCCCTGAATTTTCCAATGCCTATCTCTTTGCAAAAGAGAGATATCGGCAAGGAAATGCTGTATTGTACCTTTGCATTTTTCTCCCAAACGAAAGACACTAGAATGAAAATTTTAAAGCCTCCTGTTAGTGCTTCATCTACACGTTATAGCCCTGCATTTTCCAATGCCTATCTCTTTGCAAAAGAGAGATATCGGCAAGGAAAAGCTGCATTGTACTTTTGCATTTTTCTCCCAAACGAAAGACACTAGAATGAAAATTTTAAAGCCTCCTGTTAGTGCTTCATCTACACGTAATAGCCCTGAATTTTCCAATGCCTATCTCTTTGCAAAAGAGAGATATCGGCAAGGAAATGCTGTATTGTACCTTTGCATTTTTCTCCCAAACGAAAGACACTAGAATGAAAATTTTAAAGCCTCCTGTTAGTGCTTCATCTACACGTTATAGCCCTGCATTTTCCAATGCCTATCTCTTTGCAAAAGAGAGATATCGGCAAGGAAAAGCTGCATTGTACTTTTGCATTTTTCTCCCAAACGAAAGACACTAGAATGAAAATTTTAAAGCCTCCTGTTAGTGCTTCATCTACACGTTATAGCCCTGAATTTTCCAATGCCTATCTCTTTGCAAAAGAGAGATATCGGCAAGGAAAAGCTGTATTGTACCTTTGCATTTTTCTCCCAAACGAAGGACACTAGAATAAAAATTTTAAAGCCTCCTGTTAGTGCTTCATCTACACGTTATAGCCCTGAATTTTCCAATGCCTATCTCTTTGCAAAAGAGAGATATCGTCAAGGAAAAGCTGTATTGTACCTTTGCATTTTTCTCCCAAACGAAGGACACTAGAATGAAAATTTTAAAGCCTCCTGTTAATGCTTCATCTACACGTTATAGCCCTGAATTTTCCAATGCCTATCTCTTTGCAAAAGAGAGATATCGGCAAGGAAAAGCTGTATTGTACCTTTGCATTTTTCTCCCAAACGAAAGACACTAGAATGAAAATTTTAAAGCCTCCTGTTAGTGCTTCATCTACTTGTTATAGCCCTGAATTTTCCAATGCCTATCTCTTTGTTATCATGCTGTTAACTGGGTTCAGATCACAAGTTGTACGGTGTGATTGGTGTGGCTGGTATGAGTCTTACCCGGGATTCAAAATCCTTCCTTATTGTGTACGCTCGTCCGGGCACAGTATCCTAACTGAGGCTTGGAGGAGGGTCATAGGGGGAGGAGCCAGTGCACACCAGCTAGTCCTAAAGCTTTTACTTTGTGCCCAGTCTCCTGCGGAGCCGCTATTCCCCATGGTCCTTTCGGAGTCCCCAGCATCCACTACGGACTATGAGAAATAGAATTATCGGTAAGTAAATTCTTATTTTCTGGACTGTGTCCAGGATCATCCTTAGGAATAGAAGACGTGTCGTCGGGATCAGCTGCGATTTTGGAATATTAAGAATCCAACCGTGCTGCCGCAACACTACCTGAGATAGTGCTACCCCGACTACCAACTGTTCCCTGGATCTTGCCCTTATCCGGAGATCGTCCAAGTAAGGGATAATTAAAACTCCCTTCCTTCGAAGGAGTATCATCATTTCGGCCATTACTTTGGTAAAGACCCGGGGTGCCGTGGACAAACCAAACGGCAGCGTCTGAAACTGATAGTGACAGTTCTGTACCACAAACCTGAGGTACCCTTGGTGAGAAGGGTAATTTGGGACATGGAGATAAGCATCCTTGATGTCCAGAGACACCATATAATCCCCTTCTTCCCGGTTTGCCATCACCGCTCTGAGTGACTCCATCTTGAATTTGAACCTTTGTATGTAAGTGTTCAAGGATTTCAGATTTAAATTAGGTCTCACCGAGCCGTCCGGCTTCGGTACCACAAACAGCGTGGAATAATACCCCTTTCCCTGTTGTAGGAGGGGTACCTTGATTATCACCTGCTGGGAATACAGCTTGTGAATGGCTTCCCATACCGCCTCCCTGTCGGAGGGAGACGTCGGTAAAGCAGACTTTAGGAAAACGGCGAAGGGGAGACGTCTCGAATTCCAATTTGTACCCCTGAGATACCACCTGAAGGATCCAGGGGTCCACCTGTGAGTGAGCCCACTGCACGCTGAAATTTATGAGACGGGCCCACACCGTTTCTGTTCCTGGGAACTGGCTGTTTGCTGCAGCCTTTTTCCTCTCCCTCTGCCACGGGGCAGAAATGAGGAGCCTTTTGCCCGCTTGCCCTTATGGGGCCCAAAGGACTGCGCCTGATAATACGGCGTCTTCTTATGTTGAGAGGCTACCTGGGGTAAAAATGTGGATTTCCCAGCCGTTGCCGTGGCCACCAGGTCTGTTAGACCTACCCCAAATAACTCCTCCCTTTTATAAGGCGATACTTCCATATGCCTTTTGGAATCAGCATCACCTGACCACTGTCTTGTCCATAACCCTCTTCTGGCAGAAATGGACAGCGCACTTACTCTTGATGCCAGTCGGCAAATATCCCTCTGTGCATCACGCATATATAGAAAGCATATTTTAAATGCTCTATAGTCAGTAATATACTGTCCCTATCTAGGGTATCAATATTGTCAGTCAGGGAATCCGACCAAGCCACCCCAGCACTGCACATCCAGGCTGAGGCGATTGCTGGTCGCAGTATCACACCCGTGTGAGTGTATATACATTTTAGGATATTTTACTGCTTTCTGTCAGCAGGTTCCTTAAGGGCGGCCGTATCCGGGGACGGTAGTGCCACCTGTTTAGACAAGCGTGTGAGCGCTTTATTCACCCTAGGGGGTGTTTCCCAATGTGCCCTATCCTCTGGCGGGAAGGGGTATGATGCTAATAACTTTTTAGGAATTAACAGTTTTTATCGGGGGAAACCCACGCATCATCACACACTTCATTTAATTCCTCAGATGCAGGAAAAACTACAGGCAGTTTTTTCTCACCCAACATAATACCCTTTTTAGTGGTACTGGTATTATCAGAAATGTGTAAAAACATTTTCCATAGCCTCAATCATGTAACGTGTGGCCCTACTGGAAGTCACATTCGTCTCTTAATCGTCGACACTGGAATCAGTATCCGTGTCGGCGTCTGTATCTGCCATCTGCGGTAACGGGCGTTTTAGAGCCCCTGATGGCTTTTGAGACACCTGGACAGGCACAGGCTGAGTAGCCGGCTGTCTCATGTCATCAATCTTTTGTAAAGAGCTGACACTGTCACGTAATTCCTTCCATAAGCTCAGCCACTCAGGTGTTGACTCCCTAGGGGGTGACAACTCCATTACAGGCAATTGCTCCGCCTCCACACCATTTTCCTCCTCATACATGTCGACACAATCGTACCGACACACAGCACACACACAGGGAATGCTCTGATAGAGGACAGGACCCCACTAGCCCTTTGGGGAGACAGAGGGAGAGTATGCCAGCACACACCAGAGCGCTAATAATATATATACAGGGATAACCTTATATAAGTGTTTTTCCCCTTATAGCTGCTGTATTGTTATACTACGCCTAATTAGTGCCCCCCTCTCTTTTTTAACCCCTTTCTGTAGTGTAGTAACTGCAGGGGAGAGCCAGGGAGCTTCCCTCCAACGGAGCTGTGAGAGAAAATGGCGCCAGTGTGCTGAGGAGATAGGCTCCGCCCCCTTCTCGGCGGCCTTTTCTCCCGTTTTTCTGTGGAATCTGGCAGGGGTTAAAATTCATCCATATAGCCCTGGGGGCTATATGTGATGTATTTTCGCCAGCCAAGGTGTTTCTATTGCTGCTCAGGGCGCCCCCCCCTAGCGCCCTGCACCCTCAGTGACCGAAGTGTGAAGTGTGCTGAGGAGCAATGGCGCACAGCTGCAGTGCTGTGCGCTACCTTGGTGAAGACAGGATGTCTTCTGCCGCCGATTTTCCGGACCTCTTCTTGCTTCTGGCTCTGTAAGGGGGCCGGCGGCGCGGCTCTGGGACCGAGCTCCGAGGCTGGGCCTGTGTTCGGTCCCTCTGGAGCTAATGGTGTCCAGTAGCCTAAGAAGCCCAATCCACTCTGCACGCAGGTGAGTTCGCTTCTTCTCCCCTTAGTCCCTCGATGCAGTGAGCCTGTTGCCAGCAGGTTTCACTGAAAATAAAAAACCTAAAACTAAACTTTCACTAAGAAGCTCAGGAGAGCCCCTAGTGTGCACCCTTCTCGGCCGGGCACAAAAATCTAACTGAGGCTTGGAGGATTGTCATAGGGGGAGGAGCCAGTGCACACCAGGTAGTCCTAAAGCTTTACTTTTGTGCCCAGTCTCCAGCGGAGCCGCTAATCCCCATGGTCCTTATGGAGTTCCCAGCATCCACTAGGACGTCAGAGAAACACTGATAGAGTACATTATATTTATGAATTAATTGCTTCCAGATTCTGCAGCAGCATCATCAGCACCACCAGTGTTACTCACAGTCACTTCACACTGACTGCTGCACAACACATCACTTAATTTCCGGGCCGCCCGCCACCTGGTGAAGAGACATGGGAGATGAAGGACCAGCAGTGCCACGTTGAGCGGAAGTATTGTGAATTAGTTACCCACACACTCCTTGTGACACCTGCTCCCCGTCTGCCCTCCCACCCGCCGCCTGCCGTCCGGAACCCGCACTGACAAGTAAGTTTCAGCAGAATGTGTCTGCCAGCAGCTCCCAGTCCCTCCTAGAGGAACACTGCCAGTGGTGTGGCGGCCGCGGCACACTAGGACTGAGAGACCGCAGCAGGAGGAAAGCACAGGTGGGCGGGAGGAGAGCATGGGCGAACATCACCATGTCACATTGCAAGGTGACGCCAGTCCCCCCAGTGAGGCCGCCGACGAATGCACTCAGCATAGTATTAGCAGCAGGCAGAGGGGGGTCGGGTGCAGCGGTGGTGGGAGGTACGGAAATGAGCTGCAGGCTAGGCTCCACCGATCACACACTCAGCGATCACTGTGCTACAGCAAGCGTGGCGTGCAGCGGTGCTGGACATTAGGGAGTGCCTGTGCGCACCAGGCACCCCCTGTACGCACGCCTATGCGCTACCACCACCCATATGCCACACTACATCACTATGCTACAGCCCTCCCATATGCTGCACTTCATAATTACACTATACCCCCCATACAACATACTACATCACCACACTACACTACTCACAATAAAATTAAAACATCCCAGTTCCTCATTCTTAATGAGCTCACGTGAGTTCTCTCCCCAACGGAGCTCCAGACCAAGTAACAATGAAGACACCAGCAGCGTGTAGGGGGCAGGCCTGGTCCACTTGTCAGGAGAGAGCAGTCACAGGAGGGTAAGAAGGGGGCGGGGCCTAGTCCTACAGACGGGAGAGAGCACAGACAGGAGAGAGCAAGGTACAGGGGTAGAAGGGGACGGAGCCTATTCTTACACGCTTTCAAAATTCGACTTTAAAATTCGACATTTGACAAATTCGACTTTTCTGCAATGGTACAAATGCGGCAATTCGACAAAAGTATATTCAATTGAAGTTTGTAAATTCGACAACAGTGCTTTTAAACAGTAAATTCGTCATTTTCAATCCGCCACACTTTGCTGGCGGAATCTAATAAAAAAAATTTAAAAACATGTTTTTTTTTTGCAGTTTTTTTTTTTTGGTAATAGCATATCTATTTATATTAGAAGGGATTAGGTACTTGGTTTGTCTTTTTTGGAGGCACAAGTATTATTTATATATTTTTTAAAATATTATTTATTTTTTAAATGGAATGTGAAAAACCCGAAAAAAAATTGCGTGGGTCCCCCCTCCAAAGCATAACCAGCCTCGGGCTCTTCGAGCCGGTCCTGGTTCTAAAAATCTGGGGGAAAAACGGACAGGGGATCCCCCGTATTTTTAAAACCAGCACCGGGCTCTGCGCCTGGTGCTGGTGCAAAAAATACGGGGAACAAAAAGAGTAGGGGTCCCCCGTATTTTTTACACCAGCATCGGGCTCCACTAGCTGGACAGATAACGCCACAGCCGGGGGTCACTTTTATACAGTGCCCTGCGGCCGTGGCATTAAATATCCAACTAGTCACCCCTGGCCGGGGTACCCTTGGGGAGTGGGGACCCCTTCAATCAAGGGGTCCCCCCCAGCCACCCAAGGGCCAGGGGTGAAGCCCGAGGCTGTCCCCCCCATCCAAGGGCTGCGGATGGGAGGCTGATAGCCTTGAGAAAATTTAAATAATATTGTTTTTTCTAGTAGTACTACAAGTCCCAGCAAGCCTCCCCCGCAAGCTGGTACTTGGAGAAACACAAGTACCAGCATGCAGGAGAAAAACGGGCCCGCTGGTACCTGTAGTTCTACTGGGGAAAAAATACCCAAATAAAAACAGGACACAGACACCGTAAAAATTTAACTTTATTTCCCACCTGCCGACACACCCATACTTACCTATGTTGACATGAAGCAGTCGGTCCTCTTCTCCAAGTAGAATCCACGGGTACCTGAAAATAAAAGATAATTATACTCACCTGATCCAGGTTCCAGATTAAATCCACGTACTTGGCAAAACAACAAACCGAACACCCGGACCAGACGGACTGAAAGGGGTCCCATGTTTACACATGGGATCCCTTTCCACGAATGCAGACATCCGAATCTCGCGAGAATCCGACAGCGGGATGATGACGTTCGTGCGCGCTCGGGCTAGCCGAGCAAGGCGGGAAGGTTCGAACCTGCCTCGGACCCGTGTAAAATGGGTGAAGTTCGGGGGGTTCGGATTCCGACGAACCGAACCCACTCATCACTAGTATGTACGTGAGTGTCAGGTGCCGTGCGCGTACATACGTGTCAGTGCCGTGCGTGTACGTACGTGTGTGTCAAGTGTCGTGCGTGTACGTGTGTGTGTGTGTGTGTGTGTCAGGTGGCGCGTACCTACATGTGTGTATGTCAGGTGCTGTGCATGTGTGTACGTACAGGCGTGTGTCAGGTGCCGCGCGTGTACGTACGTGTGTGTGTGTGCCAGGAGCCGCGCGTGTACATGCGTGTGGGTGTCAGGAGCCGTGCGTATACGTACATACGTGTAGGTGTCAGGTGCCGTGCGTATACGTATATACGTGTGTGTGTCAGGAGCCGCGCGTGTTCGTACATGTGTGTGTGTGTCAGGAGCCACGCGTGTGTGTGTGTGTGTGTGTCAGGAGCCGCGCGTGTTCGTACATGTGTGTCAGGTGCCGCACGTGTATGTGTGTGTGTGTGTTAAATTCCGCGTGTGTACGTACGTATGTGTGTGCCTGGAGCCGCGCGTGTACATACATGTGTGTGTGTCAGGTGCTGTACGTGTATGTGTGTGTCTCAGGTGCTGCACGTGTATATGTGTGTATCTCAGGTGCTGCATTTGTATGCGTCAGCTGCCACGTGGGTGTCAGGTGTTGAGCGTGTATGTGTTTGTGTCGCATCTGTATGTGTGTGACTGTCAGGTGCTGCACGTGTATGTGTGTGTCAGGTGCTGCATGTATATATGTGTGTGTTAGGTGCTGTTCATGTATGTGGGAGTGGCAGGTGCTACATGTGTATATATGTGTGAGTGGCAGGTGCTGCGTGTGTATACGAGTGTGTGTGAGGTGCTGCGAGTGTATGTGTGTGTTAGGTGCTCTGAGTGTATATGATTGTGTGTCAGGTGCTGTGCGTGTGTGCGTTAAATGCCACATGTATGTATGTATGTATGTGTGTCAGGTGCTGCGTGTGTGTGTGGGTGTGTCAGGTGCTGCATGTCTGTGTGTGTGGGTGTGTCAGGTGCTGCATGTGTGTGTGTGTGTGTGTGTCTGTCAGGTGCTGCATGTGTGTGTCAGGTGCTGCATGTCTGCGTGTGTGTCAGGCGCTGCATGTCTGTGTCAGGTGCTGCGTGTGTGTGTGTGTGTGTGTGTGTCAGGTGCTGTGTGTGTGTGTGTGTGTGTGTCAGGTGCTGCGTGTCTGCGTGTGTGTGTCAGGTGCTGCGTGTCTGCGTGTGTGTGTCAGGTGCTGCGTGTGTGTGTGTGTGTGTGTGTCAGGTGCTGCGTGTCTGCGTGTGTGTGTCAGGTGCTGCATGTCTGCGTGTGTGTGTCAGGCGCTGCATGTCTGTGTGTCAGGTGCTGCGTGTGTGTGTGTCAGGTGCTGTGTGTGTGTGTCAGGTGCTGCGTGCCGTGTGCGTGTGTCAGGTGCGTGAGTGTGCGTGTGTCAGGTGCGTGAGTGTGTGTGTGTCAGGTGCGTGAGTGTGTGTGTCAGGTGCGTGAGTGTGTGTGTGTCAGGCGCTGCGTGTCTGTGTGTGTCAGGCGCTGCGTGTCTGTGTGTGTAAGGCGCTGCGTGTGAGTGTGTGCGTGTGTGTCAGGTCCGTGTGAGTGTCAGGTGCTGCGTCTGTGTGTGTGTGTCAGGTGCTGCGTGTGTGCGTGTGTGTCAGGCGCTGCGTGTGCGTGTGTCAGGCGCTGCAGGGAGGGCGGGGGGGACGGACAGCAGGGAGGGCGGGGGGGGGACGGACACACAGCAGGGAGGGCGGGGGGAGAACGGACACACAGCAGAGAGGAGGAGGGGGGGTGGCCGGACACAGCGGGAGGAGGGGGGGTGGCCGGACACAGCGGGAGGAGGGGGGTGGCCGGACACAGCGGGAGGAGGGGGGGTGGCCGGACACAGCGGGAGGAGAGGGGGTGGCCGGACACGGCGGGAGGGGGGGGTGGCCGGACACAGCGGGAGGGGGGGTGGCCGGACACAGCGGGAGGGGGGGTGGACGGAAACAGCGGGAGGGGGGGGTGGCCGGACACAGCGGGAGGGGGGGGTGGCCGGACACAGCGGGAGGAGGGGAGGGTGGCCGGACACAGCGGGAGGGGGGGGTGGCCAGACACAGCGGGAGGGGGGGGTGGCCGGACACAGCGGGAGGGGGGGGTGGCCGGACACAGCGGGAGGGGGGGTGGACGGACACAGCGAGAGGGGGGGGTGGCCGGACACAGCGGGAGGGGGGGGTGGCCGGACACAGCGGGAGGAGGGGAGGGTGGCCGGACACAGCGGGAGGAGGGGAGGGTGGCCGGACACACAGCAGGGAGGGCGCGGGGGGGAACACACTGCAGGGAGGAGGGGGGGGGACACACAGCAGGGAGGGCAAGGGGGGGGCGACGGACACACAGCAGGGGGGGGGGAGGGAGACGGACACACAGCAGGGAGGGCGAGAGGGGGAGGGGGGGGTGACTGGTGACCATAGAGACCTTGATAAATACCGCATACTGCACGGAGGGAGGGCCGGACACAGCGGGAGGAGGAGGAGGGAGGAGTGGCCGGACACAGCTGCCCGAGGCGCCTCCTACTGCCAGCCGCACTACAGACGCGGGGAGGAGACGCAGGCAGCCACCAGGGAAGGTCCGGCGGGCGGCCGGGCACACAGCGGGCGAGCGGGCGGGCGAGCGGGCGGGCGGGCGGGCGGGAGGGGAGGGTGGCCGGGCGGGCGGGAGGGGAGGGTGGCCGGACACGCGGGGGAGAAGTGGAAGCTGGGTACACAGCGGTGGGCTGCCTGACAGAACTCACCCAGTGCTACGCAGCTCCGGCGATCTCCTCCCGCTTCATGGACCTCAATGAACTCACACGCCGGGAACCGCTGGCTGTCCTCCTGCAGCTCCACGTGACTCCTTCCCGCTCTGTCTCCTCGTGCCCAACTGCCAGAGCTACTCTCTGTACACCCCCTGCTGGCGGTCACTGCGCAGGCGCAACAAATTGAAATGCCCTATCTCTATAATGGGGCATATTTCTCTTAATTAAAAAAACCCTATAACTTTCTGAAAAACCACAACCCCAAAAGGCACTACACTGGGGCATACTCTATCTAGTAAAACAAACCCCAAGTCTTAATTCGTCCTCTATCCTGACTTATGCCTTCCCAAAAAAATCTTCATTCACTCTATGGGAAAACGTTGTCAAAAAGCCACAGAGGGAGTGGCAGAAAAAAACTGACAGTTGGAAATTTAGCTTACTCCCAATTCCTCATTTTTTATTATTTTGCCCTGAAATTTGTCCTGCAGCAGCGGGTGACGATTCTACGCGTCCATACCAAATTTCAGCTCAGTACGTCCAATCAGTTTTGAGGTGTAGCCCCTCAAACACCATGCCCCCATCTCAGAAGTTCCCTATGGGAGAATTCCGTTTGTTCGATTCAGCCTTAATATAAGGGCACGACCGTGCCCTTATAATTGACTGTATTGTTTTCTTTCAAAAATCCACTTAATTTTCTTTACCCGATTATTAAAATGGTAATTGACAAAAACAAACTACATTGTCACCAGAAGAGCAATACAAAATGTACAAGTGATATATTAAAATCATCTTTCCAGCTTGAATTTCAATGATGCATTGGGGCAACGATTTTGTGAGAAACATCTTCACCCTTAAATAAAGATTTTCTTAATTCCTTACCTGTGTGCTAATTAGATATCACCTTGTTTTCACATTAAACAGACTTCCACATGAGAAAACAGCAAAGATGCAGTGGCGTTAATGTTTCCTGGTGTCAACCTGTATTATTTCCGTAGATATTGAAATGAGGATGCATCTTGCTGCCTTTCCAATGAAGCAAGTTTAATTTAGTAATAGGTGAAAAACCATCCCTACAAAGATGTTAATCAGATACTTGGCTTTGTGGACACTTTTCAGAGAACAAATTTGTTATCATAAAAATAAAGCCAGAAAATGAAGAGCTGTTTAATCACTCAATTGGATTTTTCTGCCAGCATTTTTCTTTTTCTCTGCAACCCACTGCTAAATTGTGCTTCCTAGCTGTTTTTTTATAAAATCACTTAATCAAATCTAACTCTGATTACATCAGAGAAGGCCAGGTACCCTACACCATAAGAGGGGGTTTGCAATTTTGACTTGTCTACTTAAATATCACCAAAATCTGATCACAAGGTCAATTACGTCCCTGGGTTGGATTGAACCACCAACCTTTTGATTAATAGCTGAACACACTAACCGATTGCGCCACAGAGACACTTTGCAAAAACTATATACTGACAAAGACTAATAAGCATTCATCTAGAACGTTTCCTAGAAAAACTTTAAAAAGTCAATAATCTGGAGAGTTTTTGTAAGATGTTTCTTCCAGCAACCAATGAAGAAACACATTGGTACTTTCCCATGATGAGTGAGTGCTTCAGGATCTCTTGCACTTACATGTGCAGCAGAGTACTGTAATGGAAGCATGCTGGGTCCATAACCCAGAGGTAGGCAGATTGAAACTATCCTCTGCTATATGCATTTTTTTTTTGTTAATTAAAGTAATCCAAAACTGGGATTGATATTTTTGCTCTTTTATTTTTACTTAAAGTACAATAACTTTTACCATTTTAATTTGTTTTAATAGTATATTGACAGTATTGTTTTCTTTCAAAAATCCAATTAATTTTCTTTACCCGATTATTAAAATGGTAATTGACAAAAGCAAACTACATTGTCACCAGAAGAGCAATACAAAATGTACAAGTGATATATTAAAATCATCTTTCCAGCTTGAATTTCAATGATGCATTGGGGCAACGATTTTGTGAGAAACATCTTCACCCTTAAATAAAGATTTTCTTAATTCCTTACCTGTGTGCTAATTAGATATCACCTTGTTTTCACATTAAACAGACTTCCACACGAGAAAGCAGCAAGGATGCAGTGGCGTTAATGTTTCCTGGTGTCAACCTGTATTATTTCAGTAGATATTGAAATGAGGATGCATCTTGCTGCCTTTCCAATGAAGCAAGTTTAATTTAGTAATAGGTGAAAAACCATCCCTACAAAGATGTTAATCAGATACTTGGCTTTGTGGACACTTTTCAGAGAACAAATTTGTTAGCATAAAAATAAAGCCAGAAAATGAAGAGCTGTTTAATCAGTCAATTGGATTTTTTTGCCAGCATATTTCTTTTTCTCTGCAACCCACTGCTAAATTGTGCTTCCTAGCTGTTTTTATAAAATCACTGAATCAAATCTAACTCTGATTACATCAGAGAAGGCCAGGTACCCTACACCATAACAGGGGTTTTCGAAATTTTGACTTGTCTACTTAAATATCACCAAAATCTGATCACAAGGTCAATTACGTCCCTGGGTGGGATTGAACCACCAACCTTTTGATTAATAGCTGAACACACTAACCGATTGCGCCACAGAGACACTTTGCAAAAAGTACATACTGACAAAGACTAATAAGCATTCATCTAGAACGTTTCCTAGAAAAACTTTAAAAAGTCAATAATCTGGAGAGTTTTTGTAAGATGTTTCTTCCAGCAACCAATGAAGAAACACATTGGTACTTTCGCATGATGAGTGAGTGCTTCAGGATCTCTTGCACTTACATGTGCAGCAGAGTACTGCACTGGAAGCATGCTGGGCCCATAACCCAGAGGTAGGCAGATTGAAACTATCCTTTGCTATATGCATTTTTTTTTTGTTCATTAAAGTAATCCAAAACTGGGATTGATATTTTAGCTTTTATTTTTACTTAAAGTACAATAACTTTTACCATTTTAATTTGTTTTAATAGTATATTGACAGTATTGTTTTCTTTCAAAAATCCAATTAATTTTCTTTACCCGAGTATTAAAATGGTAATTGACAAAAACAAACTACATTGTCACCAGAAGAGCAATACAAAATGTACAAGTGATATATTAAAATCATCTTTCCAGCTTGAATTTCAATGATGCATTGGGGCAACGATTTTGTGAGAAACATCTTCACCCTTAAATAAAGATTTTCTTAATTCCTTACCTGTGTGCTAATTAGATATCACCTTGTTTTCACATTAAACAGACTTCCACATGAGAAAGCAGCAAGGATGCAGTGGCGTTAATGTTTCCTGGTGTCAACCTGTATTATTTCAGTAGATATTGAAATGAGGATGCATCTTGCTGCCTTTCCAATGAAGCAAGTTTAATTTAGTAATAGGTGAAAAACCATCACTACAAATATGTTAATCAGATACTTGGCTTTGTGGACACTTTTCAGAGAACAAATTAGTTAGCATAAAAATAAAGCCAGAAAATGAAGAGCTGTTTAATCACTCAATTGGATTTTTCTGCCAGCATATTTCTTTTTCTCTGCAACCCACTGCTAAATTGTGCTTCCTAGCTGTTTTTATAAAATCACTGAATCAAATCTAACTCTGATTACATCAGAGAAGGCCAGGTACCCTACACCATAAGAGGGGGTTTGCAATTTTGACTTGTCTACTTAAATATCACCAAAATCTGATCACAAGGTCAATTACGTCCCTGGGTGGGATTGAACCACCAACCTTTTGATTAATAGCTGAACACACTAACTGATTGCGCCACAGAGACACTTTGCAAAAAGTACATACTGACAAAGACTAATAAGCATTCATCTAGAACGTTTCCTAGAAAAACTTTAAAAAGTCAATAATCTGGAGAGTTTTTGTAAGATGTTTCTTCCAGCAACCAATGAAGAAACACATTGGTACTTTCGCATGATGAGTGAGTGCTTCAGGATCTCTTGCACTTACATGTGCAGCAGAGTACTGCACTGGAAGCATGCTGGGCCCATAACCCAGAGGTAGGCAGATTGAAACTATCCTTTGCTATATGCATTTTTTTTTGTTCATTAAAGTAATCCAAAACTGGGATTGATATTTTAGCTTTTATTTTTACTTAAAGTACAATAACTTTTACCATTTTAATTTGTTTTAATAGTATATTGACAGTATTGTTTTCTTTCAAAAATCCACTTAATTTTCTTTACCCTATTATTAAAATGGTAATTGACAAAAACAAACTACATTGTCACCAGAAGAGCAATACAAAATGTACAAGTGATATATTAAAATCATCTTTCCAGCTTGAATTTCAATGATGCATTGGGGCAACGATTTTGTGAGAAACATCTTCACCCTTAAATAAAGATTTTCTTAATTCCTTACCTGTGTGCTAATTAGATATCACCTTGTTTTCACATTAAACAGACTTCCACATGAGAAAGCAGCAAGGATGCAGTGGCGTTAATGTTTCCTGGTGTCAACCTGTATTATTTCAGTAGATATTGAAATGAGGATGCATCTTGCTGCCTTTCCAATGAAGCAAGTTTAATTTAGTAATAGGTGAAAAACCATCCCTACAAATATGTTAATCAGATACTTGGCTTTGTGGACACTTTTCAGAGAACAAATTAGTTAGCATAAAAATAAAGCCAGAAAATGAAGAGCTGTTTAATCACTCAATTGGATTTTTCTGCCAGCATTTTTCTTTTTCTCTGCAACCCACTGCTAAATTGTGCTTCCTAGCTGTTTTTATAAAATCACTGAATCAAATCTAACTCTGATTACATCAGAGAAGGCCAGGTATCCTACACCATAACAGGGGGTTTGAAATTTTGACTTGTCTACTTAAAGATCACCAAAATCTGATAACAAGGTCAATTAAGTCCCTGGGTGGGATTGAACCACCAACCTTTTGGTTAATAGCCTTACACACTAACTGATTGCGCCACCGCGACACTTTGCAAAAGTACATACTGACAAAGGCTAATAAGCATTCATCTAGAACGATTCCTAGAAACATTTTAAAAAGTCAATAATGTGGAGAGTTTTTGTATGATGTTTCTTCCATCAACCAATGAAGAAACACATTGGTACTTTCCCATGATGAGTGAGTGCTTCAGGATCTCTTGCACTCACTTTCCCCAGGAGTGTGATCAAGAGGACGAATCGGCAACAATATCGGCGCTCTCTCTAGCAGCCACTATATCAGAAACGACAGTAGGCACGGCCCAACCCATAAGATTAGTAACAAAGCCCCCTAGCGGAGGGACAGGTGAGGTCGTATCAACGGGTAAGTACGGCACCTTACACTATGCTGAAACCATTTCACCACAGGCTGTAGAATCTACACAGAATGATGTTAGTAGACTTAATCCTGTTAGGGTAATAGCTGTTCCAAATGGGAAAACTGACACATCAGGAGTCACTCCTATCAGGAACATTGCCATGTATATCCCATTTTCCAGAATGGAATTAAGGACCATAGTGTCTGAATTCCCTGACCCCAGAAAAGACTTAGTTGCTAGCCAAAAATACATCAGAGACCTAGGAAACACTTTAGAGCCCAATAACAAAGACTGGCAGATATTGCTGAGGGCATGTTTACCCTCCAATGTCGACTCAGCTCAATTTTTAGCTGACTGTGGATTGGATCTGGATGTACCTCTTACAGATGTGTACAACAAAGATAACGTAAAAAGAATAAATTTACAGTTAAAGGAGTATTTCCCAGCTGTAGCCAAATGGAATAGAATTTTTTCCATTAAACAAAAAGAGACAGAAACAGCTGCTGATTATTTTCACCGGGCATTATTAGAAATGGCAAAGTACACTGGCATAGAGGACATTAGGACCAATGCAAACCATCAAGAAGTAGCAGTATCTGTGCTAATGGATGGTTTAAAAGAAGCATTAAAGACAAGGGTACAGACCACGCAACCATGTTGGCGAGGTCTGTCAGTGGCTACTTTGAGAGAGGCTGCTATTGATCACGACCGGAATATCACCAGACACAGGGAGTCGCAAGGTGATAAGTTAATGTCAGTAAGTATACAGGCCCTGACCACAAAACAGCCTGTGTTTATATCACCAAACCCTGTGGGTAAGTCAAATGTGGTAACATGTTATTTTTGTCATAAACAGGGACACATAGCACGAGACTGTAGAGCGAAAAATTCGCAAAGATCTTACCAACCCCCTAGACAACGACACGACACACGACATTGGGAGCAAGGTCCGCAGAGACGGAGTTATGAGCCACATGCAGGAGAAACAAAAAGATACCCCCCGAACAGAGACTGGCAAACTCCTGGCAGTTCCCATTTAACCCCTTCACAAGTAGTTGCTGCCAGCGGGATTCAGGGAGGTCACCATACCCAATAGGGGTGTAGCCATACCTGTAATCTGCAGCCAGTAAAATTGATTGCAAGCCTTGGGAATGAACCTGAAATTGCAATCAATGTAGCTGGTAAATCATTAAACTTTCTTGTAGACACAGGGGCGGCCAAATCAGTGATAAATTCGACAGTGGGCATGAGAACCACTGGTAAGACAATTCCAGCCATAGGGGTAACGGGAGTAGTCCAGCACTACCCTGTTAGCAAACCAGCCGAGATTACAGTAGGGCCTTTACATACCAAGCATTCCTTTTTGCTGGCTGCATCGGCACCGACTAATCTCCTGGGAAGAGACTTATTGTGTAAAATGGGGTGCGTCATTTATTGTACTCCTGAAGGTGTATTCTTGGACATACCTGAGAATCACGCTCAGGAAGTGCGAGACATGTTAGACTCCCCATCAAAATTAATGTCACATACCATTATGACAAATAGGACTCCATCCAAAGTAGAAGAAATGACATCCCAGATACCAGAGTCACTTTGGACTAAAGATGGACAGGACACTGGATTAATGGCAAACGTAGCTCCAGTAGTTGTACAAGTAAAAGATGGTAGGATAGCTCCAAAAATCCCACAGTACCCTCTGAAGCCAGAGGTGGAGTTAGGAGTGTATCCCGTAATAGAGCGCTTGCTACAACAGGGTATTCTGGTAAGAACGTCCAGCACTGCCAATAGTCCCATCTTCCCTGTGAAAAAGAGTGGGGGGAGGGGTTAACGGCTAGTGCAGGATCTAAGGGGGATCAACAAAATAGTTGAGAGTCAGTTCCCCGTAGTGCCAAATCCAGCTGTCATCCTTATGCAAATCCCTCCCACTGCGAAATTTTTCACTGTTATTGACCTCTGCTCCGCTTTCTTTTCGGTACCTCTGCACCCTGACAGCCAATATTTGTTTGCATTCACATACAGAGGAGTCCAATACACATGGACTCGATTACCACAAGGTTTCATAGACAGTCCAAGTATATTTTCCCAGGCTTTGCATGATTGTTTACAGTCTTTCCAACCAGAGAGTGGATCAGTATTAATACAGTACGTGGATGATCTACTACTGTGTTCTGATTCATTGGAAGCATCCCTGAAGGATACGAAACAGCTCCTGTTTCATCTTTCAGACACAGGACACAAGGTTTCCAAAGACAAGTTGCAATTATGCCAAACTAAGGTAAAATATTTGGGACACTGTCTAACACAAGGACTGAGACACCTGACCACTGATAGAATTCAAGCAATTAGAGACATGACTCTGCCAAAAACCCAGCAACAGATCAGAACATTTTTAGGAATGTGTGGGTATTGCCGTAACTGGATCCCAGGGTTTTCCATTCTAGCGTTACCTCTGCAGGAGATGGTCTCCTCAAACAAACCTGATCGGATTTCGCATACAGACGAGTCCGAGATGGCATTTGAGAGACTTAAACAGTGCCTAACGCAGGCACCAGCATTAGGTATGCCAGACTATGGGAAACCCTTTGAGCTGTACGGAACAGAAAGTGCTGGTTGCGCGGCAGGCGTCTTAACCCAAAAGCACGGTGATGCCAGCAGGCCAGTAGCATACTACAGCGCTCAGCTAGACACGGTAGCGCGATCCCTCCCCACATGCTTGCGAAGCGTCGCTGCGATAGCATTGCTAGTAACGAAAAGCGAAGATGTAGTGCTAGGTCACAACCTCACAATTCATACACCACATGCAGTGTCAGCCTTGCTAAATTCTGCCCAAACCAGGCACGTCTCATCAGCGCGGTTTACAAGATGGGAATTGGCACTAATGGCCCCCGTAAACATCACCATAAGGAGATGCAGTGCATTAAATCCTGCAACATATCTCCCAGGTGTGCCTGGACAGGCACAAAGGGTGGAGGATGAGAGTGGTGGGGAAGGAGAATTTAACACACAGGAGGACACACATGATTGTATGGAATATTTGACCCAAAATTTTACCGCAAGGCCTGACATCAGTGACAACCCGCTGGAAAATGTAGATCTAACTTTCTACACGGACGGTAGTTGTCACAGACAGTCAGACTCGGGAGACTTGTGTACTGGATACGCAGTCGTAGATGACCAAGGCACCATAGAAGCGGAACCGCTAGGCCCACCTCACTCAGCCCAGGTTGCTGAACTGGTCGCCCTAACCAGAGCATGTGAATTGGCTAAGGGCAAATCAGCCAATATCTACACCGACTCTAGATACGCATTCGGGGTAGTCCATGATTTCGGAGCCCTATGGCGCCTCAGAAATTTCATGACGGCAGCTGGTACACCGGTAGCGCATGCAGCTCACATCAAAAGGCTTCTAACAGCGATACAGGAACCCGACAGAGTGGCTGTTATCAAGTGTAAAGCACACACATATAGCTAGGACCCAGTATCACTTGGTAACAGCCGAGCAGATGAAGCAGCTAAGTTAGCAGCTGGTACCCCCAGACAGACAGACACCACACAACTGATGGTATTTAATACCATCAACACACAGAAGTTGTGTGAAATGCAAAATTTGTGTTCCACACAGGAAAAGGCAGTCTGGAAGGCGAAGGGATATGGCCAGGAGTCCTCAGGACTCTGGACGGATGGACAAGGTAAACCGGTGGCCCCCAGAGCATATCTTCCATGTTTAGCTGAGGCAGCTCACGGGCTGACTCATCTGGGCAAGGAAGGAATGTGCAAGTTGGTAAGAGCATATTGGTGCGCCCCAGGATTTTCATCTCATGCAAGTAAGAGAGCAATGTCATGCCTTACCTGTTTGAGAAAGAATATCGGAAAGGCAATACCAACAGAACCATCTCATATCCCACCTGCAGGCGGTCCTTTCCAGGCAATACAGATTGACTTCATTCAATTACCCCCTTGTCGAAATTTGAAATATGTACTTGTTTGTATAGATGTGTTCTCAAATTGGGTTGAAGCATTCCCGGCGGCCACAAATACCGCTATGTTTACTGCTAAGAAAATTGTGCAGGAATTTGTATGTAGATATGGTATCCCTAGAATTATCAAAAGTGATAGGGGTACCCATTTTACAGGTGATGTCTTTCAAGGAATGTGTAAGTTGATGGGAATTGATAGCAAGCTGCACACTCCATACCGTCCACAGGCGAGTGCGAAGGTGGAAAGAGTGAATAGCACTATTAAAAATAATTTGAGCAAAGTTATGGCAGAAACAGGATTGACATGGCCAGAAGCTTTACCCATTGTACTGTACAGCATCAGAACCACTCCCAGGTCCCCTCTTAATCTGTCCCCTTTTGAAATCTTGTTTGGTCGACAACCGCATGTTATGATTAACCCTCAGGATGATTTGAAGTGTAACAATGAAGTGACTGTAAAGTACCTGGTTAATATGAGTAAACAGCTAAGGAATCAAAATAATAATTTGAAGTTGGTGATTCCTGATTTACCAGAAAGTAATTGTCATGACATTGAACCTGGGGAGTATGTAATGATACAAAATTTTCTACGCTCAGGTTGCCTTATTGACAGATGGGAAGGACCATACCAAGTCTTATTGACTAGCACTACAGCATTGAAAGTTGCCGAGAGAGAGACTTGGGTTCATTCGTCCCATTGTAAGAAGGTTGCTGATCCAGAGAGGTCCCGTGATAAGGAACAGACGGTAGAGGACGTTGTATCACTGGAGTGTCTGTTCCAGGAGGACTGAGGCGGCACCTGAGCATTGAAAATCACAAGATCAAAAGCAGTTGTCGATTCCCTGTTCCCTTTTATTGTTTTTCTCCAACTTCCCATCCCCTCTCCCTCAAATTATTTTCCCCCCCTTCTCATTCTTCTTCGTTTCCTCCTATAAGATGGACTTGCCCCAAGAGACTGTGATCCGGATTTTCCTGTTGACCATGATGTTGACCAGAGCAGTCTGTTCCGGCGAGAGTACCATGGAGGTCGAGAGAGGTTCTGGAATGGGTTCTGATGACAGAGATGGAGGCGTAGTTTTCCGAGAACAACATAATCAACAAGCAAAGGCGAGTATCAGAAAACGATCCGATAGCATTGACAATAGAAGGAATTGTGAAGGATTGTTAGCTGAAGAAAACTGTATCTGTAGGCTCTGTGACAACGTAGTCGAGGATGGGTGCATTAAGAAATGCCAATCCAGTTTTAATATCCACATGGACCGGCATCCCTTGAGTGACTATCACTCCTTAGTGGGTAGCGTGTTAAATCAAACAGATTGTTGGGTATGCTCTCAAGTACCTCAAGGTCATAGCAAATCAGGACTAGTACCATTTCCTTTAACGATAGGGGAGGTACTTGAGCTAAGTGGTGGGAGACCGGTGGACAGGAGGTTTAATATCTCCAGTCCTCCTAGTTTGAAGCTCCACCAATATCATGTGGATAGATCCCTCATATGTTTTAACATTTCCAATCCCCGAAAGCCGGGAAATTGGGAAGTGTCATGGAGTAACCAAACCATGACCTTTTCATATAGAGCAGATAGAATGCCGACAGATACAGAGCTTATACGCCACATAGCCAGTAGAGGAAAATCTTTCCGGTATAGGTATACCCTAGGAAGTAGGATTACGAGAGTTGGAGAGGTATCACCAGGATACTGTGCACATATCGTACAAGCTGATACGTGTACTAGACAGATGGGAGAATTAGGGTTAGGAGATTTCACATGGAAAATGTGTAATATGGTTATGTCCTACTCCGTCCCATATGTTCTCCCCGATGATGCATATTTCATATGCGGGAGGAAGGCGTATAAGTGGCTTGCCCCAAACTCTGAAGGATTGTGTTATATTGGAAAAGTATTGCCTGAGGTAATGACTGTATCACATGCCAAAATGAAAGACATACACCGTGTTGCCCAAACTCCTTATACTCACACCCATTACGAGCACGTAGTTAAACGGCACCTGATAGAAAGAACAGACCACCCGGCCTCTGACATGATCCATGAATCCACCGGGATTCAGTTTCTACTTGCGTTAGACCTCACTCGCACCGCCAGAGGAGTGTTGAATTATAAATACATATCTGCGCTCGCAAATTTGTTAGACAATATCACAGAAATGTATGATGACACGTTTAGGTATACTGGAAGAGAACTTCAAGCTTATAAAACAGAACTAGTTCAGCATAGAATGATTCTCAATTATCTCACAGCAGTAACAGGTGGATATTGTGTCACACTGGCAACGCAGTACGGCGTGAAATGCTGCACATATATAACGAATAGTACCGAGGACCCGGTCGAGGTCATAGACCAAAAGATGGACGATATTCTCCAATTGAAGTGGGAATTTCGCAGGAGACACAATCTCACCCTTGCTGCTGTGAGTAATGAGCTGACTAGTTGGGTGTCATGGTTGAACCCGCGAAATTGGTTCTCCGGTTTAGGAGAATGGGCTCAAGGAGTTATAATGGATGTAGGGAAGTTTCTCCTATGTATCTTAGGTGTTATCATAACGATTGGCTTGATATTTAGATGCGGTCAGGCTTTAACGAAGTGCAAACGAAGTACCAGGGTGATGAGTTTAAGGAGTGAGGAAATTGTAATGCGATTTCTACGGTCCGTTTCTTTCACCTGTTTTTCCGTTTTCCTCTGAGGTAAAAAGACCCACTTGGACGAGGAATTTGATGAGCCGATATACAGACAACAGATGGATTAAAGAAGAAGTTTTGACAACCTTATACACAGATTTTTGATGAACTATGCCATAGATCCCCAGTTTCCCTAGAAATTTTAAAATTACTCTAGCCCAACACTTTTGTAAATCTATGGACATTGACAAAGCTTTTTGCTCGCACCTTATGGGCAAAAGCACAAAGAAGACTGCATTCAACAGACACCAAACAAGACCTCAATCGACGAATGTTCATTAACCTGACATAGAATACCACTGCATTTACCGTAACTATGTATTTTCTTCATCTCTACAACCTTCAGGTAATTACACACATAGTATAGGGAATACAGGCACAGATATCAGCAATCACATATTCCCCCATTCATGTATCATCAACTAAAATGTGCTCCCCATTTTTGTTACAACCAAAATCCGAAAAAAGCTCGGTAAAGTTTGACAGCCCATCCACAGACCCGTACCACGGGATAAGAAGGAATTCAAATGTATACTTCGCAATACCTCAAAGCTTGATTTAAAACACGTACGGCACGATGATACATGACCCCCCAAACATGGATTCATACACACATGCTTCTGCTATCTCACTAGGTCATACCCTTTTCCTACCTTCTCCTCTCCTCCCCTACCCAACCATGTAAATGTATTAACCCCTGACATATATTTTTCTCTTTTTGAAATGTTTTAGGAAGTGGCAGTTATTGTTGACTGCCAAAGGGTGGACTGTCAAAGTCAGAAAAATATCACGATGCACACTGCCATATTTGCACCTCATATGTGTCCCTGCTGCGCATGCGTGCGCTCTACCGTGCGTGCGCATACTCGCTGTTGCGGGCACCCGCAGGCGCACGGTATGCACATTTACGGTAGAGATTGTGTGCGTCTAGCGGGCGACTCTTTCGTTACATATTTTCACCATATAATGCATTTTGTAGATTATGGTCCCTTTGATAGATTCTGAAAGTTTAGTTAATGTAGTATGTTCCTGGACAGAGAGATCCCTCATTGTTTGATACGAAGGGTCAGACAGGAGTAATACAGTGGTGTTTAGTATCCATCGGAAGAGTATTTAATTAGCAATATTCCGGTGTTGGTTTGAAGCGGATCAATCGCTCGTGCGAATAGTTATGGACATAAGAAGTTTATGAACATTTACTGTATTTGCACTTACTTATCCATGCGGCGGGAAACCCAGTTTCCCTCCCACCTGAGCTGTTGGAAATAGTCACAGCCCACCTGTATGAATCAACCTATGACCTTTTGTTATAATGCGAAGACGAATTCCTGTGTCCAATGAACAATGAGATTGTAGGGACCATTGAATTGTATTGTGTGTGGGGCATAAATAGACAGGCCGATCACATCCAGCACTCACTCTTCATCGGTTATCATTGCTGAAAATCGGGAGCTGGATGTCCAGAGGCGCATGCGATCGTTTCCTTTGTGCGTAAGTTTTCTCCGTAATCATATTGTCTTTTCTTGTTATTATGGGCCATATCTTTCTCTCTCTCTCTTCTCTTTCTCTCATTTTCTCTTAAACGTACTTGTATTGTATTTACTGTGTAGTTACCTGGTTAGTTAGTCTATGTTATATTGTAGTGTATGACTTGTATTGTATTAATTCTTTTGCAAGTATAACATTCATAATATATATATTAGGCGTTGGACCCTAAGCACGGTATTTGTGTATTTCTTATAGTGTTAAGTATTCTCAGAGCGTCGGTGACGCTCGAACAGCTTTTGAGTTAATAAGGTTATACAGTGTTGCATTTACACCCTATCTCTACACTAAGGTTTTACAGCAAATTACATTGTTTGTGGTTTAGACATAAAGGTTTAACATTGTGAGCGTCGGCGCCGCTCGTGATCTCCTCGTGGTCTCGAGCGTCCGCTACGCTGATAGCGTAGCATTACGGTAGTCGCTCACCTATAAGTGTGCCCGATACCAACAGCGTATTCTCGTGAGCGTCTGTATCGCTCGAGCAGCCCGCTCCCGATACAGCGTCCGTTATGCTATAGCGAACCATTACGTTAGTCAGCAGCCAATAGCGTGCCTGCCTGTGATCTCTTGGCCGTGAGCGAACGTGACGCTTGAGCGTCTCGACCACGGCTAAGCGATTGTTACGCAACGAGCGTACCCTTACAGTACTCCATACGCAAATAGCGTACAGTGTTCTTAGACCTCACAAAGGGTTTTAAATAAGATAAATATTTAGCTTTATCAAAGCGCACTGTCAGCAGTGTTCATTCCGGGAGTGGACAACTGGGATGCAGACTTCCTCAGCAGACACGACCTACATCCAGGAGAGTGGGGACTCCATCAGGAAGTCTTCGCACAGATTGCAAGTCGGTGGGGACTGTTCCAGATAGACATGATGGCGTCCCGCCTCAACAAAAAGCTACAGAGGTATTGCAACAGGTCAAGAGACCCTCGGGCAGTAGCTGTAGACGCCCTAGTGACACCGTGGGTGTTCCGGTCGGTCTATGTATTTCCTCCTCTACCTCTCATACCCAAGGTGTTGATAATAGTAAGAAAAAGAGGAGTAAGAACAATTCTCATTGTTCCAGATTGGCCGCGAAGGACCTGGTATCCAGATCTGCAGGAAATGCTCACAGAAGATCCGTGGCCACTTCCTCTAAGACAGGACCTGTTGCAACAGGGGCCCTGTCTGTTCCAAGACTTACCGCGGCTGCGTTTGACGGCATGGCGGTTGAACGCCGGATCCTAGCGGAAAAGGGTATTCCAGATGAGGTCATTCCTACGCTAATAAAGGCTAGGAAGGACGTGACATCTAAACATTATCACTGTATATGGCGAAAATATGTTTCTTTGTGTGAGGCCAGGAATGCTCATACGTAAGAATTCCACCTGGGCCACTTCCTTCACTTCCTACAAACTGGAGTGAATTTGGGCCTAAAATTAGGCTCTATTAAGGTTCAGATTTTGGCCTTATCCATTTTCTTTCAAAAGGAATTGGCCTCTCTTCCTGAAGTAAGTACAAACTTTTGTGAAGGGAGTACTGCATATTCAGCCTCCTTTTGTACCTCCGGTGGTCCCTTGGGACCTTAACGTGGTGTTAAGGTTATGGTTTGAACCACTTAAAATGGTGGAGTTTAAATATCTCACTTGGAAGGTGGTCATGTTATTAGCCTTGGCTTCCGCTAGGCGAGTGTCGGAATTAGCAGCTTTATCACATAAAATCCCCTATCTGGTTTTCCATATGGATAGAGCGGAATTGCAGACCCGTCCTCAATTCCTGCTAAAAGTGGACTCATCCTTTCATATGAACCAACCTATTGTGGTGCCTGTGGCTACGCGTGACTTGGAGGATTCCGAGTCCCTTGATGTGGTCAGGGCTTTGAAAATTTACGTGGCCAGAACGGCTAGAGTCAGAAAAACAGAAGCACTGTTTGTCCTGTATGCAGCCAACAAGATTGGCACCCCTGCTTCAAATCAGACTATTGCTCTCTGGATCTGTAACACGATTCAGCAGGCGCATTCTATGGCGGGATTGCCGTTGCCTAATTCAGTCAAGGCCCATTCCACTAGGAAGGTGGGCTCTTCTTGGGCAGCTGCCCGGGGGTCTCGGCACTACAGCTGTGCCGAGCTGCTACTTGGTCGGGTTCAAACACCTTTGCAAAGTTCTATAAGTTTGATACCCTGGCTGAGGAGGACCTCCTGTTTGCTCAATCGGTGCTGCAGAGTCATCCGCAGGAGCCCGTTTGGGAGCTTTGGTATAATCCCCATGGTCCTTACGGAGTCCCCAGCATCTTTTAGGACGTAAGAGAAAATAAGATTTTAAACCTACCGGTAAATCTTTTTCTCGTAGTCCGTAGAGGATGCTGGGTGCCCGTCCCAAGTGCGGACTACTTCTGCAAGACTTGTATATAGTTATTGCTTACATAAGGGTTATATGTTAGTTTTCATCGGTCTTGGACTGATGCTATGTTGTTTTCATACTGTTAACTGGGTAGTATATCACAAGTTATACGGTGTGATTGGTGTGGCTGGTATGAATCTTGACCTTGGATTAACAAAAATCCTTTCCTCGTACTGTCCGTCTCCTCTGGGCACAGTTTCTCTAACTGAGGTATGGAGGAGGGGCATAGAGGGAGGAGCCAGTGCACACCCAGATCTAAAGTCTTTCTTAAAGTGCCCATGTCTGCTGCGGAGCCCGTCTATCCCCCATGGTCCTTACGGAGTCCCCATCATCCTCTACGGACTACGAGAAAAAAAATTTACCGGTAGGTTTAAAATGTTATTTTTTTCTCTGCAACCCACTGCTAAATTGTGCTTCCTAGCTGTTTTTTATAAAATCACTTAATTAAATCTAACTCTGATTACGTCAGAGAAGGCCAGGTACCCTACACCATAAGAGGGGGTTTGACATTTTGACTTGTCTACTTAAAGATCACCAAAATCTGATCACAAGGTCAATTACATCCCTGGGTGGGATTGAACCACCAACCTTTTGGTTAATAGCCCATGTAAGTGAAAGAGATCCTGAAGCACTCACTCATCATGGGAAAGTACCAATGTGTTTCTTACAAAAATTCTCCAGATTATTGACTTTTTAAAGTTTTTCTAGGAAACGTTCTAGATAAATGCTTATTAGCCTTTGTCAGTATCTACTTTTGCAAGGTGTCTATGTGGCGCAATCGGTTAGCATGTTTGGCTATTAACCAAAAGGTTGGTGGTTCAATCCCACCCAGGGATGTAAATAACCTTGTAATCAGATTTTGGTGATCTTTAAATAGACAAGTCAAAATTTCAAACCCCCTCTTATGGTGTAGGGTACCTGGCCTTCTCTGATGTAATCAGAGTTAGATTTGATTAAGTGATTTTATAAAAAAACAGCTAGGAAGCACAATTTAGCAGTGGGTTGCAGAGAAAAAAAATTATGCTGGCAGAAAAGTCCAATTTAGTGACGAAACAGCTCTTCATTTTCTGATTTTATGTTTATGCTAACAAATTTGCTCTCTGAAAAGTGTCCACAAAGCCAAGTCTCTGATTAACACCTTTGTAGGGATGGTTTTTCACCTATTACTGAATTAAACTTGCTTCATTGGAAAGGCAGCAAGATGCATCCTCATTTCAATGTCTACTGAAATAATACAGGTTGACACCAGGAAACATAAACGTCACTGCATCCTTGCTGCTTCCTCATGGGGAAGTCTGTTTAATGTGAAAACAAGGTGATATCTAATCAGCACACAGGTAAGGAATTAAGAAAATCTTTCTTTATGGGTGAAGATGTTTCTCACAAAATTGTTGCACCAAAGCATCATTGAAATTCAAGCTGGAAAGATGATTTTAATATATCACTTGTACATTTTGTACTGCTCTTCTGGTGACAATGTAGTTTGTTTTTGTCAATTACCATTTTAATAATAGGGTAAAGAAAATTAAGTGAATTTTTGAAAGAAAACAATACTGTCAATATACTATTAAAACAAATTAAAATGGTAAAAGTTATTGTACTTTAAGTAAAAATAAAAGAGCCAAAATATCAATCCCAGTTTTGGATTACTTTAATTAACAAAAAACAATGCATATAGCAGAGGATAGTTTCAATCTGCCTACCTCTGGGTTATGGGCCCAGCATGCTTCCGTTGCAGTACTCTGCTGCTCATGTAAGTGCAAGAGATCCTGAAGCACTCACTCATCATGGGAAAGTACCAATGTGTTTCTTACAAAAACTCTCCAGATTATTGACTTTTTAAAGTTTTTCTAGGAAACGTTCTAGATGAATGCTTATTAGCCTTTGTCAGTATATACTTTTACGAGGTGTCTCTGTGGTGCAATCGGTTAGCATGTTTGGCTATTAACCAAAAGGTTGGTGGTTCAATCCCACCCATGGATGTAATTGACCTTGTGATTAGATTTTGGTAATCTTTAAGTAGACAAGTCAAAATGTCAAACTCCCTCTTATGGTGTAGGGTACCTGGCCTTCTCTGATGTAATCAGAGTTAGATTTGATTAAGTGATTTTATAAAAAACAGCTAGGAAGCACAATTTAGCAGTGGGTTGCAGAGAAAAAAAACTATGCTGGCAGAAAAGTCCAATTGAGTGATTAAACAGCTCTTCATTTTCTGATTTTATGTTTATGCTAACAAATTTGCTCTCTGAAAAGTGTCCACAAAGTAAAGTCTCTGATTAACACCTTTGTAGGAATGGTTTTTCACCTATTACTGAATTAAACTTGCTTCATTGGAAAGGCAGCAAGATGCATCCTCATTTCAATGTCTACTGAAATAATACAGGTTGACACCAGGAAACATAAACGTCACTGCATCCTTGCTGCTTCCTCATGGGGAAGTCTGTTTAATGTGAAAACAAGGTGATATCTAATCAGCACACAGGTAAGGAATTAAGAAAATCTTTCTTTATGGGTGAAGATGTTTCTCACAAAATTGTTGCACCAAAGCATCATTGAAATTCAAGCTGGAATGATGATTTTAATATATCACTTGTACATTTTATACTGCTCTTCTGGTGACAATGTAGTTTGTTTTTGTCAATTACCATTTTAATAATAGGGTAAAGAAAATTAAGTGGATTTTTGAAAGAAAACAATACTGTCAATTTACTATTAAAACAAATTAAAATGGTAAAAGTTATTGTACTTTAAGTAAAAATAAAAGAGCCAAAATATCAATCCCAGTTTTGGATTACTTTAATTAACAAAAAACAATGCATATAGCAGAAGATAGTTTCAATCTGCCTACATCTGGGTTATGGGCCCAGCATGCTTCCATTGCAGTACTCTGCTGCTCATGTAAGTGCAAGAGATCCTGAAGCACTCACTCATCATGGGAAAGTAGCAATGTGTTTCTTACAAAAACTCTCCAGATTATTGACTTTTTAAAGTTTTTCTAGGAAACGTTCTAGATGAATGCTTATTAGCCTTTGTCAGAATGGACTTTTACGAGGTGTCTCTGTGGTGCAATCGGTTAGCATGTTTGGCTATTAACCAAAAGGTTGGTGGTTCAATCCCACCCAGGGATGTAATTGACCTTGTGATCAGATTTTGGTGATCTTTAAGTAGACAAGTCAAAATTTCAAACCCCCTCTTATGGTGTAGGGTACCTGGCCTTCTCTGATGTAATCAGAGTTAGATTTGATTAAGTGATTTTATAAAAAAACAGCTAGGAAGCACAATTTAGCAGTGGGTTGCAGAGAAAAAAAAATTATGCTGGCAGAAAAGTCCAATTGAGTGATTAAACAGCTCTTCATTTTCTGACTTTATTTTTATGCTAACAAATTTGCTCTCTGAAAAGTGTCCACAAAGCCAAGTCTCTGATTAACACCTTTGTAGGAATGTTTTTTCACCTATTACTGAATTAAACTTGCTACATTGGAAAAGCAGCAAGATGCATCCTCATTTCAATGTCTACTGAAATAATACAGGTTGACACCAGGAAACATAAACGTTACTGCATCCTTGCTGCTTTCTCATGTGGAAGTCTGTTTAATGTGAAAACAAGGTAATATCTAATCAGCACACAGATAAGGAATTAAGAAAATCTTTCTTTATGGGTGAAGATGTTTCTCACAAAATTGTTGTCCCAATGCATCATTGAAATTCAAGATGGAAGATGATTTTAATATATCACTTGTACATTTTGCATTGCTCTTCTGGTGACAATGTAGTTTGTTTTTGTCAATTACCATTTCAGTAATAGGGTAAAGAAAATTAAGTGGATTTTTTAAAGAAAACAATGCTGTCAATATACTATTAAAACAAATTAAAATGATAAAAGTTATTGTACTTTAAGTAAAAATAAAAGAGCCAAAATATCAATCCCAGTTTTTGATTACTTTAATTATAAAAAAAAATGCACATAGCAGAGGATAGTTTCGATTAATCGACCTCTGGGTTATGCGCCCAGCATCCTTCCATTGCACTACTCTGCTGCTCATGGAAGTCCGAGAGATCCTGAAGACTAAATTGATTAAAGGCCTAAAAGTACTGGACTATAAGGAAAGACTTACTAGGCTGAATATGTATACACTAGAAAAGAGGTGCCTAAGAGGAGATATTATTAATATCTTCAAATATGTAAAGATACATAACAAAGAGTTATCAGAGGAATTATTTATTAAAAGAACACGTGGTCACTCGCTGCGACTGGAGGAAAGTTCAGAACGCAATGGAGGAAAGGTTTCTTCACTGTTAGGGCAATCAGGATGTGGAATTCCCTGCCAGGGAAGGTGGTAATGGCGGACTCTGTAATTGGATTTAAAAAAGGAATGGATACATTTCTGAATGAAAAAGCTATCCAAGGTTATAATACTTAAAATATCAACATGGTTAATCCGGGGGTAACATGAGTTATAGTAGCTAACTAGTCATAAAACATTATTCAGCAAGTATGTAGAATCATCACAACTTAAAACAGGTTGAACACGATGGGCAATTTGCCTCTATTCAACCTCAAAAACTATGTTACTATATGTTACTATATTACTGTAGTATACAGAACACCACAATGCAATGAGCAGTGATAGTGAGCACTGATGAGGATACTAGAACTGACACTGAGCAGCAAGATGCAGCACTGGACTATTAGTAATGTACTGTAGTATGCTGAGCACCACAATGCAGCACAAGACAATGAGCAGTGATACTGAGCACTGATGAGGATACTACTGAGAACTGACACTGAGCAGGAGAGACACACTACTAGTATTACTGAGCAGCAATAAGTAACCACTGATACTGAGCACTGATATTGAGATTTCCACTGAGAGAACATAGCCACGTCCTCTCCGCTCTCTCTTCAATGCACGAGTAAAAATGGCGGCAACGCGCTGCTCTATATATAATATCCGAATCTCGCGAGAATCCGACAGCGGGATGATGACATTTTCCCTTGTTCAGGTTTTCCGAGTCAGGCGGGAACAACCGAGCCTGCCTCAGACCAGTGTAAACCACGTGGAGTTCGTGGGGAATTCGGTTCTCGGAGAACCGAACCCGCTCCTCTCTACCTTATACCCATCAATTTTTTTTATTTTCAATCTAAGCCCCTGCAGTTTTCTGTAAGCATCTGCTTCGCTATGATGATCAACAAGTCACAAGGGCAAACACTCAGGGCTTGAGGCATAGATCTTTGGACTAGCTGCTACAAGCATGGCAGAGGTGTCACTATCACTGGTGACACCCAGAGAGGTGTCGAGGGAGATTGTAATGCAGTGCGTGCAAATAAGCAGCGCAATGGTAAAAAGGAGGCATGATTTCATAGGTAGGGGCGTGGCCTGGTGGCCTGAATCTACATTTTGTTGCTCCGGGTGTCCCGGGGGTTGGGTGCTGCACCCGGGGACTAGTGTGTAAGCGGTGCTGGCTCCTGCACAGTGACAGGGCATGGCCACCCAGTATGACACCTCCCTTCTTGACCATGCTGTAATTGCAGTCGCACTGCAGTTCAGCGTGATCATAAACAATGGTGTAGCCTCCTGCTGGTGCAGACTGTATGTGCGCGCAGGAAGCCGCCACCATTTTTGTGATCACAGCGGCTGAATGTGATGTCATACAGCCGCTGTGACCACGCCCCCTGTGTCTCCTCCATTGCAGACCCCATTTTGAAGCCTTGCCCCCGCACTGCTCCATCCCTGACTTGGAAATGGAGTGTTGCTGACCCCACTCTCCCCCCCTGCCCCGATTGACAGGCAGAGGCGATCGCATGCAGGCACATGCGTATGCTCTTAGCAATTTTTGCAGTTGGATCGCTTATTGTGATTGCAATCCAACCTGAATCAGGCCCTATTACCTATCACAATGCGCTGCGGGCAGTACAAAATTGGGTTAATATAGGAGAAAAACCCCCAGACCTGTGCTCCTTAACTGTACCTGGTGGCTAGTGGAGCGGCTGCCCAGTAATCAGTGTCCACCCCAGTGCGCACACGGCCCACCCCCTACGGCCACGCTCCCCTTAATCAGCGGCCTCGTGATCCGGAAGGGCGGTGTGTGTGTGTGACTGACCTTAGGAAGAAACCGGAGCCTCCGCTGCAGTGACCCAGCAACCAGGGCACGGGAGTATACAGCGCCGCTGGGAGTGATGAAGCTGCAGTAAAGATGTCTATTAGACCTAGCCTGCTGCAGCCCTTGTAGATTCTCATAAAACAAGTTCTTCTTTTCTTGTCAAAATTAATAGCTAAGAATAGGCTGCCTGAGGCAGGCCCCTGTTAAGTGGCCTGCTACTGAAGGCACCAACTACAAACTGAGCTCCCTGTTCATGGAAGCGGGGTTATAGAGGAGGATGCGCTGAGCATCTTGGGAACAGTCAAAAGCTTTGAGCCGGTTGGTGCCTCAGATCAAGATCCTACTCTACACCCCAATGTGAATCCTTGTGGAGTCCAGTGTACCCCACAGAAGAAATTAATGTGTCACACCCATTGGCAGCAACCTTAGAATAGCTGCTGACGGGCACAATTGAGAAAGGAAGGGGGGGGGGGCATTTGAATCCAGCACATAGATGCAATTCAAATATGTAATTTGTACCTTCCTATTTTAAAATATAATGGATGAACCTCACCCTGTGAGAACAATCTTCATGATCAAGAGATCTAATATGTAAAATAAGTATGAGTTGGGATAGGGCTGGGGAGGGTGGCAGCTCGGGCAGCCCCTCCCCCGTCAAGTTAAGGAGATTCAACTGAGGAAGCACAAGGGAACTCTCGTCTGGGGACAACAACTGCAGGGAGACCACATCTTTTCAGATGAACATGGGAGGGCGGAAGGCTGCCTAATACTGAAGCACCATCAAATATCAAACCATATCCAACAACTAGTACAAGCATTCCTGGGGGAAGGTCTGCAGCAGACGGATTTGCATACGGTGATGTCATCCAAGCAGTGGGCCAAAGTTGGCTGGAACCCTCATCTGCATATAAAAAGAGAAAAGGGGCATGCAGGGCATGGCGGCCTTTTGCAGTGCTTGGATGACCCCTAGTTTGCATTAAACACCCCCACCCTCCTTTGGTGTGGGGCTCATGTTGGCCATGCCCCATCCCCTGAAGCATTCATGCTGATTTCTTGCAGCAGCTGGGCACTGTAACAGCTCCAGAGCTGCTCTGTAAGGCAAGTAAAAGGGTGTGGGCCCTGCAGCACCACCTGTAGTTCGCATTGTGCGTTGGAAGGCACAAAGTAAGCAGACGGGAGGAGAAGTCAGGATAGTACACAAGGGCATCCTTTTCTCTTAGTCCGTAAAGGATGCTGGGGTCACATTAAGAACCATGGGGTATAGACGGGATCCGCAAGAGACATGGGCACTTTAAGACTTTCAAAGGGTGTGAACTGGCTCCTCCCTCTATGCCCCTCCTCCAGACTCCAGTTATAGGAACTGTGCCCAGGGAGACGGACATTTCGAGGAAAGGATTTATTGTTAAACTAAGGTGAGCATCTTACCAGCTCACACCTTAAGCATGCCGCAGAACGTGGCATTCAACAGAACACAAGCCAACGGCATGAACAATTGCAGCAAAAAGCTGACCAGAACCGTAACACAACATGTGTATAACCACAAGTAATAACTGCAGACACAGTATGGACTGGGACGGGTGCCCAGCATCCTCTACGTACTAAGAGAAAAGGATTTACCAGTAGGTATTAAAATCCTATTTTCTCATACGACCTAGAGGATGCTGGGGTCACATTAAGAACCATGGGGTTATACCAAAGCTCTTGAACGGGTGGGAGAGTGCGTACGACTCTGCAGCACCGAATGACCCAACTTGAGGTTATCATCAGCCAAGGTATCAAACTTGTAAAACTTAGCAAAAGTGTTTACTAAATAGCTGCTCGGCAAAGTTGCAATGCTGAGACTCCCCGACCAGCTGCCCAGGATGAACCCACCTTTCTAGTAGAATGGGTCTTCACCTAATTCAGTAACGGCAATCCTGCCGTGGAATGAGCATGCTGAATCTTACCACAGATTCAGCGCATAATGGTCTGCATGGAAGCAGGACACCCAATCCTGTTGGGAGCATACAGGACAAACAGAGCCTCTGTTTTCCTAATCTGAACCGTTCTGGTGACATAAATTTTCAAAGTTCTGACCACAGCCAGAGACTTTGACTCAACGAAGGTGTCAGTGGCCAAAGGCACCATGTGGAAAGATGAACCACCTTTGGCAGAAATTGTTGACGTGTCCTCAATTCTGCTCTATCTTCATGAAAGATCAAATAAAGGCTCTTGTGATACTGCATGGTTTGTACTGTTTTCCATGTGCTCCCAGATCTTTCAAGCAAGTAGCATGGTCAAGAAAGTTCTGTTTGAAAAGAAACAAACATTTACTGTCATTGTTATGCAAATAAACTTACATTAAAGCTAACAAGAAAGCACACTCGTTCTGTCTTTAAACTGATAAAAGAAACCCCAATAATATGGGGCATGCAAAAATTGAGATAAAACTCAGTTTTGCTCCTCTCCACGGAAATCTTTAATAAAAGGCGAAATATTTGTTAGTTCTGAAGAGAAACCAGAGCATGACCAAGATTCCACCTGTCGCCTGAGTGCCATGCCAGCAGTTCTCATTCAGCTCAAAGTGAGCACCCAATTTGAATGAAAGAAAGCAGATTTCTCACCAGGCTTCCCCTTGCTATAAACATGGTTTGTACTCTTTTCCATGTGCTCCCAGATCTTTCAAACAATTAGTGTGGTCAAGAAAGTTCTGTTTGAAAAGAAACAAACATTGACTGTCATTTCTATGCAAATGAGCTTACATTAAAGCACACTCGTTCTATCTTTAAACCGATAAAATAAAACCCCAATAAGATGGGGCATGCAAAAATTGAGATAAAACTCAGTTTTGCTCCTCTTCACGGAAATCTTTAGTAAAAGGCGAAAGATTTGTTCGTTCTGAAGAGAAACCACAGCATGACCAAGATTCTACCTGTCGCCTGAGTGCCATGCCAGCAGTCCTCATTCAGCTCAAAGTGAGCACCCAATTTGAAAGAAAGAAAGAAAGCAGATTTCTCACCAGGCTTCCCCTTGCTATAAACATGGTTTGTACTCTTTTCCATGTGCTCCCACATCTTTCAAGCAATTAGTATAGTCAAGAAAGTTCTGTTTGAAAAGAAACAAACATTTACTGTCATTTCTATGCAAATGTGCTTACATTAAAGCACACTCGTTCTATCTTTAAACTGATAAAAGAAACCCCAATAAGACGGGGCATGCAAAAATTGAGATAAAACTCAGTTTTGCTCCTCTCCACGGAAATCTTTAGTAAAAGGCGAAAGATTTGTTCGTTCTGAAGAGAAACCAGAGCATGACCAAGATTCCACCTGTCGCCTGAGTGCCATGCCAGCAGTCCTCATTCAGCTCAAAGTGAGCACCCAATTTGAAAGAAAGAAAGCAGATTTCTCACCAGGCTTCCCCTTGCTATAAGCATGGTTTGTACTCTTTTCCATGTGCTCCCAGATCTTTCAAGCAATTAGTATGGTCAAGAAAGTTCTGCTTGAAAAGAAACAGACATTTATTGTCATTGTTCTGCAAATAAACTTACATTAAAGCTAACAAGAAAGCACACTCGTTCTGTCTTTAATCCGATAAAAGAAACCCCAATAATATGGGGCATGCAAAAATTGAGATAAAACTCAGTTTTGCTCCTCTCCACGGAAATCTTTAGTAAAAGGCGAAAGATTTGTTCGTTCTGAAGAGAAACCAGAGCATTACCAAGATTCCACCTGTCGCCTGAGTGCCGTGCCAGCAGTCCTCATTCAGATCAAAGTGAGCGCCCAATTTGAAAGAAAGCAGATTTCTCACCTGTCTTCTCCTTGCTATAAGCATGGTTTGTACTGTATTCCATGTGCTCCCAGATCTTTCAAGCAAGTAGCATGGTCAAGAAAGTTCTGTTTGAAAAGAAACAAACATTTACTGTCATTTCTATGCAAATGAGCTTACATTAAAGCACACTCATTCTATCTTTAAACCGATAAAAGAAACCCCAAAAAGATGGGGCATGCAAAAATTGAGATAAAACTCGGTTTTGCTCCTCTCCACGGAAATCTTTAGTAAAAGGCGAAAGATTTGTTCGTTCTGAAGAGAAACCAGAGCATGACCAAGATTTTTATCTGAAAATATGTGTTCTCCCTGCAGTTGTTGTCCCCAGATGAGAGTTCCCTTGTGCTGCCTCAGTTGAATCTCCTTTACTTGACAGGGGGATGCTCGAGCAGCGACCCTCCCCAGCTCTAGCCCAACTCCTACTTACCTGCCAGGTGAGATACTATGATCATGAAGGTGCTTCTCCCAGGGCAAGGCTCACCCATTGCACTCTGGGTGTGCTGCTTCTGCGTTTTCCCCAAATGTGGGAAACTTGACTGCATAATTTGTGTTTCCCCTGGTCGGCTCTCGTATAATTCAGATCTCTTTGTCTCAGGTCTCTCTCCAGCCTAGTTTGCTGTCTGTTTCCACTTCTCTTTTCTTGAGCCGCTCCCTTCTATGCCCTTGCGCACTCTCCTGACTTCTACCGTCTGCTTACTTCGTGCCTTCCAACGCACAATGCAAACTACAGGTAGTGCTGCAGGGCCCACACCCTTTTACTTGCCTTACAGAGCGTCTCTGGAGCAGTTACAGTGCCCAGCTGCTGCAAGAAATCAGCTTGAATGCTTCAGGGGCTGGGGCATAGCCAACATGAGCCCCACACCGAAGGAGGGTGGAGGTGTGTAATGCGAACTAGGGGTCATCCAAGCGCCGCAAAAGGCCGCCATGCCCTGCACGCCCCTTGTCTCTTTTCATATGCAGACGAGGGTTGAAGCCAACTTTGACCCACTGTTTGGATGACATCACCATATGCAAATCCATCTGCTGCAGGCCTTCCCCCAGGAATGCTTGCACTAGTTGTTGCATTTGGTTTGTTGTTTGGGGGTGCTTCAGTATTAGGCAGCCTTCTGCCCTCCCATGTTCATCTGAAAATATGTGTTCTCCCTGCAGTTGTTGTCCCCAGATGAGAGTTCCCTTGTGCTGCCTCAGTTGAATCTCCTTTACTTGACAGAGATGTGCCTGAGCAGCGGCCCTCCCCAGCCCTATCCCAAATCATACTTATTTTGCATAGGCGATACCATGGTCATGAAGATTGTTCTCCCAGGGTGAGGTTCATTCATTGCATTCTGGGTATGCTGACCCCTGTGATTTCCCCAAATGTGGGAAACTCGACTGCATTATTTGTGGTAGTGGGGGACTGTGTTTGTGCTTTCCTCTGGTCAGCTCTGGTAAAAATCAGATTTCTTTATATCAGATCTTCCTCTAGCCTTGTTCTTCTTTCGAGAGTTCCCTTGTGCTGCCTCAGTTGGATCTCTTTCACTTGAGAGGGGGGTGCCCGAGCAGCGACCCTCCCCAGCTCTAGCCCAACTCCTACTTACCTGCCAGGTGAGATACTATGATCATGAAGGTGCTTCTCCCAGGGCAAGGCTCACCCATTGCACTCTGGTTGTGCTGCCCCTGCGATTTCCCCAAATGTGGGAAACTTGACTGCATAATTTGTGTTTCCCTTGGTCATCTCTCGTATAATTCAGATCTCTTTGTCTCAGGTCTCTCTCCAGCCTAGTTTGCTGTCTGTTTCCACTTCTCTTTTCTTGAGCCGCTCCCTTCTATGCCCTTGCGCACTATCCTGACTTCTCCCGTCTGCTTACTTCGTGCCTTCCAACGCACAATGCAAACTACAGGTAGTGCTGCAGGGCCCACACCCTTTTACTTGCCTTACAGAGCAGCTCTGGAGCAGTTACAGTGCCCAGCTGCTGCAAGAAATCAGCTTGAATGCTTCAGGGGCTGGGGCATAGCCAACATGAGCCCCACACCGAAGGAGGGTGGAGGTGTGTAATGCGAACTAGGGGTCATCCAAGCGCCGCAAAAGGCCGCCATGCCCTGCACGCCCCTTTTCTCTTTTCATATGCAGACGAGGGTTGAAGCCAACTTTGACCCACTGCTTGGATGGCATCACCATATGCAAATCCATCTGCTGCAGGCCTTCCCCCAGGAATGCTTGCACTGGTTGTTGCATTTTGTTTGTTGTTTGGGGGTGCTTCAGTATTAGGCAGCCTTCTGCCCTCCCATGTTCATCTGAAAATATGTGTTCTCCCTGCAGTTGTTGTCCCCAGATGAGAGTTCCCTTGTGCTGCCTCAGTTGAATCTCCTTTACTTGAAAGAGATGTGCCTGAGCAGCGGCCCTCCCCAGCCCTATCCCAAATCATACTTATTTTGCATAGGAGAGACCATGGTCTTGAAGATTGTTCTCCCAGGGTGAGGTTCATTCATTGCATTCTGGGTATGCTGACCCCTGTGATTTCCCCAAATGTGGGAAACTCAACTGCATTATTTGTGGTAGTGGGGGACTGTGTTTGTGCTTTCCTCTGGTCAGCTCTGGTAAAAGTCAGATTTCTTTGTTTCAGATCTTCCTCTAGCCTTGTTCTTCTTTCGAGAGTTCCCTTGTGCTGCCTCAGTTGGATCTCCTTCACTTGACAGGGGGGTGCCCGTGCAGCGACTCTCCCCAGCTCTAGCCCAACTTCTACTTACCTGCCAGGTGAGATACTATAATCATGAAGGTGCTTCTCCCAGGGCAAGGCTCACCCATTGCACTCTGGATGTGCTGCCCCTGCGATTTCCCCAAATGTGGGAAACTTGACTGCATAATTTGTGTTTCCCCTGGTCGGCTCTCGTATAATTCAGATCTCTTTGTCTCAGGTCTCTCTCCAGCCTAGTTTGCTGTCTGTTTCCACTTCTCTTTTCTTAAGCCGCTCCATTCTATGGCCTTGCGCACTATCCTTACTTCTCCCGTCTGCTTACTTTGTGCCTTCCAATGCACAATGCAAACTACAGGTAGTGCTGCAGGGCCCACACCCTTTTACTTGCCGTACAGAGCAGCTCTGGAGCAGTTACAGTGCCCAGCTACTGCAAGAAATCAGCTTGAATGCTTCAGGGGCTGGGGCATAGCCAACATGAGCCCCACACCGAAGGAGGGTGGAGGTGTTTAATGCGAACTAGGGGTCATCCAAGCGCCGCAAAAGGCCGCCATGCCCTGCACGCCCCTTTTCTCTTTTCATATGCAGACGAGGGTTGAAGCCAACTTTGACCCACTGCTTTGGATGACATCACCATATGCAAATCCATCTGCTGCAGGCCTTCCCCCAGGAATGCTTGCACTAGTTGTTGCATTTGGTTTGTTGTTTGGGGGTGCTTCAGTATTAGGCAGCCTTCTGCCCTCCCATGTTCATCTGAAAATATGTGTTCTCCCTGCAGTTGTTGTCCCCAGATGAGAGTTCCCTTATGCTGCCTCAGTTGAATCTCCTTTACTTGAAAGAGATGTGCCTGAGCAGCGGCCCTCCCCAGCCCTATCCCAAATCATACTTATTTTGCATAGGAGATACCATGGTCATGAAGATTATTCTCCCAGTGTGAGGTTCATTCATTGCATTCTGGGTATGCTGACCCCTGTGATTTCCCCAAATGTGGGAAACTCGACAGCATTATTTGTGGTAGTGGGGGACTGTGTTTGTGTTTTCCTCTGGTCAGCTCTGGTAAAAGTCAGATTTCTTTGTCTCAGATCTTCCTCTAGCCTTGTTCTTCTTTCGAGAATTCCCTTGTGCTGCCTCAGTTGGATCTCCTTCACTTGACAGGGGGTTACCCGAGCAGCGACCCTCCCCAGCTCTAGCCCAACTCCTACTTACCTGCCAGGTGAGATACTATGATCACGTAGGTGCTTCTCCCAGGGCAAGGCTCACCCATTGCACTCTGGGTGTGCTGCTCCTGCGATTTCCCCAAATGTGGGAAACTTGACTGCATAATTTGTGTTTCCCCTGGTCGGCTCTCGTATAATTCAGATCTCTTTGTCTCAGGTCTCTCTCCAGCCTAGTTTGCTGTCTGTTTCCACTTCTCTTTTCTTAAGTGCCTTCCAATGCACAATGCAAACTACAGGTAGTGCTGCAGGGCCCACACCCTTTTACTTGCCGTACAGAGCAGCTCTGGAGCTGTTACAGTGCCCAGCTGCTGCAAGAAATCAGCTTGAATGCTTCAGGGGCTGGGGCATAGCAAACATGAGCCCCACACCGAAGGAGGGTGGGGGTGTTTAATGTGAACTAAGGGTCATCCAAGCGCCGCAAAAGGCCGCCATGCCCTGCATACCCCTTTTCTCTTTTCATATGCAGATGAGGGTACCAGCCAACTTTGGCCCACTGCTTGGATGACATCACCGTATGCAAATCCGTCTTCTGCAGAACTTCCCCCAGGAATGCTTGTACTAGTTGTTGCATTTGGTTTGTTGTTTGGGGGTGCTTCAGTATTAGGCAGCCTTCTGCCCTCCCATGTTCATCTGAAAATATGTGTTCTCCCTGCAGTTGTTGTCCCCAGATGGGAGTTCCCTTGTGCTGCCTCAGTTGAATCTCCTTTACTTGACAGAGATGTGCCTGAGCAGCGGCCCTCCCCAGCCCTATCCCAAATCATACTTATTTTGCATAGGAGATACCATTTTCATGAAGATTGTTCTCCGAGGGTGAGGTTCATTCATTGCATTTTGGGTATGCTGACCCCTGTGATTTCCCCAAATGTGGGAAACTCGACTGCATTATTTGTGGTAGTGGGGGACTGTGTTTGTGCTTTCCTCTGGTCAGCTCTGGTAAAAATCAGATTTCTTTATATCAGATCTTCCTCTAGCCTTGTTCTTCTTTCGAGAGTTCCCTTGTGCTGCCTCAGTTGGATCTCTTTCACTTGAGAGGGGGGTGCCCGAGCAGTGACCCTCCCCAGCTCTAGCCCAACTCCTACTTACCTGCCAGGTAAGATACTATGATCATGAAGGTGCTTCTCCCAGGGCAAGGCTCACCCATTGCACTCTGGTTGTGCTGCCCCTGCGATTTCCCCAAATGTGGGAAACTTGACTGCATAATTTGTGTTTCCCTTGGTCATCTCTCGTATAATTCAGATCTCTTTGTCTCAGGTCTCTCTCCAGCCTAGTTTGCTGTCTGTTTCCACTTCTCTTTTCTTGAGCCGCTCCCTTCTATGCCCTTGCGCACTATCCTGACTTCTCCCGTCTGCTTACTTCGTGCCTTCCAACGCACAATGCAAACTACAGGTAGTGCTGCAGGGCCCACACCCTTTTACTTGCCTTACAGAGCAGCTCTGGAGCAGTTACAGTGCCCAGCTGCTGCAAGAAATCAGCTTGAATGCTTCAGGGGCTGGGGCATAGCCAACATGAGCCCCACACCGAAGGAGGGTGGAGGTGTGTAATGCGAACTAGGGGTCATCCAAGCGCCGCAAAAGGCCGCCATGCCCTGCACGCCCCTTTTCTCTTTTCATATGCAGACGAGGGTTGAAGCCAACTTTGACCCACTGCTTGGATGGCATCACCATATGCAAATCCATCTGCTGCAGGCCTTCCCCCAGGAATGCTTGCACTAGTTGTTGCATTTGGTTTGTTGTTTGGGGGTGCTTCAGTATTAGGCAGCCTTCTGCCCTCCCATGTTCATCTGAAAATATGTGTTCTCCCTGCAGTTGTTTTCCCCAGATGAGAGTTCCCTTGTGCTGCCTCAGTTGAATCTCCTTTACTTGACAGAGATGTGCCTGAGCAGCGGCCCTCCCCAGCCCTATCCCAAATCATACTTATTTTGCATAGGAGAGACCATGGTCTTGAAGATTGTTCTCCCAGGCTGAGGTTCATTCATTGCATTCTGGGTATGCTGACCCCTGTGATTTCCCCAAATGTGGGAAACTCAACTGCATTATTTGTGGTAGTGGGGGACTGTGTTTGTGCTTTCCTCTGGTCAGCTCTGGTAAAAGTCAGATTTCTTTGTTTCAGATCTTCCTCTAGCCTTGTTCTTCTTTCGAGAGTTCCCTTGTGCTGCCTCAGTTGGATCTCCTTCACTTGACAGGGGGGTGCCCGTGCAGCGACTCTCCCCAGCTCTAGCCCAACTTCTACTTACCTGCCAGGTGAGATGCTATAATCATGAAGGTGCTTCTCCCAGGGCAAGGCTCACCCATTGCACTCTGGATGTGCTGCCCCTGCGATTTCCCCAAATGTGGGAAACTTGACTGCATAATTTGTGTTTCCCCTGGTCGGCTCTGGTATAATTCAGATCTCTTTGTCTCAGGTCTCTCTCCAGCCTAGTTTGCTGTCTGTTTCCACTTCTCTTTTCTTAAGCCGCTCCATTCTATGGCCTTGCGCACTATCCTTACTTCTCCCGTCTGCTTACTTTGTGCCTTCCAATGCACAATGCAAACTACAGGTAGTGCTGCAGGGCCCACACCCTTTTACTTGCCGTACAGAGCAGCTCTGGAGCAGTTACAGTGCCCAGCTAATGCAAGAAATCAGCTTGAATGCTTCAGGGGCTGGGGCATAGCCAACATGAGCCCCACACCGAAGGAGGGTGGAGGTGTTTAATGCGAACTAGGGGTCATCCAAGCGCCGCAAAAGGCCGCCATGCCCTGCACGCCCCTTTTCTCTTTTCATATAAAGACGAGGGTTGAAGCCAACTTTGACCCACTGCTTTGGATGACATCACCATATGCAAATCCATCTGCTGCAGGCCTTCCCCCAGGAATGCTTGCACTAGTTGTTGCATTTGGTTTGTTGTTTGGGGGTGCTTCTGTATTAGGCAGCCTTCTGCCCTCCCATGTTCATCTGAAAATATGTGTTCTCCCTGCAGTTGTTGTCCCCAGATGAGAGTTCCTTTATGCTGCCTCAGTTGAATCTCCTTTACTTGACAGAGATGTGCCTGAGCAGCGGCCCTCCCCAGCCCTATCCCAAATCATACTTATTTTGCATAGGAGAGACCATGGTCATGAAGATTATTCTCCCAGTATGAGGTTCATTCATTGCATTCTGGGTATGCTGACCCCTGTGATTTCCCCAAATGTGGGAAACTCGACAGCATTATTTGTGGTAGTGGGAGACTGTGTTTGTGTTTTCCTCTGGTCAGCTCTGGTAAAAGTCAGATTTCTTTGTCTCAGATCTTCCTCTAGCCTTGTTCTTCTTTCGAGAATTCCCTTGTGCTGCCTCAGTTGGATCTCCTTCACTTGACAGGGGGGGTACCCGAGCAGCGACCCTCCCCAGCTCTAGCCCAACTCCTACTTACCTGCCAGGTGAGATACTATGATCACGTAGGTGCTTCTCCCAGGGCAAGGCTCACCCATTGCACTCTGGGTGTGCTGCTCCTGCGATTTCCCCAAATGTGGGAAACTTGACTGCATAATTTGTGTTTCCCCTGGTCGGCTCTCGTATAATTCAGATCTCTTTGTCTCAGGTCTCTCTCCAGCCTAGTTTGCTGTCTGTTTCCACTTCTCTTTTCTTAAGTGCCTTCCAATGCACAATGCAAACTACAGGTAGTGCTGCAGGGCCCACACCCTTTTACTTGCCTTACAGAGCAGCTCTGGAGCTGTTACAGTGCCAAGCTGCTGCAAGAAATCAGCTTGAATGCTTCAGGGGCTGGGGCATGGCCAACATGAGCCCCACACCGAAGGAGGGTGGGGGTGTTTAATGCGAACTAAGGGTCATCCAAGCGCCGCAAAAGGCCGCCATGCCCTGCATACCCCTTTTCTCTTTTCATATGCAGATGAGGGTTCCAGCCAACTTTGGCCCACTGCTTGGATGACATCACCGTATGCAAATCCGTCTTCTGCAGACCTTCCCCCAGGAATGCTTGTACTAGTTGTTGCATTTGGTTTGTTGTTTGGGCGTGCTTCAGTATTAGGCAGCCTTCTGCCCTCCCATGTTCATCTGAAAATATGTGTTCTCCCTGCAGTTGTTGTCCCCAGATGAGAGTTCCCTTGTGCTGCCTCAGTTGAATCTCCTTTACTTGACAGAGATGTGCCTGAGCAGCGGCCCTCCCCAGCCCTATCCCAAATCATACTTATTTTGCATAGTAGATACCATGGTCATAAAGACTGTTCTCCCAGGATGAGGTTCATTCATTGCATTCTGGGTATGCTGACCCCTGTGATTTCCCCAAATGTGGGAAACTCAACTGCATTATTTGTGGTAGTGGGGGACTGTTTTTGTGTTTTCCTCTGGTCAGCTCTGGTAAAAGTCAGATTTCTTTGTCTCAGATCTTCCTCTAGCCTTGTTCTTCTTTCGAGAGTTCCATTGTGCTGCCTCAGTTTGATCTCCTTCACTTGATAGGGGGGTACCCGAGTAGCGACCCTCCCCAGCTCTAGCCCAACTCCTACATACCTGCCAGGTGAGATACTATGATCATGAAGGTGCTTCTCCCAGGGCAAGGCTCACCCATTGCACTCTGGGTGTGCTGCTCCTGCGATTTCCCCAAATGTGGGAAACTTGACTGCATAATTTGTGTTTCCCCTGGTCGGCGCTTGTATAATTCAGATCTCTTTGTCTCAGGTCTCTCTCCAGCCTAGTTTGCTGTCTGTTTCCACTTCTTTTTTCTTGAGCCCCTCCCTTCTATACCCTTGTGGACTCTCTTGACTTCTCCTCCTGTCTGCTTACTTTGTGCCTTCCAACGCACAATGCAAACTACAGGTAGTGCTGCAGGGCCCACACCCTTTTACTTGCCTTTCAGAGCAGCTCTGGAGCTGTTACAGTGCCCAGCTGCTGCAAGAAATCAGCTTGAATGCTTCAGGGGCTGGGGCATAGCCAACATGAGCCCCACACCGACGGAGGGTGGAGGTGTTTAATGCGAACTAAGGGTCATCCAAGCGCCGCAAAAGGCCGCCATGCCCTGCATACCCCTTTTCTCTTTTCATATGCAGATGAGGGTTCCAGCCAACTTTGGCCCACTGCTTGGATGACATCACCGTATGCAAATCCGTCTTCTGCAGACCTTCCCCCAGGAATGCTTGTACTATTTGTTGCATTTGGTTTGTTGTTTGGGGTGCTTCAGTATTAGGCAGCCTTCTGCTCTCCCATGTTCATCTGAAAATATGTGTTCTCCCTGCAGTTGTTGTCCCCAGATGAGAGTTCCCTTGTGCTGCCTCAGTTGAATCTCCTTTACTTGACAGAGATGTGCCTGAGCAGCGGCCCTCCCCAGCCCTATCCCAAATCATACTTATTTTGCATAGGAGATACCATGGTCATGAAGATTGTTCTCCCAGGGTGAGGTTCATTCATTGCATTCTGGGTATGCTGACCCCTGTGATTTCCCCAAATGTGGGAAACTCGACTGCATTATTTGTGGTAGTGGGGGACTGTGTTTGTGCTTTCCTCTGGTCAGCTCTGGTAAAAGTCAGATTTCTTTGTCTCAGATCTTCCTCTAGCCTTGTTCTCTTTTTGAGAGTTTCCTTGTGCTGCCTCAGTTGGATCTCCTTCACTTGACAGGGGGGTGCCCGAGCAGCGACCCTCCCCAGCTCAAGCCCAACTCTTACTTACCTGCCAGGTGAGATACTATGATCAGGAAGGTGCTTCTCCCAGGGCAAGGCTCACCCATTGCACTCTGGGTGTGCTGCTCCTACGATTTCCCCAAATGTGGGACACTTGATTGCATAATTTGTGTTTCCTCTGGTCGGCTACTCGTATAATTCAGATCTCTTTGTCTCAGGTCTCTCTTTAGCCTAGTTTGCTGTCTGTTTCCACTTCTCTTTTCTTGAGCCCCTGCCTTCTATGCCCTTGTGCACTCTCCTGACTTCTCCTGTCTGCTTACTTTGTGCCTTCCAACGCACAATGCGAACTACAGGTAGTGCTGCAGGGCCCACACCCTTTTACTTGCCTTACAGAGCAGCTCTGGAGCTGTTACAGTGCCCAGCTGCTGCAAGAAATCAGCTTGAATACTTCAGGGGCTGGGGCATAGCCAACATGAGCCCCACACCGAAGGAGAATGGAGGTGTTTAATGCGAACTAGGGGTCATCCAAGCGCCGCAAAAGGCCGCCATGCCCTGCATAACCCTTTTTTCTTTGCATATGCAGATGAGGGTTCCAGCCAACTTTGGCCCACTGCTTGGATGACATCACCGTATGCAAATCCGTCTTCTGCAGACCTTCTCCCAGGAATGCTTTTACTAGTTGTTGCATTTGGTTTGTTGTTTGGGGGTGCTTCAGTATTAGGCAGCCTTCTGCCCTCCCATGTTCATCTGAAAATATGTGTTCTCCCTGCAGTTGTTGTCCCCAGATGAGAGTTCCCTTGTGCTGCCTCAGTTGAATCTCCTTTACTTGACAGAGATGTGCCTGAGCAGCGGCCCTCCCCAGCCCTATCCCAAATCATACTTATTTTGCATAGGAGATACCATGGTCATGAAGATTGTTCTCCCAGGGTTAGGTTAATTCATTGCATTCTGGGTATGCTGACCCCTGTGATTTCCCCAAATGTGGGAAACTCAACTGCATTATTTGTGGTAGTGGGGGACTGTGTTTGTGCTTTCCTCTGGTCAGCTCTGGTAAAAGTCAGATTTCTTTGTCTCAGATCTTCCTCTAGCCTTGTTCTTCTTTCGAGAGTTCCCTTGTGTTGCCTCAGTTGGATCTCCTTCACTTGACAGGGGGGTGCCCGAGCAGCGACCCTCCCCAGCTCTAGCCCAACTCCTACTTACCTGCCAGGTGAGATACTATGATCATGTAGGTGCTTCTCCCAGGGCAAGGCTCACCCATTGCACTCTGGGTGTGCTGCCCCTGCGATTTCCCCAAATGTGGGAAACTTGACTGCATAATTTGTGTTTCCCCTGGTCGGCTCTCATATAATTCAGATCTCTTTGTCTCAGGTCACTCTCCAGCCTAGTTTGCTGTCTGTTTCCACTTCTTTTTTCTTGAGCCCCTCCCTTCTATACCCTTGTGGACTCTCTTGACTTCTCCTCCTGTCTGCTTACTTTGTGCCTTCCAACGCACAATGCAAACTACAGGTAGTGCTGCAGGGCCCACACCCTTTTACTTGCCTTTCAGAGCAGCTCTGGAGCTGTTACAGTGCCCAGCTGCTGCAAGAAATCAGCTTGAATGCTTCAGGGGCTGGGGCATAGCCAACATGACTGACCCCTAGTTTGCATTAAACACCTCCACCCTCCTTCGGTGTGGGGCTCATGTTGGCTATGCCCCAGCCCCTGAAGCATTCAAGCTGATTTCTTGCAGCAGCTGGGCACTGTAACAGCTCCAGAGCTGCTCTGTAAGGCAAGTAAAAGGGTGTGGGCCCTGCAGCACTACCTGTAGTTTGCATTGTGCATTGGAAGGCACAAAGTAAGCAGACGGGAGGAGAAGTCAGGATAGTGCACAAGGGTATAGAAGGAAGCGGCTGAAGAAAAGAGAAGTGGAAACAGACAGCAAACTAGGCTGGAGAGAGACCTGAGACAAAGAGATCTGAATTATACGAGAGCCGACCAGGGGAAACACAAATTATGCAGTCAAGTTTCCCACATTTGGGGAAATCGCAGGAGCAGCACACCCAGAGTACAATGGGTGAGCCTTGCCCTGGGAGAAGCACCTTCATGATCATAGTATCTCACCTGGCAGGTAAGTAGGAGTTGGTCTAGAGCTGGGGAGGGTTGCTGCTCGGGTACCCCCCTGTAAAGTGAAGGAGATCCAACTGAGGCAGCACAAGGGAACTCTCGAAAGAAGAACAAGGCTAAAGGAAAATCTGAGACAAAGAAATCTGACTTTTACCAGAGCTGACCAGAAGAAATCACAAACACAGCCTCCCACTACCACAAATAATGCAGTCAAGTTTCCCACATTTGGGGAAATCACAGGGGTCAGCATACCCAAAATGCAATGAATGAACCTCACCCTGGGAGAAAAATCTTCATGACCATGGTATCTCCTATGCAAAATAAGTATGATTTGGAATAGGGCTGGGGAGGGCCGCTGCTCATGCACATCTCTATCAAGTAAAGGAGATTCAACTGAGGCAGCACAAGGGAACTCTCATCTGGGGACAACAACTGCAGGGAGAACATATATTTTCAGATGAACATGGGAGGGCAGAAGGCTGCCTAATACTGAAGCACCCCCAAACAACAAACCAAATGCAACAACTAGTGCAAGCATTCCTGGGGGAAGGCCTGCCGCAGATGGATTTGCATATGGTGATGTCATCCAAGCAGTGGGTCAAAGTTGGCTTCAACCCTCGTCTGCATATGAAAAGAGAAAAGGGGCGTGCAGGGCATGGTGGCCTTTTGCGGCGCTTGGCTGACCCCTAGTTTGCATTAAACACCTCCAACCTCCTTTGGTGTGGGGCTCATGTTCAAAGTTCAAAACAGGGTACAACTTGCACGGGTTAATGCTTGCATTGGTTAACTTATTAACATTATCCTTAACATTTATACAGTTGCTAAGTGCCTATTAGTCAAAAGGTTGGTGGTTCAATCCCACCCAGGGACGTAATTGACCTTGTGATCAGATTTTGGTGATATTTAAGTAGACAAGTCAAAATTGCAAACCCCCTCTTATGGTGTAGGGTACCTGGCCTTCTCTGATGTAATCAGAGTTAGATTTGATTAAGTGATTTTATAAAAAATCAGCTAGGAAGCACAATTTAGCAGTGGGTTGCAGAGAAAAAGAAAAATGCTGGCAGAAAAATCCAATTGAGTGATTAAACAGCTCTTCATTTTCTGGCTTTATTTTTATGATAACAAATTTGTTCTCTGAAAAGTGTCCACAAAGCCAAGTATCTGATTAACATCTTTGTAGGGATGGTTTTTCACCTATTACTAAATTAAACTTGCTTCATTGGAAAGGCAGCAAGATGCATCCTCATTTCAATATCTATGGAAATAATACAGGTTGACACCAGGAAACATTAACGCCACTGCATCTTTGCTGTTTTCTCATGTGGAAGTCTGTTTAATGTGAAAACAAGGTGATATCTAATTAGCACACAGGTAAGGAATTAAGAAAATCTTTATTTAAGGGTGAAGATGTTTCTCACAAAATCGTTGCCCCAATGCATCATTGAAATTCAAGCTGGAAAGATGATTTTAATATATCACTTGTACATTTTGTATTGCTCTTCTGGTGACAATGTAGTTTGTTTTTGTCAATTACCATTTTAATAATCGGGTAAAGAAAATTAATTGGATTTTTGAAAGAAAACAATACTGTCAATATACTATTAAAACAAATTAAAATGGTAAAAGTTATTGTACTTTAAGTAAAAATAAAAGAGCAAAAATATCAATCCCAGTTTTGGATTACTTTAATTAACAAAAAAAATGCATATAGCAGAGGATAGTTTCAATCTGCCTACCTCTGGGTTATGGACCCAGCATGCTTCCATTACAGTACTCTGCTGCACATGTAAGTGCAAGAGATCCTGAAGCACTCACTCATCATGGGAAAGTACCAATGTGTTTCTTCATTGGTTGATGGAAGAAACATCTTACAAAAACTCTCCACATTATTGACTTTTTAAAATGTTTCTAGGAATCGTTCTAGATGAATGCTTATTAGCCTTTGTCAGTATATAGTTTTGCAAAGTGTCGCTGTGGCGCAATCAGTTAGTGTGTAAGGCTATTAACCAAAAGGTTGGTGGTTCAATCCCACCCAGGGACTTAATTGACCTTGTTATCAGATTTTGGTGATCTTTAAGTAGACAAGTCAAAATTTCAAACCCCCTGTTATGGTGTAGGGTACCTGGCCTTCTCTGATGTAATCAGAGTTAGATTTGATTCAGTGATTTTATAAAAACAGCTAGGAAGCACAATTTAGCAGTGGGTTGCAGAGAAAAAGAAATATGCTGGCAGAAAAATCCAATTGAGTGATTAAACAGCTCTTCATTTTCTGGCTTTATTTTTATGCTAACTAATTTGTTCTCTGAAAAGTGTCCACAAAGCCAAGTATCTGATTAACATATTTGTAGTGATGGTTTTTCACCTATTACTAAATTAAACTTGCTTCATTGGAAAGGCAGCAAGATGCATCCTCATTTCAATATCTACTGAAATAATACTGGTTGACACCAGGAAACATTAACGCCACTGCATCCTTGCTGCTTTCTCATGTGGAAGTCTGTTTAATGTGAAAACAAGGTGATATCTAATTAGCACACAGGTAAGGAATTAAGAAAATCTTTATTTAAGGGTGAAGATGTTTCTCACAAAATCGTTGCCCCAATGCATCATTGAAATTCAAGCTGGAAAGATGATTTTAATATATCACTTGTACATTTTGTATTGCTCTTCTGGTGACAATGTAGTTTGTTTTTGTCAATTACCATTTTAATAATCGGGTAAAGAAAATTAATTGGATTTTTGAAAGAAAACAATACTGTCAATATACTATTAAAACAAATTAAAATGGTAAAAGTTATTGTACTTTAAGTAAAAATAAAAGCTAAAATATCAATCCCAGTTTTGGATTACTTTAATGAACAAAAAAAAAATGCATATAGCAAAGGATAGTTTCAATCTGCCTACCTCTGGGTTATGGGCCCAGCATGCTTCCAGTGCAGTACTCTGCTGCACATGTAAGTGCAAGAGATCCTGAAGCACTCACTCATCATGCGAAAGTACCAATGTGTTTCTTCATTGGTTGCTGGAAGAAACATCTTACAAAAACTCTCCAGATTATTGACTTTTTAAAGTTTTTCTAGGAAACCTGCGACCCTCCAGCTGCTGTGGAACTACATATCCCAGCATGCCCTGCCTCAGTTTTAGCATACCTTAATAGCAAAACTGTGGCAGGGCATGCTGGGATGTGTAGTTTCACAGCAGCTGGAGGGCCACAGGATGAAGACCCATGTGCTAGAACCAAACCGCAGGTACATTGAATGCTAGCAAGCTGAATGTTTAAATCCTTTTTGTTCCGCAGCATTCCAATGCGGAAGATTCCATGGAACCAGAGATTATTCCATTGAGAAGGACATGCTGCCTGGATGACTGCACTGTGCAAATTAAATCACGGAGCCAGTTGGCTTGTGGGTGGCTCTGGTGACTGGGTGGTTGGGTGGGCGGTGTGTCGGAGGTGGAGCACATGCAAATGAATGTGTATCATCCAGCTAGTGAGAGAGAAAACTCATGCAGGAGTGTGCCTGCTTGTCAGTGAGTTATGCACCTTGCCAGACGTCAAATCTACATGGAGCAACTGGAGGGGACAAGAGCAGGTTTGGAAAATATACACAGAAGAGCATATATGCTGGCGCATTCTCCATGATTGTGTCAGCTTATGTTTTGGTGCACTGCACTTTCCTCCACTAAGTTTTAGCCATTTTGTTTAAACGCAAGTGTAGTTGCTTCTCGCTCTTTTGGCTGTGATATTGTATTGTGGTTGAAGAGTCTGCTGGAGGGATTGTTTTCTTCATTGGCGAGAGACTGAAGATATTCCAGGATGGAAGGCTTGGGAACACTATCCGTTTTTCAGTTGTGGAAGAGTTGAAAGACCGGATTGGACTACATTCTATAGTAAAGGGTATCTTTGTATTTATTAATCCTCCCTTTATATGTGTCTGTCTTTTAATAAAGCTTTGGGCTTGTGATTCCGTCACCCTCTTACACTCCACACCCATAGCCTTATTAACTATTGTATTGTTTAAATGTATAGTGCAGTTCATGATTTATAGTGTAGGCTGACCTGTACTGTAGTTCTTGAACTGTACTATACCGACAGCATTTGTATTGTGTTTTGGCTGTGCTGCAACACAGTACTTATGTGTGTAATGTTTATGTATGTTTTTTTGCTTCTTTATGTCAATAAAGACTGCTTTTTCAATCCAATATCTGAAAACAATCAATGTTTATCTTTGATGGCAATAGAAGTGGTATGATATTTGCTGCTTTTGAAAGGCAATATCTGATATGTCCCCTATCTGGGAACCATATATTAAATGGCTTTTCAGAAAAGGGAGATGGGAGAAGAGCTTTCAGTACTTGTAGGACCGATGCACATTTCCTATTCTAGCCTCCAAAAACAGATTCAGTTGCATTTTCCAGCGTGTTTTGGATGCGCCTTTGCAAATGTCTTACATCGACAAACTTATTTAGTACTATTTTGCAAATAGGGTTACATTGTTGCAACATTGTGTTCCCTAATTGCTTGATTTTTTAAATGCAACAATTGATAAAAACACCTGATAACTGCTCTGCGGAGTCTTATTTTGTGTCTACTTCTTATCTACATTTAATTCCGTACCTCTAATCAAGGCATTTTTAAATGCTGGCGGCTGCCAGGACGTGAGGCCTACCTAGACTTTAGATCTGAATTTGAATGTACTTGTGAACTAACTTAATTTCCTACTTCTAAATTCATTCCTAAATTCACTACTTACATGAATCCTGTAGTTGGGCATTTTGGGACTTCGATTGTGGGCATTGTTGTGTGTCCAGACCAGCAGCAGGTGGTGTGCATTTGCTGGAAAGGCATCGAAGACCTCCGATATGCTGCATCTCCTGATGTGTGTCTCCCTCAAGTGGCTGTCAGCAAATGCCTGCTAGACACCCCATTCCAAGCTGATTGTGACATCACGGAACATGCATCATAGAACAGGCATGCTAAAACATGGGTCTTCAACCTGCGACCCTCCAGCTGCTATGGAACTACACATCCCAGCATGCCCTGCCTCAGTTTTAGCATACCTTATAGCAAAACTGTGGCAGGGCGTGCTGGGATGTGTAGTTTCACAGCAGCTGGAGGGCCACAGGATGAAGACCCATGTGCTAGAGCCAAGCCGCAGGTACATTGAATGCTAGCAAGCTGAATATTTAAATCCTTTTTGTTCCGCAGCATTCCAATGCGGAAGATTCCATGGAACCAGAGATCCTTCCATTGAGAAGGACATGCTGCCTGGATGACTACACTGTGCAAATTAAATCACGGAGCCAGTTGGTTTGTGGGTGCCTCTGGTGACTGGGTGGTTGGGTGGGTGGTGTGTCGGAGGTGGAGCACATGCAAATGATTGTGTATCATCCAGCTAGTGAGAGTGAAAACTCATGCAGGAGTGTGCCTGCTTGTCAGTGGGTTATGCACCTTGCCAGACGTTAAATCTACATAGAGCAGCTGGAGGGGACAAGAGCATGTTTGCAAAATATAGATAGAAGAGCATATATGCTGGCGCATTCTCCATGATTGTGTCAGCTTATGTTTTGGTGCACTGCACTTTCCTCCACTAAGTTTTAGCCATTTTTGTTAAGCTCAAGTGTAGTTGCTTCTCGGCCTTTTGGCTGTGATCTTGTATTGTGGTTGAAGGGTCTGCTGGAGGGAGGGATTGCTTTCTTCATTGGCGAAAGACCAAAGATATTCCAGGATGGAAGGCTTGGGAACACTATCTGTTTTTCAGTTGTGGAAGAGCACAGAGGTCGGATTGGACTACATTCTATAGTAAAGGATGTCTTTCTATTTATTAAACCTCCCCTTATATGTGTCAGTCTTTCAATAAAGCTTCGGGCTTGTGATTCCCTCACCCTCTTACACTCCACACCCATAGCCTTATTAACTGTTGTATTATTGTACAGTTTAAATGTATAGTGCAGTTCATGATTTATAGTGTAGGCTGGCCTGTGCTGTAGTTCTTGAACTGTACTATACCATCAGCATTTCTATTGTGTTTTGGCTGTTCGCAAAACAGATTCGCGCCGAGTTTTGCGAACCTATATATGGGCGTCTTTGAGGATGCCCATGTGTGGGGTGGCGGGCTCGGCGCGGATCTGGTCTACTATGGTCGTTATATAGATGATTTATTTATTATTTGGGCAGGGGATTTACAATCACTTGTTAATTTCACAGACACACTCAATACCAATGAATTTGGACTAAAATTCACATATAAGTATAGCAATACTTCTTTAAATTTTTTGGATATAGACTTGTCCACCGAGGGTAATAAACTGGTTACCAAAACTTTCATAAAACCAGTAGATCAAAATAGATATCTAAATTACAAAAGTGCACACAAACACACTTGGAAATCAAATATCCCAAGGGGTCAACTTGTAAGGTTGCGAAGAAACTGCACAGAACTGTCCACTTTTCAGGCACAGGCATCTAAATTGATGGATTCGTTCCGGGAACAGGGTTATCCCTGTGAATTGTTAGAAAAAGCATATAAGGATGTTACCAAAATGGATAGGGATAGATTACTAGAACCCAGAACTATAGAAGTAAGAAATCAAGAGGAGAATAAGAACAAGGAAAAAAGTTGCCTCTTCTCTACAAAATATAACTGTTGTGCACACCAAATTGGATGTATCATCAAAAGGAATACACAGATGTTACTTTCTGATGAATTAATAAAAACAGATGTAGACCCTAGGGGCACAGTCATCTTTAGACGGGCTGATAATTTAAAATCAAAATTGGTGACTAGCCATTATGAAGGGAAAAAGGCTCAAAATATAGATACAACTTGGCTACCACAAAAACCTAGTGGATTTCATAGGTGTGGTAAATCGGAATGTTTATCGTGTAACTACCTTCCTCGTAAAAGTACAGAATTCCAGTCATTTATGACCAAAGAAAAATTTCCAATAAAAGAATTCATTAATTGCCTATCTACATACGTTATTTATTTATTAACGTGCATGTGTGGCAGACAATATGTAGGTCGTACTACACGTACCATGCATATACGTTTCATGGAACATAGACGTAATATTAGAAAGAACATACAACACCCAGTATCGAACCATATAACTCGGTGCTGTAAAGGTAAATTTGAAGGTATTACAATGGTAGCCATAGAACAAATCGCAATGACTAAACGGGGGGGTAATAGGTATGGGTTATTATGTAGACGCGAAGCGTATTGGATTTTTAAATTAGATACAATGATGCCTAATGGATTAAATGACACTGTTGAATTAAATGGGGTTTAGTGCAAATCAATATATACCAGTTAATTATGTCATACTAGTTTAAATATACTGTTTAGAGTTCCAAGTTAAAAGAGGAATATAGGATGTGAGGTATAAAGGATGTGTGTTTATCTTCTCTTTTTTGGTATTCAACATGGCAACAATTAGTTGTGTTTGTTATATTGAATTCTATAAGTGTAAAACTCAATCTATAATTCATAAGCATAATCTATTATAAAATGAATAGCACTATTAATATGCACTAGGTACTGAGGATTCTAATCAATATATATTATTGATCAATATTATGAGGATATTCTAGATATTTAAATTAATGAAAATTATGTATTGCTGATGTATAAAGCACAATGGGAATAGTGAATATGTGGAGATATGTGTAAAAGGTATATTTTAATTGACAAATTGCTTGTTGAAATTATGTGTGTGACTACGCATTTATATAGAGGATTAGAATTATGCAGATAACTCCACTAATTAAGGATAATTTTTTTGTGCGATACCATTATGTAATACAATGATAGAGTAATTGATTAACCTGCATTAGAACTTTGGTTCTGGACGAGATCCTGTGCTGTGACCTGTGACATATAATGTGGAATTAAAAGGAGGTCTGACACGCAATTCAGCACACGTGTATTAATGAAACAGGAAGACGGAGAGACAGACCCGGCTTATAAACCGGGTAACAACTGAGAGGCTCCATACACACTGAGGAAGCCGCCGAGGTTACATGAAGGCGGAGAAACGCGTATGTGATGACAAGTGAGCTACAGCCGGCCGGCTTATTCATTCACTCCAGGAGACGCTGACTGCCTCTTAAACACCGCACATCTCAGTACCCGGTTTTCCGGACCCCAGTGCTAAGGGGGAATAAGGAGGACTCTCCTTCATCTGAGCTATACAACATCATTATATAGAGGTTGGTGCGTTATCTGGTGTTAAAGGGAGTCTCAAATTACCACGTTCATATAACAGTTTTCTTATCATGCCGCTGTGCTGATACATGGACAGTTTTACATCAGAATTGCCGTATATTCCACACAGAGACTGTTGCTTCATTTTTGCTTCTTAAAGGAAGGATAAATTATACAAGTTTTGTCCAAACAAATTAAACGGATAATACAAGTGGCACTATACAGCGCAGGGACGCCTGCTAAGTTATATCTGTCAACATAAAAAGTCATTCCTATTAGTGGAGTTTATTCTGTTGTGCCTAAATATATAATTATTTTAAAATTTCTTGCTGTGTGCAACAGTTGTGTATTATATACATATTAATTGTTTTATGGATTGAATGTATATTATAAGAAATCCGGCCGGTAACTGTATAATTGCATAATTCCCGCAATTTCATATATATATTATTATTTTTTATTTATTATCTTTTATTTTTTATTTAATTTTATAGACAATAAAATAAAAAAAGTTTTTATTAAATGCTAAGCGCTGTTCCAGATTGTTTTTTCTTGTTTTAAATTAATTGGAGGCTTACAAACCAGGCCCCAGGAATGTGCAGCTAGCGTTTAATTCAAATATCAGCGCCCAATTCTGTTTTTGTCTTTTGCTTTTTACAAATTGGTTTATTTGTGGCAGCTGTATGTTTTAAAGTGATATACACACAGCCATTCGAGCTAATTAATTAATTAACTCACTTGTTCTAGGGAGCACAAAATTGTAGTTGTTTAACATATTTTTGTTTATCTTACATAATTTTATAAAATCAAAATATTCCTTGTTGGTTAAAATAGTTTCTCTGTCTGTGAATAATGTCCATGCTCAGGTGCATTACCCAAAGAATGGAGAGACGTGATAATTACATTAAGGGGAATAAGAAAAGCACCATTGCAATGGACATACCACAGGATGATCTCACCCAAATGCATAAATTATTCAATAATCTTGAACATCTATGCATTACAGAAACTAAACATTGGTGGGACCAGATATCACTACAGAAATATTTAGATGAGGGACTTGTCCCCAGGGGTTTGAGAATCCTCAAAGAATCCACCTTTAAGGAGGATAAAATATTTTCAGAACAGTGGAACAACATATTGGATGTTTGCTCCAGGGATCTCATGAAATTACTAGTGAAATATAGAGAATGTAAAGTCAATGAGATACAATTAGAAATAGAAAAGATACACACATCACTTAAGAGCTATGAAAAATTAGAGGAATTCCTAATAAGAGATGGGAAGGTTAATAAGAAATTAGAAGAATTCGAACAGTCATTGATAGAAAGAAAGGAACACAAAATGGAGAGGGATGTATTGGATTATCAGAGAGAGATGACAAGAACATATAATAAAAGGTCCAAGGTTAATGAAAAAGAATACCATGAATATAGACCCAAACAACAATTTAACAATTCACAAATCCATAGGTACTCTCAATTCATGAAATCAAAAGCTAGAGGGAGGGAAGTACGTACAAACTCAATTGAAAATAGAAGATATAAAGAAAGGTCTGATATAGTATACAAAAATAGATACCATACATTGGATATTAGGAGGGAAGGAGGAGCTATACCTAAAAATAGAAACAGACAATTTCCCAAATACTCAGAAACCGATGATGATCTCCAAACTACACCTGGAGAACCAGTTTTTTTAGGGGGGAACAGATTCCAGCCACAGATAAGGTGGCAGGGATCGCAAGGCCTAAGAAAAAGAAGCAGAAATTTAGAATCAGAGGATGTAGAGGGGGCAGAGGGAAACGAAATGAAAACACCCCGCAAAAGATAACAGATTGTAATATTAACAACAAAAAACCTGGAAAGGGAATTTTCAATTTATCTAACAAAGTACTAAATCATGATGAAATAAAAGTTCTAGAGAAGGGATTAAACTATGCCCCTGCCGCACGACCAAACCTATTTCAGTTATTTGTAGATTTAAACCGGTATGTCCGGATGTTGAGTAGGAAACGATACTTCGCATTAAAACAATTAAAAACCATAAACAGTCAGGAGATGCCCATATTTTTGGATAACAATGATGATAATGCATTAACCATCTTGGAGTCACTTCAGGTGGAGGGAGAGGTTAATCAAGATAAAGAGATGCCTGTCTTTGATATTAAACGTAATCCTTTCAAGAAAATGTCAGATTTTTACCCTCTGACCTATAAGGGTCCATACATAGAAAGTTTCTATAAGTCAACCCTCAATAGCTTTAGGGATATTTGTAATAAAGCGGAAGGCCCAATCTGTGGGGATAACTTGACCCCTGGGGAACGAAAAGCATTATGCTTATTACAAAAAAATCAAGATATCATAATCAAATCTGCTGATAAGGGTGGTGGGGTGGTAATTCTTAATACCAATGATTATGTGACAGAGTGTCATAGGCAATTGGAGAATGAACAATTTTATCGTAAATTGGATGCCAACCCCACCACCCTTTTTCAAAGACAATATGTGTGTCTACTTGAGTCTGCCCTTGGGGACGGTACTATCTCCAAAGAAACATTCAATTTTTTAAGTTGTGCACACCCCATCACTGCCACTTTTTATTATTTACCAAAAATTCATAAGTCACTTTCTAATCCACCAGGTCGTCCTATTATTTCGGGGGTGGGATCTTTAACCAATAATTTATCTTTTTTTGTGGATCATTTTTTACAGGGGCACGTGGAGAGTCTTAAATCATATATAAAAGATACTCAACACTTTCTGAATACAATTAATAAAATAGAATGGAAAAAACATTATTATCTACTTACTTGCGATGTGGAATCGCTTTATTCCAATATCCCTCATGATAGAGGTGTGTTGGCTATTGAACATTATTTAAAGCAAAGTGAAATTTCTGACTCTCTACGTGCCTTCCTTTTAGATTCGATCACATTTATTTTGACACACAATTATTTTGTTTTCGATTCACATTTTTATTTACAGACACGTGGTGCGGCCATGGGGGCCAGATTCGCGCCGAGTTTTGCGAACCTATATATGGGCGTCTTTGAGGATGCCCATGTGTGGGGTGGCGGGCTCGGCGCGGATCTGGTCTACTATGGTCGTTATATAGATGATTTATTTATTATTTGGGCAGGGGATTTACAATCACTTGTTAATTTCACAGACACACTCAATACCAATGAATTTGGACTAAAATTCACATATAAGTATAGCAATACTTCTTTAAATTTTTTGGATATAGACTTGTCCACCGAGGGTAATAAACTGGTTACCAAAACTTTCATAAAACCAGTAGATCAAAATAGATATCTAAATTACAAAAGTGCACACAAACACACTTGGAAATCAAATATCCCAAGGGGTCAACTTGTAAGGTTGCGAAGAAACTGCACAGAACTGTCCACTTTTCAGGCACAGGCATCTAAATTGATGGATTCGTTCCGGGAACAGGGTTATCCCTGTGAATTGTTAGAAAAAGCATATAAGGATGTTACCAAAATGGATAGGGATAGATTACTAGAACCCAGAACTATAGAAGTAAGAAATCAAGAGGAGAATAAGAACAAGGAAAAAAGTTGCCTCCTCTACAAAATATAACTGTTGTGCACACCAAATTGGATGTATCATCAAAAGGAATACACAGATGTTACTTTCTGATGAATTAATAAAAACAGATGTAGACCCTAGGGGCACAGTCATCTTTAGACGGGCTGATAATTTAAAATCAAAATTGGTGACTAGCCATTATGAAGAGAAAAAGGCTCAAAATATAGATACAACTTGGCTACCACAAAAACCTAGTGGATTTCATAGGTGTGGTAAATCGGAATGTTTATCGTGTAACTACCTTCCTCGTAAAAGTACAGAATTCCAGTCATTTATGACCAAAGAAAAATTTCCAATAAAAGAATTCATTAATTGCCTATCTACATACGTTATTTATTTATTAACGTGCATGTGTGGCAGACAATATGTAGGTCGTACTACACGTACCATGCATATACGTTTCATGGAACATAGACGTAATATTAGAAAGAACATACAACACCCAGTATCGAACCATATAACTCGGTGCTGTAAAGGTAAATTTGAAGGTATTACAATGGTAGCCATAGAACAAATCGCAATGACTAAACGGGGGGGTAATAGGTATGGGTTATTATGTAGACGCGAAGCGTATTGGATTTTTAAATTAGATACAATGATGCCTAATGGATTAAATGACACTGTTGAATTAAATGGGGTTTAGTGCAAATCAATATATACCAGTTAATTATGTCATACTAGTTTAAATATACTGTTTAGAGTTCCAAGTTAAAAGAGGAATATAGGATGTGAGGTATAAAGGATGTGTGTTTATCTTCTCTTTTTTGGTATTCAACATGGCAACAATTAGTTGTGTTTGTTATATTGAATTCTATAAGTGTAAAACTCAATCTATAATTCATAAGCATAATCTATTATAAAATGAATAGCACTATTAATATGCACTAGGTACTGAGGATTCTAATCAATATATATTATTGATCAATATTATGAGGATATTCTAGATATTTAAATTAATGAAAATTATGTATTGCTGATGTATAAAGCACAATGGGAATAGTGAATATGTGGAGATATGTGTAAAAGGTATATTTTAATTGACAAATTGCTTGTTGAAATTATGTGTGTGACTACGCATTTATATAGAGGATTAGAATTATGCAGATAACTCCACTAATTAAGGATAATTTTTTTGTGCGATACCATTATGTAATACAATGATAGAGTAATTGATTAACCTGCATTAGAACTTTGGTTCTGGACGAGATCCTGTGCTGTGACCTGTGACATATAATGTGGAATTAAAAGGAGGTCTGACACGCAATTCAGCACACGTGTATTAATGAAACAGGAAGACGGAGAGACAGACCCGGCTTATAAACCGGGTAACAACTGAGAGGCTCCATACACACTGAGGAAGCCGCCGAGGTTACATGAAGGCGGAGAAACGCGTATGTGATGACAAGTGAGCTACAGCCGGCCGGCTTATTCATTCACTCCAGGAGACGCTGACTGCCTCTTAAACACCGCACATCTCAGTACCCGGTTTTCCGGACCCCAGTGCTAAGGGGGAATAAGGAGGACTCTCCTTCATCTGAGCTATACAACATCATTATATAGAGGTTGGTGCGTTATCTGGTGTTAAAGGGAGTCTCAAATTACCACGTTCATATAACAGTTTTCTTATCATGCCGCTGTGCTGATACATGGACAGTTTTACATCAGAATTGCCGTATATTCCACACAGAGACTGTTGCTTCATTTTTGCTTCTTAAAGGAAGGATAAATTATACAAGTTTTGTCCAAACAAATTAAACGGATAATACAAGTGGCACTATACAGCGCAGGGACGCCTGCTAAGTTATATCTGTCAACATAAAAAGTCATTCCTATTAGTGGAGTTTATTCTGTTGTGCCTAAATATATAATTATTTTAAAATTTCTTGCTGTGTGCAACAGTTGTGTATTATATACATATTAATTGTTTTATGGATTGAATGTATATTATAAGAAATCCGGCCGGTAACTGTATAATTGCATAATTCCCGCAATTTCATATATATATTATTATTTTTTATTTATTATCTTTTATTTTTTATTTAATTTTATAGACAATAAAATAAAAAAAGTTTTTATTAAATGCTAAGCGCTGTTCCAGATTGTTTTTTCTTGTTTTAAATTAATTGGAGGCTTACAAACCAGGCCCCAGGAATGTGCAGCTAGCGTTTAATTCAAATATCAGCGCCCAATTCTGTTTTTGTCTTTTGCTTTTTACAAATTGGTTTATTTGTGGCAGCTGTATGTTTTAAAGTGATATACACACAGCCATTCGAGCTAATTAATTAATTAACTCACTTGTTCTAGGGAGCACAAAATTGTAGTTGTTTAACATATTTTTGTTTATCTTACATAATTTTATAAAATCAAAATATTCCTTGTTGGTTAAAATAGTTTCTCTGTCTGTGAATAATGTCCATGCTCAGGTGCATTACCCAAAGAATGGAGAGACGTGATAATTACATTAAGGGGAATAAGAAAAGCACCATTGCAATGGACATACCACAGGATGATCTCACCCAAATGCATAAATTATTCAATAATCTTGAACATCTATGCATTACAGAAACTAAACATTGGTGGGACCAGATATCACTACAGAAATATTTAGATGAGGGACTTGTCCCCAGGGGTTTGAGAATCCTCAAAGAATCCACCTTTAAGGAGGATAAAATATTTTCAGAACAGTGGAACAACATATTGGATGTTTGCTCCAGGGATCTCATGAAATTACTAGTGAAATATAGAGAATGTAAAGTCAATGAGATACAATTAGAAATAGAAAAGATACACACATCACTTAAGAGCTATGAAAAATTAGAGGAATTCCTAATAAGAGATGGGAAGGTTAATAAGAAATTAGAAGAATTCGAACAGTCATTGATAGAAAGAAAGGAACACAAAATGGAGAGGGATGTATTGGATTATCAGAGAGAGATGACAAGAACATATAATAAAAGGTCCAAGGTTAATGAAAAAGAATACCATGAATATAGACCCAAACAACAATTTAACAATTCACAAATCCATAGGTACTCTCAATTCATGAAATCAAAAGCTAGAGGGAGGGAAGTACGTACAAACTCAATTGAAAATAGAAGATATAAAGAAAGGTCTGATATAGTATACAAAAATAGATACCATACATTGGATATTAGGAGGGAAGGAGGAGCTATACCTAAAAATAGAAACAGACAATTTCCCAAATACTCAGAAACCGATGATGATCTCCAAACTACACCTGGAGAACCAGTTTTTTTAGGGGGGAACAGATTCCAGCCACAGATAAGGTGGCAGGGATCGCAAGGCCTAAGAAAAAGAAGCAGAAATTTAGAATCAGAGGATGTAGAGGGGGCAGAGGGAAACGAAATGAAAACACCCCGCAAAAGATAACAGATTGTAATATTAACAACAAAAAACCTGGAAAGGGAATTTTCAATTTATCTAACAAAGTACTAAATCATGATGAAATAAAAGTTCTAGAGAAGGGATTAAACTATGCCCCTGCCGCACGACCAAACCTATTTCAGTTATTTGTAGATTTAAACCGGTATGTCCGGATGTTGAGTAGGAAACGATACTTCGCATTAAAACAATTAAAAACCATAAACAGTCAGGAGATGCCCATATTTTTGGATAACAATGATGATAATGCATTAACCATCTTGGAGTCACTTCAGGTGGAGGGAGAGGTTAATCAAGATAAAGAGATGCCTGTCTTTGATATTAAACGTAATCCTTTCAAGAAAATGTCAGATTTTTACCCTCTGACCTATAAGGGTCCATACATAGAAAGTTTCTATAAGTCAACCCTCAATAGCTTTAGGGATATTTGTAATAAAGCGGAAGGCCCAATCTGTGGGGATAACTTGACCCCTGGGGAACGAAAAGCATTATGCTTATTACAAAAAAATCAAGATATCATAATCAAATCTGCTGATAAGGGTGGTGGGGTGGTAATTCTTAATACCAATGATTATGTGACAGAGTGTCATAGGCAATTGGAGAATGAACAATTTTATCGTAAATTGGATGCCAACCCCACCACCCTTTTTCAAAGACAATATGTGTGTCTACTTGAGTCTGCCCTTGGGGACGGTACTATCTCCAAAGAAACATTCAATTTTTTAAGTTGTGCACACCCCATCACTGCCACTTTTTATTATTTACCAAAAATTCATAAGTCACTTTCTAATCCACCAGGTCGTCCTATTATTTCGGGGGTGGGATCTTTAACCAATAATTTATCTTTTTTTGTGGATCATTTTTTACAGGGGCACGTGGAGAGTCTTAAATCATATATAAAAGATACTCAACACTTTCTGAATACAATTAATAAAATAGAATGGAAAAAACATTATTATCTACTTACTTGCGATGTGGAATCGCTTTATTCCAATATCCCTCATGATAGAGGTGTGTTGGCTATTGAACATTATTTAAAGCAAAGTGAAATTTCTGACTCTCTACGTGCCTTCCTTTTAGATTCGATCACATTTATTTTGACACACAATTATTTTGTTTTCGATTCACATTTTTATTTACAGACACGTGGTGCGGCCATGGGGGCCAGATTCGCGCCGAGTTTTGCGAACCTATATATGGGCGTCTTTGAGGATGCCCATGTGTGGGGTGGCGGGCTCGGCGCGGATCTGGTCTACTATGGTCGTTATATAGATGATTTATTTATTATTTGGGCAGGGGATTTACAATCACTTGTTAATTTCACAGACACACTCAATACCAATGAATTTGGACTAAAATTCACATATAAGTATAGCAATACTTCTTTAAATTTTTTGGATATAGACTTGTCCACCGAGGGTAATAAACTGGTTACCAAAACTTTCATAAAACCAGTAGATCAAAATAGATATCTAAATTACAAAAGTGCACACAAACACACTTGGAAATCAAATATCCCAAGGGGTCAACTTGTAAGGTTGCGAAGAAACTGCACAGAACTGTCCACTTTTCAGGCACAGGCATCTAAATTGATGGATTCGTTCCGGGAACAGGGTTATCCCTGTGAATTGTTAGAAAAAGCATATAAGGATGTTACCAAAATGGATAGGGATAGATTACTAGAACCCAGAACTATAGAAGTAAGAAATCAAGAGGAGAATAAGAACAAGGAAAAAAGTTGCCTCTTCTCTACAAAATATAACTGTTGTGCACACCAAATTGGATGTATCATCAAAAGGAATACACAGATGTTACTTTCTGATGAATTAATAAAAACAGATGTAGACCCTAGGGGCACAGTCATCTTTAGACGGGCTGATAATTTAAAATCAAAATTGGTGACTAGCCATTATGAAGGGAAAAAGGCTCAAAATATAGATACAACTTGGCTACCACAAAAACCTAGTGGATTTCATAGGTGTGGTAAATCGGAATGTTTATCGTGTAACTACCTTCCTCGTAAAAGTACAGAATTCCAGTCATTTATGACCAAAGAAAAATTTCCAATAAAAGAATTCATTAATTGCCTATCTACATACGTTATTTATTTATTAACGTGCATGTGTGGCAGACAATATGTAGGTCGTACTACACGTACCATGCATATACGTTTCATGGAACATAGACGTAATATTAGAAAGAACATACAACACCCAGTATCGAACCATATAACTCAGTGCTGTAAAGGTAAATTTGAAGGTATTACAATGGTAGCCATAGAACAAATCGCAATGACTAAACGGGGGGGTAATAGGTATGGGTTATTATGTAGACGCGAAGCGTATTGGATTTTTAAATTAGATACAATGATGCCTAATGGATTAAATGACACTGTTGAATTAAATGGGGTTTAGTGCAAATCAATATATACCAGTTAATTATGTCATACTAGTTTAAATATACTGTTTAGAGTTCCAAGTTAAAAGAGGAATATAGGATGTGAGGTATAAAGGATGTGTGTTTATCTTCTCTTTTTTGGTATTCAACATGGCAACAATTAGTTGTGTTTGTTATATTGAATTCTATAAGTGTAAAACTCAATCTATAATTCATAAGCATAATCTATTATAAAATGAATAGCACTATTAATATGCACTAGGTACTGAGGATTCTAATCAATATATATTATTGATCAATATTATGAGGATATTCTAGATATTTAAATTAATGAAAATTATGTATTGCTGATGTATAAAGCACAATGGGAATAGTGAATATGTGGAGATATGTGTAAAAGGTATATTTTAATTGACAAATTGCTTGTTGAAATTATGTGTGTGACTACGCATTTATATAGAGGATTAGAATTATGCAGATAACTCCACTAATTAAGGATAATTTTTTTGTGCGATACCATTATGTAATACAATGATAGAGTAATTGATTAACCTGCATTAGAACTTTGGTTCTGGACGAGATCCTGTGCTGTGACCTGTGACATATAATGTGGAATTAAAAGGAGGTCTGACACGCAATTCAGCACACGTGTATTAATGAAACAGGAAGACGGAGAGACAGACCCGGCTTATAAACCGGGTAACAACTGAGAGGCTCCATACACACTGAGGAAGCCGCCGAGGTTACATGAAGGCGGAGAAACGCGTATGTGATGACAAGTGAGCTACAGCCGGCCGGCTTATTCATTCACTCCAGGAGACGCTGACTGCCTCTTAAACACCGCACATCTCAGTACCCGGTTTTCCGGACCCCAGTGCTAAGGGGGAATAAGGAGGACTCTCCTTCATCTGAGCTATACAACATCATTATATAGAGGTTGGTGCGTTATCTGGTGTTAAAGGGAGTCTCAAATTACCACGTTCATATAACAGTTTTCTTATCATGCCGCTGTGCTGATACATGGACAGTTTTACATCAGAATTGCCGTATATTCCACACAGAGACTGTTGCTTCATTTTTGCTTCTTAAAGGAAGGATAAATTATACAAGTTTTGTCCAAACAAATTAAACGGATAATACAAGTGGCACTATACAGCGCAGGGACGCCTGCTAAGTTATATCTGTCAACATAAAAAGTCATTCCTATTAGTGGAGTTTATTCTGTTGTGCCTAAATATATAATTATTTTAAAATTTCTTGCTGTGTGCAACAGTTGTGTATTATATACATATTAATTGTTTTATGGATTGAATGTATATTATAAGAAATCCGGCCGGTAACTGTATAATTGCATAATTCCCGCAATTTCATATATATATTATTATTTTTTATTTATTATCTTTTATTTTTTATTTAATTTTATAGACAATAAAATAAAAAAAGTTTTTATTAAATGCTAAGCGCTGTTCCAGATTGTTTTTTCTTGTTTTAAATTAATTGGAGGCTTACAAACCAGGCCCCAGGAATGTGCAGCTAGCGTTTAATTCAAATATCAGCGCCCAATTCTGTTTTTGTCTTTCACTGTGCAGGAGCCAGCACCGCTCACACACTAGTCCCCGGTGCAGCCCCCAACCCCCGGGACACCCGGAGCAACAAAATGTAGATTCAGGCCACCAGGCCACGCCCCTACCTATGAAACCATGCCTCCTTTTTACCATTGCGCTGCTTATCTGCGCGCACTGCATTACAATCTCCCTCGCCACCTCTCTGGGTGTCACCAGTGATAGTGACACCTCTGCCATGCTTGTAGCAGCTGGTCCTAAGATCTACGCCTCAAGCCCTGAGTGTTTGCCCTTGTGACTTGTTGATCATCATAGCAAAGCAGATGCTTACAGAAAACTGCAGGGGCTTAGATTGAAAATAAAAAAAATTGATGGGTATAAGGTAGAGAGGAGCGGGTTCGGTTCTCCGAGAACCGAATTCCCCACGAACTCCACGTGGTTTACACTGGTACGAGGCAGGCTCGGTTGTTCCCGCCTGACTCGGAAAACCTGAACAAGGGAAAATGTCATCATCCCGCTGTCGGATTCTCGCGAGATTCGGATTCCATATAAAGAGCTGCGCGTTGCCGCCATTTTTACTCGTGCATTGAAGAGAGAGCGGAGAGGACGTGGCTATGTTCTCTCAGTGGAAATCTCAATATCAGTGCTCAGTATCAGTGGATACTTATTGCTGCTCAGTAATACTAGTAGTGTGTCTCTCCTGCTCAGTGTCAGTTCTCAGTAGTATCCTCATCAGTGCTCAGTATCACTGCTCATTGTCTTGTGCTGCATTGTTGTACTCAGCATACTACAGTACATTACTAATAGTCCAGTGCTGCATCTTGCTGCTCAGTGTCAGTTCTAGTATCCTCATCAGTGCTCACTATCACTGCTCATTGCATTGTGGTGTTCTGTATACTACAGTAACATAGTAATATAGTAACATATAGTAACATAGTTTTTGAGGTTGAATAGAGGCAAATTGCCCATCGTGTTCAACCTGTTTTAAGTTGTGATGATTCTACATACTTGCTGAATAATGTTTTATGACTAGTTAGCTACTACAACTCATGTTACCCCCGGATTAACCATGTTGATATTTTAAGTATTATAACCTTGGATAGCTTTTTCATTCAGAAATGTATCCATTCCTTTTTTAAATCCAATTACAGAGTCCGCCATTACCACCTTCCCTGGCAGGGAATTCCACATCCTGATTGCCCTAACAGTGAAGATCATAGTATCTCTCCTGGCAGGTAAGTAGGAGTTGGGCCAGAGCTGTGGAGGATTGCTGCTCGGGCACCCCCTGTCAAGTGAAGGAGATCCAACTGAGGCAGCACAAGGGAACTCTCGAAAGAAGAACAAGGCTAGAGGAAGATCTGAGACAAAGAAATCTGACTTTTACCAGAGCTGACCAGAGGAAAGCACAAACACAGTCCCCCACTACCACAAATAATGCAGTCGAGTTTCCCACATTTGGGGAAATCACAGGGGTCAGCATACCCAGAATGCAATGAATGAACCTCACCCTGGGAGAACAATCTTCATGACCATGGTATCGCCTATGCAAAATAAGTATGATTTGGGATAGGGCTGGGGAGGGCCGCTGCTCAGGCACATCTCTGTCAAGTAAAGGAGATTCAACTGAGGCAGCACAAGGGAACTCTCATCTGGAGACAACAACTGCAGGGAGAACACATATTTTCAGATGAACATGGGAGGGCAGAAGGCTGCCTAATACTGAAGCACCCCCAAACAACAAACCAAATGCAACAACTAGTACAAGCATTCCTGGGGGAAGTTCTGCAGAAGATGGATTTGCATACGGTGATGTCATCCAAGCAGTGGGCCAAAGTTGGCTGGAACCCTCATCTGCATATGAAAAGAGAAAAGGGGTATGCAGGGCATGGCGGCCTTTTGCGGCGCTTGGATGACCCTTAGTTCGCATTAAACACCCCCACCCTCCTTCGGTGTGGGGCTCATGTTGACAATGCCCCAGCCCCTGAAGCATTCAAGCTGATTTCTTACAGCAGCTTGGCACTGTAACAGCTCCAGAGCTGCTCTGTAAGGCAAGTAAAAGGGTGTGTAGTTTGCATTGTGCATTGGAAGGCACAAAGTAAGCAGACAGGAGGAGAAGTCAGGATAGTGCACAAGGGTATAAAAGGGAGGGGCTCAAGAAAAAAGAAGTGGAAACAGACAGCAAACTAGGCTGGAGAGAGACCTGAGACAAAGAGATCTGAATTATACGAGAGCCGACCAGGGGAAACACAAATTATGCAGTCAAGTTTCCCACATTTGGGGAAATCGCAGGGGCAGCACACCCAGAGTGCAATGGGTGAGCCTTGCCCTGGGAGAAGCACCTTCATGATCATAGTATCTCACCTGGCAGGTAAGTAGGAGTTGGGCTTGAGCTGGGGAGGGTCGCTGCTCGGGCACCCCCCTGTCAAGTGAAGGAGATCCAACTGAGGCAGCACAAGGGAACTCTCGAAAGAAGAACAAGGCTAGAGGAAGATCTGAAACAAAGAAATCTGACTTTTACCAGAGCTGACCAGAGGAAAACACAAACACAGTCCCCCACTACCACAAATAATGCAGTCGAGTTACCCACATTTGGGGAAATCACAGGGGTCAGCATACCCAGAATGCAATGAATGAACCTCACCCTGGGAGAATAATCTTCATGACCATGGTATCTCCTATGCAAAATAAGTATGATTTGGGATAGGGCTGGGGAGGGCCGCTGCTCAGGCACATCTCTGTCAAGTAAAGGAGATTCAACTGAGGCAGCACAAGGGAACTCCAGCATCCTCTACAGACTAAGAGAAAAGGATTTACCGGTAGGTATTAAAATCCTATTTTCTCATACGACCTAGAGGATGCTGGGGTCACATTAAGAACCATGGGGTTATACCAAAGCTCTTGAACGGGTGGAAGAGTGCGTACGACTCTGCAGCACCGAATGACCCAACTTGAGGTTATCATCGGCAAGGATGCAGTGGCGTTAATGTTTCCTGGTGTCAACCTGTATTATTTCAGTAGATATTGAAATGAGGATGCATCTTGCTGCCTTTCCAATGAAGCAAGTTTAATTTAGTAATAGGTGAAAAACCATCCCTACAAAGATGTTAATCAGATACTTGGCTTTGTGGACACTTTTCAGAGAACAAATTTGTTATCATAAAAATAAAGCCAGAAAATGAAGAGCTGTTTAATCACTCAATTGGATTTTTTTGCCAGCATATTTCTTTTTCTCTGCAAACCACTGCTAAATTGTGCTTCCTAGCTGTTTTTATAAAATCACTGAATCAAATCTAACTCTGATTACATCAGAGAAGGCCAGGCACCCTACACCATAACAGGGGTTTTTGAAATTTTGACTTGTCTACTTAAAGATCACCAAAATCTGATAACAAGGTCAATTACATCCCTGGGTGGGATTGAACCACCAACCCTTTGGTTAATAACCAATCACACTAACCAATTGCGCCACAGAGACACTTTGCAAAAGTCCATACTGACAAAGGCTAATAAGCATTCATCTAGAACGTTTCCTAGAAAAACTTTAAAAAGTCAATAATCTGGAGAGTTTTTGTAAGATGTTTCTTCCATCAACCAACAAAGAAACACATTGTTACTTTCCCATGATGAGTGAGTGCTTCAAGATCTCTTGCACTTACATGTGCAGCAGAGTACTGTAATGAAAGCATGCTGGGTTCATAACCCAGAGGTAGGCAGATTGAAACTATCCTCTGCTATATGCATTTTTTTTTTGTTAATTAAAGTAATCCAAAACTGGGATTGATATTTTTTCTCTTTTATTTTTACTTAAAGTACAATAACTTTTACCATTTTAATATGTTTTAATAGTATATTGACAGTATTGTTTTCTTTCAAAAATCCACTTAATTTTCTTTACCCGATTATTAAAATGGTAATTGACAAAAACAAACTACATTGTCACCAGAAGAGCAATACAAAATGTACAAGTGATATATTAAAATCATCTTTCCAGCTTGAATTTCAATGATGCATTGGGGCAACGATTTTGTGAGAAACATCTTCACCCTTAAATAAAGATTTTCTTAATTCCTTACCTGTGTGCTAATTAGATATCACCTTGTTTTCACATTAAACAGACTTCCACATGAGAAAGCAGCAAGGATGCAGTGGCGTTAATGTTTCCTGGTGTCAACCTGTATTATTTCAGTAGATATTGAAATGAGGATGCATCTTGCTGCCTTTCCAATGAAGCAAGTTTAATTTAGTAATAGGTGAAAAACCATCCCTACAAAGATGTTAATCCGATACTTGGCTTTGTGGACACTTTTCAGAGAACAAATTTGTTAGCATAAAAATAAAGCCAGAAAATGAAGAGCTGTTTAATCACTCAATTGGATTTTTCTGCCAGCATATTTCATTTTCTCTGCAACCCACTGCTAAATTGTGCTTCCTAGCTGTTTTTTGATAAAATCACTTAATCAAATCTAACTCTGATTACATCAGAGTAGGCCAGGTACCCTACACCATAAGAGGGGGTTTGAAATTTTGACTTGTCTACTTAAAGATCACCAAAATCTGATGACAAGGTCAATAACATCCCTGGGTGGGATTGAACCACCAACCCTTTGGTTAATAACCAAACACACTAACCGATTGCACCACAGAGACACTTTGCAAAAGTACATACTGACAAAGGCTAATAAGCATTCATCTAGAACGTTTCCTAGAAAACTTTAAAAAGTCAATAATCTGGAGAGATTTTGTAAGATGTTTCTTCCATCAACCAATGAAGAAACGCATTGGTACTTTCCCATGATGAGTGAGTGCTTCAGGATCTCTTGCACTTACATGTGCAGCAGAGTACTGCAATGGAAGCATGCTGGGCCCATAACCCAGAGGTAGGCAGATTGAAACTATCCTCTGCTATATGCATTTTTTTTTGTTAATTAAAGTAATCCAAAACTGGGATTGATATTTTTGCTCTTTTATTTTTACTTAAAGTACAATAACTTTTACCATTTTAATTTGTTTTAATAGTATATTGACAGTATTGTTTTCTTTCAAAAATCCACTTAATTTTCTTTACCCTATTATTAAAATGGTAATTGACAAAAACAAACTACATTGTCACCAGAAGAGCAATACAAAATGTACAAGTGATATATTAAAATCATCTTTCCAGCTTGAATTTCAATGATGCATTGGGGCAACGATTTTGTGAGAAACATCTTCACCCTTAAATAAAGATTTTCTTAATTCCTTACCTGTGTGCTAATTAGATATCACCTTGTTTTCACATTAAACAGACTTACACATGAGAAAGCAGCAAGGATGCAGTGGCGTTAATGTTTCCTGGTGTCAACCTGTATTATTTCAGTAGATATTGAAATGAGGATGCATCTTGCTGCCTTTCCAATGAAGCAAGTTTAATTTAGTAATAGGTGAAAAACCATCCCTACAAAGATGTTAATCAGATACTTGGCTTTGTGGACACTTTTCAGAGAACAAATTTGATAGCATAAAAATAAAGCCAGAAAATGAAGAGCTGTTTAATCACTCAATTGGATTTTTTTGCCAGCATATTTCTTTTTCTCTGCAAACCACTGCTAAATTGTGCTTCCTAGCTGTTTTTATAAAATCACTGAATCAAATCTAACTCTGATTACATCAGAGAAGGCCAGGTACCCTACACCATAACAGGGGTTTTTGAAATTTTGACTTGTCTACTTAAAGATCACCAAAATCTGATAACAAGGTCAATTACGTCCCTGGGTGGGATTGAACCACCAACCTTTTGGTTAATAGCCATACACACTAACTGATTGTGCCACAGCGACACTTTGCAAAAGTACATACTGACAAAGGCTAATAAGCATTCATCTAGAACGTTTCCTAGAAAAACTTTAAATAGTCAATAATCTGGAGAGTTTTTGTAAGATGTTTCTTCCATCAACCAATGAAGAAACACATTGGTACTTTCCCATGATGAGTGAGTGCTTCAGGATCTCTTGCAATTACATGTGCAGCAGAGTACTGTAATGGAAGCTCGCTGGGTCCATAACCCAGAGGTAGGCAGATTGAAACTATCCTCTGCTATATGCATTTTTTTTTGTTAATTAAAGTAAACCAAAACTGGGATTGATATTTTTGCTCTTTTATTTTTACTTAAAGTAACAATAAGTTTTACCATTTTAATTTGTTTTAATAGTATATTGACAGTATTGTTTTCTTTCAAAAATCCACTTAATTTTCTTTACCCGATTATTAAAATGGTAATTGACAAAAACAAACTACATTGTCACCAGAAGAGCAATACAAAATGTACAAGTGATATATTAAAATCATCTTTCCAGCTTGGATTTCAATGATGCATTGGGGCAACGATTTTGTGAGAAACATCTTCACCCTTAAATAAAGATTTTCTTAATTCCTTACCTGTGTGCTAATTAGATATCACCTTGTTTTCACATTAAACAGACTTCCACATGAGAAAACAGCAAAGATGCAGTGGCGTTAATGTTTCATGGTGTCAACCTGTATTATTTCCGTAGATATTGAAATGAGGATGCATCTTGCTGCCTTTCCAATGAAGCAAGTTTAATTTAGTAATAGGTGAAAAACCATCCCTACAAAGATGTTAATCAGATACTTGGCTTTGTGGACACTTTTCAGAGAACAAATTTGTTATCATAAAAATAAAGCCAGAAAATGAAGAGCTGTTTAATCACTCAATTGTATTTTTCTGCCAGCTTTTTTCTTTTTCTCTGCAACCCACTGCTAAATTGTGCTTCCTAGCTGTTTTTTTATAAAATCACTTAATCAAATCTAACTCTGATTACATCAGAGAAGGCCAGGTACCCTACACCATAAGAGGGGGTTTGCAATTTTGACTTGTCTACTTAAATATCACCAAAATCTGATCACAAGGTCAATTACGTCCCTGGGTGGGATTGAACCACCAACCTTTTGATTAATAGCTGAACACACTAACCGATTGCGCCACAGAGACACTTTGCAAAAAGAATATACTGACAAAGACTAATAAGCATTCATCTAGAACGTTTCCTAGAAAAACTTTAAAAAGTCAATAATCTGGAGAGTTTTTGTAAGATGTTTCTTCCAGCAACCAATGAAGAAACACATTGGTACTTTCGCATGATGAGTGAGTGCTTCAGGATCTCTTGCACTTACATGTGCAGCAGAGTACTGCAATGGAAGCATGCTGGGCCCATAACCCAGAGGTAGGCAGATTGAAACTATCCTTTGCTATATGCATTTTTTTTTGTTCATTAAAGTAATCCAAAACTGGGATTGATATTTTAGCTTTTATTTTTACTTAAAGTACAATAACTTTTACCATTTTAATTTGTTTTAATAGTATATTGACAGTATTGTTTTCTTTCAAAAATCCACTTAATTTTCTTTACCCTATTATTAAAATGGTAATTGACAAAAACAAACTACATTGTCACCAGAAGAGCAATACAAAATGTACAAGTGATATATTAAAATCATCTTTCCAGCTTGAATTTCAATGATGCATTGGGGCAATGATTTTGTGAGAAACATCTTTACCCTTAAATAAAGATTTTCTTAATTCCTTACCTGTGTGCTAATTAGATATCACCTTGTTTTCACATTAAACAGACTTCCACATGAGAAAGCAGCAAGGATGCAGTGGCGTTAATGTTTCCTGGTGTCAACCTGTATTATTTCAGTAGATATTGAAATGAGGATGCATCTTGCTGCCTTTCCAATGAAGCAAGTTTAATTTAGTAATAGGTGAAAAACCATCCCTACAAATATGTTAATCAGATACTTGGCTTTGTGGACACTTTTCAGAGAACAAATTAGTTAGCATAAAAATAAAGCCAGAAAATGAAGAGCTGTTTAATCACTCAATTGGATTTTTCTGCCAGCATATTTCTTTTTCTCTGCAACCCACTGCTAAATTGTGCTTCCTAGCTGTTTTTATAAAATCACTGAATCAAATCTAACTCTGATTACATCAGAGAAGGCCAGGTACCCTACACCATAACAGGGGTTTTCGAAATTTTGACTTGTCTACTTAAAGATCAACAAAATCTGATAACAAGGTCAATTATGTCCCTGGGTGGGATTGAACCACCAACCTTTTGGTTAATAGCTGTACACACTAACTGATTGCGCCACAGCGACACTTTGCAAAAGTACATACTGACAAAGGCTAATAAGCATTAATCTAGAACGTTTCCTATAAAAACTTTAAATAGTCAATAATCTGGAGAGTTTTTGTAAGATGTTTCTTCCATCAACCAATGAAGAAACACATTGGTACTTTCCCATGATGAGTGAGTGCTTCAGGATCTCTTGCACTTACATGTGCAGCAGAGTACTGTTATGAAAGCATGCTGGGTCCATAACCCAGAGGTAGGCAGATTGAAACTATCCTCTGCTATATGCATTTTTTTTTGTTAATTAAAGTAATCCAAAACTGGGATTGATATTTTTGCTCTTTTATTTTTACTTAAAGTACAATAACTTTTACCATTTTAATTTGTTTTAATAGTATATTGACAGTATTGTTTTCTTTCAAAAATCCAATTAATTTTCTTTACCCGATTATTAAAATGGTAATTGACAAAAACAAACTACATTGTCACCAGAAGAGCAATACAAAATGTACAAGTGATATATTAAAATTATCTTTCCAGCTTGGATTTCAATGATGCATTGGGGCAACGATTTTGTGAGAAACATCTTCACCCTTAAATAAAGATTTTCTTAATTCCTTACCTGTGTGCTAATTAGATATCACTTTGTTTTCACATTAAACAGACTTCCACATGAGAAAACAGCAAAGATGCAGTGGCGTTAATGTTTCCTGGTGTCAACCTGTATTATTTCCGTAGATATTGAAATGAGGATGCATCTTGCTGCCTTTCCAATGAAGCAAGTTTAATTTAGTAATAGGTGAAAAACCATCCCTACAAAGATGTTAATCAGATACTTGGCTTTGTGGACACTTTTCAGAGAACAAATTTGTTATCATAAAAATAAAGCCAGAAAATGAAGAGCTGTTTAATCACACAATTGGATTTTTCTGCCAGCATTTTTCTTTTTCTCTGCAACCCACTGCTAAATTGTGCTTCCTAGCTGTTTTTTTTATAAAATCACTTAATCAAATCTAACTCTGATTACATCAGAGAAGGCCAGGTACCCTACACCATAAGAGGGGTTTTGCAATTTTGACTTGTCTACTTAAATATTACCAAAATCTGATCACAATGTCAATTACGTCCCTGGGTGGGATTGAACCACCAACCTTCTGATTAATAGCTGAACACACTAACCGATTGCGCCACAGAGACACTTTGCAAAAAGTACATACTGACAAAGACTAATAAGCATTCATCTAGAACGTTTCCTAGAAAAACTTTAAAAAGTCAATAATCTGGAGAGTTTTTGTAAGATGTTTCTTCCAGCAACCAATGAAGAAACACATTGGTACTTTCGCATGATGAGTGAGTGCTTCAGGATCTCTTGCACTTACATGTGCAGCAGAGTACTGCACTGGAAGCATGCTGGGCCCATAACCCAGAGGTAGGCAGATTGAAACTATCCTTTGCTATATGCATTTTTTTTTTGTTCATTAAAGTAACCCAAAACTGGGATTGATATTTTAGCTTTTATTTTTACTTAAAGTACAATAACTTTTACCATTTTAATTTGTTTTAATAGTATATTGACAGTATTGTTTTCTTTCAAAAATCCAATTAATTTTCTTTACCCGATTTTTAAAATGGTAATTGACAAAAACAAACTACATTGTCACCAGAAGAGCAATACAAAATGTACAAGTGATATATTAAAATCATCTTTCCAGCTTGAATTTCAATGATGCATTGGGGCAACGATTTTGTGAGAAACATCTTCACCCTTAAATAAAGATTTTCTTAATTCCTTACCTGTGTGCTAATTAGATATCACCTTGTTTTCACATTAAACAGACTTCCACATGAGAAAACAGCAAAGATGCAGTGGCGTTAATGTTTCCTGGTGTCAACCTGTATTATTTCCGTAGATATTGAAATGAGGATGCATCTTGCTGCCTTTCCAATGAAGCAAGTTTAATTTAGTAATAGGTGAAAAACCATCCCTACAAAAATGTTAATCAGATACTTGGCTTTGTGGACACTTTTCAGAGAACAAATTTGTTATCATAAAAATAAAGCCAGAAAATGAAGAGCTGTTTAATCACTCAATTGGATTTTTCTGCCAGCATTTTTCTTTTTCTCTGCAACCCACTGCTAAATTGTGCTTCCTAGCTGTTTTTTTATAAAATCACTTAATCAAATCTAACTCTGATTACATCAGAGAAGGCCAGGTACCCTACACCATAAGAGGGGGTTTGCAATTTTGACTTGTCTACTTAAATATCACCAAAATCTGATCACAAGGTCAATTATGTCCCTGGGTGGGATTGAACCACCAACTTTTTGATTAATAGCTGAACATACTAACCAATTGCGCCACAGAGACACTTTGCAAAAAGTACATACTGACAAAGACTAATAAGCATTCATCTAGAACGTTTCCTAAAAAAACTTTAAAAAGTCAATAATCTGGAGAGTTTTTGTAAGATGTTTCTTCCAGCAACCAACGAAGAAACACATTGGTACTTTCGCATGATGAGTGAGTGCTTCAGGATCTCTTGCACTTACATGTGCAGCAGAGTACTGCAATGGAAGCATGCTGGGCCCATAACCCAGAGGTAGGCAGATTGAAACTATCCTTTGCTATATGCATTTTTTTTTGTTCATTAAAGTAATCCAAAACTGGGATTGATATTTTAGCTTTTATTTTTACTTAAAGTACAACAACTTTTACCATTTTAATTTGTTTTAATAGTATATTGACAGTATTGTTTTCTTTCAAAAATCCAATTAATTTTCTTTACCCGATTATTAAAATGGTAATTGACAAAAACAAACTACATTGTCACCAGAAGAGCAATACAAAATGTACAAGTGATATATTAAAATCATCTTTCCAGCTTGAATTTCAATGATGCATTGGGGCAACGATTTTGTGAGAAACATCTTCACCCTTAAATAAAGATTTTCTTAATTCTTTACCTGTGTGCTAATTAGATATCACCTTGTTTTCACATTAAACAGACTTCCACATGAGAAAACAGCAAAGATGCAGTGGTGTTAATGTTTCCTGGTGTCAACCTGTATTATTTCTGTAGATATTGAAATGAGGATGCATCTTGCTGCCTTTTTAATGAAGCAAGTTTAATTTAGTAATAGGTGAAAAACCATCCCTACAAAGATGTTAATCAGATACTTGGCTTTGTGGACACTTTTCAGAGAACAAATTTGTTATCATAAAAATAAAGCCAGAAAATGAAGAGCTGTTTAATCACTCAATTGGATTTTTCTGCCAGCATTTTTCTTTTTCTCTGCAACCCACTGCTAAATTGTGCTTCCTAGCTGTTTTTTTTATAAAATCACTTAATCAAATCTAACTCTGATTACATCAGAGAAGGCCAGGTACCCTACACCATAAGAGAGGGTTTGCAATTTTGACTTGTCTACTTAAATATCACCAAAATCTGATCACAAGGTCAATTACGTCCCTGGGTGGGATTGAACCACCAACCTTTTGATTAATAGCTGAACACACTAACAGATTGCGCCACAGAGACACTTTGCAAAAAGTCCATACTGACAAAGACTAATAAGCATTCATCTAGAACGTTTCCTAGAAAAACTTTAAAAAGTCAATAATCTGGAGAGTTTTTGTAAGATGTTTCTTCCAGCAACCAATGAAGAAACACATTGGTACTTTCGCATGATGAGTGAGTGCTTCAGGATCTCTTGCACTTAAATGTGCAGCAGAGTACTGCAATGGAAGCATGCTGGGCCCATAACCCAGAGGTAGGCAGATTGAAACTATCCTTTGCTATATGCATTTTTTTTTGTTCATTAAAGTAATCCAAAACTGGGATTGATATTTTAGCTTTTATTTTTACTTAAAGTACAATAACTTTTACCATTTTAATTTGTTTTAATAGTATATTGACAGTATTGTTTTCTTTCAAAAATCCACTTAATTTTCTTTACCCTATTATTAAAATGGTAATTAACAAAAACAAACTACATTGTCACCAGAAGAGCAATACAAAATGTACAAGTGATATATTAAAATCATCTTTCCAGCTTGAATTTCAATGATGCATTGGGGCAACGATTATGTGAGAAACATCTTCACCCTTAAATAAAGATTTTCTTAATTCCTTACCTGTGTGCTAATTAGATATCACCTTGTTTTCACATTAAACAGACTTCCACATGAGAAAGCAGCAAGGATGCAGTGGCGTTAATGTTTCCTGGTGTCAACCTGTATTATTTCAGTAGATATTGAAATGAGGATGCATCTTGCTGCCTTTCCAATGAAGCAAGTTTAATTTAGTAATAGATGAAAAACCATCCCTACAAATATGTTAATCAGATACTTGGCTTTGTGGACACTTTTCAGAGAACAAATTAGTTAGCATAAAAATAAAGCCAGAAAATGAAGAGCTGTTTAATCACTCAATTGGATTTTTCTGCCAGCATATTTCTTTTTCTCTGCAACCCACTGCTAAATTGTGCTTCCTAGCTGTTTTTATAAAATCACTGAATCAAATCTAACTACATCAGAGAAGGCCAGGTACCCTACACCATAACAGGGGGTTTGAAATTTTGACTTGTCTACTTAAAGATCACCAAAATCTGATAACAAGGTCAATTAAGTCCCTGGGTGGGATTGAACCACCAACCTTTTGGTTAATAGCCTTACACACTAACTGATTGCGCCACAGCGACACTTTGCAAAAGTACATACTGACAAAGGCTAATAAGCATTCATCTAGAACGATTCCTAGAAACATTTTAAAAAGTCAATAATGTGGAGAGTTTTTGTAAGATGTTTCTTCCATCAACCAATGAAGAAACACATTGGTACTTTCCCATGATGAGTGAGTGCTTCAGGATCTTTTGCACTTACATGTGCAGCAGAGTACTGTAATGGAAGCATGCTGGGTCCATAACCCAGAGGTAGGCAGATTGAAACTATCCTCTGCTATATGCATTTTTTTTTTGTTAATTAACGTAATCCAAAACTGGGATTGATATTTTTGCTCTTTTATTTTTACTTAAAGTACAATAACTTTTACCATTTTAATTTGTTTTAATAGTATATTGACAGTATTGTTTTCTTTCAAAAATCCACTTAATTTTCTTTACCCGATAATTAAAATGGTAATTGACAAAAACAAACTACATTGTCACCAGAAGAGCAATACAAAATGTACAAGTGATATATTAAAATCATCTTTCCAGCTTGAATTTCAATGATGCATTGGGGCAACGATTTTGTGAGAAACATCTTCACCCTTAAATAAAGATTTTCTTAATTCCTTACCTGTGTGCTAATTAGATATCACCTTGTTTTCACATTAAACAGACTTCCACATGAGAAAACAGTAAAGATGCAGTGGCGTTAATGTTTCCTGGTGTCAACCTGTATTATTTCCGTAGATATTGAAATGAGGATGCATCTTGCTGCCTTTCCAATGAAGCAAGTTTAATTTAGTAATAGGTGAAAAACCATCCCTACAAAGATGTTAATCAGATATTTGGCTTTGTGGACACTTTTCAGAGAACAAATTTGTTATCATAAAAATAAAGCCAGAAAATGAAGAGCTGTTTAATCACTCAATTGGATTTTTCTGCCAGCATTATTCTTTTTCTCTGCAACCCACTGCTAAATTGTGCTTCCTAGCTGTTTTTTTATAAAATCACTTAATCAAATCTAACTCTGATTACATCAGAGAAGGCCATGGAGAACAAAAATGTTGAGGTTCCAAAAATAGGGAAAGATCAAGATCCACTTCCACCTCGTGCTGAAGCTGCTGCCACTAGTCATGCCCTGCACGCCCCTTTTCTCTTTTCATATGCAGACGAGGGTTGAAGCCAACTTTGACCCACTGCTTGGATGACATCACCGTATGCAAATCCATCTGCTGCAGGCCTTCCCCCAGGAATGCTTGCACTAGTTGTTGCATTTGGTTTGTTGTTTGGGGGTGCTTCAGTATTAGGCAGCCTTCTGCCCTCCCATGTTCATCTGAAAATATGTGTTCTCCCTGCAGTTGTTGTCCCCAGATGAGAGTTCCCTTGTGCTGCCTCAGTTGAATCTCCTTTACTTGACAGAGATGTGCATGAGCAGCGGCCCTCCCCAGCCCATATAACCCCATGGTTCTTAATGTGACCCAGCATCCTCTAGGTCGTATGAGAAAATAGGATTTTAATACCTACCGGTAAATCCTTTTCTCTTAGTCTGTAGAGGATGCTGGAGTTCCCTTGTGCTGCCTCAGTTGAATCTCCTTTACTTGACAGAGATGTGCCTGAGCAGCGGCCCTCCCCAGCCCTATCCCAAATCATACTTATTTTGCATAGGAGATACCATGGTCATGAAGATTACTCTCCCAGGGTGAGGTTCATTCATTGCATTCTGGGTATGCTGACCCCTGTGATTTCCCCAAATGTGGGAAACGCGACTGCTTTATTTGTTGGTAGTGGGGGGACTGTGTTTGTGCTTTCTTCTGGTCAGCTCTGGTAAAAGTCAGATTTCTTTGTCTCAGATCTTCCTCTAGCCTTGTTCTTCTTTCGAGAGTTCCTTTGTGCTGCCTCAGTTGGATCTCCTTCACTTGACAGGGGGGTGCCCGAGCAGCGACCCTCCCCAGTTCTTGCCCAACTCCTACTTACCTGCCAGGTGAGATACTATGATCATGAAGGTGCTTCTCCCAGGGCAAGGCTCACCCATTGCACTCTGGGTGTGCTGCCCCTGCGATTTCCCCAAATGTGGGAAACTTGACTGCATAATTTGTGTTTCCCCTGGTCGGCTCTCGTATAATTCAGATCTCTTTGTCTCAGGTCTCTCTCACAAAAAAAATTCGGTGAGGTTTAGCCAAAATGCGTTCGAACACAAAACACGGCCGCGGAACCGAACCCAAAACCAAAACACAAAACCCGAAAAATTTCCGGTGCACATCTCTAGTGGCCATGCCATGTCACTGTGCAGGAGCCAGCACCGCTCACACACTAGTCCCCGGTGCAGCCCCCAACCCCCGGGACACCCGGAGCAACAAAATGTAGATTCAGGCCACCAGGCCACGCCCCTACCTATGAAACCATGCCTCCTTTTTACCATTGCGCTGCTTATCTGCGCGCACTGCATTACAATCTCCCTCGCCACCTCTCTGGGTGTCACCAGTGATAGTGACACCTCTGCCATGCTTGTAGCAGCTGGTCCTAAGATCTACACCTCAAGCCCTGAGTGTTTGCCCTTGTGACTTGTTGATCATCATAGCAAAGCAGATGCTTACAGAAAACTGCAGGGGCTTAGATTGAAAATAAAAAAAATTGATGGGTATAAGGTAGAGAGGAGCGGGTTCGGTTCTCCGAGAACCGAATTCCCCACGAACCCCACGAACTCCTCCTCCGAGGCAGGCTCGGTTGTTCCCGCCTGCCTCGGAAAACCTGAACAAGGGAAAATGTCATCATCCCGCTGTCGGATTCTCGCGAGATTCGGATTTCATATAAAGAGTGCAAGCATTCCTGGGGGAAGGCCTGAAGCAGATGGATTTGCATATGGTGATGTCATCCAAGCAGTGGGTCAAAGTTGGCTTCAGAAACAAACAGGAATGCTTGCACTAGTTGTTGCATTTGGTTTGTTGTTTGGGGGTGCTTCAGTATTAGGCAGCCTTCTGCCCTCCCATGTTCATCTGAAAATATGTGTTCTCCCTGCAGATGTTGTCCCCAGATGAGAGTTCCCTTGTGCTGCCTCAGTTGAATCTCCTTTACTTGACAGAGATGTGCCTGAGCAGCGGCCCTCCCCAGCCCTATCCCAAATCATACTTATTTTGCATATGAGATACCATGGTCATGAAGATTATTCTCCCAGGGTGAGGTTCATTCATTGCATTCTGGGTATGCTGACCCCTGTGATTTCCCCAAATGTGGGTAACTCGACTGCATTATTTGTGGTAGTGGGGGACTGTGTTTGTGTTTTCCTCTGGTCAGCTCTGGTAAAAGTCAGATTTCTTTGTTTCAGATCTTCCTCTAGCCTTGTTCTTCTTTCGAGAGTTCCCTTGTGCTGCCTCAGTTGGATCTCCTTCACTTGACAGGGGGGTGCCCGAGCAGCGACCCTCCCCAGCTCAAGCCCAACTCCTACTTACCTGCCAGGTGAGATACTATGATCATGAAGGTGCTTCTTCCAGGGCAAGGCTCACCCATTGCACTCTGGGTGTGCTGCCCCTGCGATTTCCCCAAATGTGGGAAACTTGACTGCATAATTTGTGTTTCCCCTGGTCGGCTCTCGTATAATTCAGATCTCTTTGTCTCAGGTCTCTCTCCAGCCTAGTTTGCTGTCTGTTTCCACTTCTTTTTTCTTGAGCCCCTCCCTTCTATACCCTTGTGCACTATCCTGACTTCTCCTCCTGTCTGCTTACTTTGTGCCTTCCAATGCACAATGCAAACTACACACCCTTTTACTTGCCTTACAGAGCAGCTCTGGAGCTGTTACAGTGCCAAGCTGCTGTAAGAAATCAGCTTGAATGCTTCAGGGGCTGGGGCATTGTCAACATGAGCCCCACACCGAAGGAGGGTGGGGGTGTTTAATGCGAACTAAGGGTCATCCAAGCGCCGCAAAAGGCCGCCATGCCCTGCATACCCCTTTTCTCTTTTCATATGCAGATGAGGGATCCAGCCAACTTTGGCCCACTGCTTGGATGACATCACCGTATGCAAATCCGTCTTCTGCAGAACTTCCCCCAGGAATGCTTGTACTAGTTGTTGCATTTGGTTTGTTGTTTGGGGGTGCTTCAGTATTAGGCAGCCTTCTGCCCTCCCATGTTCATCTGAAAATATGTGTTCTCCCTGCAGTTGTTGTCCCCAGATGAGAGTTCCCTTGTGCTGCCTCAGTTGAATCTCCTTTACTTGACAGAGATGTGCCTGAGCAGCGGCCCTCCCCAGCCCTATCCCAAATCATACTTATTTTGCATAGGCGATACCATGGTCATGAAGATTGTTCTCCTAGGGTGAGGTTCATTCATTGCATTCTGGGTATGCTGACCCCTGTGATTTCCCCAAATGTGGGAAACTCGACTGCATTATTTGTGGTAGTGGGGGACTGTGTTTGTGCTTTCCTCTGGTCAGCTCTGGTAAAAGTCAGATTTCTTTGTCTCAGATCTTCCTCTAGCCTTGTTCTTCTTTCGAGAGTTCCCTTGTGCTGCCTCAGTTGGATCTCCTTCATTTGACAGGGGGTGCCCGAGCAGCAATCCTCCACAGCTCTGGCCCAACTCCTACTTATCTGCCAGGTGAGATACTATGATCTTCACTGTTAGGGCAATCAGGATGTGGAATTCCCTGCCAGGGAAGGTGGTAATGGCGGACTCTGTAATTGGATTTAAAAAAGGAATGGATACATTTCTGAATGAAAAAGCTATCCAAGGTTATAATACTTAAAATATCAACATGGTTAATCCGGGGGTAACATGAGTTGTAGTAGCTAACTAGTCATAAAACATTATTCAGCAAGTATGTAGAATCATCACAACTTAAAACAGGTTGAACACGATGGGCAATTTGCCTCTATTCAACCTCAAAAACTATGTTACTATATGTTACTATATTACTATGTTACTGTAGTATACAGAACACCACAATGCAATGAGCAGTGATAGTGAGCACTGATGAGGATACTAGAACTGACACTGAGCAGCAAGATGCAGCACTGGACTATTAGTAATGTACTGTAGTATGCTGAGCACAACAATGCAGCACAAGACAATGAGCAGTGATACTGAGCACTGATGAGGATACTACTGAGAACTGACACTGAGCAGGAGAGACACACTACTAGTATTACTGAGCAGCAATAAGTATCCACTAATACTGAGCACTGATATTGAGATTTCCACTGAGAGAACATAGCCACGTCCTCTCCGCTCTCTCTTCAATGCACGAGTAAAAATGGCGGCAACGCGCAGCTCTTTATATGGAATCCGAATCTCGCGAGAATCCGACAGCGGGATGATGACATTTTCCCTTGTTCAGGTTTTCCGAGTCAGGCGGGAACAACCGAGCCTGCCTCGGAGGAGGAGTTCGTGGGGTTCGTGGGGAATTCGGTTCTCGGAGAACCGAACCCGCTCCTCTCTACCTTATACCCATCAATTTTTTTTATTTTCAATCTAAGCCCCTGCAGTTTTCTGTAAGCATCTGCTTTGCTATGATGATCAACAAGTCACAAGGGCAAACACTCAGGGCTTGAGGTGTAGATCTTAGGACCAGCTGCTACAAGCATGGCAGAGGTGTCACTATCACTGGTGACACCCAGAGAGGTGGCGAGGGAGATTGTAATGCAGTGCGCGCAGATAAGCAGCGCAATGGTAAAAAGGAGGCATGGTTTCATAGGTAGGGGCGTGGCCTGGTGGCCTGAATCTACATTTTGTTGCTCCGGGTGTCCCGGGGGTTGGGGGCTGCACCGGGGACTAGTGTGTGAGCGGTGCTGGCTCCTGCACAGTGACATGGCATGGCCACTAGAGATGTGCACCGGAAATTTTTCGGGTTTTGTGTTTTGGTTTTGGGTTCGGTTCCGCGGCCGTGTTTTGGGTTCGAACGCGTTTTGGCTAAACCTCACCGAATTTTTTTTGTCGGATTCGGGTGTGTTTTGGATTCGGGTGTTTTTTTCAAAAAACCCTAAAAAACAGCTTAAATCATAGAATTTGGGAGTCATTTTGATCCCAAAGTATTATTAACCTCAATAACCATAATTTCCACTAATTTTCAGTCTATTCTTAACACCTCACACCTCACAATATTATTTTTAGTCCTAAAATTTGCACCGAGGTCGCTGGATGACTAAGCTCAGTGACCCAAGTGGCCGACACAAACACCTGGCCCATCTAGGAGTGGCACTGCAGTGTCACGCATGATGGCCCTTCCAAAAAACACTCCCCAAACAGCACATGACGCAAAGAAAAAAAGAGGCGCAATGAGGTAGCTGTGTGACTAAGCTCAGCGACCCAAGTGGCCGACACAAACACCTGGCCCATCTAGGAGTGGCACTGCAGTGTCACGCAGGATGGCCCTTCCAGAAACACTCCCCAAACAGCACATGACGCAAAGAAAAAAAGAGACGCAATGAGGTAGCTGTGTGACTAAGCTCAGCGACCCAAGTGGCCGACACAAACACCTGGCCCATCTAGGAGTGGCACTGCAGTGTCACGCAGGATGGCCCTTCCAAAAAACACTCCCCAAACAGCACATGACGCAAAGAAAAAAAGTGGCGCAATGAGGTAGCTGTGTGACTAAGCTCAGCGACCCAAGTGGACGACACAAACACCTGGCCCATCTAGGAGTGTCACTGCAGTGTCACGCAGGATGGCCCTTCCAAAAAACACTCCCCAAACAGCACATGACGCAAAGAAAAAAAGAGGCGCAATGAGGTAGCTGTGTGACTAAGCTCAGCGACCCAAGTGGCCGACACAAACACCTGGCCCATCTAGGAGTGGCACTGCAGTGTCACGCAGGATGGCCCTTCCAAAAAACACTCCCCAAACAGCACATGACGCAAAGAAAAATAAAAGAAAAAAGAGGTGCAAGGTGGAATTGCCTTGGGCCCTCCCACCCACCCTTATGTTGTATAAACAGGACATGCACACTTTAACCAACCCATCATTTCAGTGACAGGGTCTGCCACACGACTGTGACTGAAATGACGGGTTGGTTTGGACCCCCACCAAAAAAGAAGCAATAAATCTCTCCTTGCACAAACTGGCTCTATAGAGGCAAGATGTCCACCTCATCATCATCCTCCGATTCATCACCGTGTACATCCCCCTCCTCACAGATTATCAATTCGTCCCCACTGGAATCCACCATCTCAGCTCCCTGTATACTTTGTGGAGGCAATTGCTGCTGGTCAATGTCTCCACGGAGCAATTGATTATAATTCATTTTAATGAACATCATCTTCTCCACATTTTCTGGAAGTAACCTCGTACGCCGATTGCTGACAAGGTGAGCGGCGGCACTTAACACTCTTTCGGAGTACACACTTGTGGGAGGGCAACTTAGGTAGAATAAAGCCAGTTTGTGCAAGGGCCTCCAAATTGCCTCTTTTTCCTGCCAGTATACGTACGGACTGTCTGACGTGCCTACTTGGATGCGGTCACTCATATAATCCTCCACCATTCTTTCAATGGTGAGAGAATCATATGCAGTGACAGTAGACGACATGTCCGTAATCGTTGGCAGGTCCTTCAGTCCGGACCAGATGTCAGCATCAGCAGTCGCTCCAGACTGCCCTGCATCACCGCCAGCGGGTGGGCTCGGAATTCTGAGCCTTTTCCTCGCACCCCCAATTGCGGGAGACTGTGAAGGAGGAGCTGTTGACCGATCAAGTTCCGCTTGACTTGATAATTTTCTCACCAGCAGGTCTTTGAACCCCTGCAGACTTGTGTCTGCCGGAAAGAGAGATACAACGTAGGTTTTAAATCTAGGATCGAGCACGGTGGCCAAAATGTAGTGCTCTGATTTCAACAGATTGACCACCCGTGAATCCTGGTTAAGCGAATGAAGGGCTCCATCCACAAGTCCCACATGCCTAGCGGAATCGCTCTGTCTTAGCTCCTCCTTCAATGTCTCCAGCTTCTTCTGCAAAAGCCTGATGACGGGAATGACCTGACTCAGGCTGGCAGTGTCTGAACTGACTTCACGTGTGGCAAGTTCAAAGGTTGCAGAACCTTGCACAACGTTGAAATCATTCTCCACTGCGCTTGAGACAGGTGCATTCCACCTCCTATATCGTGGTCAGATGTATAGGCTTGAATGGCCTTTTGCTGCTCCTCCATCCTCTGAAGCATATAGAGGGTTGAATTCCACCTCGTTTCCACTTCTTGCTTCAGATGATGGCAGGGCAGGTTCAGGCGTTTTTGGTGTTGCTCCAGTCTTCTGTACGTGGTGCCTGTACGCCGAAAGTGTCCCGCAATTCTTGTGGCCACCGACAGCATCTCTTGCACGCCCCTGTCGTTTTTTAAATAATTCTGCACCACCAAATTCAAGGTATGTGCAAAACATGGGACGTGCTGGAATTTGCCCAGATATAATGCACGCACAATATTGCTGGCGTTGTCCGATGCCACAAATCCACAGGAGAGTCCAATTGGGGTAAGCCATTCTGTGATGATCTTCCTCAGTTGCCGTAAGAGGTTTTCATCTGTGTGCGTATTCTGGAAAGCGGTGATACAAAGCGTAGCCTGCCTAGGAAAGAGTTGGCGTTTGCGAGATGCTGCTACTGGTGCCGCCGCTGCTGTTCTTGCGGCGGGAGTCAATACATCTACCCAGTGGGCTGTCACAGTCATATAGTCCTGAGTCTGCCCTGCTCCACTTGTCCACATGTCCGTGGTTAAGTGGACATTGGGTACAACTGCATTTTTTAGGACACTGGTGAGTCTTTTTCTGAGGTCTGTGTACATTTTCGGTATCGCCTGCCTAGAGAAATGGAACCTAGATAGTATTTGGTACCGGGGACACAGTACCTCAATCAAGTCTATAGTTGGCTCTGAAGTAATGATGGATACCGGAACCACGTTTCTCACTGCCCAGGATGCCAAGGCCTCAGTTATCCGCTTTGCAGCAGGATGACTGCTGTGATATTTCATCTTCCTCGCAAAGGACTGTTGGACAGTCAATTGCTTGGTGGAAGTAGTAAAAGTGGTCTTACGACTTCCCCTCTGGGATGACCATCGACTCCCAGCAGCAACAACAGCAGCGCCAGCAGCAGTAGGCGTTACACTCAAGGATGCATCGGAGGAATCCCAGGCAGGAGAGAACTCGTCAGAATTGCCAGTGACATGGCCTGCAGGACTATTGGCATTCCTGGGGAAGGAGGAAATTGACACTGAGGGAGTTGGTGGGGTGGTTTGCGTGAGCTTGGTTACAAGAGGAAGGGATTTACTGGTCAGTGGACTGCTTCCGCTGTCGCCCAAAGTTTTTGAACTTGTCACTGACTTATGATGAATGCGCTGCAGGTGACGTATAAGGGAGGATGTTCCGAGGTGGTTAACGTCCTTACCCCTACTTATTACAGCTTGACAAAGGCAACACACGGCTTGACACCTGTTGTCCGCATTTCTGTTGAAATACTTCCACACCGAAGAGCTGATTTTTTTTGGTATTTTCACCAGGCATGTCAATGGCCATATTCCTCCCACGGACAACAGGTGTCTCGCCGGGTGCCTGACTTAAACAAACCACCTCACCATCAGAATCCTCCTTGTCAATTTCCTCCCCAGCGCCAGCAACACCCATATTCTCCTCATCCTGGTGTACTTCAACACTGACATCTTCAATCTGACTATCAGGAACTGGACTGCGGGTGCTCCTTCCAGCACTTGCAGGGGGTGTGCAAATGGTGGAAGGTGCATGCTCTTCACGTCCAGTGTTGGGAAGGTCAGGCATCGCAACCGACACAATTGGACTCTCCTTGTGGATTTGTGATTTTGAAGAACGCACAGTTCTTTGCTGTGCTTTTGCCAGCTTAAGTCTTTTCATTTTTCTAGCGAGAGGCTGAGTGCTTCCATCCTCATGTGAAGCTGAACCACTAGCCATGAAGATAGGCCAGGGCCTCAGCCGTTCCTTGCCACTCCGTGTGGTAAATGGCATATTGGCAAGTTTACGCTTCTCCTCCGACGATTTTTATTTAGATTTTTGAGTCATTTTTTTACTGATCTTTTGTGTTTTGGATTTTACATGCTCTGTACTATGACATTGGGCATCGGCCTTGGCAGACGACGTTGATGGAATTTCATCGTCTCGGCCATGACTAGTGGCAGCAGCTTCAGCACGAGTTGGAAGTGGATCTTGATCTTTCCCTATTTTTGGAACCTCAACATTTTTGTTCTCCATATTTTAATAGGCACAACTAAAAGGCACCTCAGGTAAACAATGGAGATGGATGGATACTAGTATACTTATGGATGACGAGTGACTGACGACACAGAGGTAGCTACAGCCGTGGACTACCGTACTGCGTCTGCTAGTATAGAGATGATAATTAATGATATAAAAAAAAATATATATATAACTACTGTAGGTATATATAATATAATGACGGACCTGGTGGACACTGTCAGCAGACTGCTAAACTACTAGTATGAAGAAGATAGAAAAAAACTTCCACCACAGGTAGGTAGGTATACAATTATGGACGAGCACTGACGACACAGAGATAGCCACAGCCGTGGCCTACCGTACTGCGTCTGCTAGTATAGAGATGATAATTAATGATATAAAAAAAAATATATATAACTACTGTAGGTATATATAATATAATGACGGACCTGGTGGACACTGTCAGCAGACTGCTAAACTACTAGTATGAAGAAGATAGAAAAAAAAAACCACCACAGTTAGGTATACAATTATGGACGAGTGACGACACAGAGGTAGGTACAGCCGTGGACTACCGTACTGCGTCTGCTAGTATAGATAATATACTAAATATATTACTACTGTAGGTATATAATATAATGACGGACCTGGTGGACACTGTCAGCAGACTCCTAAACTACTAGTATGAAGAAGATAGAAAAAAAAACCCCACCACAGGTAGGTATACAATTATGGACGAGCACTGACGACACAGAGGTAGGTACAGCCGTGGACTACCGTACTGCATCTGCTAGTATAGATAATATAATAAATATATTACTACTGTAGGTATATAATATAATGACGGACCTGGTGGACACTGTCAGCAGACTGCTAAACTACTAGTATGAAGAAGATAAAAAAAAAAACCCACCACAGGTAGGTAGGTATACAATTATGGACGAGCACTGACGACACAGAGATAGCCACAGCCGTGGACTACCGTACTGCGTCTGCTAGTATAGATAATATAATAAATATATTACTACTGTAGGTATATAATATAATGATGGACCTGGTGGACACTGTCAGTAGACTCCTAAACTACTAGTATGAAGAAGATAGAAAAAAAAAAACCACCACAGGTAGGTAGGTATACAATTATGGACGAGCACTGACGACACAGAGATAGCCACAGCCGTGGACTACCGTACTGCGTCTGCTAATATAGAGATGATAAAGATGAAAAAAAAAATATAACACTACTGCAGGTAAATATTTATATAATATATGTATGACGGACCTGCTGGACACTGTCAGCAGAATGCATTTATAGAATAAAAAAAAAACACCACAGGAGTGTTTAACTTTTTCAGGCAGACAATATACTGGTGGTCACACTGGCAGCAAAAGTGTGCACTGTACTCCTGCTATAACTGCTCCCCAGTCTCCCCCACAATTAAGCTGTGTGAGCAGTGAGCACTCAGCACAGTCAGATATACATAGATAATATATAATGCAGCACACTGAGGCTGAGCACAGATATGGTATGTGTATCGTTTTTTTTCAGGCAGAGAACGGATTATAAATAATAAAACTGGTGGTCACTATCAGCAAAACTCTGCACTACTGAGTACTCCTGACAAGTTCAACTGCTCCCCAAATTAGTAGTAAATCAAATGTCACTCGTCTCTATCTTCTAATCTAAACGGAGAGGACGCCAGCCACGTCCTCTCCCTATCAATCTCAATGCACGTGTGAAAATGGCGGCGACGCGCGGCTCCTTATATAGAATCCAAGTCTCGTGAGAATCCTACAGCGGGATGATGACGTTCGGGCGCGCTCGGGTTAACCGAGCAAGGCGAGAGGATCCGAGTCTGCTCGGACCCGAGCAAAAAAGGGTGAAGTTCGGGCGGGTTCGGATTCCGATGAACCGAACCCGCTCATCTCTTATGGCCACCCAGCATGACGCCTCCCTTCTTGACCATGCTGTAATTGCAGTCGCACTGCAGTTCAGCGTGATCATAAAAAATGGTGTAGCCTCCTGCTGGTGCAGACTGTATGTGCGCGCAGGAAGCCGCCACCATTTTTGTGATCACAGCGGCTGAATGTGATGTCATACAGCTGCTGTGACCACGCCCCCTGTGTCTCCTCCATTGCAGACCCCATTTTGAAGCCTTGCCCCCGCACCGCTCCATCCCTGACTTGGAAATGGAGTGTTGCTGACCCCCCTCTCCCCCCCTGCCCCGATTGACAGGCAGAGGCGATCGCATTCTCTGCGGGGTGCCGCAGAAAATGCAGGCACATGCGTATGCTCTTAGCAATTTTTGCAGTTGGATCACTTATTGTGATTGCAATCCAACCTGAATCAGGCCCTATTACCTATCACAATGCGCTGCGGGCAGTACAAAATTGGTTTAATATAGGAGAAAAACCCCCAGACCTGTGCTCCTTAACTGTACCTGGTGGCTAGTGGAGCGGCTGCCCAGTAATCAGTGTCCACGCCAGTGCGCACACGGTCCACCCCCTACGGCCACGCTCCTCTTCATCAGCGGCCTCGTGATCCGGAAGGGCGGTGTGTGTGTGACTGACCTTAGGAAGAAACCGGAGCCTCCGCTGCAGTGACCCAGCAACCAGGGCACGGGAGTATACAGCGCCGCTGGGAGTGATGAAGCTGCAGTAAAGATGTCTATTAGACCTAGCCTGCTGCAGCCCTTGTAGATTCTCATAAAACAAGTTCTTCTTTTCTTGTCAAAATGAATAGCTAAGAATTGGCTTCCTGAGGCAGGCCCCTGTTAAGTGGCCTGCTACTGAAGGCACCAACTACAAACTGAGCTCCCTGTTCATGGAAGCGGGGTTATAGAGGAGGATGCGCTGAGCATCTTGGGAACAGTCAAAAGCTTTGAGTCGGTTGGTGCCTCAGATCAAGATCCTACTCTACACCCCAATGTGAATCCTTGTGGAGTCCTGTGTACCCCACAGAAGAAATTAATGTGTCACACCCATTGGCAGCAACCTTAGAATAGCTGCTGATGGGCACAATTGAGAAAGGAAGGGGGGGGGGACATTTGAATCCAGCACATAGATGCAATTCAAATATGTAATTTGTACCTTCCTATTTTAAAATATAATGGATGAACTTCACCCTGTGAGAACAATCTTCATGATCAAGAGATCTCATATGCAAAATAAGTATGAGTTGGGATAGGGCTGGGGAGGGTGGCTGCTCGGGCAGCCCCTCCCCCATCAAGTTAAGGAGATTCAACTGAGGAAGCACAAGGGAACTCTCGTCTGGGGACAACAACTGCAGGGAGACCACATCTTTTCAGATGAACATGGGAGGGCGGAAGGCTGCCTAATACTGAAGCACCATCAAATATCAAACCATATGCAACAACTAGTACAAGCATTCCTGGGGGAAGGTCTGCAGCAGACGGATTTGCATACGGTGATGTCATCCAAGCAGTGGGCCAAAGTTGGCTGGAACCCTCATCTGCATATGAAAAGAGAAAAGGGGCATGCAGGGCATGGCGGCCTTTTGCGGTGCTTGGATGACCCCTAGTTCGCATTAAACACCCCCACCCTCCTTTGGTGTGGGGCTCATGTTGGCTATGCCCCAGCCCCTGAAGCATTCAAGCTGATTTCTTGCAGCAGCTGGGCACTGTAACAGCTCCAGAGCTGCTCTGTAAGGCAACTAAAAGGGTGTGGGCCCTGCAGCACTACCTGTAGTTCGCATTGTGCGTTGGAAGGCACAAAGTAAGCAGACGGGAGAAGTCAGGATAGTGCGCAAGGGCATAGAAGGGAGTGGCTCCAGAAAAGAGAAGTGGAAACAGACAGCAAACTAGGCTGGAGAGAGACCTGAGACAAAGAGATCTGAATTATACGAGAGCCGACCAGGGGAAACACAAATTATGCAATCAAGTTTCCCACATTTGGGGAAATCACAGGAGCAGCACACCCAGAGTGCAATGGGTGAGCCTTGCCCTGGGAGAAGCACCTTCATGATCATAGTATCTCACCTGGCAGGTAAGTAGGAGTTGGGCTAGAGCTGGGGAGGGTCACTGCTCGGGCACCCCCCTGTCAAGTGAAGGAGATCCAACTGAGGCAGCACAAGGGAACTCTCGAAAGAAGAACAAGGCTAGAGGAATATATGAGACAAAGAAATCTGACTTTTACCAGAGCTGACCAGAGGAAAACACAAACACAGTCCCCCACTACCACAAAAAATGCAGGCGAGTTTCCCACATTTGGGGAAATCACAGGGGTCAGCATACCCAGAATGCAATGAATGAACCTCACCCTGGGTGAACAATCTTCATGACCATGGTGTCTCCTATGCAAAATAAGTATGATTTGGGATAGGGCTGGGAGGGCCGCTGCTCAGGCACATCTCTGTCAAGTAAAGGAGATTCAACTGAGGCAGCACAAGGGAACTCTCATCTGGGGACAACAACTGCAGGGAGAACACATATTTTCAGATGAACATGGGAGGGCAGAAGGCTGCCTAATACTGAAGCACCCCCAAACAACAAACCAAATGCAACAACTAGTGCAAGCATTCCTGGGGGATGGCCTGCAGCAGATGGATTTGCATATGGTGATGTCATCCAAGCAGTGGGTCAAAGTTGGCTTCAACCCTCATCTGCATATGAAAAGAGAAAAGGGGCGTGCAGGGCATGGCGGCCTTTTGCGGTGCTTGGATTACCCCTAGTTCGCATTAAACACCCCCACCCACCTTTGGTGTGGGGCTCATGTTGGCCATGCCCCATCCCCTGAAGCATTCAAGCTGATTTCTTGCAGCAGCTGGGCACTGTAACAGCTCCAGAGCTGCTCTTTAAGGCAAGTAAAAGATTGTGTGGGCCCTGCAGCACTACCTGTAGTTTGCATTGTGCATTGGAAGGCACAAAGTAAGCAGACGGGAGGAGAAGTCAGGATAGTGCACAAGGGTATAGAAGGGAGGGGCTCAAGATAAAAGAAGTGGAAACAGACAGCAAACTAGGCTGGAGAAAGACCTGAGACAAAGAGATCTGAATAATACGAGAGCCGACCAGAGGAAACACAAATTATGCAGTCAAGTGTCCCACATTTGGGGAAATCGTAGGAGCAGCACACCCAGAGTGCAATGGGTGAGCCTTGCCCTGGGAGAAGCACCTTCCTGATCATAGTATCTCACCTGGCAGGTAAGTAGGAGTTGGGCTAGAGCTGGGGAGGGTCGCTGCTCGGGCACCCCCCTGTCAAGTGAAGGAGATCCACCTGAGGCAGCACAAGGGAACTCTCGAAAGAAGAACAAGGCTAGAGGAAAATCTGAGACAAAGAAATCTGAGTTTTAACAGAGCTGACCAGAGGAAAGCACAAACACAGTCCCCCACTACCACAAATAATGCAGTCGAGTTTCCCACATTTGGGTAAATCACAGGGGTCAGCATACCCAAAATGCAATGAATGAACCTCACCCTGGGAGAACAATGGCCCTCATTCCGAGTTGATCGGTCGCAAGGCGAATGTAGCAGAGTTACACACGCTAAGCCGCCGCCTACTGGGAGTGAATCTTAGCTTCTTAAAATTGCGACCGATGTATTCGCAATATTGCGATTACTAACTACTTAGCAGTTTCAGAGTAGCTCCAGACTTACTCTGCCTGTGCGATCATTTCAGTGCTTGTCGTTCCTGGTTGACGTCACAAACACACCCAGCGTTCGCCCAGGCACTCCCACCGTTTCCCCGGCCACTCCTGCGTTTTTTCCGGAAACGGTAGCGTTTTCAGCCACACGCCCCTGAAACGCCGTGTTTCCGCCCAGTAACACCCATTTCCTGTCAATCACATTACGATCGCCGGAGCGAAGAAAAAGCCGTGAGTAAAATTACTTTCATCATAGTAAAGTTACTTGGCGCAGTCGAAGTGCGAACATTGCGCATGCGTACTAAGCGGATTTTCACTGCGATGCGATGAAAAATACCGAGCGAACAACTCGGAATGAGGGCCAATCTTCATGACCATGGTATCTCCTATGCAAAATAAGTATGATTTGGGATAGGGCTGGGGAGGGCCGCTGCTCATGCACATCTCTGTCAAGTAAAGGAGATTCAACTGAGGCAGCACAAGGGAACTCTCATCTGGGGACAACAACTGCAGGGAGAACACATATTTTCAGATGAACATGGGAGGGCAGAAGGCTGCCTAATACTGAAGCACCCCCAAACAACAAACCAAATGCAACAACTAGTGCAAGCATTCCTGGGGGAAGTTCTGCAGAAGACGGATTTGCATACGGTGATGTCATCCAAGCAGTGGGCCAAAGTTGGCTGGAACCCTCATCTGCATATGAAAAGAGAAAAGGGGTATGCAGGGCATGGCGGCCTTTTGCGGCGCTTGGATGACCCTTAGTTCGCATTAAACACCCCCACCCTCCTTCGGTGTGGGGCTCATGTTGGCCATGCCCCATCCCCTGAAGCATTCAAGCTGATTTCTTGCAGCAGCTTGGCACTGTATCAGCTCCAGAGCTGCTCTGTAAGGCAAGTAAAAGGGTGTGGGCCCTGCAGCACTACCTGTAGTTTGCATTGTGCATTTGAAGGCACAAAGTAAGCAGACAGGAGGAGAAGTCAGGATAGTGCACAAGGGTATAAAAGCGAGTTTCCCACATTTGGGAAAATCACAGGGGTCAGCATACCCAGAATGCAATGAATGAACCTCACCCTGGGAGAACAATCTTCATGACCATGGTATCTCCTATGCAAAATAAGTATGATTTGGGATAGGGCTGGGGAGGGCCGCTGCTCAGGCACATCTCTGTCAAGTAAAGGAGATTCAACTGAGGCAGCACAAGGGAACTCTCATCTGGGGACAACAACTGCAGGGAGAACACATATTTTCAGATAAAAATCTTGGTCATGCTCTGGTTTCTCTTCAGAACGAACAAATCTTTCGCCTTTTATTAAAGATTTCCGTGGAGAGGAGCAAAACCGAGTTTTATCTCAATTTTTGCATGCCCCATCTTTTTGGGGTTTCTTTTATCGGTTTAAAGATAGAATGAGTGTGCTTTAATGTAAGCTCATTTGCATAGAAATGACAGTAAATGTTTGTTTCTTTTCAAACAGAACTTTCTTGACCATGCTACTTGCTTGAAAGATCTGGGAGCACATGGAATACAGTACAAACCATGCTTATAGCAAGGAGAAGCCAGGTGAGAAATCTGCTTACTTTCAAGTTGGGCGCTCACTTTGATCTGAATGAGGACTGCTGACACAGCATTTAGGCGACAGGTGGAATCTTGGTCATGCTCTGGTTTCTCTTCAGAACGAACAAATCTTTCGCCTTTTATTAAAGATTTCTGTGGAGAGGAGCAAAACTGAGTTTTATCTCAATTTTTGCATGCCCCATATTATTGGGGTTTCTTTTATCAGTTTCTTGTTAGCTTTAATGTAAGTTTATTTGCATAACAATGACTATAAATGTCTGTTTCTTTTCAAGCAGAACTTTCTTGACCATTCTAATTGCTTGAAAGATCTGGGAGCACATGGAAAAGAGTACAAACCATGCTTATAGCAAGGGGAAGCCTGGTGAGAAATCTGCTTTCTTTCTTTCAAATTGGGTGCTCACTTTGCGCTGAATGAGGACTGCTGGCATGGCACTCAGGCGACAGGTGGAATCTTAGTCATACTCTGGTTTCTCTTCAAAACGAACAGATCTTTCGCCTTTTACTAAAGATTTCCGTGGAGAGGAGCAAAACTGAGTTTTATCTCAATTTTTGCATGCTCCGTCTTATTGGGGTTTCTTTTATCGGTTTAAAGATAGAACGAGTGTGCTTTAATGTAAGCTCATTTGCATAGAAATGACAGTAAATGTTTGTTTCTTTTCAAACAGAACTTTCTTGACTATACTAAATGCTTGAAAGATCTGGGAGCACATGGAAAAGAGTACAAACCATGTTTACAGCAAGGGGAAGCCTGGTGAGAAATCTGCTTTCTTTCTTTCAAATTGGGTGCTCACTTTGCGCTGAATGAGGACTGCTGGCATGGCACTCAGGCGACAGGTGGAATCTTAGTCATACTCTGGTTTCTCTTCAAAACGAACAGATCTTTCGCCTTTTACTAAAGATTTCCGTGGAGAGGAGCAAAACTGAGTTTTATCTCAATTTTTGCATGCTCCGTCTTATTGGGGTTTCTTTTATCGGTTTAAAGATAGAACGAGTGTGCTTTAATGTAAGCTCATTTGCATAGAAATGACAGTAAATGTTTGTTTCTTTTCAAACAGAACTTTCTTGACTATACTAAATGCTTGAAAGATCTGGGAGCACATGGAAAAGAGTACAAACCATGTTTACAGCAAGGGGAAGCCTGGTGAGAAATCTGCTTTCTTTCTTTCAAATTGGGTGCTCACTTTGAGCTGAATGAGGACTGCTGGCATGGCACTCAGGCGACAGGTGGAATCTTGGTCATGTTCTGGTTTCTCTTCAGAACGAACAAATCTTTCGCCTTTTACTAAAGATTTCCGTGGAGAGGAGCAAAACTGAGTTTTATCTCAATTTTTGCATGCCCCATCTTATTGGGATTTTATTTTATCGGTTTAAAGATAGAACGAGTGTGCTTTAATGTAAGCTCATTTGCATAGAAATGACAGTAAATGTTTGTTTCTTTTCAAACAGAACTTTCTTGACCACACTAATTGCTTGAAAGATCTGGGAGCACATGGAAAAGAGTACAAACCATGTTTATAGCAAGGGGAAGCCTGGTGAGAAATCTGCTTTCTTTCTTTCAAATTGGGTGCTCACTTTGAGCTGAATGAGGATTGCTGGCATGGCACTCAGGCGACAGGTGGAATCTTGGTCATGCTCTGGTTTCTCTTCAAAACGAACAGATCTTTCGCCTTTTACTAAAGATTTCCGTGGAGAGGAGCAAAACTGAGTTTTATCTCAATTTTTGCATGCTCCGTCTTATTGGGGTTTCTTTTATCGGTTTAAAGATAGAACGAGTGTGCTTTAATGTAAGCTCATTTGCATAGAAATGACAGTAAATGTTTGTTTCTTTTCAAACAGAACTTTCTTGACTATACTAATTGCTTGAAAGATCTGGGAGCACATGGAAAAGAGTACAAACCATGTTTATAGCAAGGGGAAGCCTGGTGAGAAATCTGCTTTCTTTCTTTCAAATTGGGTGCTCACTTTGAGCTGAATGAGGACTGCTGGCATGGCACTCAGGCGACAGGTGGAATCTTGGTCATGTTCTGGTTTCTCTTCAGAACGAACAAATCTTTCGCCTTTTACTAAAGATTTCCGTGGAGAGGAGCAAAACTGAGTTTTATCTCAATTTTTGCATGCCCCATCTTATTGGGGTTTTATTTTATCGGTTTAAAGATAGAACGAGTGTGCTTTAATGTAAGCTCATTTGCATAGAAATGACAGTAAATGTTTGTTTCTTTTCAAACAGAACTTTCTTGACCACACTAATTGCTTGAAAGATCTGGGAGCACATGGAAAAGAGTACAAACCATGTTTATAGCAAGGGGAAGCCTGGTGAGAAATCTGCTTTCTTTCATTCAAATTGGGTGCTCACTTTCAGCTGAATGAGAACTGCTGGCATGGCACTCAGGCGACAGGTGGAATCTTGGTCATGCTCTGGTTTCTCTTCAGAACTAACAAATATTTCGCCTTTTATTAAAGATTTCCGTGGAGAGGAGCAAAACTGAGTTTTATCTCAATTTTTGCATGCCCCATATTATTGGGGTTTCTTTTATCAGTTTAAAGACAGAACGAGTGTGCTTTCTTGTTAGCTTTAATGTAAGTTTATTTGCATAACAATGACAGTAAATGTTGTTTCTTTTCAAACAGAACTTTCTTGACCATGCTACTTGCTTAAAGGTCTGGGAGCACATGGAAAACAGTACAAACCATGCAGTATCACAAGAGCCTTTATTTGATCTTTCATGAAGATAGAGCAGAATTGAGGACACGTCAACAATTTCTGCCGAAGGTGGTTCATCTTTCCACATGGTGCCTTTGGCCACTGACACCTTCGTTGAGTCAAAGTCTCTGGCTGTGGTCAGAACTTTGAAAATGTATGTCACCAGAACGGTTCAGATTAGGAAAACAGAGGCTCTGTTTGTCCTGTATGCTCCCAACAGGATTTGGTGTCCTGCTTCCATGCAGACCATTATGCGCTGGATCTGTGGTAAGATTCAGCATGCTCGTTCCACGGCAGGATTGCCGTTACTGAAGTAGGTGAAGACCCATTCTACTAGAAAGGTGGGTTCATCCTTGGCAGCTGGTCGGGGAGTCTCGGCATTGCAACTTTGCCGAGCAGCTATTTAGTAAACACTTTTGCTAAGTTTTACAAGTTTGATACCTTGGCTGATGATAACCTTAAGTTGGGTCATTCGGTGCTGCAGAGTCGTACGCACTCTCCCACCCGTTCAAGAGCTTTGGTATAACCCCATGGTTCTTAATGTGACCCCAGCATCCTCTAGGTCGTATGAGAAAATAGGATTTTAATACCTACCGGTAAATCCTTTTCTCTTAGTCTGTAGAGGATGCTGGGCACCCGTCCCAGTCCATACTGTGTCTGCAGTTATTACTTGTGGTTATACACATGTTGTGTTATGGTTCTGGTCAGCTTTTTGCTGCAATTGTTCATGCCGTTGGCTTGTGTTCTGTTGAATGCCACGTTCTGCGGCATGTTTAAGGTGTGAGCTGGTAAGATGCTCACCTTAGTTTAACAATAAATCCTTTCCTCGAAATGTCCGTCTCCCTGGGCACAGTTCCTATAACTGGAGTCTGGAGGAGGGGCATAGAGGGAGGAGCCAGTTCACACCCTTTGAAAGTCTTAAAGTGCCCATGTATCTTGCGGATCCCGTCTATACCCCATGGTTCTTAATGTGACCCCAGCATCCTCTACGGACTAAGAGAAAAGAATGCCCTTGCGCACTATCCTGACTTCTCCTCCTGTCTGCTTACTTTGTGCCTTCCAACGCACAATGCGAACTACAGGTGGTGCTGCAGGGCCCACACCCTTTTACTTGCCTTACAGAACAGCTCTGGAGCTGTTACAGTGCCCAGCTGCTGCAAGAAATCAGCTTGAATGCTTCAGGGGATGGGGCATGGCCAACATGAGCCCCACACCAAAGGAGGGTGGGGGTGTTTAATGTGAACTAGGGGTCATCCAAGCACTGCAAAAGGCCGCCATGCCCTGCATGCCCCTTTTCTCTTTTCATATGCAGATGAGGGTTCCAGTCAACTTTGGCCCACTGCTTGGATAACATCACCGTATGCAAATCCGTCTGCTGCAGACCTTCCCCCAGGAATGCTTGTACTAGTTGTTGCATATGGTGCTTCAGTATTAGGCAGCCTTCCGCCCTCCCATGTTCATCTGAAAAGATGTGGTCTCCCTGCAGTTGTTGTCCCCAGATGAGAGTTCCCTTGTGCTTCCTCAGTTGAATCTCCTTAACTTGACGGGGGAGGTGCTGCCCGAGCAGCCCTCCCCAGCCCTATCCCAACTCATATTTATTTTGCATATGAGATCTCTTGATCATGAAGATTGTTTTCACAGGGTGAGGTTCATCCATTATATTTTAAAATAGGAAGGTACGAATTACATATTTGAATTGCATCTATGTGCTGGATTCAAATGTCCCCCCCCCCCTTCCTTTCTCAATTGTGCCCGTCAGCAGCTATTCTAAGGTTGCTGCCAATGGGTGTGACACATTAATTTCTTCTGTGGGGTACACTGGACTCCACAAGGATTCACATTGGGGTGTAGAGTAGGATCTTGATCTGAGGCACCAACCGGCTCAAAGCTTTTGACTGTTCCCAAGAAGCTCAGTGCATTCTCCTCTATAACCCCGCTTCCATGAACAGGGAGCTCAGTTTGTAGTTGGTGCCTTCAGTAGCAGGCCAATTAACAGGGGCCTGCCTCAGGCAGCCTATTCTTAGCTATTAATTTTGACAAGAAAAGAAGAACTTGTTTTATGAGAATCTACAAGGGCTGCAGCAGGCTAGGTCTAATAGACATCTTTACTGCAGCTTCATCACTCCCAGCGGCGCTGTATACTCCCGTGCCCTGGTTGCTGGGTCACTGCAGCGGAGGCTCCGGTTTCATCCTAAGGTCAGTCACACACACACCACCCTTCCGGATCACGAGGCCGCTGCTGAAGGGGAGCGAGGCCGTAGGGGGTGGGCCGTGTGCGCACTGCGGTGGACACTGATTACTGGGCAGCCGCTCCACTAGCCACCAGGTACAGTTAAGGAGCACAGGTCTGGGGGTTTTTCTCCTATATTAACCCAATTTTGTACTGCCCGCAGCGCATTGTGATAGGTAATAGGGCCTGATTCAGGTTGGATTGCAATCACAATAAGCGATCCAACTGCAAAAATTGCTAAGAGCATACGCATGTGCCTGCATTTTCTGCGGCACCCCGCAGAGAATGTGATCGCCTCTGCCTGTCAATCGGGGCGGGGAAGGGGGGGAGAGGTGGGTCAGCAACACTCCATTTCCAAGTCAGGGATGGAGCGGTGCGGGGGCAAGGCTTCAAAATGGGGTCTGCAACGGAGGAGACACAGGGGGCGTGGTCACAGCGACTGTATGACATCACATTCAGCCGCTGTGATCACAAAAATGGTGGCGGCTTCCTGCGCGCACATACAGTCTGCACCAGCAGGAGCCTACACCATTTTTTATGATCACGCTGAACTGCAGTGCGACTGCAATTACAGCATGGTCAAGAAGGGAGGCGTCATGCTGGGTGGCCATGCCCTGTCACTTTGCAGGAGCCAGCACCGCTCACACACTAGTCCCCGGGTGCAGCCCCCAACCCCCGGGACACCCGGAGCAACAAAATGTAGATTCAGGCCACCAGGCCACGCCCCTACCTATGAAACCATGCCTCCTTTTTACCATTGCACTGCTTATCTGCGCGCACTGCATTACAATCTCCCTCGCCACCTCTCTGGGTGTCACCAGTGATAGTGACACCTCTGCCATGCTTGTAGCAGCTGGTCCTAAGATCTACGCCTCAAACCCTGAGTGTTTGCCCTTGTGACTTGTTGATCATCATAGCGAAGCAGATGCTTACAGAAAACTGCAGGGGCTTAGATTGAAAATAAAAAAATTGATAGGGTATAAGGTAGAGAGGAGCGGGTTCGGTTCTCCGAGAACCGAATTCCCCACGAACTCCACGTGGTTTACACTGGTCCGAGGCAGGCTCGGTTGTTCCCGCCTGACTCGGAAAACCTGAACAAGGGAAAATGTCATCATCCCGCTGTCGGATTCTCGCGAGATTCGGATTCCATATAAAGAGCTGCGCGTTGCTGCCATTTTTACTCGTGCATTGAAGAGAGAGCGGAGAGGACGTGGCTATGTTCTCTCAGTGGAAATCTCAATATCAGTGCTCAGTATCAGTGGTTACTTATTGCTGCTCAGTAATACTAGTAGTGTGTCTCTCCTGCTCAGTGTCAGTTCTCAGTAGTATCCTCATCAGTGCTCAGTATCACTGTTCATTGTCTTGTGCTGCATTGTGTTGCTCAGCATAATACAGTACATTACTAATAGTCCAGTGCTGCATCTTGCTGCTCAGTGTCAGTTCTAGTATCCTCATCAGTGCTCACTATCACTGCTCATTGCATTGTGGTGTTCTGTATACTACAATAACATAGTAATATAGTAACATAGTTTTTGAGGTTGAATAGAGGCAAATTGCCCATCGTGTTCAACCTGTTTTAAGTTGTGATGATTCTACATACTTGCTGAATAATGTTTTATGACTAGTTAGCTACTATAACTCATGTTACCCCCGGATTAACCATGTTGATATTTTAAGTATTATAACCTTGGATAGCTTTTTCATTCAGAAATGTATCCATTCCTTTTTTAAATCCAATTACAGAGTCCGCCATTACCACCTTCCCTGGCAGGGAATTCCACATCCTGATTGCCCTAACAGTGAAGAAACCTTTCCTCCATTGCGTTCTGAACTTTCCTCCAGTCGCAGCGAGTGACCACGTGTTCTTTTAATAAATAATTCCTCTGATAACTCTTTGTTATGTATCTTTACATATTTGAAGATATTAATAATATCTCCTCTTAGGCACCTCTTTTCTAGTGTATAAATATTCAGCCTAGTAAGTCTTTCCTTATAGTCCAGTACTTTAAGGCCTTTAATCAATTTAGTCTTCAGGATCTCTGACACTTCCATGAGCAGCAGAGTAGTGCAATGGAAGCATGCTGGGCCCATAACCCAGAGGTCGATTGATCGAAACTATCCTCTGCTATGTGCATTTTTTTTTTATAATTAAAGTAATCAAAAACTGGGATTGATATTTTGGCACTTTTATTTTTACTTAAAGTACAATAACTTTTATCATTTTAATTTGTTTTAATAGTATATTGACAGCATTGTTTTCTTTAAAAAATCCACTTAATTTTCTTTACCCTATTACTGAAATGGTAATTGACAAAAACAAACTACATTGTCACCAGAAGAGCAATGCAAAATGTACAAGTGATATATGAAAATCATCTTCCATCTTGAATTTCAATGATGCATTGGGACAACAATTTGTGAGAAACATCTTCACCCATAAAGAAAGATTTTCTTAATTCCTTACCTGTGTGCTGATTAGATATCACCTTGTTTTCACATTAAACAGACTTCCCCATGAGGAAGCAGCAAGGATGCAGTGACGTTTCCTGGTGTCAACCTGTATTATTTCAGTAGACATTGAAATGAGGATGCATCTTTGATGCCTTTCCAATGAAGCAAGTTTAATTCAGTAATAGGTGAAAAACCATTCCTACAAAGGTGTTAATCAGAGACTTGGCTTTGTGGACACTTTTCAGAGAGCAAATTTGTTAGCATAAACATAAAATCAGAAAATGAAGAGCTGTTTAATCACTCAATTGGACTTTTCTGCCAGCATAATTTTTTTTCTCTGCAACTCACTGCTAAATTGTGCTTCCTAGCTGTTTTTTTATAAAATCACTTAATCAAATCTAACTCTGATTACATCAGAGAAGGCCAGGTACCCTACACCATAAGGGGGGTTTTTGAAATTTTGACTTGTCTACTTAAAGATCACCAAAATCTGATTACAAGGTCAATTACATCCCTGGGTGGGATTGAACCACCAACCTTTTGGTTAATAGCCAAACATGCTAACCGATTGCGCCACAGAGACACCTTGCGAAAGTCAATACTGACAAAGGCTAATAAGCATTCATCTAGAACGTTTCCTAGAAAAACTTTAAAAAGTCAATAATCTGGAGAATTTTTGTAAGAAACACATTGGTACTTTCCCATGATGAGTGAGTGCTTCAGGATTTCTTGCACTTACATGGGCTATTAACCAAAAGGTTGGTGGTTCAATCCCACCCAGGGATGTAATTGACCTTGTCATCAGATTTTGGTGATCTTTAAGTAGACAAGTCAAAATTTCAAACCCCCTCTTATGGTGTAGGGTACCTGGCCTTCTCTGACGTAATCAGAGTTAGATTTAATTAAGTGATTTTATAAAAAACAGCTAGGAAGCACAATTTAGCAGTGGGTTGCAGAGAAAAAAATAACATTTTAAACCTACCGGTAATTTTTTTTTCTCGTAGTCCGTAGAGGATGATGGGGACTCCGTAAGGACCATGGGGGATAGACGGGCTCCGCAGCAGACATGGGCACTTTAAGAAAGACTTTAGATCTGGGTGTGCACTGGCTCCTCCCTCTATGCCCCTCCTCCATACCTCAGTTAGAGAAACTGTGCCCAGAGGAGACGGACAGTACGAGGAAAGGATTTTTGTTAATCCAAGGTCAAGATTCATACCAGCCACACCAATCACACCGTATAACTTGTGATATACTACCCAGTTAACAGTATGAAAACAACATAGCATCAGTCCAAGACTGATGAAAACTAACATATAACCCTTATGTAAGCAATAACTATATACAAGTCTTGCAGAAGTAGACCGCACTTGGGACGGGCACCCAGCATCCTCTACGGACTACGAGAAAAAGATTTACCGGTAGGTTTAAAATCTTATTTTCTCTTACGTCCTAGAGGATGCTGGGGACTCCGTAAGGACCATGGGGATTATACCAAAGCTCCCAAACGGGCAGGAGAGTGCGGATGACTTTGCAGCACCGATTGAGCAAACAGGAGGTCCTCCTCAGCCAGGGTATCAAACTTATAGAACTTTGCAAAGGTGTTTGAACCAACTTTGACCCACTGCTTGGATGACATCACCATATGCAAATCCATCTGCGGCAGGCCTTCCCCCAGGAATGCTTGCACTAGTTGTTGCATTTGGTTTGTTGTTTGGGGGTGCTTCAGTATTAGGCAGCCTTCTGCCCTCCCATGTTCATCTGAAAATATGTGTTCTCCCTGCAGTTGTTGTCCCCAGATGAGAGTTCCCTTGTGCTGCCTCAGTTGAATCTCCTTTACTTGACAGAGATGTGCCTGAGCAGCGGCCCTCCCCAGCCCTATCCCAAATCATACTTATTTTGCATAGGAGATACCATGGTCATGAAGATTGTTCTCCCAGGGTTAGGTTAATTCATTGCATTCTGGGTATGCTGACCCCTGTGATTTCCCCAAATGTGGGAAACTCAACTGCATTATTTGTGGTAGTGGGGGACTGTGTTTGTGCTTTCCTCTGGTCAGCTCTGGTAAAAGTCAGATTTCTTTGTCTCAGATCTTCCTCTAGCCTTGTTCTTCTCTCGAGAGTTCCCTTGTGCTGCCTCAGTTGGATCTCCTTCACTTGACAGGGGGGTGCCCGAGCAGCGACCCTCCCCAGCTCTAGCCCAACTCCTACTTACCTGCCAGGTGAGATACTATGATCATGAAGATGCTTCTCCCAGGGCAAGGCTCACCCATTGCACTCTGGGTGTGCTGCCCCTGCGATTTCCCCAAATGTGGGAAACTTGACTGCATAATTTGTGTTTCCCCTGGTCGGCTCTCATATAATTCAGATCTCTTTGTCTCAGGTCTCTCTCCAGCCTAGTTTGCTGTCTGTTTCCACTTCTTTTTTCTTGAGCCCCTCCCTTCTATACCCTTGTGCACTATCCTGACTTCTCCCGTCTGCTTACTTTGTGCCTTCCAACGCACAATACAAACTACAGGTAGTGCTGCAGGGCCCACACCCTTTTACTTGCTTTACAGAGCAGCTCTGGAGCTGTTACAGTGCCCAGCTGCTGCAAGAAATCAGCTTGAATGCTTCAGGGGCTGGGGCATAGCCAACATGAGCCCCACACCGAAGGAGGGTGGAGGTGTTTAATGCGAACTAGGGGTCATCCAAGCGCCGCAAAAGGCCGCCATGCCCTGCACACCCCTTTATTCTTTTCATATGCAGACGAGGGTTGAAGCCAACTTTGACCCACTGCTTGGATGACATCACCATATTCAAATCCATCTGCTGCAGGCCTTCCCCCAGGAATGCTTGCACTAGTTGTTGCATTTGGTTTGTTGTTTGGGGGTGCTTCAGTATTAGGCAGCCTTCTGCCCTCCCATGTTCATCTGAAAATATGTGTTCTCCCTGCAGTTGTTGTCCCCAGATGAGAGTTCCCTTGTGCTGCCTCAGTTGAATCTCCTTTACTTGACAGAGATGTGCCTGAGCAGCGGCCCTCCCCAGCCCTATCCCAAATCATACTTATTTTGCATAGGAGATACCATGGTCATGAAGATTGTTCTCCCAGGGTTAGGTTCATTCATTGCATTCTGGGTATGCTGACCCCTGTGATTTCCCCAAATGTGGGAAACTCAACTGCATTATTTGTGGTAGTGGGGGACTGTGTTTGTGCTTTCCTCTGGTCAGCTCTGGTAAAAGTCAGATTTCTTTGTCTCAGATCTTCCTCTAGCCTTGTTCTTCTTTCGAGAGTTCCCTTGTGCTGCCTCAGTTGGATCTCCTTCACTTGACAGGGGGGTGCCCGAGCAGCGACCCTCCCCAGCTCTAGCCCAACTCCTACTTACCTGCCAGGTGAGATACTATGATCATGAAGATGCTTCTCCCAGGGCAAGGCTCACCCATTGCACTCTGGGTGTGCTGCCCCTGCGATTTCCCCAAATGTGGGAAACTTGACTGCATAATTTGTGTTTCCCCTGGTCGGCTCTCATATAATTCAGATCTCTTTGTCTCAGGTCTCTCTCCAGCCTAGTTTGCTGTCTGTTTCCACTTCTTTTTTCTTGAGCCCCTCCCTTCTATACCCTTGTGCACTATCCTGACTTCTCCCATCTGCTTACTTTGTGCCTTCCAACGCACAATGCAAACTACAGGTAGTGCTGCAGGGCCCACACCCTTTTACTTGCTTTACAGAGCAGCTCTGGAGCTGTTACAGTGCCCAGCTGCTGCAAGAAATCAGCTTGAATGCTTCAGGGGCTGGGGCATAGCCAACATGAGCCCCACACCGAAGGAGGGTGGAGGTGTTTAATGCGAACTAGGGGTCATCCAAGCGCCGCAAAAGGCCGCCATGCCCTGCACACCCCTTTTTTCTTTTCATATGCAGACGAGGGTTGAAGCCAACTTTGACCCACTGCTTGGATGACATCACCATATGCAAATCCATCTGCTGCAGGCCTTCCCCCAGGAATGCTTGCACTAGTAGTTGCATTTGGTTCGTTGTTTGGGGGTGCTTCAGTTTTAGGCAGCCTTCTGCCCTCCCATGTTCATCTGAAAATATGTGTTCTCCCTGCAGTTGTTGTCCCCAGATGAGAGTTCCCTTGTGCTGCCTCAGTTGAATCTCCTTTACTTGACAGAGATGTGCCTGAGCAGCGGCCCTCCCCAGCCCTATCCCAAATCATACTTATTTTGCATAGGAGATACCTTGGTCATGAAGATTGTTCTCCCAGGGTGAGGTTCATTCATTGCATTCTGGGTATGCTGACCCCTGTGATTTCCCCAAATGTGGGAAACTCGACTGCATTATTTGTGGTAGTGGGGGACTGTGTTTGTGCTTTCCTCTGGTCAGCTCTGGTAAAAGTCAGATTTCTTTGTCTCAGATCTTCCTCTAGCCTTGTTCTTCTTTCGAGAGTTCCCTTGTGCTGCCTCAGTTGGATCTCCTTCACTTGACAGGGGGTGCCCAAGCAGCAATCCTCCACAGCTCTAGCCCAACTCCTACTTACCTGCCAGGTGAGATACTATGATCTTCACTGTTAGGGCAATCAGGATGTGGAATTCCCTGCCAGGGAAGGTGGTAATGGCGGACTCTGTAATTGGATTTAAAAAAGGAATGGATACATTTCTGAATGAAAAAGCTATCCAAGGTTATAATACTTAAAATATCAACATGGTTAATCCGGGGGTAACATGAGTTGTAGTAGTTAACTAGTCATAAAACATTATTCAGCAAGTATGTAGAATCATCACAACTTAAAACAGGTTGAACACGATGGGCAATTTGCCTCTTTTCAACCTCAAAAACTATATTACTATATGTTACTATATTACTATGTTACTGTAGTATACAGAACACCACAATGTAATGAGCAGTGATAGTGAGCACTGATGAGGATACTAGAACTGACACTGAGCAGCAAGATGCAGCACTGGACTATTAGTAATGTACTGTAGTATGCTGAGCACCACAATGCAGCACAAGACAATGAGCAGTGATACTGAGCACTGATGAGGATACTACTGAGAACTGACACTGAGCAGGAGAGACACACTACTAGTATTACTGAGCAGCAATAAGTAACCACTGATACTGAGCACTGATATTGAGATTTCCACTGAGAGAACATAGCCACGTCCTCTCCGCTCCCTCTTCAATGCACGAGTAAAAATGGCGGCAACGCGCAGCTCTTTATATGAAATCCGAATCTCGCGAGAATCCGACAGCGGGATGATGACATTTTCCCTTGTTCAGGTTTTCCGAGTCAGGCGGGAACAACCGAGCCTGCCTCGGACCAGTGTAAACCACGTGGAGTTCGTGGGGAATTCGGTTCTCGGAGAACCGAACCCGCTCCTCTCTACCTTATACCCATATATTTTTTTATTTTCAATCTAAGCCCCTGCAGTTTTCTGTAAGCATCTGCTTCGCTATGATGATCAACAAGTCACAAGGGCAAACACTCAGGGCTTGAGGCGTAGATCTTAGGACCAGCTGCTACAAGCATGGCAGAGGTGTCACTATCACTGGTGACACCCAGAGAGGTGGCGAAGGAGATTGTAATGCAGTGCGCGCAGATAAGCAGCGCAATGGTAAAAAGGAGGCATGGTTTCATAGGTAGGGGCGTGGCCTGGTGGTGTGAATCTACATTTTGTTGCTCCGGGTGTCCCGGGGGTTGGGGGCTGCACCCGGGGACTAGTGTGTGAGCGGTGCTGGCTCCTGCACAGTGACAGGACATGGCCACCCAGCATGACGCCTCCCTTCTTGACCAATCTGTAATTGCAGTCGCACTGCAGTTCAGCGTGATCATAAAAAATGGTGTAGCCTCCTGCTGGTGCAGACTGTATGTGCGCGCAGGAAGCCGCCACCATTTTTGTGATCACAGCGGCTGAATGTGATGTCATACAGCCGCTGTGACCACGCCCCCTGTGTCTCCTCCGTTGCAGACCCCATTTTGAAGCCTTGCCCCCGCACCGCTCCATCCCTGACTTGGAAATGGAGTGTTGCTGACCCCCCTCTCCCCCCCTGCCCCGATTGACAGGCAGAGGCGATCGCATTCTCTGCGGGGTGCCGCAGAAAATGCAGGCACATGCGTATGCTCTTAGCAATTTTTGCAGTTGGATCGCTTACTGTGATTGCAATCCAACCTGAATCAGGCCCTATTACCTATCACAATGCGCTGCGGGCAGTACAAAATTGGTTTAATATGGGAGAAAAAACCCCAGACCTGTGCTCCTTAACTGTACCTGGTGGCTCGTGGAGCGGCTGCCCAGTAATCAGTGTCCACGCCAGTGCGCACACGGTCCACCCCCTACGGCCACGCTCCCCTTCATCAGCGGCCTCGTGATCCGGAAGGGCGGTGCGTGTGTGACTGACCTTAGGAAGAAACCGGAGCCTCCGCTGCAGTGACCCAGCAACCAGGGCACGGGAGTATACAGCGCCGCTGGGAGTGATGAAGCTGCAGTAAAGATGTCTATTAGACCTAGCCTGCTGCAGCCCTTGTAGATTCTCATAAAAAAAGTTCTTATTTTCTTGTCAAAATTAATAGCTAAGAATAGGCTGCCTGAGGCAGGCCCCTGTTAAGTGGCCTGCTACTGAAGGCACCAACTACAAACTGAGCTCCCTGTTCATGGAAGCGGGGTTATAGAGGAGAATGCGCTGAGCATCTTGGGAACAGTCAAAAGCTTTGAGCCGGTTGGTGCCTCAGATCAAGATCCTACTCTACACCCCAATGTGAATCCTTGTGGAGTCCAGTGTACCCCACAGAAGAAATTAATGTGTCACACCCATTGGCAGCAACCTTAGAATAGCTGCTGACGGGCACAATTGAGAAAGGAAGGGGGGGGGGACATTTGAATCCAGCACATAGATGCAATTCAAATATGTAATTTGAACCTTCCTATTTTAAAATATAATGGATGAACTTCACCCTGTGATAACAATCTTCATGATATAGAGATCTCATATGCAAAATAAGTATGAGTTGGGATAGGGCTGGGGAGGGTGGCTGCTCGGGCAAGCCCCTCCCCCGTCAAGTTAAGGAGATTCAACTGAGGAAGCACAAGGGAACTCTCGTCTGGGGACAACAACTGCAGGGAGACCACATTTTTTCAGATGAACATGGGAGGGCGGAAGGCTGCCTAATACTGAAGCACCATCAAATATCAAACCATATGCAATAACTAGTACAAGTATTCCTGGGGGAAGGTCTGCAGGAGACGAATTTGCATACGGTGATGTCATCCAAGCAGTGGGCCAAAGTTGGCTGGAACCCTCATCTGCATATGAAAAGAGAAAAGGGTTATGCAGGGCATGGCGGCCTTTTGCGGCGCTTGGATGACCCCTAGTTCGCATTAAACACCTCCACCCTCCTTCGGTGTGGGGCTCATGTTGGCTATGCCCCAGCCCCTGAAGCATTCAAGCTGATTTCTTGCAGCAGCTGGGCACTGTAACAGCTCCAGAGCTGCTCTGTAAGGCAAATAAAAGGGTGTGGGCCCTGCAGCACTACCTGTAGTTCGCATTGTGCGTTGGAAGGCACAAAGTAAGCAGACGGGAGAAGTCAGGATAGTGCGCAAGGGCATAGAAGGGAGCGGCTCAAGAAAAGAGAAGTGGAAACAGACAGCAAACTAGGCTGGAGAGAGACCTGAGACAAAGAGATCTGAATTATACGAGAGCCGACCAGGGGAAACACAAATTATGCAGTCAAGTTTCCCATATTTGGGGAAATCGCAGGGGCAGCACACCCAGAGTGCAATGGTTGAGCCTTGCCCTGGGAGAAGCACCTTCAAGATCATAGTATCTCACCTGGCAGGTAAGTAGGAGTTGGGCTAGAGCTGGGGAGGGTCGCTGCTCGGGCACCCCCCTGTCAAGTGAAGGAGATCCAACTGAGGCAGCACAATGGAACTCTCGAAAGAAGAACAAGGCTAGAGGAAGATCTGAGACAAAGAAATCTGACTTTTACCAGAGCTGACCAGCGGAAAACACAAACACAGTCCCCAACTACCACAAATAATGCAGGCGAGTTTCCCACATTTGGGTAAATCACAGGGGTCAGCATACCCAGAATGCAATGAATGAACCTCACCCTGGGTGAACAATTTTCATGACCATGGTGTCTCCTATGCAAAATAAGTATGATTTGGGATAGGGCTGGGGAGGGCCGCTGCTCAGGCACATCTCTGTCAAGTAAAGGAGATTCAACTGAGGCAGCACAAGGGAACTCTCATATGGGGACAACAACTGCAGGGAGAACACATTTTCAGATGAACATGGGAGGGCAGAAGGCTGCCTAATACTGAAGCACCCCCAAACAACAAACCAAATGCAACAACTAGTGCAAGCATTCCTGGGGGAAGGCCTGCAGCAGATGGATTTGCATATGGTGATGTTATCCAAGCAGTGGGTCAAAGTTGGCTTCAACCCTCATCTGCATATGAAAAGAGAAAAGGGGCGTGCAGGGCATGGCGGCCTTTTGCGGTGCTTGGATGACCCCTAGATCGCATTAAACACCCCCACCCTCCTTTGGTGTGGGGCTCATGTTGGCCATGCCCCATCCCATGAAGCATTCAAGCTGATTTCTTGCAGCAGCTGGGCACTGTAACAGCTCCAGAGCTGCTCTGTAAGGCAAGTAAAAGGGTGTGGGCCCTGCAGCACTACCTGTAGTTTGCATTGTGCATTGGAAGGCACAAAGTAAGCAGACGGGAGGAGAAGTCAGGATAGTCCACAAGGGTATAGAAGGGAGGGGCTCAAGAAAAAAGAAGTGGAAACAGAGAGCAAACTAGGCTGGAGAGAGACCTGAGACAAAGAGATCTGAATTATACGAGAGCTGACCAGGGGAAACACAAATTATGCAGTCAAGTGTCCCACATTTGGGGAAATCGTAGGAGCAGCACACCCAGTGTGCAATGGGTGAGCCTTGCCCTGGGAGAAGCACCTTCCTGATTATAGTATCTCACCTGGGTGTGCTGCCCCTGCGATTTCCCCAAATGTGGGAAACTTGACTGCATAATTTGTGTTTCCCCTGGTCGGCTCTCATATAATTCAGATCTCTTTGTCTCAGGTCTCTCTCCAGCCTAGTTTGCTGTCTGTTTCCACTTCTTTTTTCTTGAGCCCCTCCCTTCTATACCCTTGTGGACTATCCTGACTTCTCCTCCTGTCTGCTTACTTTGTGCCTTCCAATGCACAATGCAAACTACAGGTAGTGCTGCAGGGCCCACACCCTTTTACTTGCCTTACAGAGCAGCTCTGGAGCTGTTACAGTGCCAAGCTGCTGCAAGAAATCAGCTTGAATGCTTCAGGGGCTGGGGCATGGCCAACATGAGCCCCACACCGAAGGAGGGTGGGGGTGTTTAATGCGAACTAAGGGTCATCCAAGCGCCGCAAAAGGCCGCCATGCCCTGCATACCCCTTTACTCTTTTCATATGCAGATGAGGGTTCCAGCCAACTTTGGCCCAATGCTTGGATGACATCACTATATGCATATCCGTCTTCTGCAGACCTTCCCCCAGGAATGCTTGTACTAGTTGTTGCATTTGGTTTGTTGTTTGGGGGTGCTTCAGTATTAGGCAGCCTTCTGCCCTCCCATGTTCATCTGAAAATATGTGTTCTCACTGCAGTTGTTGTCCCCAGATGAGAGTTCCCTTGTGCTGCCTCAGTTGAATCTCCTTTACTCTAAAACTTGTAAAACTTAGCAAAAGTGTTTACTAAATAGCTGCTCGGCAAAGTTGCAATGCCGAGACTCCCCGACCAGCTGCCCAGGATGAACCCACCTTTCTAGTAGAATGGGTCTTCACCTAATTCAGTAACGGCAATCCTGCCGTGGAATGAGCATGCTGAATCTTACCACAGATCCAGCGCATAATTGTCTACATGGAAGCAGGACACCCAATCCTGTTGGGAGCATACAGGACAAACAGAGCCTCTGTTTTCCTAATCTGAACCGTTCTGGTGACATAAATTTTCAAAGTTCTGACCACAGCCAGAGACTTTGACTCAACGAAGGTGTCAGTGGCCAAAGGCACCATGTGGAAAGATGAACCACCTTCGGCAGAAATAGTTGACGTGTCCTCAATTCTGCTCTATCTTCATGAAATATCAAATAAAGGCTCTTGTGATACTGCATGGTTTGTACTGTTTTCCATGTGCTCCCAGATCTTTCAAGCAAGAAGCATGGTCAAGAAAGTTCTGTTTGAAAAGAAACAACATTTACTGTCATTGTTATAGAATTTGGGAGAAAAAACAAGAAGAAATCTGCACTGTTGACGCACTGGACAGAATGAATGAATCATAAAATATAACCTTTATTAAGTATGTATTAAAATTGGATAAATATTAATATTATTATCCCAAACTGCAGTGAAACATAAAGGTTAAAATCACAGAACTAACATACATGTGCATAAGAAGAATAAAGAGATGTGAAAAAAAGGTTTAAAAAGCGTGTCCGTGTGTGATTATTTTTGAAGGCACAACCCTGGCGGGGTTGTTTATATAGATATATATGTTGCTAATAATCACTTTCTAGCGTAATGTTATTAAATAGCTGTTAGTATCTATGTCGTCAGGTACCACTGGGTCGTATCCTATATACTCCTGTGGGAAACTTGACTGCATAATTTGTGTTTCCCCTGGTCGGCTCTCGTATAATTCAGATCTCTTTGTCTCAGGTCTCTCTCCAGCCTAGTTTGCTGTCTGTTTCCACTTCTCTTTTCTTGAGCCGCTGCCTTCTATGCCCTTGTGCACTCTCCAGACTTCTCCTGTCTGCTTACTTTGTGCCTTCCAACGCACAATGCAAACTACAGGTAGTGCTGCAGGGCCCACACCCTTTTACTTGCCTTACAGAGCAGCTCTGGAGCTGTTACAGTGCCCAGCTGCAGCAAGAAATCAGCTTGAATGCTTCAGGGGCTGGGGCATAGCCAACATGAGCCCCACACCGACGGAGGGTGGAGGTGTTTAATGCAAACTAGGGGTCAGCCAAGCGCCGCAAAAGGCCGCCATGCCCTGCATGCCCCTTTTCTCTTTTCATATGCAGACGAGGGTTGAAGCCAACTTTGACCCACTGCTTGGATGACATCACCATATGCAAATCCATCTGCGGCAGGCCTTCCCCCAGGAATGCTTGCACTAGTTGTTGCATTTGGTTTGTTGTTTGGGGGTGCTTCAGTATTAGGCAGCCTTCTGCCCTCCCATGTTCATCTGAAAATATGTGTTCTCCCTGCAGTTGTTGTCCCCAGATGAGAGTTCCCTTGTGCTGCCTCAGTTGAATCTCCTTTACTTGACAGAGATGTGCCTGAGCAGCGGCCCTCCCCAGCCCTATCCCAAATCATACTTATTTTGCATAGGAGATACCATGGTCATGAAGATTGTTCTCCCAGGGTTAGGTTCATTCATTGCGTTCTGGGTATGCTGACCTCTGTGATTTCCCCAAATGTGGGAAACTCAACTGCATTATTTGTGGTAGTGGGGGACTGTGTTTGTGCTTTCCTCTGGTCAGCTCTGGTAAAAGTCAGATTTCTTTGTCTCAGATCTTCCTCTAGCCTTGTTCTTCTTTCAAGAGTTCCCTTGTGCTGCCTCAGTTGGATCTCCTTCACTTGACAGGGGGGTGCCCGAGCAGCGACCCTCCCCAGCTCTAGCCCAACTCCTACTTACCTGCCAGGTGAGATACTATGATCATGAAGTTGCTTCTCCCAGGGCAAGGCTCACCCATTGCACTCTGGGTGTGCTGCCCCTGCGATTTCCCCAAATATGGGAAACTTGATTGCATAATTTGTGTTTCCCCTAGTCGGCTCTCATATAATTCAGATCTCTTTGTCTCAGGTCTCTCTCCAGCCTAGTTTGCTGTCTGTTTCCACTTCTTTTTTCTTGAGCCCCTCCCTTCTATACCCTTGTGCACTATCCTGACTTCTCCTCCTGTCTGCTTACTTTGTGCCTTCCGATGCACAATGCAAACTACAGGTAGTGCTGCAGGGCCCACACCCTTTTACTTGCCTTACAGAGCAGCTCTGGAGCTGTTACAGTGCCAAGCTGCTGCAAGAAATCAGCTTGAATGCTTCAGGGGCTGGGGCATGGCCAACATGAGCCCCACACCGAAGTAGGGTGGGGGTGTTTAATGCGAACTAAGGGTCATCCAAGCGCCGCAAAAGGCCGCCATGCCCTGCATACCCCTTTTCTCTTTTCATATGCAGATGAGGGTTCCAGCCAACTTTGGCCCACTGCTTGGATGACATCACTGTATGCAAATCCGTCTTCTGCAGACCTTCCCCCAGGAATGCTTGTACTAGTTGTTGCATTTGGTTTGTTGTTTGGGGGTGCTTCAGTATTAGGCAGCCTTCTGCCCTCCCATGTTCATCTGAAAATATGTGTTCTCCCGGCAGTTGTTGTCCCCAGATGAGAGTTCCCTTGTGCTGCCTCAGTTGAATCTCCTTTACTTGACAGAGATGTGCCTGAGCAGCGGCCCTCCCCAGCCCTATCCCAAATCATACTTATTTTGCATAGGAGATACCATGGTCATAAAGATTGTTCTCCCAGGGTGAGGTTCATTCATTGCATTCTGGGTATGCTGACCCCTGTGATTTCCCCAAATGTGGGAAACTCGACTGCATTATTTGTGGTAGTGGGGGACTGTGTTTGTGCTTTCCTCTGGTCAGCTCTGGTAAAAGTCAGATTTCTTTGTCTCAGATCTTCCTCTAGCCTTGTTCTTTTTTTGAGAGTTTCCTTGTGCTGCCTCAGTTGGATTTCCTTCACTTGACAGGGGGGTGCCCGAGCAGCGACCCTCCCCAGCTCTAGCCCAACTCCTACTTACCTGCCAGGTGAGATACTATGATCAGGAAGGTGCTTCTCCCAGGGCAAGGCTCACCCATTGCACTCTGGGTGTGCTGCTCCTACGATTTCCCCAAATGTGGGACACTTGACTACATAATTTGTGTTTCCTCTGGTCGGCTACTCGTATAATTCAGATCTCTTTGTCTCAGGTCTCTCTCCAGCCTAGTTTGCTGTCTGTTTCCACTTCTCTTTTCTTGAGCCCCTGCCCTTGCCCTTGTGCACTCTCCTGACTTCTCCTGTCTGCTTACTTTGTGCCTTCCAACGCACAATGCAAACTACAGGTAGTGCTGCAGGGCCAACACCCTTTTACTTGCCTTACAGAGCAGCTCTGGAGCTGTTACAGTGCCCAGCTGCTGCAAGAAATCAGCTTGAATGCTTCAGGGGCTGGGGCATAGCCAACATGAGCCCCACACCGACGGAGGGTGGAGGTGTTTAATGCGAACTAAGGGTCATCCAAGCGCCGCAAAAGGCCGCCATGCCCTGCATACCCCTTTTCTCTTTTCATATGCAGATGAGGGTTCCAGCCAACTTTGGCCCACTGCTTGGATGACATCACCGTATGCAAATCCGTCTTCTGCAGACCTTTTCCCAGGAATGCTTGTACTAGTTGTTGCATTTGGTTTGTTGTTTGGGGGTGCTTCAGTATTAGGCAGCCTTCTGCTCTCCCATGTTCATCTGAAAATATGTGTTCTCCCTGCAGTTGTTGTCCCCAGATGAGAGTTCCCTTGTGCTGCCTCAGTTGAATCTCCTTTACTTGACAGAGATGTGCCTGAGCAGCGGCCCTCCCCAGCCCTATCCCAAATCATACTTATTTTGCATAGGAGATACCATTGTCATGAAGATTGTTCTCCCAGGGTGAGGTTCATTCATTGCATTCTGGGTATGCTGACCCCTGTCATTTCCCCAAATGTGGGAAACTCGACTGCATTATTTGTGGTAGTGGGGGACTGTGTTTGTGCTTTCCTCTGGTCAGCTCTGGTAAAAGTCAGATTTCTTTGTCTCAGATCTTCCTCTAGCCTTGTTCTTTTTTCGAGAGTTTCCTTGTGCTGCCTCAGTTGGATCTCCTTCACTTGACAGGGGGGTGCCCGAACAGCGACCCTCCCCAGCTCTAGCCCAACTCCTACTTACCTGCCAGGTGAGATACTATGATCAGGAAGGTGCTTCTCCCAGGGCAAGGCTCACCCAATGCACTCTGGGTGTGCTGCTCCTACGATTTCCCCAAATGTGGGACACTTGATTACATAATTTGTGTTTCCTCTGGTCGGCTCTCGTATAATTCAGATCTCTTTGTCTCAGGTCTCTCTCCAGCCTAGTTTGCTGTCTGTTTCCACTTCTCTTTTCTTGAGCCGCTCCCTTCTATGCCCTTGTGCACTATCCTGACTTCTCCCGTCTGCTTACTTTGTGCCTTCCAACGCACAATGCAAACTACAGGTAGTGCTGCAGGGCCCACACCCTTTTACTTGCTTTACAGAGCAGCTCTGGAGCTGTTACAGTGCCCAGCTGCTGCAAGAAATCAGCTTGAATGCTTCAGGGGCTGGGGCATAGCCAACATGAGCCCCACACCGAAGGAAGGTGGAGGTGTTTAATGCAAACTAGGGGTCATCCAAGCGCCGCAAAAGGCCGCCATGCCCTGCACACCCCTTTTTTATTTTCATATGCAGACGAGGGTTGAAGCCAACTTTGACCCACTGCTTGGATGACATCACCATATGCAAATCCATCTGCTGCAGGCCTTCCCCCAGGAATGCTTGCACTAGTAGTTGCATTTGGTTTGTTGTTTGGGGGTGCTTCAGTGTTAGGCAGCCTTCTGCCCTCCCATGTTCATCTGAAAATATGTGTTCTCCCTGCAGTTGTTGTCCCCAGATGAGAGTTCCCTTGTGTTGCCTCAGTTGAATCTCCTTTACTTGACAGAGATGTGCCTGAGCAGCGGCCCTCCCCAGCCCTATCCCAAATCATACTTATTTTGCATAGGAGATACCATGGTCATGAAGATTGTTCTCCCAGGGTGAGGTTCATTCATTGCACTCTGGGTATGCTGACCCCTGTGATTTCCCCAAATGTGGGAAACTCGACTGCATTATTTGTGGTAGTGGGGGACTGCGTTTGTGCTTTCCTCTGGTCAGCTCTGGTAAAAGTCAGATTTCTTTGTCTCAGATCTTCCTCTAGCCTTGTTCTTCTTTCGAGAGTTCCCTTGTGCTGCCTCAGTTGGATCTCCTTCACTTGACAGGGGGTGCCCGAGCAGCAATCCTCCACAGCTCTAGCCCAACTCCTACTTACCTGCCAGGTGAGATACTATGATGTTCACTGTTAGGGCAATCAGGATGTGGAATTCCCTGCCAGGGAAGGTGGTAATGGCGGACTCTGTAATTGGATTTAAAAAAGGAATGGATACATTTCTGAATGAAAAAGCTATCCAAGGTTATAATACTTAAAATATCAACATGGTTAATCCGGGGGTAACATGAGTTATAGTAGCTAACTAGTCATAAAACATTATTCAGCAAGTATGTAGAATCATCACAACTTAAAACAGGTTGAACACGATGGGCAATTTGCCTCTATTCAACCTCAAAAAATATGTTACTATATGTTACTATATTACTATGTTACTGTAGTATACAGAACACCACAATGTAATGAGCAGTGATAGTGAGCACTGATGAGGATACTAGAACTGACACTGAGCAGCAAGATGCAGCACTGGACTATTAGTAATGTACTGTAGTATGCTGAGCACCACAATGCAGCACAAGACAATGAGCAGTGATACTGAGCACTGATGAGGATACTACTGAGAACTGACACTGAGCAGGAGAGACACACTACTAGTATTACTGAGCAGCAATAAGTAACCACTGATACTGAGCACTGATATTGAGATTTCCACTGAGAGAACATAGCCACGTCCTCTCCGCTCTCTCTTCAATGCACGAGTAAAAATGGCGGCAACGCGCAGCTCTTTATATGGAATCCGAATCTCGAGAGAATCCGACAGCGGGATGATGACATTTTCCCTTGTTCAGGTTTTCCGAGTCAGGCGGGAACAACCGAGCCTGCCTCGGACCAGTGTAAACCACGTGGAGTTCGTCGGGAATTCGGTTCTCGGAGAACCGAACCCGCTCCTCTCTACCTTATACCCATCAATTTTTTTATTTTCAATCTAAGCCCCTGCAGTTTTCTGTAAGCATCTGCTTCGCTATGATGATCAACAAGTCACAAGGGCAAACACTCAGGGCTTGAGGCGTAGATCTTAGGACCAGCTGCTACAAGCATGGCAGAGGTGTCACTATCACTGGTGACACCCAGAGAGGTGGCGAAGGAGATTGTAATGCAGTGCGCGCAGATAAGCAGCGCAATGGTAAAAAGGAGGCATGGTTTCATAGGTAGGGGCGTGGCCTGGTGGCCTGAATCTACATTTTGTTGCTCCGGGTGTCCCGGGGGTTGGGGGCTGCACCCGGGGACTAGTGTGTGTGCGGTGCTGGCTCCTGCACAGTGACAGGGCATGGCCACCCATCATGACACCTCCATTCTTGACCATGCTGTAATTGCAGTCGCACTGCAGTTCAGCGTGATCATAAAAAATGGTGTAGCCTCCTGCTGGTGCAGACTAAATGTGCGCGCAGGAAGCCGCCACCATTTTTGTGATCACAGCGGCTGAATGTGATGTCATACAGCCGCTGTGACCACGCCCCCTGTGTCTCCTCCGTTGCAGACCCCATTTTGAAGCCTTGCCCCCGCACCGCTCCATCCCTGACTTGGAAATGGAGTGTTGCTGACCCCCCTCTCCCCCCCCCCCGCCCCGATTGACAGGCAGAGGCGATCGCATTCTCTGCGGGGTGCCGCAGAAAATGCAGGCACATGCGTATGCTGTTAGCAATTTTTGCAGTTGGATCGCTTATTGTGATTGCATTCCAACCTGAATCAGGCCCTATTACCTATCACAATGCGCTGCGGGCAGTACAAAATTGGGTTAATATAGGAGTAAAACTCCCAGACCTGTGCTCCTTAACTGTACCTGGTGGCTAGTGGAGCGGCTGCCCAGTAATCAGTGTCCACGCCAGTGCGCACACGGTCCACCCCCTACGGCCACGCTCCCCTTCATCAGCGGCCTCGTGATCCGGAAGGGCGGTGTGTGTGTGACTGACCTTAGGAAGAAACTGGAGCCTCCGCTGCAGTGACCCAGCAACCAGGGCACGGGAGTATACAGCGCCGCTGGGAGTGATGAAGCTGCAGTAAAGATGTCTATTAGACCTAGCCTGCTGCAGCCCTTGTAGATTCTCATAAAACAAGTTCTTCTTTTCTTGTCAAAATTAATAGCTAAGAATAGGCTGCCTGAGGCAGGCCCCTGTTAAGTGGCCTGCTACTGAAGGCACCAACTACAAACTGAGCTCCCTGTTCATGGAAGCGGGGTTATAGAGGAGGATGCGCTGAGCATCTTGGGAACAGTCAAAAGCTTTGAGCCGGTTGGTGCCTCAGATCAAGATCCTACTCTACACCCCAATGTGAATCCTTGTGGAGTCCAGTGTACCCCACAGAAGAAATTAATGTGTCACACCCATTGGCAGCAACCTTAGAATAGCTGCTGACGGGCACAATTGAGAAAGGAAGGGGGGGGGGGGACATTTGAATCCAGCACATAGATGCAATTCAAATATGTAATTTGTACCTTCCTATTTTAAAATATAATGGATGAACCTCACCCTGTGAGAACAATCTTCATGATCAAGAGATCTCATATGCAAAATAAGTATGAGTTGGGATAGGGCTGGGGAGGGTGGCTGCTCGGGCAGCCCCTCCCCCGTCAAGTTAAGGAGATTCAACTGAGGACGCACAAGGGAACTCTCGTCTGGGGACAACAACTGCAGGGAGACCACATCTGTTCAGATGAACATGGGAGGGTGGAAGGCTGCCTAATATTGAAGCACCATCAAATATCAAACCATATGCAACAACTAGTACAAGCATTCCTGGGGGAAGGTCTGCAGAAGACGGATTTGCATACAGTGATGTTATTCAAGCAGTGGGCCAAAGTTGGCTGGAACCCTCATCTGCATATGAAAAGAGAAAAGGGGCATGCAGGGCATGGCGGCCTTTTGCAGTGCTTGGATGACCCCTAGTTCTCATTAAACACCCCCACCCTCCTTTGGTGTGGGGCTCATGTTGGCCATGCCCCATCCCCTGAAGCATTCAAGCTGATTTCTTGCAGCAGCTGGGCACTGTAACAGCTCCAGAGCTGTTCTGTAAGGCAAGTAAAAGGGTGTGGGCCCTGCAGCACCACCTGTAGTTTGCATTGTGCGTTGGAAGGCACAAAGTAAGCAGACGGGAGGAGAAGTCAGGATAGTGCGCAAGGGCATCCTTTTCTCTTAGTCCGTAGAGGATGCTGGGGTCACATTAAGAACCATGGGGTATAGACGGGATCCGCAAGAGACATGGGCACTTTAAGACTATCAAAGGGTGTGAACTGGCTCCTCCCTCTATGCCCCTCCTCCAGACTCCAGTTATAGGAACTGTGCCCATGGAGACGGACATTTCGAGGAAAGGATTTATTGTTAAACTAAGGTGAGCATCTTACCAGCTCACACCTTAAGCATGCCGCAGAACGTGGCATTCAACAGAACACAAGCCAACGGCATGAATAATTGCAGCAAAAAGCTGACCAGAACCATAACACAACATGTGTATAACCACAAGTAATAACTGCAGACACAGTATGGACTGGGACGGGTGCCCAGCATCCTCTACAGACTAAGAGAAAAGGATTTACCGGTAGGTATTAAAATCCTATTTTCTCATACGACCTAGAGGATGCTGGGGTCACATTAAGAACCATGGGGTTATACCAAAGCTCTTGAACGGGTGGAAGAGTGCGTACGACTCTGCAGCACCGAATGACCCAACTTGAAGTTATCATCGGCCAAGGTATCAAACTTGTAAAACTTAGCAAAAGTGTTTACTAAATAGCTGCTCGGCAAAGTTGCAATGCCGAGACTCCCCGACCAGCTGCCCAGGATGAACCCACCTTTCTAGTAGAATGGGTCTTCACCTAATTCAGTAACGGCAATCCTGCCATGGAATGAGCATGCTGAATCTTACCACAGATCCAGCGCATAATGGTCTACATGGAAGCAGGACACCCAATCCTGTTGGGAGCATACAGGACAAACAGAGCCTCTGTTTTCCTAATCTGAACCGTTCTGGTGACATAAATTTTCAAAGTTCTGACCACAGCCAGAGACTTTGACTCAACGAAGGTGTCAGTGGCCAAAGGCACCATGTGGAAAGATGAACCACCTTCGGCAGAAATTGTTGACGTGTCCTCAATTCTGCTCTATCTTCATGAAAGATCAAATAAAGGCTCTTGTGATACTGCATGGTTTGTACTGTTTTCCATGTGCTCCCAGATCTTTCAAGCAAGTAGCATGGTCAAGAAAGTTCTGTTTGAAAAGAAACAAACATTTACTGTCATTGTTATGCAAATAAACTTACATTAAAGCTAACCAGAAAGCACACTCGTTCTGTCTTTAAACTGATAAAAGAAACCCCAATAATATGGGCATACCTCCCAACTTTGTCGGCTCGCAAAGAGGGACACACGCGCGGCGAAGTCGCACGCGCTCCCAAAAAGGGCGTGGCCTAAGTAAAAAGGAGCATGGCTTCGCGGGAGGACCCGCGATCGCGAGTCACGCCCCCGTTTTCGGCACTGAGGGGGCATGCCCAGCGCTCTGTGAGCCGCTGGCATGCCACCTCTCCCTCTGACTTCAGTGAATAGACGCTGTGCGCACAGCGACTATTCACCGCTGCTCTGCTAAGCAGGGCAGCGACAGACAGAGCCTCCCAACTGTCCTCCCCACCGCGGGACACTGCGGCCCGCAGGTGGGACAGCGGGACAGTCCCCAAAAAACGGGACTGTCCCGCGAAAATCGGGACAGTTGGGAGGTATGATATGGGGCATGCAAAAATTGAGATAAAACTCAGTTTTGCTCCTCTCCACGGAAATCTTTAGTAAAAGGCGAAAGATTTGTTCGTTCTGAAGAGAAACCAGAGCATGACCAAGATTCCACCTGTCGCCTGAGTGCCATGCCAGCAGTCCTCATTCAGCTCAAAGTGAGCACCCAATTTGAAAGAAAGAAAGCAGATTTCTCACCAGGCTTCCCCTTGCTATAAACATGGTTTGTACTCTTTTCCATGTGCTCCCAGATCTTTCAAGCAATTAGTATGGTCAAGAAAGTTCTGCTTGAAAAGAAACAGACATTTATTGTCATTGTTATGCAAATAAACTTACATTAAAGCTAACAAGAAAGCACACTCGTTCTGTCTTTAAACTGATAAAAGAAACCCCAATAATATGGGGCATGCAAAAATTGAGATAAAACTCAGTTTTGCTCCTCTCCACGGATAATCTTTAATAAAAGGCGAAAGATTTGTTCATTCTGAAGAGAAACCAGAGCATGACCAAGATTCCACCTGTCGCCTGAGTGCTGTGCCAGCAGTCCTCATTCAGATCAAAGTGAGCGCCCAATTTGAAAGAAAGTAGATTTCTCACCTGGCTTCTCCTTGCTATAAGCATGGTTTGTACTGTATTCCATGTGCTCCCAGATCTTTAAAGCAAGTAGCATGGTCAAGAAAGTTCTGTTTGAACATAAATAAACATTTACTGTCATTTCTATGCAAATGAGCTTACATTAAAGCACACTCATTCTATCTTTAAACCGGTAAAAGAAACCCCAAAAAGATGGGGCATGCAAAAATTGAGATAAAACTCGGTTTTGCTCCTCTCCACGGAAATCTTTAGTAAGAGGCGAAAGATTTGTTCGTTCTGAAGAGAAACCAGAGCATGACCAAGATTTTTATCTGAAAATATGTGTTCTCCCTGCAGTTGTTGTCCCCAGATGAGAGTTCCCTTGTGCTGCCTCAGCTGAATCTCCTTTACTTGACAGAGATGTGCCTGAGCAGCGGCCCTCCCCAGCCCTATCCCAAATCATACTTATTTTGCATAGGCGATACCATGGTCATGAAGATTGTTCTCCCAGGGTGAGGTTCATTCATTGCATTCTGGGTATGCTGACCCCTGTGATTTCCCCAAATGTGGGAAACTCGACTGCATTATTTGTGGTAGTGGGGGACTGTGTTTGTGCTTTCCTCTAGTCAGCTCTGGTAAAAGTCAGATTTATTTGTCTCAGATCTTCCTCTAGCCTTGTTCTTCTTTCGAGAGTTCCCTTGTGCTGCCTAAGTTGGATCTCTTTCACTTGACAGGGGGGTGCCCGAGTAGCGACCCTCCCCAGCTCTAGCCCAACTCCTACTTACCTGCCAGGTGAGATACTATGATCATGAAGGTGCTTCTCCCAGGGCAAGGCTCACCCATTGCACTCTGGGTGTGGTGCCCCTGCGATTTCCCCAAATGTGGGAAGCTTGACTGCATAATTTGTGTTTCCCCTGGTCGGCTCTCGTATAATTCAGATCTCTTTGTCTCAGGTCTCTCTCCAGCCTAGTTTGCTGTCTGTTTCCACTTCTTTTTTCATGAGCCCCTCCCTTTTATACCCTTGTGCACTATCCTGACTTCTCCTCTTGTCTGCTTATTTTGTGCCTTCCAATGCACAATGCAAACTACAGGTAGTGCTGCAGGGCCCACACCCTTTTACTTGCCGTACAGAGCAGCTCTGGAGCTGTTACAGTGCCCAGCTGCTGCAAGAAATCAGCTTGAATGCTTCAGGGGCTGGGGCATAGCCAACATGAGCCCCACACCGAAGGAGGGTGGAGGTGTTTAATGCGAACTAGGGGTCATCCAAGCGCCGCAAAAGGCCGCTATGCCCTGCACGCCCCTTTTCTCTTTTCATATGCAGACGAGGGTTGAAGCCAACTTTGACCCACTGCTTGGATGACATCACCGTATGCAAATCCATCTGCTGCAGGCCTTCCCCCAGGAATGCTTGCACTAGTTGTTGCATTTGGTTTGTTGTTTGGGGGTGCTTCATTATTAGGCAGCCTTCTGCCCTCCCATGTTCATCTGAAAATATGTGTTCTCCCTGCAGTTGTTGTCCCCAGATGAGAGTTCCCTTGTGCTGCCTCAGTTGAATCTCCTTTACTTGACAGAGATGTGCCTGAGCAGCGGCCCTCCCCAGCCCTATCCCAAATCATACTTATTTTGCATAGGAGATACCATGGTCATGAAGATTGTTCTCCCAGGGTGAGGTTCATTCATTGCATTCTGGGTATGCTGACCCCTGTGATTTCCCCAAATGTGGGAAACTCGACTGCATTATTTGTGGTAGTGGGGGACTGTGTTTGTGCTTTCCTCTGGTCAGCTCTGGTAAAAGTCAGATTTATTTGTCTCAGATCTTCCTCTAGCCTTGTTCTTCTTTCGAGAGTTCCCTTGTGCTGCCTCAGTTGAATCTCCTTCACTTGACAGGGGGGTACCCGAGCAGCGACCCTCCCCAGCTCTAGCCCAACTTCTACTTACCTGGCAGGTGAGATACTATGATCATGTAGGTGCTTCTCCAAGGGCAAGGCTCACCCATTGCACTCTGGGTGTGCTGCTCCTGCGATTTCCCCAAATGTGGGAAACTTGACTGCATAATTTGTGTTTCCCCTGGTCGGCTCTCGTATAATTCAGATCTCTTTGTCTCAGGTCTCTCTCCAGCCTAGTTTGCTGTCTGTTTCAACTTCTCTTTTCTTGAGCCGCTCCCTTCTATGCCCTTGCGCACTATCCTGACTTCTCCCGTCTGCTTACTTTGTGCCTTCCAATGCACAATGCAAACTACAGGTAGTGCTGCAGGGCCCACACCCTTTTACTTGCCGTTCAGAGCAGCTCTGGAGCTGTTACAGTGCCCAGCTGCTGCAAGAAATCACCTTGAATGCTTCAGGGGCTGGGGCATAGCCAACATGAGCCCCACACCGAAGGAGGGTGGAGGTGTTTAATGCGAACTAGGGGTCATCCAAGCGCCGCAAAAGGCCGCCATGCCCTGCACGCCCCTTTTCTCTTTTCATATGCAGACGAGGGTTGAAGCCAACTTTGACCCACTGCTTGGATGACATCACTATATGCAAATCCATCTGCTGCAGGCCTTCCCCCAGGAATGCTTGTACTAGTTGTTGCATTTGGTTTGTTGTTTGGGGGTGCTTCAGTATTAGGCAGCCTTCTGCCCTCCCATGTTTATCTGAAAATATGTGTTCTCCCTGCAGTTGTTGTCCCCAGATGAGAGTTCCCTTGTGCTGCCTCAGTTGAATCTCCTTTACTTGACAGAGATGTGCCTGAGCAGCGGCCCTCCCCAACCCTATCCCAAATCATACTTATTTTGCATAGGCGATACCATGGTCATGAAGATTGTTCTCCCAGGGTGAGGTTCATTCATTGCATTCTGGGTATGCTGACCCCTGTGATTTCCCCAAATGTGGGAAACTCGACTGCATTATTTGTGGTAGTGGGGGACTGTGTTTGTGCTTTCCTCTGGACAGCTCTGGTAAAAGTCAGATTTATTTGTCTCAGATCTTCCTCTAGCCTTGTTCTTCTTTCGAGAGTTCCCTTGTGCTGCCTAAGTTGGATCTCTTTCACTTGACAGGGGGGTGCCCGAGTAGCGACCCTCCCCAGCTCTAGCCCAACTCCTACTTACCTGCCAGGTGAGATACTATGATCATGAAGGTGCTTCTCCCAGGGCAAGGCTCACCCATTGCACTCTGGGTGTGGTGCCCCTGCGATTTCCCCAAATGTGGGAAGCTTGACTGCATAATTTGTGTTTCCCCTGGTCGGCTCTCGTATAATTCAGATCTCTTTGTCTCAGGTCTCTCTCCAGCCTAGTTTGCTGTCTGTTTCCACTTCTTTTTTCATGAGCCCCTCCCTTTTATACCCTTGTGCACTATCCTGACTTCTCCTCTTGTCTGCTTATTTTGTGCCTACCAATGCACAATGCAAACTACAGGTAGTGCTGCAGGGCCCACACCCTTTTACTTGCCGTACAGAGCAGCTCTGGAGCTGTTACAGTGCCCAGCTGCTGCAAGAAATCAGCTTGAATGCTTCAGGGGCTGGGGCATAGCCAACATGAGCCCCACACCGAAGGAGGGTGGAGGTGTTTAATGCGAACTAGGGGTCATCCAAGCGCCGCAAAAGGCCGCTATGCCCTGCACGCCCCTTTTCTCTTTTCATATGCAGACGAGGGTTGAAGCCAACTTTGACCCACTGCTTGGATGACATCACCGTATGCAAATCCATCTGCTGCAGGCCTTCCCCCAGGAATGCTTGCACTAGTTGTTGCATTTGGTTTGTTGTTTGGGGGTGCTTCATTATTAGGCAGCCTTCTGCCCTCCCATGTTCATCTGAAAATATGTGTTCTCCCTGCAGTTGTTGTCCCCAGATGAGAGTTCCCTTGTGCTGCCTCAGTTGAATCTCCTTTACTTGACAGAGATGTGCCTGAGCAGCGGCCCTCCCCAGCCCTATCCCAAATCATACTTATTTTGCATAGGAGATACCATGGTCATGAAGATTGTTCTCCCAGGGTGAGGTTCATTCATTGCATTCTGGGTATGCTGACCCCTGTGATTTCCCCAAATGTGGGAAACTCGACTGCATTATTTGTGGTAGTGGGGGACTGTGTTTGTGCTTTCCTCTGGTCAGCTCTGGTAAAAGTCAGATTTATTTGTCTCAGATCTTCCTCTAGCCTTGTTCTTCTTTCGAGAGTTCCCTTGTGCTGCCTCAGTTGAATCTCCTTCACTTGACAGGGGGGTACCCGAGCAGCGACCCTCCCCAGCTCTAGCCCAACTTCTACTTACCTGGCAGGTGAGATACTATGATCATGTAGGTGCTTCTCCCAGGGCAAGGCTCACCCATTGCACTCTGGGTGTGCTGCTCCTGCGATTTCCCCAAATGTGGGAAACTTGACTGCATAATTTGTGTTTCCCCTGGTCGGCTCTCGTATAATTCAGATCTCTTTGTCTCAGGTCTCTCTCCAGCCTAGTTTGCTGTCTGTTTCAACTTCTCTTTTCTTGAGCCGCTCCCTTCTATGCCCTTGCGCACTATCCTGACTTCTCCCGTCTGCTTACTTTGTGCCTTCCAATGCACAATGCAAACTACAGGTAGTGCTGCAGGGCCCACACCCTTTTACTTGCCGTTCAGAGCAGCTCTGGAGCTGTTACAGTGCCCAGCTGCTGCAAGAAATCACCTTGAATGCTTCAGGGGCTGGGGCATAGCCAACATGAGCCCCACACCGAAGGAGGGTGGAGGTGTTTAATGCGAACTAGGGGTCATCCAAGCGCCGCAAAAGGCCGCCATGCCCTGCACGCCCCTTTTCTCTTTTCATATGCAGACGAGGGTTGAAGCCAACTTTGACCCACTGCTTGGATGACATCACTATATGCAAATCCATCTGCTGCAGGCCTTCCCCCAGGAATGCTTGTACTAGTTGTTGCATTTGGTTTGTTGTTTGGGGGTGCTTCAGTATTAGGCAGCCTTCTGCCCTCCCATGTTTATCTGAAAATATGTGTTCTCCCTGCAGTTGTTGTCCCCAGATGAGAGTTCCCTTGTGCTGCCTCAGTTGAATCTCCTTTACTTGACAGAGATGTGCCTGAGCAGCGGCCCTCCCCAACCCTATCCCAAATCATACTTATTTTGCATAGGCGTATCGCCTATGCAAAATAAGTATGATTTGGGATAGGGTTGGGGAGGGCCGCTGCTCAGGCACATCTCTGTCAAGTAAAGGAGATTCAACTGAGGCAGCACAAGGGAACTCTCATCTGGGGACATGGTCATGAAGATTGTTCTCCCAGGGTGAGGTTCATTCATTGCATTCTGGGTATGCTGACCCCTGTGATTTCCCTAAATGTGGGAAACTCGACTGCATTATTTGTGGTAGTGGGGGACTGTGTTTGTGCTTTCCTCTGGACAGCTCTGGTAAAAGTCAGATTTCTTTGTCTCAGATCTTCCTCTAGCCTTGTTCTTCTTTCGAGAGTTCCCTTGTGCTGCCTCAGTTGGATCTCTTTAACTTGACAGGGGGGTGCCCGAGCAGCGACCCTCCCCAGCTCTAGCCCAACTCCTACTTACTTGCCAGGTGAGATACTATGATCATGAAGGATCTTCTCCCAGGGCAAGGCTCACCCATTGCACTCTGGGTGTGGTGCCCCTGCGATTTCCCCAAATGTGGGAAGCTTGACTGCATAATTTGTGTTTCCCCTGGTCGGCTCTCGTATAATTCAGATCTCTTTGTCTCAGGTCTCTCTCCAGCCTAGTTTGCTGTCTGTTTCCACTTCTTTTTTCATGAGCCCCTCCCTTTTATACCCTTGTGCACTATCCTGACTTCTCCTCCTGTCTGCTTACTTTGTGCCTTCCAATGCACAATGCAAACTACAGGTAGTGCTGTAGGGCCCACACCCTTTTACTTGCCGTACAGAGCAGCTCTGGAGCTGTTACAGTGCCCAGCTACTGCAAGAAATCAGCTTGAATGCTTCAGGGGCTGGGGCACAGCCAACATGAGCCCCACACCGAAGGAGGGTGGGGGTGTTTAATGTGAACTAGGGGTCATCCAAGCACCGCAAAAGGCCGCCATGCCCTGCACGCCCCTTTTCTCTTTTCATATGCAGATGAGGGTTGAAGCCAACTTTGACCCACTGCTTGGATGACATCACCGTATGCAAATCCATCTGCTGCAGGCCTTCCCCCAGGAATGCTTGCACTAGTTGTTGCATTTGGTTTGTTGTTTGGGGGTGCTTCAGTATTAGGCAGCCTTCTGCCCTCCCATGTTCATCTGAAAATATGTGTTCTCCCTGCAGTTGTTGTCCCCAGATGAGAGTTCCCTTGTGCTGCCTCAGTTGAATCTCCTTTACTTGACAGAGATGTGCCTGAGCAGCGGCCCTCCCCAGCCCTATCCCAAATCATACTTATTTTGCATGGTCATGAAGATTGACTTATTTTGCATGGTCATGAAGATTGTTCTCCCAGGGTGAGGTTCATTCATTGCATTCTGGGTATGCTGACCCCTGTGATTTCCCCAAATGTGGGAAACTCGACTGCATTATTTGTGGTAGTGGGGGACTGTGTTTGTGCTTTCCTCTGGTCAGCTCTGGTAAAAGTCAGATTTATTTGTCTCAGATCTTCCTCTAGCCTTGTTCTTCTTTCGAGAGTTTCCTTGTGCTGCCTCAGTTGGATCTCTTTCACTTGACAGGGGGGTGCCCGAGCAGCGACCCTCCCCAGCTCTAGCCCAACTCCTACTTACCTGCCAGGTGAGATACTATGATCATGAAGGTGCTTCTCCCAGGGCAAGGCTCACCCATTGCACTCTGATTTCCCCAAATGTGGGAAGCTTGACTGCATAATTTGTGTTTCCCCTGGTCGGCTCTCGTATAATTCAGATCTCTTTGTCTCAGGTCTCTCTCCAGCCTAGTTTGCTGTCTGTTTCCACTTCTTTTTTCATGAGCCCCTCCCTTTTATACCCTTGTGCACTATCCTGACTTCTCCTCCTGTCTGCTTACTTTGTGCCTTCCAATGCACAATGCAAACTACAGGTAGTGCTGCAGGGCCCACACCCTTTTACTTGCCGTACAGAGCAGCTCTGGAGCTGTTACAGTGCCCAGCTGCTGCAAGAAATCAGCTTGAATGCTTCAGGGGCTGGGGCATAGCCAACATGAGCCCCACACCGAAGGAGGGTGGAGGTGTTTAATGCGAACTAGGGGTCATCCAAGCGCCGCAAAAGGCCGCCATGCCCTGCACGCCCCTTTTCTCTTTTCATATGCAGACGAGGGTTGAAGCCAACTTTGACCCACTGCTTGGATGACATCACCGTATGCAAATCCATCTGCTGCAGGCCTTCCCCCAGGAATGCTTGCACTAGTTGATGCATTTGGTTTGTTGTTTGGGGGTGCTTCAGTATTAGGCAGCCTTCTGCCCTCCCATGTTCATCTGAAAATATGTGTTCTCCCTGCAGTTGTTGTCCCCAGATGAGAGTTCCCTTGTGCTGCCTCAGTTGAATCTCCTTTACTTGACAGAGATGTGCCTGAGCAGCGGCCCTCCCCAGCCCTATCCCAAATCATACTTATTTTGCATAGGAGATACCATGGTCATGAAGATTGTTCTCCCACGGTGAGGTTCATTCATTGCATTCTGGGTATGCTGACCCCTGTGATTTCCCCAAATGTGGGAAACTCGACTGCTTTATTTGTGGTAGTGGGGGACTGTGTTTGTGCTTTCCTCTGGTCAGCTCTGGTAAAAGTCAGATTTCTTTGTCTCAGATCTTCCTTTAGCCTTGTTCTTCTTTCGAGAGTTCCCTTGTGCTACCTCAGTTGGATCTCCTTCACTTGACAGGGGGGTACCCGAGCAGCGACCCTCCCCAGCTCTAGCCCAACTTCTACTTACCTGGCAGGTGAGATACTATGATCATGTAGGTGCTTCTCCCAGGGCAAGGCTCACCCATTGCACTCTGGGTGTGCTGCTCCTGCGATTTCCCCAAATGTGGGAAACTTGACTGCATAATTTGTGTTTCCCCTGGTCGGCTCTCGTATAATTCAGATCTCTTTGTCTCAGGTCTCTCTCCAGCCTAGTTTGCTGTCTGTTTCAACTTCTCTTTTCTTGAGCCGCTCCCTTCTATGCCCTTGCGCACTATCCTGACTTCTCCCGTCTGCTTACTTTGTGCCTTCCAATGCACAATGCAAACTACAGGTAGTGCTGCAGGGCCCACACCCTTTTACTTGCCGTTCAGAGCTGCTCTGGAGCTGTTACAGTGCCCAGCTGCTGCAATAAATCAGCTTGAATGCTTCAGGGGATGGGGCATGGCCAACATGAGCCCCACACCAAAGGAGGGTGGGGTGTTTAATGCGAACTAGGGGTCATCCAAGCACCGCAAAAGGCCGCCATGCCCTGCACGCCCCTTTTCTCTTTTCATATGCAGATGAGGGTTGAAGCCAACTTTGACCCACTGCTTGGATGACATCACCGTATGCAAATCCGTCTTCTGCAGAACTTCCCCCAGGAATGCTTGCACTAGTTGTTGCATTTGGTTTGTTGTTTGGGGGTGCTTCAGTATTAGGCAGCCTTCTGCCCTCCCATGTTCATCTGAAAATATGTGTTCTCCCTGCAGTTGTTGTCCCCAGATGAGAGTTCCCTTGTGCTGCCTCAGTTGAATCTCCTTTACTTGACAGAGATGTGCATGAGCAGCGGCCCTCCCCAGCCCTATCCCAAATCATACTTATTTTGCATAGGAGATACCATGGTCATGAAGATTACTCTCCCAGGGTGAGGTTCATTCATTGCATTCTGGGTATGCTGACCCCTGTGATTTCCCCAAATGTGGGAAACGTGACTGCTTTATTTGTTGGCAGTGGGGGACTGTGTTTGTGTTTTCCTCTGATCTCTGGTAAAAGTCAGATTTCTTTGTTTCAGATCTTCCTCTAGCCTTGTTCTTCTTTCGAGAGTTTCCTTGTGCTGCCTCAGTTGGATCTCCTTCACTTGACAGGGGGGTGCCCGAGCAGCGACCCTCCCCAGCTCTAGCCCAACTCCTACTTACCTGCCAGGTGAGATACTATGATCATGAAGGTGCTTCTCCCAGGGCAAGGCTCACCCATTGCACTCTGGGTGTGCTGCCCCTGCGATTTCCCCAAATGTGGGAAACTTGACTGCATAATTTGTGTTTCCCCTGGTCAGGTCTCGTATAATTCAGATCTCTTTGTCTCAGGTCTCTCTCCTGCATAGTTTGCTGTCTGTTTCCACTTCTCTTTTCTTGAGCCGCTCCCTTCTATGCCCTTGCGCACTATCCTGACTTCTCCTCCTTTCTGCTTACTTTGTGCCTTCCAACGCACAATGCGAACTACAGGTAGTGCTGCAGGGCCCACACCCTTTTACTTGCCTTACAGAGCAGCTCTGGAGCTGTTACAGTGCCCAGCTGCTGCAAGAAATCAGCTTGAATGCTTCAGGGGCTGGGGCATAGCCAACATGAGCCCCACACCGAAGGAGGGTGGAGGTGTTTAATGCAAACTAGGGGTCAGCCAAGTGCTGCAAAAGGCCACCATGCCCTGCACGCCCCTTTTCTCTTTTCATATGCAGACGAGGGTTGAAGCCAACTTTGACCCACTGCTTGGATGACATCACCATATGCAAATCTATCTGCTGCAGGCCTTCCCCCAGGAATGCTTGCACTAGTTGTTGCATTTGGTTTGTTGTTTGGGGGTGCTTCAGTATTAGGCAGCCTTCTGCCCTCCCATGTTCATCTGAAAATATGTGTTCTCCCTGCAGTTGTTGTCCCCAGATGAGAGTTCCCTTGTGCTGCCTCAGTTGAATCTCCTTTACTTGACAGAGATGTGCCTGAGCAGCGGCCCTCCGCAGCCATATCCCAAATCATACTTATTTTGCATAGGAGATACCATTGTTATGAAGATTGTTCTCCCAGGGTGCGGTTCATTCATTGCACTCTGGGTATGCTGAACCCTGTGATTTCCCCAAATGTGGGAAACTCGACTGCATTATTTGTGGTAGTGGTGGACTGTGTTTGTGCTTTCCTCTGGTCAGCTCTGGTAAAAGTCAGATTTCTTTGTCTCAGATCTTCCTCTAGCCTTGTTCTTCTTTCGAGAGTTCCTTTGTGCTGCCTCAGTTGGATCTCCTTCACTTGACAGGGGGGTGCCCGAGCAGCGACCCTCCCCAGCTCTAGCCCAACTCCTACTTACCTGCCAGGTGAGATACTATGATCATGAAGGTGCTTCTCCAAGGGCAAGGCTCACCCATTGCACTCTGGGTGTGCTGCTCCTGCGATTTCCCCAAATGTGGGAAACTTGACTGCATAATTTGTGTTTCCCCTGGTCAGGTCTCGTATAATTCAGATATCTTTGTCTCAGGTCTCTCTCCAGCCTAGTTTGCTGTCTGTTTCCACTTCTCTTTTCTTGAGCCGCTCCCTTCTATGCCCTTGCGCACTATCCTGACTTCTCCTTTCTGCTTACTTTGTGCCTTCCAACGCACAATGCGAACTACAGGTAGTGCTGCAGGGCCCACACCCTTTTACTTGCCTTACAGAGCAGCTCTGGAGCTGTTACAGTGCCCAGCTGCTGCAAGAAATCAGCTTGAATGCTTCAGGGGCTGGGGCATAGCCAACATGAGCCCCACACCGAAGGAGGGTGGAGGTGTTTAATGCAAACTAGGGGTCAGCCAAGTGCCGCAAAAGGCCACCATGCCCTGCACGCCCCTTTTCTCTTTTCATATGCAGACGAGGGTTGAAGCCAACTTTGACCCACTGCTTGGATGACATCACCATATGCAAATCTATCTGCTGCAGGCCTTCCCCCAGGAATGCTTGCACTAGTTGTTGCATTTGGTTTGTTGTTTGGGGGTGCTTCAGTATTAGGCAGCCTTCTGCTCTCCCATGTTCATCTGAAAATATGTGTTCTCCCTGCAGTTGTTGTCCCCAGATGAGAGTTCCCTTGTGCTGCCTCAGTTGAATCTCCTTTACTTGACAGAGATGTGCCTGAGCAGCGGCCCTCCCCAGCCCTATCCCAAATCATACTTATTTTGCATAGGAGATACCATGGTCATAAAGATTGTTCTCCCAGGGTGAGGTTCATTCATTGCATTCTGGGTATGCTGACCCCTGTGATTTCCCCAAATGTGGGAAACTCAACTGCATTATTTGTGGTAGTGGGGGACTGTGTTTGTGTTTTCCTCTGGTCAGCTCTGGTAAAAGTCAGATTTCTTTGTCTCAGATCTTCCTCTAGCCTTGTTCTTCTTTCGAGAGTTCCATTGTGCTGCCTCAGTTTGATCTCCTTCACTTGACAGGGGGGTACCCAGCAGCGACCCTCCCCAGCTCTAGCCCAACTCCTACATACCTGCCAGGTGAGATACTATGATCATGAAGGTGCTTCTCCCAGGGCAAGGCTCACCCATTGCACTCTGGGTGTGCTGCTCCTGTGATTTCCCCAAATGTGGGAAACTTGACTGCATAATTTGTGTTTCCCCTGGTCGGCTCTCGTATAATTCAGATCTCTTTGTCTCAGGTCTCTCTCCAGCCTAGTTTGCTGTCTGTTTCCACTTCTCTTTTCTTGAGCCGCTGCCTTCTATGCCCTTGTGCACTCTCCTGACTTCACCTGTCTGCTTACTTTGTGCCTTCCAACGCACAATGCAAACTACAGGTAGTGCTGTAGGGCCAACACCCTTTTACTTGCCTTACAGAGCAGCTCTGGAGCTGTTACAGTGCCCAGCTGCTGCAAGAAATCAGCTTGAATGCTTCAGGGGCTGGGGCATAGCCAACATGAGCCCCACACCGACGGAGGGTGGAGGTGTTTAATGCTAACTAAGGGTCATCCAAGCGCCGCAAAAGGCCGCCATGCCCTGCATACCCCTTTTCTCTTTTCATATGCAGATGAGGGTTCCAGCCAACTTTGGCCCACTGCTTGGATGACATCACCGTATGCAAATCCGTCTTCTGCAGACCTTTTCCCAGGAATGCTTGTACTAGTTGTTGCATTTGGTTTGTTGTTTGGGGGTGCTTCAGTATTAGGCAGCCTTCTGCTCTCCCATGTTCATCTGAAAATATGTGTTCTCCCTGCAGTTGTTGTCCCCAGATGAGAGTTCCCTTGTGCTGCCTCAGTTGAATCTCCTTTACTTGACAGAGATGTGCCTGAGCAGCGGCCCTCCCCAGCCCTATCCCAAATCATACTTATTTTGCATAGGAGATACAATTGTCATGAAGATTGTTCTCCCAGGGTGAAGTTCATTCATTGCATTCTGGGTATGCTGACCCCTGTGATTTCCCCAAATGTGGGAAACTCGACTGCATTATTTGTGGTAGTGGGGGACTGTGTTTGTGCTTTCCTCTGGTCAGCTCTGGTAAAAGTCAGATTTCTTTGTCTCAGATCTTCCTCTAGCCTTGTTCTTTTTTCGAGAGTTTCCTTGTGCTGCCTCAGTTGGATCTCGTTCACTTGACAGGGGGGTGCCCGAACAGCGACCCTCCCCAGCTCTAGCCCAACTCCTACTTACCTGCCAGGTGAGATACTATGATCAGGAAGGTGCTTCTCCCAGGGCAAGGCTCACCCAATGCACTCTGGGTGTGCTGCTCCTACGATTTCCCCAAATGTGGGACACTTGATTACATAATTTGTGTTTCCTCTGGTCGGCTCTCGTATAATTCAGATCTCTTTGTCTCAGGTCTCTCTCCAGCCTAGTTTGCTGTCTGTTTCCACTTCTCTTTTCTTGAGCCGCTCCCTTCTATGCCCTTGTGCACTATCCTGACTTCTCCCGTCTGCTTACTTTGTGCCTTCCAACGCACAATGCAAACTACAGGTAGTGCTGCAGGGCCCACACCCTTTTACTTGCTTTACAGAGCAGCTCTGGAGCTGTTACAGTGCCCAGCTGCTGCAAGAAATCAGCTTGAATGCTTCAGGGGCTGGGGCATAGCCAACATGAGCCCCACACCGAAGGAAGGTGGAGGTGTTTAATGCGAACTAGGGGTCATCCAAGCGCCGCAAAAGGCCGCCATGCCCTGCACACCCCTTTTTTATTTTCATATGCAGACGAGGGTTGAAGCCAACTTTGACCCACTGCTTGGATGACATCACCATATGCAAATCCATCTGCTGCAGGCCTTCCCCCAGGAATGCTTGCACTAGTAGTTGCATTTGATTTGTTGTTTGGGGGTGCTTCAGTATTAGGCAGCCTTCTGCCCTCCCATGTTCATCTGAAAATATGTGTTCTCCCTGCAGTTGTTGTCCCCAGATGAGAGTTCCCTTGTGTTGCCTCAGTTGAATCTCCTTTACTTGACAGAGATGTGCCTGAGCAGCGGCCCTCCCCAGCCCTATCCCAAATCATACTTATTTTGCATAGGAGATACCATGGTCATGAAGATTGTTCTCCCAGGGTGAGGTTCATTCATTGCACTCTGGGTATGCTGACCCCTGTGATTTCCCCAAATGTGGGAAACTCGACTGCATTATTTGTGGTAGTGGGGGACTGCGTTTGTGCTTTCCTCTGGTCAGCTCTGGTAAAAGTCAGATTTCTTTGTCTCAGATCTTCCTCTAGCCTTGTTCTTCTTTCGAGAGTTCCCTTGTGCTGCCTCAGTTGGATCTCCTTCACTTGACAGGGGGTGCCCGAGCAGCAATCCTCCACAGCTCTAGCCCAACTCCTACTTACCTGCCAGGTGAGATACTATGATCTTCACTGTTAGGGCAATCAGGATGTGGAATTCCCTGCCAGGGAAGGTGGTAATGGCGGACTCTGTAATTGGATTTAAAAAAGGAATGGATACATTTCTGAATGAAAAAGCTATCCAAGGTTATAATACTTAAAATATCAACATGGTTAATCCGGGGGTAACATGAGTTATAGTAGCTAACTAGTCATAAAACATTATTCAGCAAGTATGTAGAATCATCACAACTTAAAACAGGTTGAACACGATGGGCAATTTGCCTCTATTCAACCTCAAAAACTATGTTACTATATGTTACTATATTACTATGTTACTGTAGTATACAGAACACCACAATGTAATGAGCAGTGATAGTGAGCACTGATGAGGATACTAGAACTGACACTGAGCAGCAAGATGCAGCACTGGACTATTAGTAATGTACTGTAGTATGCTGAGCACCACAATGCAGCACAAGACAATGAGCAGTGATACTGAGCACTGATGAGGATACTACTGAGAACTGACACTGAGCAGGAGAGACACACTACTAGTATTACTGAGCAGCAATAAGTAACCACTGATACTGAGCACTGATATTGAGATTTCCACTGAGAGAACATAGCCACGTCCTCTCCGCTCTCTCTTCAATGCACGAGTAAAAATGGCGGCAACGCGCAGCTCTTTATATGGAATCCGAATCTCGCGAGAATCCGACAGCGGGATGATGACATTTTCCCTTGTTCAGGTTTTCCGAGTCAGGCGGGAACAACCGAGCCTGCCTCGGACCAGTGTAAACCACGTGGAGTTCGTCGGGAATTCGGTTCTCGGAGAACCGAACCCGCTCCTCTCTACCTTATACCCATCAATTTTTTTATTTTCAATCTAAGCCCCTGCAGTTTTCTGTAAGCATCTGCTTCGCTATGATGATCAACAAGTCACAAGGGCAAACACTCAGGGCTTGAGGCGTAGATCTTAGGACCAGCTGCTACAAGCAAGGCAGAGGTGTCACTATCACTGGTGACACCCAGAGAGGTGGCGAGGGAGATTGTAATGCAGGGCGCGCAGATAAGCAGTGCAATGGTAAAAAGGAGGCATGGTTTCATAGGTAGGGGCGTGGCCTGGTGGCCTGAATCTACATTTTGTTGCTCCGGGTGTCCCGGGGGTTGGGGGCTGCACCCGGGGACTAGTGTGTGTGCGGTGCTGGCTCCTGCACAGTGACAGGGCATGGCCACCCAGCATGACGCCTCCATTCTTGACCATGCTGTAATTGCAGTCGCACTGCAGTTCAGCGTGATCATAAAAAATGGTGTAGCCTCCTGCTGGTGCAGACTGTATGTGCGCGCAGGAAGCCGCCACCATTTTTGTGATCACAGCGGCTGAATGTGATGTCATACAGCCGCTGTGACCACGCCCCCTGTGTCTCCTCCGTTGCAGACCCCATTTTGAAGCCTTGCCCCCGCACCGCTCCATCCCTGACTTGGAAATGGAGTGTTGCTGACCCCCCTCCCCCCCCCCCGCCCCGATTGACAGGCAGAGGCGATCGCATTCTCTGCGGGGTGCCGCAGAAAATGCAGGCACATGCGTATGCTGTTAGCAAATTTTGCAGTTGGATCGCTTATTGTGATTGCATTCCAACCTGAATCAGGCCCTATTACCTATCACAATGCGCTGCGGGCAGTACAAAATTGGGTTAATATAGGAGTAAAACTCCCAGACCTGTGCTCCTTAACTGTACCTGGTGGCTAGTGGAGCGGCTGCCCAGTAATCAGTGTCCACGCCAGTGCGCACACGGTCCACCCCCTACGGCCACGCTCCCCTTCATCAGCGGCCTCGTGATCCGGAAGGGCGGTGTGTGTGTGACTGACCTTAGGAAGAAACTGGAGCCTCCGCTGCAGTGACCCAGCAACCAGGGCACGGGAGTATACAGCGCCGCTGGGAGTGATGAAGCTGCAGTAAAGATGTCTATTAGACCTAGCCTGCTGCAGCCCTTGTAGATTCTCATAAAACAAGTTCTTCTTTTCTTGTCAAAATTAATAGCTAAGAATAGGCTGCCTGAGGCAGGCCCCTGTTAAGTGGCCTGCTACTGAAGGCACCAACTACAAACTGAGCTCCCTGTTCATGGAAGCGGGGTTATAGAGGAGGATGCGCTGAGCATCTTGGGAACAGTCAAAAGCTTTGAGCCGGTTGGTGCCTCAGATCAAGATCCTACTCTACACCCCAATGTGAATCCTTGTGGAGTCCAGTGTACCCCACAGAAGAAATTAATGTGTCACACCCATTGGCAGCAACCTTAGAATAGCTGCTGACGGGCACAATTGAGAAAGGAAGGGGGGGGGGGGACATTTGAATCCAGCACATAGATGCAATTCAAATATGTAATTTGTACCTTCCTATTTTAAAATATAATGGATGAACCTCACCCTGTGAGAACAATCTTCATGATCAAGAGATCTCATATGCAAAATAAGTATGAGTTGGGATAGGGCTGGGGAGGGTGGCTGCTCGGGCAGCCCCTCCCCCGTCAAGTTAAGGAGATTCAACTGAGGACGCACAAGGGAACTCTCGTCTGGGGACACCAACTGCAGGGAGACCACATCTGTTCAGATGAACATGGGAGGGTGGAAGGCTGCCTAATATTGAAGCACCATCAAATATCAAACCATATGCAACAACTAGTACAAGCATTCCTGGGGGAAGGTCTGCAGAAGACGGATTTGCATACGGTGATGTCATCCAAGATGTGGGCCAAAGTTGGCTGGAACCCTCATCTGCATATGAAAAGAGAAAAGGGGCATGCAGGGCATGGCGGCCTTTTGCGGTGCTTGGATGACCCCTAGTTCGCATTAAACACCCCCACCCTCCTTTGGTGTGGGGCTCATGTTGGCCATGCCCCATCCCCTGAAGCATTCAAGCTGATTTCTTGCAGCAGCTGGGCACTGTAACAGCTCCAGAGCTGTTCTGTAAGGCAAGTAAAAGGGTGTGGGCACTGCAGCACCACCTGTAGTTCGCATTGTGCGTTGGAAGGCACAAAGTAAGCAGACGGGAGGAGAAGTCAGGATAGTGCGCAAGGGCATCCTTTTCTCTTAGTCCGTAGAGGATGCTGGGGTCACATTAAGAACCATGGGGTATAGACGGGATCCGCAAGAGACATGGGCACTTTAAGACTTTCAAAGGGTGTGAACTGGCTCCTCCCTCTATGCCCCTCCTCCAGACTCCAGTTATAGGAACTGTGCCCAGGGAGACGGACATTTCGAGGAAAGGATTTATTGTTAAACTAAGGTGAGCATCTTACCAGCTCACACCTTAAGCATGCCGCAGAACGTGGCATTCAACAGAACACAAGCCAACGGCATGAACAATTGCAGCAAAAAGCTGACCAGAACCATAACATAACATGTGTATAACCACAAGTAATAACTGCAGACACAGTATGGACTGGGACGGGTGCCCAGCATCCTCTACGGACTAAGAGAAAAGGATTTACCAGTAGGTATTAAAATCCTATTTTCTCATACGACCTAGAGGATGCTGGGGTCACATTAAGAACCATGGGGTTATACCAAAGCTCTTGAACGGGTGGGAGAGTGCGTACGACTCTGCAGCACCGAATGACCCAACTTGAGGTTATCATCAGCCAAGGTATCAAACTTGTAAAACTTAGCAAAAGTGTTTACTAAATAGCTGCTCGGCAAAGTTGCAATGCCGAGACTCCCCGACCAGCTGCCCAGGATGAACCCACCTTTCTAGTAGAATGGGTCTTCACCTAATTCAGTAATGGCAATCCTGCCATGGAATGAGCATGCTGAATCTTACCACAGATCCAGCGCATAATGGTCTACATGGAAGCAGGACACCCAATCCTGTTGGGAGCATACAGGACAAACAGAGCCTCTGTTTTCCTAATCTGAACCGTTCTGGTGACATAAATTTTCAAAGTTCTGACCACAGCCAGAGACTTTGACTCAACGAAGGTGTCAGTGGCCAAAGGCACCATGTGGAAAGATGAACCACCTTCGGCAGAAATTGTTGACGTGTCCTCAATTCTGCTCTATCTTCATGAAAGATCAAATAAAGGCTCTTGTGATACTGCATGGTTTGTACTGTTTTCCATGTGCTCCCAGATCTTTCAAGCAAGTAGCATGGTCAAGAAAGTTCTGTTTGAAAAGAAACAACATTTACTGTCATTGTTATAGAATTTGGGAGAAAAAACAAGAAGAAATCTGCACTGTTGACGCACTGGACAGAATGAATGAATCATAAAATATAACCTTTATTAAGTATGTATTAAAATTGGATAAATATTAATATTATTATCCCAAACTGCAGTGAAACATAAATGTTAAAATCACAGAACTAACATACATGTGCATAAGAAGAATAAAGAGATGTGAAAAAAAGGTTTAAAAAGCGTGTCCGTGTGTGATTATTTTTGAAGGCACAACCCTGGCGGGGTTGTTTATATAGATATATATGTTGCTAATAATCACTTTCTAGCGTAATGTTATTAAATAGCTGTTAGTATCTATGTCGTCAGGTACCACTGGGTCGTATCCTATATACTCCCTTCACTCAATAGGGGTTACCTCCCGGGAAGCCATCCCCATTGGCGAATTTGTGGGGGTGATTGAGTATAACCGGTAAGCTAACCTCCAATTTGTGGGGTGCTTAGGTAGATGGGGATCACTTATTTCTCTGTGTCCCCTAAGACTATATTCCTAAATTCAATACCACAGGGGGATAGCTTTCTATATCGGATAAGGAATCACTTGATAGGGAAATCTCTATGGATCATGGAAAGATCATATTTATTAATATCCAAACTAAAAAAATGATGAATAGCTTTAATTTAGCTGTTTAGATATAGTTAATTGGCGAGATATACCAACAGGTGCGGTTGCCTTAAGGAATATGGCAATTCCAATATAAATAGCAGCCCTCCTTCATATAATCAGCCAGATCTTATTAAATCTGGTCCAGATATAGCCGTTCAGATATACTTAATTGACAACATATATCAATCGGTGGGGTTGCCTTAAGGAATATAGCAATTCCAATTCTCATATAAATAGCAACCTTCCTTCATATATTCAGCCAGATCTTATTTAATCTGATCTAGGCGTAGGCAATAATGCTTTCCTTAGAGGTATAGCCACCTCAATTCTTATTAAGAAGCAAAGTGTCTGTCATAATGGTTTATCCAATTCATCTAAGAAATAATATATTCCATGTGTCAGAGATTCATTACTCTCTATTTACACTGTTAAAGAGTTAATTCTTATTATGTTACAGTGTAATGAAATTATCATATAGGGAGATGTGGCAATTCCATGTGCTATATATATAATAACCCTTAGTGGTCCAGATTCCACAATGAGGAATTTTCTTATAAACCGCTGAAACACACAGCTGTTTGACTGACTTCCAAATATATCTATCTCACTTTGTAACAGTCTTATGATAGAGAAACTGTTACATATTCGGTCACTTAGTTATCTAAAGGTAAACAGACTCAGTGTGAGGGTAATATAATATATCAAATGCGCTGTCAATAATCGTGGTAACTGGTGTAATAATGTGGTATATTGAGTATGCTAGTAAGGCATATAACTGCTCTCCAGCCTTTAAGTGTTACCAATCAATTTGTTACACTGTAAAGGATTTATGGTGTCCTGTTAGGACATGCAGCTGCTAGGCTGACTCAAAGATTTATCCATTTGTAACAATTATGTAACAGTTATATACATGTTACTGGTATTACATAGAAATAGTATGACACAGGCCAGCAGTCCCATGTGTCTAGATTCCACAATAGGAGATTTTCTTTGTCTTATAAACTGCTGGAACACACAGCTGCTAGACTGACTTCAAATATATATATTACTTTGTAACAGTCTTATAGTAAAGAGACTGTTACACACTGTCATTTAGTTATCTCAAGGTTAGCAGATTCTGTGTGAGGATAGTGTTCTGTTAGAACATGCAGCTGCTAGGCTGACTCATAGAAAATGTATCCATTTGTAACAAATGACACATACAGCATTAAATTAATATCTATAGCAGCCCATGTGACATCTCTACTCTTATCATAATTGTCTGGTTATTGCCAATCTGGACAGCAGGAGTGATATATATTCACTAGTCCCAATATCCCATCATATAAATATACCCACACTGATATACTTTCTTATCAAGAGTTATTAGTAGCTATCTGTATGCACTTTAGACATTGTAATTGCTAAGTGACATCATATCTAGTGTATTCCTTTCTTATAGCTCAGCTTCTATTCCCTATTAGTGGAGACTAACAGCTAACATCATAATCATATATTTTTGTTTTATAACATTTCACATGAGTCAAATACACGCGGACACGCCGTGCCCTACACATGTGTTTCACTGCATCTATGGCAACTTACATTAAAGCTAACAAGAAAGCACACTCGTTCTGTCTTTAAACTGATAAAAGAAACCCCAATAATATGGGGCATGCAAAAATTGAGATAAAACTCAGTTTTGCTCCTCTCCACGGAAATCTTTAATAAAAGGCGAAATATTTGTTAGTTCTGAAGAGAAACCAGAGCATGACCAAGATTCCACCTGTCGCCTGAGTGCCATGCCAGCAGTTCTCATTGAGCTCAAAGTGAGCACCCAATTTGAAAGAAAGAAAGCAGATTTCTCACCAGGCTTCCCCTAGCTATAAACATGGTTTGTACTCTTTTCCATGTGTTCCCAGATCTTTCAAGCAATTAGTATAGTCAAGAAAGTTCTGTTTGAAAAGAAACAAACATTTACTGTCATTTCTATGCAAATGAGCTTACATTAAAGCACACTCGTTCTATCTTTAAACAGATAAAATAAAACCCCAATAAGATGGGGCATGCAAAATTTGAGATAAAACTCAGTTTTGCTCCTCTCCACGGAAATCTTTAGTAAAAGGCGAAAGATTTGTTCGTTCTGAAGAGAAACCAGAGCATGACCAAGATTCCACCTGTCGCCTGAGTGCCATGCCAGCAGTCCTCATTCAGCTCAAAGTGAGCACCCAATTTGAAAGAAAGAAAGCAGATTTCTCACCAGGCTTCCCCTTGCTATAAGCATGGTTTGTACTCTTTTCCATGTGCTCCCAGATCTTTCAAGCAAGTAGCATGGTCAAGAAAGTTCTGTTTGAAAAGAAACAGACATTTACTATCATTGTTATACAAATAAACTTACATTAAAGCCAACAAGAAAGCACACTCGTTCTGTCTTTAAACTGATAAAAGAAACCCCAATAATATGGGGCATGCAAAAATTGAGATAAAACTCAGTTTTGCTTCTCTCCACGGAAATCTTTAATAAAAGGCGAAAGATTTGTTCATTCTGAAGAGAAACCAGAGCATGACCAAGATTCCACCTGTCGCCTGAGTGCCATGCCAGCAGTCCTCATTCAGATCAAAGTGAGCGCCCAATTTGAAAGAAAGCAGATTTCTCACCTGGCTTCTCCTTGCTATAAGCATGGTTTGTACTGTATTCCATGTGCTCCCAGATCTTTCAAGCAAGTAGCATGGTCAAGAAAGTTCTGTTTGAAAAGAAACAAACATTTACTGTAATTTCTATGCAAATGAGCTTTCATTAAAGCACACTCATTCTATCTTTAAACCGATAAAAGAAAATCCAAAAAGATGGGGCATGCAAAAATTGAGGTAAAACTCAGTTTTGCTCCTCTCCACGGAAATCTTTAGTAAAAGGCGAAAGATTTGTTCGTTCTGAAGAGAAACCAGAGCATGACCAAGATTTTCATCTGAAAATATGTGTTCTCCCTGCAGTTGTTGTCCCCAGATGAGAGTTCCCTTGTGCTGCCTCAGTTGAATCTCCTTTACTTGACAGAGATGTGCCTGAGCAGCGGCCCTCCCCAGCCCTATCCCAAATCATACTTATTTTGCATAGGAGATACCATGGTCATGAAGATTGTTTTCCCAGGGTGAGGTTCATTCATTGCATTCTGGGTATGCTGACCCCTGTGATTTCCCCAAATGTGGGAAACTCGACTGCATTATTTGTGGTAGTGGGGGACTGTGTTTGTGCTTTCCTCTGGTCAGCTCTGGTAAAAGTCAGATTTCTTTGTCTCAGATCTTCCTCTAGCCTTGTTCTTCTTTCGAGAGTTCCCTTGTGCTGCCTCAGTTGGATCTCCTTCACTTGACAGGGGGTGCCCGAGCAGCAATCCTCCACAGCTCTAGCCCAACTCCTACTTACCTGCCAGGTGAGATACTATGATCTTCACTGTTAGGGCAATCAGGATGTGGAATTCCCTGCCAGGGAAGGTGGTAATGGCGGACTCTGTAATTGGATTTAAAAAAGGAATGGATACATTTCTGAATGAAAAAGCTATCTAAGGTTATAATACTTAAAATATCAACATGGTTAATCCGGGGGTAACATGAGTTATAGTAGCTAACTAGTCATAAAACATTATTCAGCAAGTATGTAGAATCATCACAACTTAAAACAGGTTGAACACGATGGGCAATTTGCCTCTATTCAACCTCAAAAACTATGTTACTATATGTTACTATATTACTATGTTACTGTAGTATACAGAAAACCAAAATGCAATGAACAGTGATAGTGAGCACTGATGAGGATACTAGAACTGACACTGAGCAGCAAGATGCAGCACTGGACTATTAGTAATGTACTGTAGTATGCTGAGCACCACAATGCAGCACAAGACAATGAGCAGTGATACTGAGCACTGATGAGGATACTACTGAGAACTGACACTGAGCAGGAGAGACACACTACTAGTATTACTGAGCAGCAATAAGTAACCACTGATACTGAGCACTGATATTGAGATTTCCACTGAGAGAACATAGCCACGTCCATTCCGCTCTCTCTTCAAAGCACGAGTAAAAATGGCGGCAACAAGCAGCTCTTTATATGGAATCCGAATCTCGCGAGAATCCGACAGCGGGATTATGACATTTTCCCTTGTTCAGGTTTTCCGAGTCAGGCGGGAACAACCGAGCCTGCCTCGGACCAGTGTAAACAACGTGGAGTTCGTGGGGAATTCGGTTCTCGGAGAACCGAACCCGCTCCTCTCTACCTTATACCCATCAATTTTTTTATTTTCAATCTAAGCCCCTGCAGTTTTCTGTAAGCATCTGCTTCGCTATGATGATCAACAAGTCACAAGGGCAAACACTCAGGGCTTGAGGCGTAGATCTTAGGACCAGCTGCTACAAGCATGGCAGAGGTGTCACTATCACTGGTGACACCCAGAGAGGTGGCGAGGGAGATTGTAATGCAGTGCGCGCAGATAAGCAGCGCAATGGTAAAAAGGAGGCATGGTTTCATAGGTAGGGGCGTGGCCTGGTGGCCTGAATCTACATTTTGTTGCTCCGGGTGTCCCGGGGGTTGGGGGCTGCACCCGGGGACTAGTGTGTGAGCAGTGCTGGCTCCTGCACAGTGAAAGGGCATGGCCACCCAGCATGACGCCTCCCTTCTTGACCATGCTGTAATTGCAGTCGCACTGCAGTTCAGCGTGATCATAAAAAATGGTGTAGCCTCCTGCTGGTGCAGACTGTATGTGCGCGCAGGAAGCCGCCACCATTTTTGTGATCACAGCGGCTGAATGTGATGTCATACAGCCGCTGTGACCACGCCCCCTGTGTCTCCTCCGTTGCAGACCCCATTTTGAAGCCTTGCCCCCGCACCGCTCCATCCCTGACTTGGAAATGGAGTGTTGCTGACCCACCTATCCCCCCCCCCCGCCCCGATTGACAGGCAGAGGCGATCGCATTCTCTGCGGGGTGCCGCAGAAAATGCAGGCACATGCGTATGCTCTTAGCAATTTTTGCAGTTGGATCGCTTATTGTGATTGCAATCCAACCTGAATCAGGCCCTATTACCTATCACAATGCGCTGCGGGCAGTACAAAATTGGGTTAATATAGGAGAAAAACCCCCAGACCTGTGCTCCTTAACTGTACCTGGTGGCTAGTGGAGCGGCTGCCCAGTAATCAGTGTCCACGCCAGTGCGCACACGGTCCACCCCCTACGGCCACGCTCCCCTTCATCAGCGGCCTCGTGATCCGGAAGGGTGGTGTGTGTGTGACTGACCTTAGGATGAAACCGGACCCTCCGCTGCAGTGACCCAGCAACCAGGGCACGGGAGTATACAGCGCCGCTGGGAGTGATGAAGCTGCAGTAAAGATGTCTATTAGACCTAGCCTGCTGCAGCCCTTGTAGATTCTCATAAAACAAGTTCTTCTTTTCTTGTCAAAATTAATAGCTAAGAATAGGCTGCCTGAGGCAGGCCCCTGTTAAGTGGCCTGCTACTGAAGGCACCAACTACAAACTGAGCTCCCTGTTCATGGAAGCGGGGTTATAGAGGAGAATGCACTGAGCATCTTGGGAACAGTCAAAAGCTTTGAGCCGGTTGGTGCCTCAGATCAAGATCCTACTCTACACCCCAATGTGAATCCTTGTGGAGTCCAGTGTACCCCACAGAAGAAATTAATGTGTCACACCCATTGGCAGCAACCTTAGAATAGCTGCTGACGGGCACAATTGAGAAAGGAAGGGGGGGGGGACATTTGAATCCAGCACATAAATGCAATTCAAATATGTAATTTGTACCTTCCTATTTTAAAATATAATGGATGAACCTCACCCTGTGATAACAATCTTCATGATCAAGAGATCTCATATGCAAAATAAGTATGAGTTGGGATAGGGCTGGGGAGGGTGGCTGCTCGGGCAGCCCCTCCCCCGTCAAGTTAAGGAGATTCAACTGAGGAAGCACAAGGGAACTCTCGTCTGGGGACAACAACTGCAGGGAGACCACATCTTTTCAGATGAACATGGGAGGGCGGAAGGCTGCCTAATACTGAAGCACCATCAAATATCAAACCATATGCAACATCTAGTACAAGCCTTCCTGGGGGAAGGTCTGCAGCAGACGGATTTGCATACAGTGATGTTATTCAAGCAGTGGGCCAAAGTTGGCTGGAACCCTCATCTGCATATGAAAAGAGAAAAGGGGCGTGCAGGGCATGGCGGCCTTTTGCAGTGCTTGGATGACCCCTAGTTCTCATTAAACACCCCCACCCTCCTTTGGTGTGGGGCTCATGTTGGCCATGCCCCATCCCCTGAAGCATTCAAGCTGATTTCTTGCAGCAGCTGGGCACTGTAACAGCTCCAGAGCTGTTCTGTAAGGCAAGTAAAAGGGTGTGGGCCCTGCAGCACCACCTGTAGTTTGCATTGTGCGTTGGAAGGCACAAAGTAAGCAGACGGGAGGAGAAGTCAGGATAGTGCGCAAGGGCATCCTTTTCTCTTAGTCCGTAGAGGATGCTGGGGTCACATTAAGAACCATGGGGTATAGACGGGATCCGCAAGAGACATGGGCACTTTAAGACTATCAAAGGGTGTGAACTGGCTCCTCCCTCTATGCCCCTCCTCCAGACTCCAGTTATAGGAACTGTGCCCATGGAGACGGACATTTCGAGGAAAGGATTTATTGTTAAACTAAGGTGAGCATCTTACCAGCTCACACCTTAAGCATGCCGCAGAACGTGGCATTCAACAGAACACAAGCCAACGGCATGAACAATTGCAGCAAAAAGCTGACCAGAACCATAACACAACATGTGTATAACCACAAGTAATAACTGCAGACACAGTATGGACTGGGACGGGTGCCCAGCATCCTCTACAGACTAAGAGAAAAGGATTTACCGGTAGGTATTAAAATCCTATTTTCTCATACGACCTAGAGGATGCTGGGGTCACATTAAGAACCATGGGGTTATACCAAAGCTCTTGAACGGGTGGAAGAGTGCGTACGACTCTGCAGCACCGAATGACCCAACTTGAAGTTATCATCGGCCAAGGTATCAAACTTGTAAAACTTAGCAAAAGTGTTTACTAAATAGCTGCTCGGCAAAGTTGCAATGCCGAGACTCCCCGACCAGCTGCCCAGGATGAACCCACCTTTCTAGTAGAATGGGTCTTCACCTAATTCAGTAACGGCAATCCTGCCATGGAATGAGCATGCTGAATCTTACCACAGATCCAGCGCATAATGGTCTACATGGAAGCAGGACACCCAATCCTGTTGGGAGCATACAGGACAAACAGAGCCTCTGTTTTCCTAATCTGAACCGTTCTGGTGACATAAATTTTCAAAGTTCTGACCACAGCCAGAGACTTTGACTCAACGAAGGTGTCAGTGGCCAAAGGCACCATGTGGAAAGATGAACCACCTTCGGCAGAAATTGTTGACGTGTCCTCAATTCTGCTCTATCTTCATGAAAGATCAAATAAAGGCTCTTGTGATACTGCATGGTTTGTACTGTTTTCCATGTGCTCCCAGATCTTTCAAGCAAGTAGCATGGTCAAGAAAGTTCTGTTTGAAAAGAAACAAACATTTACTGTCATTGTTATGCAAATAAACTTACATTAAAGCTAACAAGAAAGCAAACTCGTTCTGTCTTTAAACTGATAAAAGAAACCCCAATAATATGGGCATACCTCCCAACTTTGTCGGCTCGCAAAGAGGGACACACGCGCGGCGAAGTCGCGCGCGCTCCCAAAAAGGGTGTGGCCTAAGTAAAAGGGGGCGTGGCTTCGCGGGAGGACCCGCGATCGCGAGTCACGCCCCCGTTTTCGGCACTGAGCGGGCATGCCCAGCGCTCTGTGAGCCGCTGGCATGCCACCTCTCCCTCTGACTTCAGTGAATAGACGCTGTGCGCATGCGCACAGCGTCTATTCACCGCTGCTCTGCTAAGCAGGGCAGCGACAGACAGAGCCTCCCAATTGTCCTCCCCACCGCGGGACACTGCGGCCCGCAGGTGGGACAGCGGGACAGTCCCCAAAAAACGGGACTGTCCCGCGAAAATCGGGACAGTTGGGAGGTATGATATGGGGCATGCAAAAATTGAGATAAAACTCAGTTTTGCTCCTCTCCACGGAAATCTTTAGTAAAAGGCGAAAGATTTGTTTGTTCTGAAGAGAAACCAGAGCATGACCAAGATTCCACCTGTCGCCTGAGTGCCATGCCAGCAGTCCTCATTCAGCTCAAAGTGAGCACCCAATTTGAAAGAAAGAAAGCAGATTTCTCACCAGGCTTCCCCTTGCTATAAACATGGTTTGTACTCTTTTCCATGTGCTCCCAGATCTTTCAAGCAATTAGTATGGTCAAGAAAGTTCTGCTTGAAAAGAAACAGACATTTATTGTCATTGTTATGCAAATAAACTTACATTAAAGCTAACAAGAAAGCACACTCGTTCTGTCTTTAAACTGATAAAAGAAACCCCAATAATATGGGGCATGCAAAAATTGAGATAAAATTCAGTTTTGCTCCTCTCCACGGATAATCTTTAATAAAAGGCGAAAGATTTGTTCGTTCTGAAGAGAAACCAGAGCATGACCAAGATTCCACCTGTCGCCTGAGTGCTGTGCCAGCAGTCCTCATTCAGATCAAAGTGAGTGCCCAATTTGAAAGAAAGCAGATTTCTCACCTGGCTTCTCCTTGCTATAAGCATGGTTTGTACTGTATTCCATGTGCTCCCAGATCTTTAAAGCAAGTAGCATGGTCAAGAAAGTTCTGTTTGAACATAAATAAACATTTACTGTCATTTCTATGCAAATGAGCTTACATTAAAGCACACTCATTCTATCTTTAAACCGGTAAAAGAAACCCCAAAAAGATGGGGCATGCAAAAATTGAGATAAAACTCGGTTTTGCGCCTCTCCACGGAAATCTTTAGTAAGAGGCGAAAGATTTGTTCGTTCTGAAGAGAAACCAGAGCATGACCAAGATTTTTATATGAAAATATGTGTTCTCCCTGCAGTTGTTGTCCCCAGATGAGAGTTCCCTTGTGCTGCCTCAGCTGAATCTCCTTTACTTGACAGAGATGTGCCTGAGCAGCGGCCCTCCCCAGCCCTATCCCAAATCATACTTATTTTGCATAGGCGATACCATGGTCATGAAGATTGTTCTCCCAGGGTGAGGTTCATTCATTGCATTCTGGGTATGCTGACCCCTGTGATTTCCCCAAATGTGGGAAACTCGACTGCATTATTTGTGGTAGTGGGGGACTGTGTTTGTGCTTTCCTCTGGTCAGCTCTGGTAAAAGTCAGATTTATTTGTCTCAGATCTTCCTCTAGCCTTGTTCTTCTTTCG